>NC_069785.1:16012500-17212500 GCF_027406575.1 Nycticebus coucang | reverse complement strand
TGTAGCTTTGTTTATTTTTGCAAATATTTAAACCTTGGGGCAGGCCCTCCTTGGGAGAAGCCTTGAATTCTCCTTAAATTGGGGAACTGTTTGGGTTTTGTTCTTTGGTAATACTTTGAGTGGAAGCTGGGCAGTCACATTGGGTCTGCTTTCGTTTGCAGCATAGTGAGCTACAGGGGGCTTCAGAACTACATTTCAAGAAGACTGGTAGGTCATTGTTGAAATGAAACAAAAACTGCATGAAATTACAGTGTTTCAATGACTGCTTGAGTAATTTTATGCTGTATTTCTAATACCCTCTCTTTAAGATGGTATCAAAAGTATTACCATTTTCACATGAAGGTATTACAATGTCAACAATAAATTTGAAATACCTCTAGATTAGTAGTCAACTTCTCTTTCTCCTCCTTCATCCCTCCCCCTCCTTTTCTTTATTTTTGATGAAACTAGACCTAGAACAGAAGTTCCTAGCACAAGATTACTAGCTACAGGACCTCAGGTGAATTCCCTAATTTCTTTGAACATCAATGCTTCATCTGTAAAATGAAAATAAAAATAGTACCTAGCTCATGGATTGAATTATCCTATAAAATGGCTGCCTGAATACTTACCATTTTTTGATTATACAAAATATTAATGAACCATATTTATTTACCATTTAAGTTGTTTTCTAACCACATGATAGATATATTTTAAGGTTATGTTAATTAAAAAACATTTTTTTTTAGTTTGAGAACATGGCCTATGTGTTATTTTTGTGCAGCATCCAGGAGGTACCATGAGCAGTTAGTCATTTCACAAGCACTTTGGCTGTTGCTTATTATTTTAATTAGCATAGAAAAGCAATTTACTCCTGGACTGAAGGAGCAACTCTAATACTTTTACAGTGTTCTCAGGGAATTGGGATGTGATGTGACTATAGTGAAATCTTGGGGATAGAAGGTCCTTTTCTGAAGAATACTTCTCATCTTGGAACTTTCAGCAACCATTTTTGAACACATTATGATAGGTAGTAAAGTAGCAAACCTTTGAGGCAAGATTATTCTCTCCATTTTACAGGAAACCCTAGAGGGGAAGCAACTTGTTCAAGCTGCACCGATGTTGTTGTAGCCTGGCTGTGTGTGTAGTATCACATTGTCTGTTTCTACAGGAGGAGTTTCCCTCTTGAAGGTCCAAGGATAACTGAAGGCATCAGTCTCCACAGCTGGGCTGTTCAGAGCCTCAGCAGTAGGGAATTCTTTTATTTTGAACCTCTGGGAAACATGTTTTCTTCCAACATGCAGAGTCTCAAGGAGGAACTCCAGAAGGTTGTATCTGCCATTTTCCTGACCTCAAGTTTTAGTTACCTGAGTATTTGGAGGGGTTGGTAGAGTAGAGGGATATAAAGTAATGTGTGCTTTGCTCAGGACCTGGCTGATAAGCGGGCAGGCACTGAGCAAAGCACTTCCATCTGCACTATTTCATCTGATAGGTTTTTCTTTTTCTTTTTGCCCTTAGGGAAAAAAGGTGAAATATTACACAGGAACATGAACAGAACAAAACTTTCCCTTTACTACAAGGAGAAAATCCAGGAAGCCATCACTAAGGTTAAAAGTAGGATACCTACCACTAGGTACCCTGAGACCCCCCTGGTATCCTATGCCCTCAATATCACCTTCCCCTCTCCCATGGTAACTACTATTTGGACTTTTATTATTCTCATATTCTTGTGTTTATTGGTAATATACCAGCTGTGCACACCTTGGTAGGCACTATCGTTTTTGAACTTCATACGATGGAATCTTACAGCGTGTATCCCTGTCT
The DNA here is from genome assembly GCF_027406575.1 of Nycticebus coucang. Taxonomy (NCBI): domain Eukaryota; kingdom Metazoa; phylum Chordata; class Mammalia; order Primates; family Lorisidae; genus Nycticebus; species Nycticebus coucang. The sequence continues at coordinate 17,210,697 of NC_069785.1, read as the reverse complement.
GGCTACTTTGTACAACATGACATTTGTGAGAGACCCATCTCTGTTGTTCCCCAAAGCTGAAGTTTGTTCATTTCCTTGATGCGTAGTATCACATTGTATGAATTTACTTTTGATAGACATTTGGGTTGTTTTCAAGTGTTAGCCATTATGACTGAAACCACTACCAATACACACGTGTTTCTGGGAGCTCGTATGTAACATTTCTGCTGGGAGTGGCCCTGCTGGATCATAGAAATGTGTATATTCCACTCAATAGACTATACCAATTATTGCTTTATCTTGTACCACATCGGAAGTTCTCAATATGGCTGAATCAGAGATTTTAATATGAGCTTCCCAGAAGTCTGTCATGCCCTTGAGCCTCTGTTGTCAATATGCTCTTTACGAGTTGCGTTCAAAGTGGACAGCAGGCATGTGTGTTGTTAAAAAACATACAAACCAAAATCCCAAAAGATTTTAAGTCTCAGTGGCCAGCAAGAATCATTTACCGGTGGAGACAGCAAGTGTGTTGAGCAAGCGGTGGTTAAGAGACCACCCAGGAGGCTCTTTGGCAGAGCGGGTTCACCAGGGCAGAAGTGAGACCGGGTTGGGGAGCCCCACACGCCGGCGGGACGCGCTGGAGCGGGCCGGGCCGGGGCGGGGCGGAGGGGCGCTCGGCGGTTGCTGTGCGACGGAGCGCGCGTCCTTTCCTTCTGTGGAGCTACTCGAGCCCACCCGGCCCCTCGGCACCCGAAAGGCCAGTGGGTTACCTGCCTGGCAGCCGCGGGGCTGATCTCTCCCAGCCCCCTGCACGGGAGCAGCGGCCTCCCCAGTGCGGGGTGAGAGCAGGACGCGGACTGGGGCGGGAGTGTCTGGGTCTGGACGCTGCGGGAAGGGAAAGGCGGAGATGTTCGGACAGAGCAACTGTCCGCTCAATTCTTTCTCCCTCTGTAATCTGCTCTGGCCGGTTCGCCTGGCAGAAATCAGGGCCGAAGCTAGGGGCTGGGATGGAGGAGGGCTGGGGCTGGACGTAAGGGTTATCTTTTGTGGCAAGATGAATGCAGGTTGAAGAGGAGTGCCCAGGAGTAAAAACTTGGGGGAAGGGACAGGTGGACTGATTGCGCAGGACCTGCCTGTGCGGGAAGGAGAACAGGGGGGTTACGCAGGCAGAAGCGGGTGTGTGTGGAGTCAGAGGGGCTGCGCGCAGGGTAACAGGTGACAGCCGAGTAATTTAATTTCCATCTCCCTAGCAGGTTGTTTGGGCAAACTTTAACCACCGATAGGTGACCGCTCCCTGTAGGATCCATGTGTCTAATTTCAAAACAGAGAGCGTTTCTTGAGTTTGGCAGGGGGTACTGTGGGTTTAATGAAAAGAAATCTGTTTAACTCTTGAGGGCCACAGACCCTGAAGGAAACTATTGCGGGCGACACTTGCAGGAGCTTAAAGGAGGGCAATAGTTTATTTTTTTTAAATATGCAAATCTAAAATTTTAACAAGTTGCTTTCTTTCTATTGACAACTTTATAGAGGTATAATTTACATTCAGTAAACTGCACAAATGTTCAGTTTATACGATGCACAGGGTGCAATGTGGCGAGTTTTGACAGAGGTATCCACCTTTTAAATAATTACTGCAGTCACGGGAAGGGGACCTTTTCTGTGCCTCTGTCCCCTTGGCTGTCCGCCCCCATAAACCATTACTCTGCTTTGTGGCTTTACACACAGGTTGCGTTTTCTAGAATTTTCTTTTAAAGGAAGCATTCTGTATGTGCTCTTTTCAATCTAGCTTCCTTTGTTCAGCATAATGTCAGGACCTTTGCCTCGATTACTGTAGCTTACTGTAATAAGGTTTAAAATTGGGTAGTTTAAGTTCTTTAGCTTTGTTTTTCTTTTTAAAAAATCACTTTTGTTATTTTAAGTCATTTGAATTTCTGCATACACTTTAGAATCAGCTTGTAATTTCTTTCTTTCTTTTCTTTTCTTTTTTTTTGAGACAGAGCCTCAAGCTGTCGCCCTGGGTAGAGTGCCCGTGGCATCACAGCTCACAGCAATTGATGGGCTCTTGCGATTCTCTTGGGCTCAAGCGATTCTCTTTCCTCCGCCTCCCAAGTAGCTGGGACTACAGGCGCCTGCCACAACGCCCGGCTATTTTTTGGTTGCAGCTGTCACTGTTCTTTGGCAGGCCCCAGCTGGATTCGAACCCGCCAGCTCTGGTGTATGTGGCTGGTGCCTTAGCCGCTTGAGCTACAGGCACCGAGCCTCACTTTGTAATTTCTATAAAAAAGCCTGGTGGGATTTTGATTGGGATTGTATTGAACCTATAGATCTACTTAGAATTACAGTTTTAACACTATTGAGTCTTCCAGTTCTTGGACATGGCGTGTCTCCATTTATGTAGGTCTTTAATTTCTGTAGATGATGTTTTGTAATTTTCACTGTAAAGATTTTGGACGTCTTTTGCTAAGATTAACTTCTAAGCACTTTGTTTTGGGAAGGGGGCCTTAGTGAAAAAAAATTTTTTCCAATTGTTTCATGCTAGAATAAAAAATTATTTTTTTACATTAACCTTGTATTGTGCAACTCTGATACATTTGTTCATTGTATTAGTAGTTGTTTGGTAGATTTCTTAGGATTTTTAACCTAAAAATCACATCATCTGGAAATATGGATACTTTTATCTTTTCCTCTTCCATCTTTATTCCTTTTATTTCTTTTTCTTGCCAGATTGCTATGGCTAAGGCCTCCAGTATATTAGTATACTGTAGCATAGGCATAGTAAGAGCAAGGCATTTTTGCCTTATTTCTAATTTTAGGGGAAAGTGTAAATACATAGTTAACTGTGACTTTTTTTGTGGATTCTCTTAGTCATATTGAGGATGGTTCCTGTGATTCATTTTGCACAGTTATGTATTTGTTTTTATCCTAAATGGTTGTTGAATGATGTCAAATATCTTTCCACTGCCTAGTAAAATTATCACATTTTCCTCCAGTACTCTGTTAATAATGTGGATTATACTGATTTTCAAATAAATGTAATTAAGTCAATAGAGTTAAATCAATTTTTCAACCTTGGGATAAACTCTATTTGGTCAGATTGTAGTATCCCAAGGTTGGATACTTTTGGATTGGTTTTGGTAATATTTTGTTAAAGGTTTTTGCATCCTAATTTATCACGAGGGATACTGGCAGGTAATTTTCTTTCTTCTTCTTCTTCTTCTTTTTTTAAAGATGCCTCTGTCGGATTTGGTATTAGAGTTAGCAGATCTCATAAAATGAGTGTTCCATTCTCTCTATTTTCTGAAAAAGATTTTTTTTTTCTTGACTATTTGAGAGAACATTTTTGGGCCTGGAACTTTCCTTGTGATAAGGTTTTCTGATAAAAAAATGCATTTTTAAAAAATATAGGGCTATTCAGATTTTGTTGCTTTTGTTAATTTTGATAAGTTGTAATTTTCAGATTTGCCCATTTCATCTAATTGTTAGGCTTATTTGCATGGAGTTTACCATATTCTCTTATACTTTAATATCTTTGGTATCTATAGTGAAAGCCCCTCTTTCACTTCTGATATGGTGGTTTTAGTTCTCTATTATTTTTGAATCTAGCTAGGGAATTTTAAAATTTCGTTGCTTTGTTTTAAGTACCTGCTCTTGGCTTTTTTTTTTTTTTTAACTTTCTCAATTATTTTTCTGTTTTCTGTTTGATTGATTTTTGTCTTTCTATTTATTATTTCCATCTTTCTGTTTACTTTGGGTATACCTTGGTCTTTTACTAGATTCTTAAGGTAGAACTTTAGGCTATTGATTTTTGACCTTTCTTCTTTTTGATGTAAGCTATAAGTTTCTTTCTAATCATTGTTTTAGCTGTACCCCATACATTTTGATATGCTGTATTTTCATTATTATAAAATATTTTCTAAGGATTGGGTGTGGTGGGTCATGCCTGTAATCCCTGCACTCTGGGAGGCTGAAGCAGGTGGATTGCCTGAGCTCAGGAGTTTGAGCCCAGTGAGGCCCCATCTTTAAAATTAATGGGGTGCTGTGGCAGGTACCTGTAGTCCCAGCTACTCGGGAGGCTGAGGCAAGAAAATCACTTGAGCCTAGGAGTTTGAGGTTGCTGTGAGCTGTCACGCCACTGCACTCTACCAAGGGTGACAAAGAGAAACTCTGTCTCAAAAAAAAATTTTTCCCCCTAAGATGTAATAATATCTTTTGTTTTTTACTTTATTAACTTTTTAGTTATACTTCTTTGTATTACTTTAGAAATCAAAATTACAATACATATGCTTAACATTTCATGGTCTATTTAGAGTTAATATTGAACTAGTTTGCATAAAGTGCAGAAAGTATACAACCACGTCGTTGCTTTACCCACCCTTATCATTTTTTTTTTTTTGGTTGTTGTCATGTTCATTGCATCTACTTACACAGATGTTTCACAAGACAAGATTATAATTTTTCATACAATCTTTAAAAACTAAAGAAAAAATGGCCTGTTGCACTTATCCAGGTATTTGCCATTTTTGATCTTTTTTTTTATTGTTAAATCATAGCTGTGTACATTAGTGCAATCAAGGGGCACAATGTGGTGGTTTCATATACAATATGAAATAATCTCATCAAACTGTTCAATGTAGCCTTCATGGCATTTTCTTAGTTATTGTATGTAGACATTTGTATTCTGCATTTAGTAAGTTTCACCTGTACCCATTCTAAGATGCACCATAGGTGTGGCCTCACCCATTACCCTCCCTCCACCAAAACCTTCCCCCCTCCCTTCCCCTCCCTTGGCCCTTTTCCCCATATTCTTGTGCTATAGTTGGGTTATAGCCTTCATGTGAAAGCTATAAATTAGCTTCACAGTAGGGCTGAGTACATTGGATACTTGTACTATAAATCGACAGTGATCAAAACAGCATGGTACTGGGCACAAAAACAGAGAGGTAGATGTATGGAACAGAATAGAGAACCAAGAGATGAACCCAGCCACTTACCGTTATTTGATCTCTGACAAGCCAATTAAAAACATTCAGTGATGGGCAGCGCCTGTGGCTCAAGGAGTAGGGCGCCGGTCCCATATGCCAGAGGTGGCGGGTTCAAACCCAGCCCCGGCCAAAAAAAAAAAAATCACACACAAAAAAAACAAAAAACAAAAAACAAAACATTCAGTGGGTAAAAGATTCCCTATTTAACAAATGGTGCTGCGTGAACTGGCTGGCGATCTGTAAAAGACTGAAACTGGACCCACACCTTTCACCATTAACTAAGATAGACTCTCACTGGATTAAAGATTTAAACTTAAGACATGAAACTATAAAAATACTTGAAGAAAATGCAGGGAAAACTCTTATAGGAATTGGCCTGGGTGAATATTTTATGAGGAGGACCCCCCTAGGCAACTGAAGCAGTATCAAAAATACATTACAGGGACCTGATCAAACTAAAAAGCTTCTGCACAGCCAAGAACATAGCAAGTACAGCAAGCAGACAGCCCTCAGAATGGGAGAAAATATTTGCAGGTTATACCTCCGATAAAGGTTTAATAACCAGAATTCACAGAGAACTCAAACATATAGGCAAGAAGAGAACAAGTGATCCCATGTCAGGGTGGGCAAGGGACTTGAAGAGAAATTTCTCTAAAGAAGACAGATGTATGATCTACAATGCCTGAAAAAAGGCATTTTTGATCTTCTTCATTGGTTTTTGAAGATTCATATTTCCCTCTGACATAATTTCTCATCAGACTGAAAAACTTTTTATTTTTATTTTTTATTAAATCATAGCTGTGTACATTAATGTGATCATGGGGCATCAAACACTGGTTTTATAGACCATTTGACATATTTTCATCACACTGGTTAACATAGCCTTCCTGGCATTTTCTTAGTTATTGTGTTAAGACCTTTATATTCTACATTTACCAAGTTTCACATGTACCCTTGTAAGATGCATCACAGGTGTAATCGCACCAATCACCCTCCCTTCACCCATCCTCCCCACTCCCTCCCCTCCTTCTCCCCCTTCCCCATATTCTTAGCTTATAACTGGGTTATAGCTTTCATATGAAAGCCATTAATTAGTTTCATAGTAGGGCTGAGTACATTGGATACTTTTTCTTCCATTCTTGAAATATTTTACTAAGAAGAATATGTTCCAGCTCCATCCATGCGAACATGAAAGAGGTAAAGTCTCCATCTTTCTTTATGGCTGCATAATATTCCATGCATAATATACCACACTTTATTAATCCATTTGTGGATTGATGGGCACTTGGGCTTTTCCCATGACTTAGCAATTATGAATTGGGCCACAATAAACATTCTGGTACAAATATCTTTGTTATAATGTGATTTTTGGTCTTCTGGGTATATACCTAGTAGAGGAATTATAGGATTGAATGGCAGATCTATTTTTAGATCTTTGTTTGCCAAACATCTTTCCAAAATAATTTGTATTCCCACCAGCAGTGGGAATACAAATCCCTTTTCTCCACATCCATGCCAACATCTCTGGTCTTGGGATTTTGTGATATGGGCTAATCTTACTGGAGTTAGATGATATCTCAAAGTAGTTTTGATTTGCATTTCTCTGATGATTAAAGATGATGAGCATTTTTTTATATGTCTGTGGGCTGTGCGCCTGTCTTCTTCAGAGAAGTTTCTCTTCAAGTCCCTTGCCCAGCCTGTGATGGGATCACTTGTTCTTTTCTTGCCTATACGTTTGAGTTCTCTGTGGATTCTGGTTATTAAACCTTTGTCGGAGACATAACCTGCAAATATCTTCTCCCATTCTGAGGGCTGTCTGCTTGCTTTTCTTACTGTGTTCTTGGCTGTGCAGAAGCTTTTTAGTTTGACCAGGTCTCAGTAGTGTATTTTTGAAGCTGCTTCAATTGCCCGGGGGGGGGTCCTCCTCATAAAATATTCACCCAGACTGATTTCTTCAAGAATTTTCCCTGCACTCTCTTCTAGTATTTTTACAGTTTCATGTGTTAAGTTTAAATCTTTAATCCAGTGAGAGTCTATCTTAGTTAATGGTGAAAGATGTGGGTCTACTTTCAGTCTTTTACAGGTTGCCAGCCAGTTCACCCAGCACCATTTGTTAAATAGGGAATCTTTTACCCACTGAATGTTTTTAATTGGCTTGTCAAAGATCAAATAACGGTAAGTAGCTGGGTTCATCTCTTGGTTCTCTATTCTGTTCCATACATCTACCTCTCTGTTTTTGTGCCAGTACCATGCTGTTTTGATCACTATCGATTTATAGTATAGTCTGAGGTCTGGTAGCATGATTCCTCCTGCTTTGTTTTTATTTCTGAGTAATGTCTTGGCTATTTGAGGTTTTTTATGATTCCATATTAAATGAAGTATTATTTTTTTCAAGATCTTTAAAGTATGACAGTGGAGCTTTAATAGCGATTGCATTACAATTGTATATTGCTTTGGGTAGTATGGACATTTTAACAATGTTGATTCTTCCCAGCCATGAGCATGGTATGTGTTTCCATTTGTTAACATTTTCAGCTATTTCTTTTCTTACAGTTTCATAGTTCTCTTTATAGAGATCTTTCATGTCCTTTGTTAGATAAACTCCCAAATATTTTATCTTCTTTGGTACTACTGTGAAAGGCATAGAGTTCTTAACTGTTTTTTCAGCTTGACTATTGTTGGTATACAAAAAGGCTACCGATTTATGAATGTTGATTTTGTAACCTGAGACACTGCTGTATTCCTTGATCATTTCTCAGAGTTTTGTAGTAGTATCTCTGTTTTCCAAATATACAATCATATCATCTGCGAAGAGTGAAAGTTTGACCTCTTCTGACCCTGTATGGATACCCTTGATCACCCTTTCTTCCCTAATTACAATGGCTAAAATTTCCATTATAATGTTAAAGAGCAGTGGAGATAGTGGGCAACCTTGTCTGGTTTCTAATCTGAGTGGAAATGATTTCAATTTAACTCCATTCAATATGATATTGGCTGTGGGTTTGCTGTAGATGGCCTCTATCAGTTTCAGAAATGTCCCTTCTATACCAATTTTCTTAAGTGTTCTGACCATGAAGGGATGCTGGATATTATCAAAAGCTTTTTCTGCATCAATTGAGAGAATCATATGGTCTTTGTTTTTTAATTTGTTTATAATTTGTGCTGAATTATATTTATAGATTTATGTATATTGAACCAGACTTGAGACCCTGGGATAAAACCAACTTGGTCATGATGTATAATTTGTTTGTTGTGTTCCGGGATTCTGTTAGGATCTTGTTGAATATTTTTGCATCTATATTCATTAGTGATATTGGTCTATAATTTTCTTTGCTTGTTGGATCTTTTCTTGGTTTGGGGATCAGAGTGATGTTTGCTCCATAGAACGTGTTGGGTAGTCTTCCTTCTTTTTCTATATTTTGGAACAGGTTCAGTAATATAGGTACTAGTTCCTCTTTAAAGGTTTGGTAGAATTCTGACATGAAGCCATCTGGTCCTGGACTTTTCTTTTTAGGTAGATTTTGTATGGTTGATGCTATTTCAGAACTTGATATGGGCCTGTTCAACGTTTCCACTTGATTCTGGCTAAGTCTTGGAAGGTGACGTGCTTCCAAGTTTGGTCAATTTCCTTCAGATTTTAATATTTCTGAGAATAAAGTTTCTTGTAATATTCATTAAGGATTTTTTTAATTTCTGAGGAGTCTGTTGTTATTTCGTCTTTGTCATTTCTGATTGATGAAATTTGAGATTTTACTCCTTTTTTCCTGGTTAGGTTAGCCAAAGGTTTATTTTATTGACCTTTTCAAAAAACCAACTTTTTGATTTATTGATCTATTGTATAATTTTTTTGTTTTTAATTTCATTTAATTCTGCTCTAATTTTGGTTATTTCTTTTCTTCTACTGGGTTTGGGGTTGGAATGTTCTTTCTTTTCCAGTTGCTTGAGATGTCCCATTAAGTTCCTCTCTTTCTGTTCTCTTGAGGAAGGCTTGCAGTGCTATAAATTTCCCTCTTAGGACTGCCTTTGCGGTATCCCAGAGGTTCTAATAGTTCGTGTCTTCATTGTTGATTTGTTCCAAAAATTTGGCAATTTCCTTCTTAATCTCATCTATGACCCAGTTATCATTCAGCATAAGGTTATTTAACTTCCATGTTTTTCCGAAAAACTTTCTTTAGTATTTCTTGTAGTTCCAGCTGGCTTGTGAATAATTCTCTTAGTTTTCTTTTATTTGAATGTGTCTTCATTTTGCCTATGTTTCAAAAAAGAATATACATACTAGAGATAGAATTTTGGGTAGACAGGTTTTTTTTTTAAAGTTTAAATTTTTATTTTTTGTGCTAGAACATTACTGTGGCATAAATCATTTTTCCCTATCTTTTGTTTTCAGTGGTGTCTTATCAGAAGTTGATGGTCCTTTGAATTACTGTTTCCCTGTAAATAGTTTTGTTTGCTTTTGAATTTTACCTTTGTTGTTGGTTTTTCAATACTTTGCATGTGATTTTCTCTAAAGGTATTCTGCTGGGGTTTGCTAAACTTCTTGAATCTATAAATTTATATCTTTCTCCAGATTTGGGATGTTCTCAGATATTATTTCTTCAAATGCTTTTTTTTTTCTGCTTTATTCTCACTTCTCTTTTGGATACCAATTACCTGTATGTTGGAGCTTTTTGATATTGTCTTACTAGGGCTCTAAGGCTTTTTTCCCTCTCTTTCTATATTGGATAATTTTTATTGATTTATCTTTCAGCTTACTTTTTTTGTAATATCTCCATTTTGTTAATCAAATTTTTGTTGAAAGTATTGTATTTTTCAGGTATAAGATTTCTATTTTTTTGTTTTTTATTTCTCTGCCAAAATTTTATATCTTTTTGCTCATCTCTAGTATATTTTCCTTTACTTCATTGAGTATAGTAATAAAAGCTGCTTTAAAGGTCTTGCCTAATAATCTCAACATTTGGATCATCTCTGGACTGGCATCTGTTGACTATCTTTACCTTTGAGGATGGGTTACTTTTCCTGGATCTTATTATGCCAAGTATTTTGGGGTCATATCCTGGACATTGTGAATGTTTTATTGTGTAGAGTGTGGGTTCTGTTATAACTCCTCTGAAGAATATTGGTGTTGGCCATTCACCAAGTTAGACTCCCTGTAAACTCTGTCTCATTCTCCGTGGTTGGTGGTTTAGTCCAGATAAATCTTAGTTCAGCTCTTTAAGCCTTTGCTGTGCTGCCTTGAGTTTGTCCCAAATCTACATGGTTCGAAGGTCAGTCTGAGACTTGTGTGGGGTTTAGACACAGAATTGGGGGATTACTTTCTCTGGTTCTGGCTCTCCTCTGGAATGTTTCTCTCACTTCTCAGTGATAGGTGTTGCCTGGGCTCCTCTCACTGAGTCTTCTGACCAAATATTGAAGGGCTTTCTGTTCAAGTCCTTGTCATCTGCACTGTGCCATCCTGCAATTACAGACTGTGTTTAAGGAAAAGCCACAGTAAACCTGGAAACTCTTCTAGGCCATTGTTTCCACATGTTTTGACTCTCCTCCACAATCTGCCTGCTTTTATTTACTCCTAAGAATCCTCAGGTCATTTAAAAAAGTATTTTGTCTAGAGTTTGTAAGTTGTTTTGAGGGATTGGTCAATGAGATGTAGCTGTGGAATTAAAAAAAAATTACTTTTGAAACTGAAAGGGTGCAATATGTAACATGTCAAATGCATGCTGAGAATTGAAAAAATCTCACACAAGCTTTTATTTTTTAATTTTGGCTGTTTAAGCAATTAGATAAACGAAGCCTAAGAAGGAAAGATAAAAAATGTGGAGGAGAGAAAGGCAGGGAGACTATTTTGTTCCATTAGCTACTATATACTTACATATGCATGTATTTTTTAAGATATATATATATATATTCACAAGGGATACGGGCATTCTCTGGGTACAGGCTGTAAAGAGCTCATAAATTTTGGCAGCGCCTGTAGCTCAAGGAGTAGGGCGCCGGTCCCATATGCCGGAGGTGGCGGGTTCAAACCCAGCCCCGGCCAAAAACCACAAAAAAAAAAAAAAAAAAAAAAATTTAAGAGCTCATAAATTTTTATAGCCACTAAAATTTCTGTGGGCTTCTGAATAGTTTAGAGGAAAGCCTCTTGTAAGGTTGAAAACAGCTTTTTCTCTATTTTTATATCTTTTTAAAAATGAACACATATAAATGGTAGTTACTATTATTGATATTATTAGGATTAAATGCAGCAATAGAAATATGATGAGAAGTGTGGAAAAATAGAAAAAATTATTGTTATCTTATCTCTAAACAAAGTTATTAATATGTTTGTATTTTTCTTTTTTTTTTTTTTGAGACAGTGTCTCACTTGGTCACCCTTGGTAGAGTGCCATGGCATCACAGCTCACAGCAACCTCAAACTCTTGGGCTAACGCAATTCTCTTCCCTCAGCCTCCCACATAGCTGGGAGTACAGGTGCCTGCCACAATGCCCAGCTATTTTTAGAGATGAGGTCTGTTCTTGCTCGGGTTGTCTTGAGCCTGTGAGCTCAAGTAATCCACTCACCTTAGTCTCCCAAGAGTGCCAGGATTACAACAGGCATGAGCCACCACAACCAGCCTATGTTTTATTTTTCTTTCAGGTTTTTTTTTTAATTTTGAGCAGGGCACTGATTATAGTTTACCTATTGATATTTCTTTTCTTTCTTTCTTTTTTTTTTTTGAGACAGAGCTTCAAGCTGTCTCCCTGGGTAGAGTGCTGTGGCATCACAGCTCACAGCAACCTCCCACTCCTGTGCTCAAGGGATTCTCCTGCCTCCGCCTCCCAAGTAGCTGGGACTACAGGTGCCCACCACAATGCCTGGCTATTTTTCCGTTGCAGCCATCACTGTTTGGCGGGCTGGCTGGATTCAAACTCGCCAGCTCAGGTGTATGTGGCTGACGCCTTAGCTGCTTGAGACACAGGCGCCGAGCCTTACCTATTGATATTTTAAAAGCAAATATTGTTTTATGAACATTTTTACTTTTCTTGTAGTGCTGAAAATTTTACTAGATGAGATAAATTGTACTTAGAAGTTTCTTTTGGAACTTTAGCACTGTGCATTGGAAGTTGACATTGGCATGAAATTTAGGAGGTAAATTGAGATGATATTTGGCTATGGACCTAAGAGAACCCAAATCCTGTTCTTAATGGGTCATCCTTCCCACTGAGGTGTCCCGATTATATAGTGACAGGTTATGGACCCAAAGATGAAAGATTATTCTGAGGCTCGAGACGAAAGGAAAACAGAGGCCTGGTGTGTGTGGTCAGTGGGGCTTTTATTCTATCTGGATGAAGGTGGGGTGAAATCAGGAGAGGAATTCCACACATGGATTATGGTGGATGGGGATTTAAAGGGTCAGAGAGGGCAGCAATTAGTGGCATTCCTATTTTCTGAGAGGGACTTGAGTCTGACCTTTCCTGGGCAGGACATGAATTTGATCTTTTCCTGGGTGGGTCATGAACCTGACCCTGCCTTGGCAGGTCAGTCCCACCTGGGTAGGGCAGGTCTATTTGGGCGGGTACATCTGATTCTATCATATATGAAGACGTAAAGGTTAGGTAATCCATTTGCCAGCTGGGCCCATTCTCCAGGTAACACTCTGATGAGCTGGCCTAATGTATGCTGGACACTTTTACCTTTGTGAGATGGGTTTATATAGGTTGGAACTAAGTTACCATGTGACCTACTTTATTTATTTCTACCTTAATTAGGGTCTAGAGATGAATTTGGATTTTCTATTCCAATAGAAGGAGCAGCCATAACTGTAAGAACCAGGGAGAAGTTTGCAACGGAGTCTACTCTAGAGAATCCATGCCTGGGCCCTCAGCCATTTTTGGCCAGAGAATTTTCTCCTGACGTCTGAGCTGGCCTTGTGAGAGAGAAGGGCTGGCTGTTGGTTTTTGCAACCTCCTGGTAGGGAAGAAAGAAAATAGTATACACAGAGGTCCAATATTTTGGAAAAAAGAGGAGAGTAACATTACCGAATGGGTTGCAAAGATTTTAAGTGTCCCATCTTAAAGCGTAGGGTAAACATAATCAACCCGGATTGTGTGCTGCATTGAGACAACTGCATTATTTTTCTTTGCCTATTTCCAAACTAGAACTAGTCTTTCTTGGTAAATTGCTCACAAGAAAAAAGACAATACTAAGAGTGAATATTTACATATTTACGTTATTTTACTTTTTTGTGTTGTAGAAGGGTGGGTGGGGGAATAAAGGCGCCTGAGCTCTGATGGACTGGCCCATGAAGCTTTGGGATACCACCCACCTGCAAGGCACAGTAGAAGTTCCTGTCAAATTGAGAAGTTCTATTTCCTGTCACTTTACTTTTAGATAGAAAGAGCAACTTTCCAGTTAAGAAGTCATGGGAATGTACTGAGAAGTGTTAAACAATGAACACTTGTTAAACTTCAATAGTAAACTGCGGGCCTGGGAGAAGTTGGGAAGGGCATCCAAAGCAGGAGCTAAGAAAGAAAGGGGAAGTGCAGTTGGGAGAGGGAAGTCCCGTTCTCATCAGGTGTTAGCATGCTTCTGCACTGTGCTCTGTTCCAGTAACTACCTTTCAGCCTTCTGAAGGAAGACGTACAGGTGGTGTTGGTATGAACACGTTGCCACCTGTGCAAACAATGATCAAAATACTATGAGGAGGATTATATGGCATTTTTTAAAATAAGGAAAGTTTCTTAAAGGCTTTAGAAAGCTTTTATATATATCAGGCGTCCTGTGTGAATTGTATTTGTTCCCATTTTGTTTTTTACTTCAAAATAAGATCTGTGCAGTGTGCATAGGAATTTGTTCATAGTTTTTTGTTTTAAACTATAGTCCGACCCTCCAATGGTTTGAGGGACAGTGAATTGGCCCCCTGTTTAAAAAGTTTGAGGACGCCTGATATATATGGTCTGGAAAACAGGCAATAGATTATTATATAAACAGTTGGTATGGATAGAATTGAATTGTCCGAGGCCTAGTCAGTGGTGGAATCAGGTAGAAAAAGAAAGCCTGTTGGTTCCCAGATGAGAGCTTTAGCAGGATCTTCAATTTGAGAATCTGTGGTTCATATTTTACAAATAAATTCAAAGTGGTATGACTATTTGGAGGACAAATAGGATGCTCTCTTCATACCACCTGAGCTATATGGCAAGTGAATTCTAACTATAAAGAGAATTCTTTTATAAAATGATATGAGACCAACCAAGAAATGTGGAAAAGTGATAAGCAAAGAAATACAAAGTAAAGTAAAGTAAGAATAATTCCACATTTAAGTTTTTTTTTTTTTTTGAGACAGTCTTACACTAGACTGTCATAGGCTAGAGAGCTATGGTGTCAGCTTAATCACAGCAACCTCAGACTCTTGGGTCAGATGACCTTTCTGCCTCGATCTCTTGAGTAACTGGGACTACAGGCACCAACCATGACATCTGGCTAATTTTTTTCTATTTTAAATAGAGATGGGCTCTCCCTCTTGCTCAGGCTGGTCTCTGACTCCTGAGCTCAAGCAGTCTACTCGCCTCAGCCTTCCAGAGTGCTGGGATTACAGGCATGAGCCAACTGACATTATTTTTCATTCTTTCTCTTACTTTCTCAATCTACCTAATGATTCTCGCAGCAGTTACTTCAGCTTCACTTCTTAAATCTGCATAAATTTATTTATTTGGTTGTTCTCTCATCCCTCATTTCACTTTATAAAATTTTTGGTTAGTGTAGTTGATTATTTCAAATGAGTTTATAATAACTTTTCAAATGTTCAAAATGTCATTTTTAGATTTTTGTATTTGCATTAAATCAATATAGTATTTTGGGAAGACCTGATATCATTAAAATGTCTAGTCATTCTATCAAGGAAACATTAACTGTCTGGTTAGTTAAATCTTTCTTTAATGTCCTTTGGTAAAATTTCAAAAAATGTATTCATGCAGTTTTAGTATACATTTCTTGTTATGTTTATGCCTCGAGACTTATTCTTTTCAAAAATTATAAATTAAATTTTACCATTATATTTTTGAGTGGAGCATTTTGGGATAAAAGAAGCTATTGGTTTTATATAATTAAAAATTTTAAATCCCTCATAAAATTCTACTGTAGGTCTAAATAGTTCTTTAGTGCCTGGGTTTTTTTTAGTAGATAATCATATTGGAAATAGTGATGATATTCCAGAAGTATTTCTGCTTTATTATTTTATTTTATTTCAAAAAACCTTGGTTTGGGGCTTTAAAACATTTTCTATTCTTCTAATTCATTATTTTTTTTGTTTTTATTTTCCTTGTTTTACTCTTATTTCTTAAAATGCCCCCCCTCTTTCTGTGAAACTCTGTTCTCTTTATTTTTCTAACCCTGGTTGTTCTTTCTGTGCCCACCTGTCACGGTGAGTGTGCCACGGAATCTGTAATTGGTCCCATCTTTACTTCTGTTAGCCTGGCTTTTAGTAATGATATCAAAGTTTTATAGTAATGAGCTCAGGGCTCTAATAGAAGGTTGTTTTTTAAATTGTGGTAAAATACACATAACATAAAATTTACCTCGTTAGCCATTGTGAAGGGTACAGTGAGCACCATAAGTTTTAGTATGTAGTTGGTTATGACCAAGACTTTGTTAAGGTCTTATTTTATGAGGAGCTTTCATTGCTCCCATTTATTCGTAATCATTGGCCTCGTCCTACCAGCTTTACCTTGTTATGGCCCCATTTGTATTCTGCTCCACTCCCAGAGCCTGGTGTTGGATTCCAGCTACCAAGACTCTTATTTGACCTTCTTGCCCTTATTCGTTCTTTTACTCATCACATATTAATATCCCTCACGCAATGGATGCTATCAAGTCACTTTTCTGCTAAATATTTTTCTGTAGCTGGCAGAAAAAACAGTGCCAGGCATTCAAGGCCTTGCGATCTGGCTGCAGCCTTCCTTCGGGCTGAGCACGTGTTTCCTTTCAACCCCTCTGCTGTAGCTCAGGTGACACATTGAGGCAGTGGGCTGACCAAAGGAGGGAGACACCTGGGAGCAGCTGGGGAAGGCAGGGGAAACAGCCATGCAGCCGCCAGAGCATTGCAGAGCCCTCACTTTTCTTTTATTCCAGAGAAACTGAAAACCTGAATTTTTATGTGAAAATCGTCCAACTTAAAATTGTTGGCTATGGATTAATATCGTTGAAATGCCCTGAACAATCGAAAAGAATGTTCCTAGACTGGAGTCAGTCCACAGGTGACAGTTGGTGCCCTCTATGCGGGACTACTTCGGATTTTTCATGCCCGAGCTTAGCGTGGGCTCCCTCGCCTCAAAGTGGGACAGTACATTAGCGTTTGGGAAACTCCTGCTGAAAAATATTAGTGCCTTAGAGGTTTTACCTGGTTCTTGTGACAAGGCCAGCAGGTGGATATGCACTTATTAAATACACGCTCAGTTTGCACACTTGTGCATCAGGGAGCGCGGCGAGTCTATCAGGAGAAGCTTTGCTCAACCAGAATTTTCTTTATCAACAGTTTTTTATGCATATGTAAAATATCATTTGGGGGGCTATTTTACAGGTCAGATTTGTCAAGATGTCCACATTCCCGAAGCACTTTGGCCTGAAACCCAAAGAAGAAACGTACATGTTAAACGAGCTTGAGAAGGTTCGCCAGGAGACTAAAAAGGATTTTCTCCGATTCCAGCGGAAGTTGGCCTCCAAGCCGGCTATCGATGGAAGCTCCGTGCACAGCCTCCCGGTCCCCGGCCCGGCCGGCCGGGGATCCCAGCCCTGGAGAGCGCGCCCTCCGGCTAAAGGCCCCGCGCTGTCGGCCACGGCGCTCCTGCGGGAGGCGCTCGGGGGCGCCGCGGGCCCGGGCCAGGCGGCCGCTCCCGGGAAGGCCGGGCGGTTTAGCCCCCGCGACTTTTACTTGCGGAGCTCCGCGTTCCTCCGGCTGCGGCCGCCGAGGAAGCCTCCGGTCATCGCCTCGGGGGTCGGCACGGCCAAGCCTGCGGTCCTGCTGCCGCCGCCCCCGCCGCCCAAGCGGCCGGTGAAGCGCAGGGCGCGCCGGGCCCGGTGGAGCCCGCAGCCACCGCCCCCCAGGCGGGATGTCCGCCCCAAGCGGGTCCCCGACGCGAGCCAGGAGGCGGCTCGGCCCGCCAGGCTCTCCCAGGCCAGGGGGAGTAAGGCCAGCCGCGCGTCGAGCGAGGACGGCGAGTCGGAGGCGGGCAGAAGGCGGCGGAGAGTGAGGATTTGCAGCCGCTTCGTGTGCCGGGAAGTGTCCAAGGAAGAGCGCAAGCAGGCGGAGCCGGAGAGCCACCCGCCGCGTGACGCCCCCGAGGGCGGCCAGCTGAGCGACGACGCCGCGGAGAGTCTCCAGCCCAGCCACGCGGTGGAGGACGAGGGGCAGAGCCAGCAGCCCACCCGGGAGATCCCCAAGTCCATCGACCAGATTATGGCCTCGCTGCAGTCGGAGGCCCAGCTGGCCTCGGACGAGACCATCCGAGAGCTCATCCAGAGCGTTCTGGGCCAGAACTACGACCTTGCCATGGAAGTAGGTGAACCAGAGCGAAAGTAGTATTTCTCCTGGTAAATGCAACTTTAGGATACGTTTTACACTGTCCGTAATATTGTATTGTGTGTAATACTTAAGTGTCTATGATAGGATACCTTATAACAAAACCACTGGGGTGATATTCAACTTCTTAGCGTTTTTTTCTTTTTTGAGTTTTCCACCTGAATTTCTCAATTTTTTCATCAAGAGAGTGCATCGTCTTGTCAAAGTGAAAGAAATTTAAATCTTATGCTAAAAACTGGCTCCCAGAACATTAGCTGAAGACCTGAGTAATATATCACTACTAGCCTTCTGTTCAAAGGCCTTGTGGTTATTTCACAGCTATGTTATGTGATAAACTCAGTCTTTTTTTGTTACAGTTTAGCATTATTAGTAGTGAATTGAAGTAAAAGTGAATTTATATCCTAAGATCAGTATTTACTATTAAGTTTATTTATTTTGAGACAAGAGTCTCATTCTGTTGCATTGGCTGGTGTGCTGTGACCTCATCATCACAACTCAATGCAACCTCAAGCTCCGGCACTCAAGCAGTCCTCCTGCCTCAGCCTCCCAACTAGCTAAGACTACAGGTGTGCACCATCACGCCTGGCTAATTTTTCTGTTTTCTTTCTTTCTTTTTTTTTCAGAGAAGAGGTCTTGCTCTTGCTCAGGCTAGTCTTGAACTCTTGGCCTCAAGCAATCCTCCTGCCTTAGCTACTCAGAGTGCTAGGATTACAGGCATAAACCACTTTCACTGGGACTATTTTTAATTTATAAAAATTCTAGAATATTTTCGGTGAAAACTGTTCTCTTGAAATATTTTAAAAAGTATTTTTTTAGGCCTTGCCATTTATAGAGATTTAAATGTTTCTTGTGTGCCAAACACACACATGCATGTTATGTGCATTTTTGTCACAACTACCCCCTCTTCCCAATCAGATAGATAGATAATAAGTCCTATTTTAGGTAGGAGGCCTTCTAGCTTTAGTGAGGTTAAAGGCTGACCCAGGGTTTTGCAACTAATGCATGGCAGAAATGGGATCCAACCCCAGTCTATCCCAGAGCCTTGACTAGAATCGTGCCCAGGGTGGTTCATTTGTTTTCTACGTTATGTCCAGAACAAGAAGCAGAGCTACACAGGGTCATATTTAAGTTTAAGATAATTTTTCCTATCATATGAACTTTGCTCTGGCAGAGACATTCAAAGCAAAAAACAGTATCTGAGGAACTTGAGGTGAGAGAGAGAGAAATAAGAGAGAGAGAGAGAGTAAGAAAGAAAGAATAACGAGACATTGTCTTTTTTGAGAATGGCAGTGAGAATGAATAAGAGGGAAGAAGCTTCTATTACTGCTCTTGGCTGCTGCTCTAGATTTCTTATTAGTACACAGAATACTGCTGCTGCATTACGTCTTTAAAATAGTTTCAGGACCAGAGTACACTCTTGGCTGTGATTTATCATAAAGGAAAACAAAAACATGTATGAATACGTTTTGCCACAGTTTTGCCTTTGACCTAGTATTTTTGGGCAAAGTACGACAAATGTTCTAAATTAAGATTCACATCTCCCTGCTGTTACTAAACAAGATCATTGGGCCATTTCAAAATGAATATTTCTAGTTAGACTTTCAGTAAATCTAACATAGGATAAGAAATCAGGGATTCCCGTAGAAGAGCCTTAGCAGAGAAGGCCTTGGTATCCCTTCTCTGAGATGGATCTCCTACCTTATCATACAGTCACGGGGGCTGTGTTACAAACTGGCTGAGAAGTCCAGTTGGGGAAGTTATACTTCAGAGAAGACTCTCATAAGAAAAAGTATTTTTGAAAGGCTCAAATGGGATCAGGGATATACGAAGGCAGAGTATCAAATGAACAACGACCCCAGAACATTGAATTCTATTCTTCTTACAGAAGTGCTAATTTCTCCTGCGTGTCCTTTCCCTTGGTGCTTCAGTTCCTGAATGGTTTTTTGTTGGAGAGTGGCACGGATCATGGGGCGTTAGAATCAGGAGCCAGGGGCGCTAGCCCAGGTTAACAGGACTTGGATGATATAAGGTAAAAGTGGTTTCAGAAGTTTCATCAGAAGGAGAAAGGAAAATTGGGCATGTGTTGATATGGCAGGGGAAAGGTAAGTGAGAGATAGCAATAAGGACACAAGTGTAAAGTGGAGTCTATATTGTGATTTAAAAAATTCTTAAGAAGACTAGAATAGGGCGGCACCTGTGGCTCAGTCGGTAGGGTGCCGTCCCCATATACTGAGGGTGGCGGGTTCAAACCCAGCCCCAGCCAAACTGCAACAAAAAAATAGCCGGGCGTTGTGGCGGGCGCCTGTAGTCCCAGCTGCTTGGGAGGCTGAGGCAAGAGAATCGTCTAAGCCCAGGAGTTGGAGGTTGCCGTGAGCTGTGTGATGCCACGGCACTCTACCTAGGGCCATAAAGTGAAACTTGGTCTCTACAAAAAAACAAACAAACAAACAAAAAAAGAAGACTAGAATGAGGACATTGTTTTAAACATTTGGAGTTTATGTAAATGATATTCTATTCAGAAAAAAAGGAAGGAATATGAATTTTCACCTTAGAAATCTTAACTTGGAGCCACATGGCAATCCCTAGAGGGAAATCCAAAGAGTAAGACAGTCTGGGCAGGCTGGATGGTCTCTCTGTAGAGCTTGGGCAAGACCATTCCAGGCCCTGCATTATATGGGCCAGGCGGTATACAGGGTACCTGAAGATTACACTTAACTGCCAAATGTAGGTCAGACACCAAAACCAGGGTTTGTCAACTTTGGCACTATTGATATTCTGGGCTAGTTAATTCTTCACTGTAGGGGCCTGTCCTGAGAATCCTAGGATGTTTCAAAGCCTCCCTGGCTTTTACCCACTAGATGCCAATAGCCCCTCCCAAGTCATAACAGTAAAAATGTCTCCAGTTGTTGCCACATGAGCCCCTAGGGCAGTGGTTCTCAACCTTCCTAATGCTGTGGCCCTTTAATACAGTTCCTCATGTTGTGGTGACCCCCAACCATAAAATTATTTTTATTGCTACTTCATAACTGTAATTTTGCTACTGTTATGAATCGTAATATAAATATCTGATATGCAGGGTGTATTTAGGCGACCCCTGCGAAAGGGTCATTCGACCCCCAAGGGGGGTCCACAGGTTGAGAACTGCGGCCCTAGGGAGAGGGGCAAAATCCCCTTTTATCCAGTTGGGAATCACTGACCCAAGCAGTGGCATAGACCATGGCAGGAGAGAGAGAACTGTGATGAAGTCCTATGGTTGTTTTACTGAGAAGTTCAATAGTATCACTTACAAAATATATTCTAATTATATGATACTGGAGTTCAGAGACCACCTTCCAGATGTTAACTGAGGGTAAAGGAAGCTAGGCTGTCCTTGCTTCAGTCACATTTAGTTGTTTTTGGTCAATAGCTCCAGAGGAAAATGTCTTAACGTGACTTAGGTAAGAGCAAATTCCATGTTATAAGGTCTACACATATAAGCAAATGAAGTATAGTCCATACAAAAATATTATATTATAAAACTGAGTGCTTACTTTTGCTTTAGGGAAGATGAAATAGATATTCTTTTTTCTATTCCTTCTGCTAAGTACAACTATGTAAAAATCCTTATTTATTTATTTATATCTCAAATCAAAACATAAAAAGACTAGAAAGGTGAATAGCAGAAGACAGAGTGGCTTGGGACTTTGAGACACAAGGAATGACATGGTAATGAGTTGTCTGGGTTTTCTTTTTCCCTCCTCCTATCTCTCAGACTTAGAACTAAAGAAGCTGGTAACCTAGGAAGGCCAATGGGTATGGATGGAAAAGCCCTAACAAAAGTCTGATCTCTAGCCTAAGGATCAGGGAAGGGGTAGTCTAGTAGAACAGAAAACTTTTAGACAGCACTTTCAGCCAAACACTGCAGAAAAACCTATAGCCCCACCTTCTGCCACCAGGGACGGGGGTGGCAAATGGGGAGCCTAGGTTTCCCATCTCACTAGTTTGTCACAAGGTGCTCCAATTACTCCCCACCGATGTGGTGTCAACAGAGGGTCCAGACTTTCAGCACTGGCACCATTTCCCTTCTTTCTGTGGTGTCACTGGAGGCCTCATGAAGAAAAGTAATGAGACATTATCTATTCCTTCCAACCAGGATGGCACGGGCAGAAGCCTCGTGGACAGCCAGAATTCCTTTTCCTACCCAGCACTAACAAGGAGGCCCCTAACCCTAGTGCCAACAGAATATGAGTGGGCAACCTGGATTTCTTCTCCTACCTGGCAGTCAGTAATGGGGGCATTCCCTCCCCTCACTGCCCTATTAGAGTGGTGTCAGAGAAAGGCAGCTAAAAGAGAATGCTTAATTTCCAGACTCTCATAATACCCAACATGTCCAGGTTTCAATTAAAAAAAAAAATCACTTATCATGATAAGAATCACAAACATCTAAACTTGAAAGAAAAAAAAACATGAAGAACCAAAGGAATTCTTTAGAACTGAAAAATGCAGTAACTAAAATAAAAACTCAATGGATGGGCTCAACAGCTAAAAGGTGAAGACAGAGGAGTCAGTAGACCTGTGGAACAATATAACTCACCAGTGAACAACAGAGAGACGGTAGACTCAGAAAAAAAAAATGGTGGAGGCTCAAGGATCAGTAGGGCTATAACAAAAGATACAACCTTGGTGTCATCATAGTCCAGGGAGAAGGGGGAAAAAGAAGGCAGGACTGAAAAAGTACTCAGAGAAGGGTGGCACCTGTGGCTCAGAGTAGGGCGCCAGCCCCATATGCCGAAGGTGGCAGGTTCAAATCCAGCCCCGGCCAAAAACTGCAAAAAATAAAAATAAAAAGTACTCAGAGAAATAATGGTCAACAACTTTCTGAATTTGGCAAGAGATACAAACCTAAATATTCAAGAAGCCGAATGAATGCCAAACCAAAGAAATCCACAGCAAAACACACAGTAATCACTTCTGAAAACTAAGGTCGAAGAAAAATACCTTAAAAGCAGTGAGAGAAATAACATGTTGCATATAGGGGAAAACAGTTTAAGAAATAACATGTTGCATATTATTTGCATATTCTAAAACAGTTTAGATTTTTCACATGATGGTCAGAAGGCATTGCATTGCACACCCTTATTCAAGTGCTGAAAGACAAGGGCTGTCCACCAGAATTCTATTTCTTGTGAAATGATCCTTTAGGCATGAAGGTGAACTGAAGACACTCTCAGACGAGATAAAACTAAGATAATTTGTTACTAGCTGTTCTATCCTGAAAGGATGCCTATGAAGTTCTCTAAACAGAAAAGAACTATTAGAAAAAAGGATTCTTGGAGCAGGAGAAAGGACGAAAATATAATAACAAAGCTATAGCCATATACAATAGACTTATCTTCTCCTCTTGAGTTATCTATATTATATTTGATGGTTGATACTAGAATTATGACACTGATGTGGTTCTAAATGTATGTTGAGGCAATATTTAAGGTAATTATAGATGGGGAGGATAAATTTACATAAAAGGAGGTGAACTTTCTGTGTGGCGCTCTAATTGGAAAGTTACTATACCAGTAGACTGTGCTAAGTTAAATATATTCACTGTATTACCTAGAGCAATGACTGAAAAAAACTATACAAAATCTATTAAAAACTATCTATTAAAAAACTAGCTTAGCACCCATAGCTCAGTGGTTAGGGCTCTGGCCACATACACCAGGACTGGTGGGTTCGAACCCGGCCCAGGCCTGCTAAACAACAATGACAACTACAACAAAAAAATAGCTGGGCGTTGTGGTGGATGCCTGTGATCCCAGCTACTTGGGAGGCTGAGGCAAGAGAATCACTTAAGCTCAAGAGTTTGAGGTTGCTGTGAGCTGTGACTCCATCGCACTCTACCAAGGGTGACATAGTGAGACTCTGTCTCAAAAAAAAAACCAAACAAACTATAGATAAATAATAATAGGATTCTAAAAAATGTTAAATAACCCATGGGAAGTAAAGTAAAACCAAGAGAGAACAAAAAGAAAACCAAAAATAAAATGGTGGACTTAAACTCCTAACCTGTTAGTAACTGTGTCACGTGTAAATGGTCTAAATATAATGACAGATTGGCAGGTAGAGTAAAAATATGACAGAACTATATATTGTTCATAAGAAACTTATTTCCAGTATGATGATATGGGCAGGTTGAAAGTAAAAGATGAAGAAATACATATAATGCACACATTAATCAGGAGGAAGCAGGAGTGGTTCTATTAATATCAGATAATAGAAAATTGTCAGTGATACAAAGAACTTTACAATATTATAAAAGGGCCACTTCACTAAGAAGACAAAGCAATCCTAAATATATATGTACCAAATAACAGAGCTATAAAATATGGGAAGTAAAAACTGAAAGAGATACACAAATCCAAAACCATAATTGAAGACTTTAATGCCCTCTTTCAACAATTGATAGAAAGACTAGACAGAAAATCCCCAGTGATATAGAACTCAACAACACTATTGACCACCAGAAGCTAATCTACATTTTTAGAAGACTGTACCCAACAACAGTGGAAAGCACACTTTGTCAGTTGCCCATGGACCATATACTAAGATGGACCATATCTTGGGCCATAAAATGAGCCTCAATAATTTTAAAAGAATCGAAATCATACAGAGTGTGTTCACAGACCATGATGGAATCAAACTAGAAATAAGTAAACAACCAAATGATAACAGGAAAATCTCCAAACACTTGGTAACTAAACAATACAATTCTGAATAATCCATGGGCTAAAGAGGAAGTCTCGGGGGAAAAAACATATTGACCTGAATTAAAATAAAAATACAATGTCAAAATTTGTGGGCTACAGCTCAAGTAATACTAAGGGGAAATTTATAGCACTAAAAGTATATGGTAGGAAAGAGGAAAAGTATCAGATCAATTATCCAGGTTCCCACTTAATGTTATAATAATGGCTAGATTACTGAAGAAAGTAACAAGAGATCTATTTTTATTTTGCAGTTTTTGGCCGGGGCTGGGATTGAACACACCACTTCCGGTATATGGGGCCGGCGTCCTACTCCTTGAGCTATAGGCACTGCCCAAGAGATCTATTTTTAAGAAAAATATGTTTTAAGCCATTTGATCACAGCAACTTTTTTATTATTATTATTTTTTATTGTTAAATAATAGCTGTGTACATTAGTGCAATCAAGGGGTACAATGTGCTGGTTTCATATACAATCTGAAATATTCTCATCAAACTGTTCAACGTAGCCTTCATGGCATTTTCTTAGTTATTGTATGAAGACATTTGTATTCTGCCTTTAGTAAGTTTCACCTTTACCCATTCTAAGATGCACCATAGGTGTGGCCCCACCCATTACCCTCCCTCCACTCTAACCTCCCCCCTCCCTTCCCCTTCCTTGGCCCTTTCCTCATAGTCTTGTGCTATAGTTGGGCTATAGCCTTTATGCAAAAGGTATAATTTAGCTTCATAGTAGGGCTGAGCACATTGGATACTTTTTCTTCCATTCCTGAGATACTTTGCTAAGAAGAATATGTTCCGGCTCCATCCATGTAAACATGAAAGAGGTAAAGTCTCCATCTTTCTTTAAGGCTGCATAATGTTCCATGGTATACCTGTACCACAATTTGCTAGTCCATTCGTGGGTCGACGGGCACTTGGGCTTCTTCCATGACTTAGCAATTATGAATTGGGCTGCAATAAACATTCTGGTACAGATGTCTTTGTTATATTGTGATTTTTGGTCTTCTGGGTATAAACCTAGTGAAGGAATTATAGGATTGAATGGTAGGTCTATTTTTAGATCTCTAAGTATTCTCCAAACATCCTTCCAGAAGGAACATATTAGTGTGCATTCCCACCAGCAGTGTAGAAGTGTGCCCTTTTCTCCACATCCATGCCAACATTTCTGGTTTTGGGATTTTGTTATGTGAGCTCCTCTTACTGGGGTTAGGTGATATCACAAAGTAGTTTTGATTTGCATTTCTCTGATGATTAAGGATGATGAGCTTTTTTTCATGTGTTTGTAGATTGTGCGTCTGTCTTCTTTAGAGAAGTTTCTCTTCAAGTCCCTTGCCCACCCTGAGATGGGAATCACGTGTTCTTTCCTTGCTAATACATTTCAGTTCTCTGTGGATTCTGGTTATTAGACATTTATCGGAGGTAAAACCTGCAAATATTTTCCTCCCATTCTAAGGGCTGTCTGCTTGCTTTACTTACTGTGTTCTTGGCTGTGCAGAAGCTTTTTAGTTTGATCAGTCCCAGTAGTGTATTTTTGATACTGCTTCAATTGCCTGGGGAGTCCTCCTCATGAAATATTCACCCAGGCCAATTCCTTCAAGAGTTTTCTCTGCACTTTCTTCAAGTATTTTTATAGTTTCATGACTTAAGTTTGAATCTTTTATCCAGTGAGAGTCTATCTTAGTTAATGATGAAAGGTGTGGGTCCAATTTCAATCTTCGACAGGTTGCCAGCCTGTTCACGCAGCACCATTTGTTAAATAGGGAATCTTTTCCCCACTGAATGTTTTTAATTAGCTTGTCAAAGATCAAATAATGGTAAGTAGCTGGATTCATCTGTTGGTTCTCTATTCTGTTCCAGACATCTACTTCTCTGTTTTTGTGCAAATACAATGCTGTTTTGATCACTATCAATTTATAGTACAGCCTCAGGTCTGGTAGTGTGATTCCTCCTGCTGTGTTTTTATTGCTGAGGAATGTTTTGGCTATTCGAGGTTTTTTCTGATTCCATATAAAACGAAGTATTATTTTTTCAAGATCTTTAAAATATGATGAAGGAACTTTAATAGGAATTGAATTAAAATTATATATTGCTTTAGGTAGTATAGACATTTTAACAATGTTGATTCTTCCCAACCATGAGCATGGTATGTTTTTTCATTTGTTAACATCTTTAGCTATTTCTTTTCTTAAAGTTTCGTAGTTCTCTTTGCAGAGATCTTTCGTGTCCTTTGTTAGGTATACTCCCAAATATTTCATCTTCTTTGGCACTACTGTGAAAGGGATAGAGTCCTTGACTGTTTTTTCGGCTTGGTTATTGTTGGTATATATAAAGGCTACAGATTTATGAATGTTGATTTTGTAGCCTGAGACATTGCTGTATTCCTTGATCACTTCTAAACATTTTTTGGTAGAATCCCTAGTGTTTTCCAGATATACGTTCATATCATCTGCGAAGAGTGAAAATTTGATTTCTTCTGACCCTGTGTGGATACCCTTGATCGCCTTTTCTTCCCTAATTGCAATAGCTAAAACTTCCATTACAATGTAAACCTTGCCTGGTTCCTGATCTAAATGGAAATGATTTCAATTTAACTCCATGCAATATGATATTGGCTGTGGGTTTGCTCTAGATGGCCTTTATTAGCTTAAGAAATGTCCCTTCTATACCAATTTTCTTAAGTGTTCTGATCATGAAGTGATGCTGGATATTATCAAAAGCTTTTTCCGCATCAATTGAGAGAATCATATGGTCCTTATTTTTTAGTTTGTTTATATGCTGAATTACATTTATAGATTTACGTATATTGAACCAGCCTTGAGACCCTGGGATAAATTCCACTTGGTCGTGGTGTATATTTTTTTTGAAGTGTTGTTGGATTCTGTTTGTTAGGATTTTATTGAGTATTTTAGCATCAATATTCATTAGTGAAATTGGTCTATAATTTTCTTTTCTCATTGGGTCTTTCCCTGGTTTGGGGATCAAGGTGATGTTTGCTTCGTAGAATATGTTGGGTAATATTCCTTCTTTTTCTATATTTTGGAAGAGGTTTAGTAATATAAGTACTAGTTCTTCTTTAAAGGTTTGGTAGAATTCTGATGTAAAGCCATCTGGTCCTGGGCTTTTCTTTTTAGGGAGATTTTGTATCGTTGATGCTATTTCAGAACTTGATACAGGCCTGTTCAACATTTCCACTTGATTCTGGCTAAGTCTTGGTAGGTGGTGTACTTCCAGGTATTGGTCAATTTCTTTCAGATTTTCATATTTCTGAGGGTAGAGTTTCTTGTAGTATTCATTAAGGATTTTTTTAATTTCTGAGGGGTCTGTTATTTCATCGTTACCATTTCTGATTGATGAAATTAGAGATTTTACTCTTTTTTTCCTGGTTAGGTTGGCCAAAGGTTTATCTATTTTATTCATCTTTTCAAAAAACCAACTTTTGGATTTATTGATCTGTTGTATAATTCTTTTGTTTTCAATTTCATTTAATTCTGCTCTGATTTTGGTTATTTCTTTTCTTCTGCTGGGTTTGGGGTTGGAGTGTTCTTCCTTCTCCAGTTGCTTGAGATGTCCCATTAAGTTATTAACTTCCTCTCTTTTCATTTTCTTGAGGAAGGCTTGCAGTGCTATAAATTTCCCTCTTAGAACTGCCTTTGGAGTATCCCAGAGGTTCTGGTAATTTGTGTCTTGATTGTTTTTTTATTCCAAAAATTTGGTGATTTCCTTCTTAATCTCATCTATAACCCATCTATCCTTCAGCATAAGGTTGTTTAGCTTCCATGTTTTTGTATGGGTATGCAGGTTCCTGTTGTTATTTGTTCAACTTTTGTTTCATGATAGTCTGAGAAGATGCAAGGAATAATTTCTATTTTTTTAAATTTGCTGAGGTTAGATTTGTGGCCTAGGATGTGGTCAATTTTGGAGTATGTTCCATGGGCTGATGAGAAGAATGTGTATTCAGTTTTGTTGGGATGAAATGTTCTGTAGATGTCTGTTAAGCCCAGATGTTGAATGGTTAAGTTTAAATCTAAAATTTATTTGCTTAGCTTCTTTTTGGAGGATCTATCCGGCACTGCTAAAGGGGTGTTGAAATCTCCGACGATTATGGAGCTGGAGGAAATCAAGTTGCTCATGTCTGTTAGAGTTTCTTTTATAAATTGAGGTGCATTCTGGTTGGGTACATAAATATTAATAATTGAAATCTCATCATATTGAGTATTACCTTTAACAAATGTGAAGTGTTCATCCTTATCCTTCCTTATTTCAGTTGGTTTAAAGCCTATTGCGTCTGTGAATAGGATTGCAGTGTCTGCTTTTTTCTGCTTTCCATTTGCCTGGAGTATAGATGACCATCCTTCACCTTGAGTCTATATTTGTCTTTTTTTTTGTTTGTTTGTTTTTTTGAAATTTTTTTCTGAAAGTCACAGAGACAGAACTTTAAAAGCTACACATTTATACTAAGGATACATGCGTGAGCAAAAAAAAAAAAAAAAGCATGGGGATACAAGAATGAACATAGTAAAATTTTAATTAATACAGTATTCAGATACAAGTAGAAGACCACTAGATAAGAATTTTATTTACCTCAGAAATCTATGATAGTATGGATTGAGATAAACCAAGGTTGAAGATAGCCACTTCACTATTCACATTTTAGTCAGTGCTGACCAGAAGCTGTTTATCTTAGGCTAAGATTTCCAGTGACATTATAGAATGAATCTTCTATGACATAAATCAAATTAACATGTTTTAAGGTGATCTGTCTTCATTTAATGGCAATTGGTGCAAGTCAAACCATGAAAAGCCCTTACGAACACTAAGCACCAAATAATGAATTGTTTGTGGCTATTGTTTGGGCCACCTTAAATTTTATTTTGCTTACATATGCTTCTATTAACATTTATGCGCAAATTCTTTTAGGTAAGTTTTAACAAGGAACTTTCAGCCTGGAGATCTTGTCAACTGTACTTATAGTTTTCAAGCAATTAATACTTTCAGAACAATCACAAACTGATACTTAAGTGGTTAAAATTTTAAGATGCAGAAAATTTTCTCTGAAGTTTTCTGGTCCCTAAGGGCCAGGGCCAAATATATTAACTGGAAGTAGCTTTTCTTTTTGAAAAAAGTCTTAAAGGTGATATTGGATAAAACAACTATACAGGCTCTCATACACAATCTTTCTAAATTTTCACCCTGTAAAAAATGATTACAATATCCTTCAGGTTTGGCTATATGCCCCATATTCAAAAAGAAAACCAACGAAGAATTCAACATTTCAACAAGCTACGAACTATTTACTGTAAGCATATTGTGAAATTCTGGAAGACATACAACCATACTGAGAAAATACTATTAACAGGTTAAGTATGTGTTGAAGAAGGCAGTTTATAAATGGAACATTATAAACCTTATGTTTATAGATACAACTTATAAAACAGAAAGAAGTTGCTTTTTTTCCAATAATATAGCATCACACTAACACTAGTTGATTAAAAACTTCTGTACACATGTTCAAAACACTTCCAAAGCAGCATATGCCTCTTAGACATTCTCATTTGCTATCTAACATATGTCAATTATGATTTCAGGGATTTGTACCAACCAGTTTCAGCAAACTAAAACAATCATTCTGTCTTATTTAACAAAGTTAACCAGTTTAAAGGAATGAAAGTTTCATAATCAGTAAAGAAACATTAATATTAAATACCCACAACAGAATGGAAAATGCTTCTAAGGACATGATATAATCCTAACAGAATGGACTGTGCCCCTAGATATAGTGAATGGGGGGATAATTGAGAGCCTGAAAAAAATACATCAAGATACATGCGACCTACATGATTACCAAATCAGTAATAACTCCTAGAAAAATAAAAATGAATTACTGCTGTTTTTTTAATGCAACATCATCCAGTTTACTGCTTAGGACTATTCAAAGCTATTCTGCCACTACATTTTGCTACCAGTGCAAATTAATATCCAAATAGGGAGCAGTCTGAATCACATGGAATTTCAAAAACAGAATGATTGTATATCTAAATTACTGTTTTCTGAAAATAGAGCTGTAAAACTCAATTATCTTCTTAGACTTTCTACCATCTTAGATAATTCAAATTCAACATGGTTGCCTGCAAATTATTTTCTAGAGGAAGTAAAAGCAAAACATTTTGGTTATGTTTTGCTGCTGGTCTCCTCATATATGTATGTCATCAACAAGAGCACTACTCTAGGCATTTATTGTGCTACTTTAACATAACTGAACATGAGAAAAAGTGATGGTTCAAATTTTAACAAGTGATTTTTTTTTCGGTGGCAGGCTTATTTTTCAATCAAAATAAAAAAAAATCAAAGGGTCAGTTTGACAACATGAATTAGGAGCTTAAGTCTAAACAAAGTTAAGACAGGTAAAGTTGTTTCTGAAAAATACAAAATCTTTTTCTCATTCACTTTGGCTTTTTCTTTTAAATGAAAATTCGTAGTAAAATTCAAAGATAACTCTGTCTAAGTCACATAGGGCATCACGTGTCAGTGCTCTATAATATAAATATCTCTTATAAATATTTTAAACTTGAATTTCAAACAATTTAAGATTTTTTTTAAATTAAAGCTCTAGTCCAAGTTTTCAGCTGTTACGTTTTTTGAAAAATATAATTTGGGGCTCTGATAGAGAGCTGGGTTAAACTACTTTGATACCCTTAAAGGACAGCAAGGTTCAGATAGAAATCGTTTCCTGAACTCTGCTGACCTTTAACAGAATTATTTCCTCACCCAGTTATGCAGGATACTGCCAGATATTCACTACAAAAATCTTGTCAGAATTTCCAGACAATTGTTTATCATCTATGTTTAAAAACCTTGTACTACCAGAGGCAAGGAGATAAAAGTGAAAGTAAACTGGTTTCTAGTCTACTCTATATACCTAAATAAACTTTTAGAAAATCATATGGAGGGTGGTGCCTGTGGCTCAGTGAGTAGGGCGCCGGCCCCATATGCCGAGGGTGGCGGGTTCAAACCAGCCCCGGCCAAACTGCAACCAAAAAATAGCCGGGCGTTGTGGCGGGCGCCTGTAGTCCCAGCTGCTCGGGAGGCTGAGGCAAGAGAATCGCGTAAGCCCGAGAGTTAGAGGTTGCTGTGAGCCATGTGACGCCACGGTACTCTACCAAGGGCGGTACAGTGAGACTCTGTCTCTACAAAAAAAAAAAAAAAAAAAAAAGGAAATCATATGGAAAAATTAATGTATAGAAAGTAATTTAGTTATTATTGGACATCAGCCATAAAGTCATTACTAATTCTCTATGAAAAGAGAAAACTCAACCATAAATTTTCTACTTGTTTAAAAAGAAATGCCAATTTTCAAGTCTTTTAACAGTAAGACATAAGAGAAGTTTTCAAACTCAAGATGATACTTAAATTCAACACTATGGTTCAAAAATCTGAGTTCCTAGTAAGAGACTGAAATCTTGTCACTGCAAAATTCTCTATGGCTCTTGGCACTGACATTAAATGGAAGATTTTAGTCTTTTGGTCACTCGAAACTGCTTTAAATACAATAAGCCTTTAGAAAGGGGGACAAAGTGAAAAATTGAAGTATAGTTAAGGTTAACTACATAATATACAAGTAAAACATAGTTTGAAATAAATAGTCATTTCTGCTAGGAATCTGAATTTGAAGATATACGAACAGTTTCCTACTGCCCTTTCCTTTTTGAAGAGAATCTTCTGATCAGAAATAATTTCTCTAAGTTACTGTGATTGGTGTTGCCTGGCAGCAGCTTCAATTTCTTAGGCTATTCTTCGAGAAATTAAGCAATCTCACAAGGAATAATCATACATGGCAACAGGGTAAAAAAGCAGGGCAGTTGTTCCATGCACAAACATTTCAGGAGAAAAACCATCAAAAAGATAACCATCAGTTTCAAGCATCCTAGCACAATCTAAACCTAAGTTTTGTTTTATACCATTTGTGAATAACAAATTAACAATAAGTTTTGCAGTGAAGATTTTTTTTTTTTGCCTGCAACTATATACACATTGCAAAACTATTCTGTATCACATGGTTTTAAATGAAATAAATATAAAAATGAACCACACAATCAACACGTAACTTTAATACTCCACATTATTTATCTTGATCACGATGGTGGTAACCTCCTTGTCAACAATCTTGTGAGTTGAGGAGCTGATTTTCATTCTCATATCCATCAGGAAGATAGGCTCTCTGCAGCTGGTCTGATTTAGGTATGGAACCTCCATTCTTCACATGGCGAGACAGGAAAGCACGGACTGCTGGGTGATCAGCCTTCTCAAGTGGGATATTGGCCTCCAGACACATTTTCACAAAGTCCTGGATAACACTGACTTTCTCTGTTTGTGCAGTACTGTTGCCCTGAAGAGATGCAGTTAGGGGCCTCTGCTTCTTTCTCACATTCTGCTCTTCAAATTCTGCCTTCCTCTTGGTATGAATCTTTGACTTGAGATGGTCACTAATGGCAGACTTGCGAACACGATTCAGAACCACATTGCAAGAAGTGCAGAAAAGTTTTCCTCCATATTCATGAAGCTCACCTCCAAACTCAGAGACTTGATCCAGGGGAGTCACATACAATGCAGGCTTAGAACGGTTTCTAGCAGGTGGTGCTGTTACCACAAATTGTTCCATTCTGACTTTGAGTAAGATTCGGATTAGTTTCTAGTTTTTTTGTCTTGATATTTAGTAGTGAAAGGTCTCCAGTGCAAAACCAGAGATGCATCAAATCCTGGCACTTTCTGTTTGTTCAAACTGAAGATGCCTTCGAATCAGTTTTTCAACAAGTGGTGGTGGGTAAATAGTTTCTGGGCTTGCACCCTATTTTCCCTGCCTTGCTGGGAAGTCATGCCTTCACTGATGGAGCCCCATGGCGGCCACTGTGTCCCCAGCCACGCCCTATCCTCCTGCACTGCCTATAGTAGATCCCCTATATTTGTCTTTTAATGTAAGATGCGATTCTTGTATGCAGCAGATATCTGGCTTGAGTTTTTGTATCCAGTCAGCCAACCTGTGCCTCTTTAGAGGACAATTTACACCATTCACATTAGTTGAAAATATTGATAAGCCTTTCGAGAGTCCAGTGGACATTTTTAATCCTTTTGCAACTGTGAAAGTTGGAATTTGATCAAAATTTTCTGGGCGGGTTTACTTTTGTGGTGGAGGATTATGCTAGTCTTTACGGAGGATAGGTCTGAGAATATCCTGGAAAGCTGGTTTAGTTATGGCAAATTTCTTCAACATGTGAATGTCATTGAAGTATTTAATTTCTCCATCATAAAGGAGACTCAGTTTATCTGGGTACAGGATCCTGGGTCGAAAGTTATTTTGTTTTAGGAGATTAAAAGTTGATGACCATCCTCTTCTAGCTTGAAAGGTTTCAGCAGAGATATCTGCAGTTATTCTAATATTCTTGCCCTTGTAGGTGATGGTTTTCCTTCATCTGGCTGCTTTCAGAATTTTCTCCTTCATATTAACTTTAGTGAAATTGATTATGATGTGTCTGGGGTATGTCTTATTTGGGTTGAGTGGTGCTGGAGTTCTGAAACTGTCTGCTATCTGAATTTCAGAATCTCTTGGCATGTCTGGAAAGTTCTCCTTCATGCTCTCATGGAGAAGAGACTCTATGCCTTGTGAAGCCACTTCATCACTTTCGGGGAACCCTATAAGATGAATATTAGTTTTCTTCAAATTATCCCAGAGCCCTCTGAGTGAGTGATCTGTTTTTGCCCTCCATTTCTCTTCCTCTTTGAGAGTTTGGGAGCATTCGAAAGCTTTGTCTTCAATGTCAGAAATCCTTTCTTCTGCTTGCTCCATTCTGTTACTGAGGGATTCTACTGTGTTTCTCAGATCTTTGAGGGCTGTAACTTCTTGTCTCAATGTGTCAAAATCTTTAGTCATTTGGTCTTTGAATTCATTGAATTCTTGAGATATCTTTTGGGTTACTGCTTGGAATTCTAATCTGATCTTATTTGTTATCCAGATTCTGAATTTGATTTCTGACATCTCAGCTATTTATTTGTGCATGGGATCTTGTGCTGTGTCTGCCCCATTGATCCTTGGGGGAGTTGATCTACTCTGATTATTCATATTGACAGAGTTTTTCTGTTAATTTCGCCTCATGATTGTTTTTCACCGTTGCCTCTGGACATCCTCAGAGTTGGGGAGGTGTCTCTCCAAGATTGGACCCCAGCGGGATCACTCTATTGTTGCTGGATCTTTGTAGGGAGTGACCCTGTGTCATTCCTCTGGGGCTGCCCCAGCCAGGGAGTTCTGGTTGTGGAAGCAGCTCCGGAGTGTGACACACATGGATCCAGCAACAGGGAGGGAGGTGGTGCACACAGTTCTGGGAGTGCCTGGTGCCCAGTGACTTTGGCAAGAGAGGCCAAGGCTCCAGCAGTCTCTGGCCAGGAGAAGGGCTCTGCGTAGAGGCAGGGAGGGCTCCGGAGGGCATGCGGCTACCAGAGTCCCTGGCCAGATGAGTGGGCTGGTGTGGAGGCAGGGAGGGTACAGGAGGTAGGATGCAGGGTTGCGCGGCTCCCGCAGTTCCTGGTCAGGGCATGTGGAGGCCCGGCAGGCGCAGGTTGCGGATCGGGGGTTGCAGTGTAGCTCTTAAGGAGGACTTGGCAGCGCCAAGCCCAGGAGTTTGAGGTTGCTATGAGCTGTGATGCCAAGGCACTCTACCCAGGGCAACAGTCCGAGGCTCGGGTGTGCCAAAACTGGTCTCACTCTGCCCCTGAGGGTTAAGGCTGTAAGGCAGCTCAGTCCCCGCCTTTACGCTGGTCAGTCACTAGGTTATTAGCACCCACCCGATCTTTGCTCTGTGACCCTGAGGGTGGAGCTTGCCGGGGCAATTCTCTCACAATGGCTCCCTGTGGCCCACAGCCAAACACTATTAGCTCCATCCAGCTCAACGGCTCAGTCTGGGGCCCTAGACAATGCCCAAAGTTCTCCACACTCCTACTCAAGCTCTCCCCAAGGCAGTTCAACTGAGTGCCAAGTCTAAAAACACCAAACAGTTCACAGGTAAGGCCTTTCTGGTTTGCAGTCTCACTGCTGCTTGTACTTACGGCTGTCGGCGGGATTAGGTTGATCGAACACATGTAACCACTTGCCAGTTTTTCACTGTTTGTCCTCCTCTTGGGGTCCAGAAGTCCCTTGCTGACTCCCTGTATCCTCAAAGCGATGATTATAGGCAGATCCCACCAGCCAGAGATGCCTGGAGTCTTATCTCCCCAGACTCACTGTGCCCTTTTGCAGGGAAGCTGTTACTTGGCTGCCATCTTGGATTGTTTGCTCACAACTTTTATTATAGTTATTTATTTACTTATTTATTTATTTTTTTCTTTTTGAGACAGAGTCTCACTTTGTCACCCTCAGTAGAGTGCCATGGCAATAGCTCACAACAACCTCAAACTCCTGGGCTCATGTGATCCTCTTGCCTCAGCCTCCCAACTAGCTGGAACTATAGGTGCCCCCCCACAATGCCCAGCTATTTTTAGAGGTGGAGTCTTGCTCTGGCTCAGGCTGGTCTTGAACTCCTGAGCTCAAGCAGTTCACCCGACTAGGCCTCCCAGAGTGCTAGGATTACAGGCATGAACCACCTTGCCCGGCCCTTTTATTGCCATTATTGACAAACAGATTCTAAAATTTTAATGGAAAGGCAAAGGAAGTAGGATAGCTAAAATATTTTGAAAAAGTAGAGAAAAGTGGTAGGCATCAATGTACCTTATTTCAAGGTTTATTACATAGGCACAGTAATTAAGACCATATGATATAGATGGAGGGAGAGAGAGTGGAGATAGTAGAGCGGAACAGAGAACACAGAAGCAGATCTGCCCAAATACGTCCAAGTGATTTGACAAAGGTGAGAAAGCAATTCAATTTCATTTCAAAAAAATGGTAGTGGAGCCCGTGAACATCTATAGGCAAAAAATGAACCTTGATCTGAGTGTCACACCTTAAATAAAAATAAACTCAAATGCATTGGGGATGTAAATATAAAACTATAAAACTTTCAGGAAAAGAAATCAGAAGAGAAAATTTTTTTTTGGATCTAGAGTTAGGAAAACAAAGAGTGCTTACATTTGAAACTTAAAAGCATGCTCCATGAAGGAAGCATTGACCATTATCCAAATTAAAATTTTTTGTTCTACAAAAGACACTGTTAAAAGGATGAGAAGACAAGCTGCAGGTTGGGAGGAAATATTTGCAAATCATATATCTGCAAAGCAGTGGTATCTAGAATTTACAAGGAACTCTTAGAACTCAGCAATAAGAAATCCAATTAGAAAATGGGCAAAAGACAAGAACATTTTACTGAATGTGAGGATAAGCAGATGGCAAATAAACAGATGAAAAATGTTGCAGCATCATTCACCGTTAAGAAAGTGCAAATTAAAACCATAATGAGATATCACTGTATAGCTGTAGAAAATGCCTAAAATAGAAAAATAGCCACCACACCAAGTGCTAGCAAGGATGCGGAAATACTGGACCACGCATACATTATTGGTGGGAATGTAAAATGACACAGCCACTCTGGAAAACAGTTTGGCAGCTAATTAAAAAAGTAAGCACGCTACCAGCATGTGATCCAGCAATTCCTCTCCTGGGTATTTATCACACAGAAAGGAAAATATATGTTCACACGAAACTCTTGAGGTAAATCTTCATTTAAGATTTACTGGTAATGATCAGAAACTAGAAACAACCCAAATGTCCTTCATGGGGTAAATGGATATATTACTCAGCAATAAGAAATGAAATATTGACACCGGCCACAACTTGGCTGTATCTCCAGAGAATTATGCTGAGGCAAAAAAAAAAAAAAAAGCATGCCAATCTCCAAAAGTTAGATATTGTATAATTCCATTATATAATATTCTTGAAATGACTAGGAATAGAGAACAGATTTGTGGCTGTCGGGAGATAAGGAATAGGCTTGTGGGGGTGGGGTGGGTGGGAGGAAAGTGTGTGTGGCCTTAAATGGGCAACCTGAGGAGCCCTTGTGGTGATCAAGTGTTTTCTGTCCTCCCCACTCGGTGTCAGTATCCTGGTGGTGACATCGTGTTATAGTTTTCCATAATGTTACCATGGGGAAAGCTGGGTAGCGGGTACATGAGATCTCTCTGTATTATTCCTTACAACTGAGTATAAATCTATAACTGTCTCAAAATAAAGATGTTAGCTGATTCTTTATTAAAGTGTGTGCTGCTTTTGGCAAGTTATGAGCCCTTCTCAACTCTCTAACCCATACTTACTGTTGTTTCTGCTTCTACCCTTATCTCAATTCTTAATACGAATGTGTATACACACATAGATGTATAGGGTGGTTTTCTTTATGGAAATAAGAACATACCATACATATTATTCTGCAACTGATTTTTTGATGCACGTCAATGCATGTCAATGAACATACATCAATATGTATAACTTATATTGTGTCCTTTTAAAGAGCTGCATATTCTTCCAACATATTTAAACATTTTCTTGTTCCTTCGCTTTTCAAATCTCATCTTTCCCTATCTTAGGAACAAATTTTATGCTCATGGAGGGTATAAATCAGATAACCTACCAGGATTTCAGCAGAAGAAAGCAATTGGTAATGTTTGACACCAGTACAATTGGGAGGGACTTGTTTGGGCAAATCTTTTCTATTCCAAATGACAGACAGATGCATTACACTTTTCTTGAGCCCTTTGTGAAGTGCTGTATTGTCCTTGTAACAGCTTATGGTAGTACAAGTGGCGTAATGATTAAGAAGTTTCCTTTTATTGCCAAATCAATTTACAGGGTTTTT
Source organism: Nycticebus coucang (assembly GCF_027406575.1). Taxonomy (NCBI): domain Eukaryota; kingdom Metazoa; phylum Chordata; class Mammalia; order Primates; family Lorisidae; genus Nycticebus; species Nycticebus coucang. The sequence goes on along the minus strand of NC_069785.1, from coordinate 17,172,625 downwards.
TTTCCTGTGAAAATTTAAAATATCTCAGATAACATTTAGATGCTTTCAGTAAATACAAAATGCTTATGTATTTAATTTCTATGCACTTTTTAAAAAATGGAAAATAAGTTATATTAATTCTTGAAGGAAATGTCCTATTCCTTTAACTAGTTTGATTACACAGTAATTTTGAACCAAACTAGAAGTTGTTCCTTCAGAATAAACTTATTCTTTGTTGGATACGAGTACAGTTCGTTTTCCATGAGAATTCTTTTTCAAGATTAGAATAAAGAATTACTTGAAAAATGAGATGTTAATTTACTGTCGAATTCAGATGTATTTGTTTCTGTTTCTTAGTACAGATGTGACTCAGCGATGAATTTTTCCTTTTCCTTATGTATATAATTAAATTCCTGACAAAGGCCAGGTGCATTTAATCTTGAAAGTGATCCATTTTTACACCTACCAGGGTTTAAGCAAGATTTGCACATGTGAGATAAGTGAGGAATTTTAAAATGTTTTTTAAAATAGTTGCTTTTTCTAGTTATTTCAGGTACAAATACTTGGATATTTAGAGTAAAAGCATCTTCTCCTTACACCTCATGGTTATTGCTTTAATACGTAACTCAATTTCAACTTTGATTTGGGAACATAGGCCTTATTAATGCTTTTACCTTTTAAGAACTGGCTGAAGTCTTTAGAACAGGGGTGGGGAATATTTTCATACAGGAAGGCTGCATTAATTTAGCTGTAATCAATTAAGACCACATTCAAGAAACTTGAATTAGATAAAAATGTACATTATGTTGTAAAAGTCTGACTATTATGTACTTAATAATTAAAAAAAAAAGAAAAACAATTTGTTTGAAAGTTAACTAACCTTTCGATGACTTTTTTTGTGTCTGCCTTTTTCTGGAAAGCATTTGAATATTTGGTGCAGCATGGAGGTCTGTGGTTGCCATTGATCCTCTGGATGGGTATCAGCCATTTGTGACCTCAAGGGTATCTTGATTTGGGTTAGGCAGGAGAGTGTAGATTTGTACCAATACGTGGCTGAAAAGCAAGAAAGCATTTCTCAGGCTTGTTGCCAAAGGCATGGGCTTTCTCCTGTATTTCAACTGGATCTTTCTTCACATCAGACAGTGACTTTAAAATGTCATCTACTGAGAGTTCAATTCCATCTGTAGTTCTTTCGGGCCTTTGGTTATATTAACTGGATGAGGCTGAAATGCTAATTGGAGTGTGATGTCGTGATTCTTGAAGTCAGTGAACCTTTCGTTGATTCTCCAATAGGCCTGTAACGGCTGCGTATTCTTCAGATGATTCACAAATGTCATCCTGCTCATCAGTGACCTTTGCTACTGGGGAAAATGTTCATCTAAAATTTCTTTTTGAAGAAGTATTTTGAAAAAAGATAGCTTTGTTCGAAATGCTTGGATTTTTTTTTTGCCACACATCATATGTAGACTTCATTTTACCTTGCAAGGAAATATTCAAGTCATTTGTTGTGACATGATATCACATAGAAATGCTGCATTCCAATAGAAATCTTTCAATAACTCATATTGCCGATTTTGTTCTTCATAAAATTTATCTGTTCTTATAGAGATAAAATTTTGGCTCACACCTGTCCCTGAGATAGCCAGTGCACTTTAGAATGATACAGCAAATCTGACTGAATACGTCCTCTTTTAACTTTAGCATGTTGTGAAACTGATGATTAGTTGCATTTGCATGGATATAGTTAATGATAATTATATTAACTTATTAAGTGCAATAAGTGCCTCCTAAAATAGTAGCCTTAGCAGTGAGATTTTGGTGATGCAAGAAAGAGGAAAAGAAATGAGAGTATCCAGCTCTGTTAATATTTTTTTAATCTGTGCAATAAACCCTTCATATTTTCCTGTCCTGGAAGGTGCACTGTCTGTACATACACTCACTAAATTTACCAAATTCAGTCCAGCTTCATGACATTTATATTGGAAATTGATTAAGGTATCTATTCCCTGCATTCTGTCCAAAGTGAGTAACTCTTTGTATCAAAGAAAATCTTCCTTTATGACCCAAAATGAAGTATAAAACCTGTACCAAGGCAGTAGTATCAGTAGATTCACCCAAAGCAATAGAATAATATGTATTTTCATTTTGAAATATGGCACAGAGTTGTTCTGTAAGTGGAAAGCTAATTCAGGCTGCCGAACAGTAATGGTTCTCCTTGAAAGAGGTGGTTGTTTGGACTTTGAAATATTATCAAAGTCCGAGCACCCTACAACTCTGGAAATGCATTCTTTCGCAATTTGTACATCACTAAATGGCTACCCCTTTTTTCCCCGAGCATTTAAGCTGCTTTATAAATTGCTTCAATAGCATTATTTCCAGGTCTAACTGCTGCTTAAAAGAATTATCTTTGCTTTTGCTTTTCATCTTTTAATTTCAATACAATCTTTTGCATGTCTCCATGTAATTTAAAATATTTATAATCCTTATTAGTGTTAAAATGCTGATGAGCATTGAATTTCCTTAATCTTGATATTGTGGTATCACAAGGCAAGCAAATCATTTTATCTTTAGCAGAAATAAAATAGTATTGCAATTTATAGTACTCATTTAAAAAGAAATCTGCTTTCTTCCTTTAATATTCTCCTAATTTTTGACACGATGGGCTATTAAACAGAATTAAAAAATGCCATTGAACTGTGCACCATTCATAAATTCCCCTTCAAATAGAAAAACAGTACACCTTTGTCAAAAGCTGATAAGAGACCGTTGCACTCGACTCCCATAAACTCTTGCCAAATAGCCTCATGTAGTAGTGGTGCCAGGCAGGCGGGGGAAGTTAGAACTAAATCATGAGCAGAGCAGCCGTCAATTTAGCCCTTACGGCTTACTAATGTTCTAATTGTGCCAACAATCTGGGACGATTATTCTTTGGTATTTTAAACACATGGATCTTAAAAATAAAATAAAAGATAACCAAAATGTGTTAATAAAAATAAAAGGATTTGGTCTGTAAAATTTGGATTCAGTCAAAAGGCTGCACTTTAGGACGTGGTGGGCCACATCTGGCCTTAAGGCCACAGGTTCCCCACCACTGCTTTAGTAGGAGGTGAGGTGGACCACTAGCTGGTAAGCTGTGTGGTTAGAATCCCGCCCTCATTGCCACCTTGACATTATAGAGTATCAGTCTGCTTTAAGGGTAATTTTCTTGACTTGATTTTCATTTATTTTGTGTAAGACTAGAGGAAAGAGCTTCTACAGTTTAAAACAGTTGTTTAACAAATAAAGTTGACATCAATGCTTAGAACAATATTGCTACCTTGACAGCAAATTGAACCAACTATTATCAATGCCCCAGTTAAGCTACATACCCACGTGTTATGCATGGGAATTTTTTATTACTGAAAAGTATAGTATTTGATTGCAGTTGAAGTCAGCCACTCTGTAGCTATAAACAGCCTGAAGCTAGGCTGCTGTATTCTTTACAAGTGTTTGTTTTAAAGCAGGATAGGTAAACATGTGGGTTTTAAGGTTGGGTAAATAAACAGTTTTGACAGTAAAATCAAAATCTTGAGAACTGGCCAAGCATAATCATGTTTAAGCATCTCTTATTCCAAAGGAAAACAGTCTAATGGAATACACAGCACATTTTCTGGTTGTTTTGGATGTATGTTCCATTTTAGGGTGAATATTCTTTCATAAGTGCCTGGTTTTCTCAGTCCACTGTGAAGTGTTGCTGAGTCTTGGTCTTGCCATGCTGGGGAGGGATGGCTCGACAAAATTAGCCATATATATAAATCTTTATGACTTTATGAGATTGGAAGGAAAAGGTTAAATTCTTAGTGTATTGTATTGAAGCTAAGAGTAACATATCCTTACTTACCAAATTTACTTTGACATGTTTACGCCATGTTCTCATTATATAGAAGAGAACTTTCAGAATCCTAGAGATAAATTTCCCCATAGTGTTTCCTTACTCACGTTTTTCACTAAAACTGTGTCTACCTTTGTAAGGTAACCTGATTAATTTTATCTTATAGATAATAAAACTGAGACTGAAGGAAAGGTGGAGACTTCCTCAGGGCTATACAGCTAATCAGCGTTGCTGGGACTGCGCCTATTTCATCCTTCTAACGGCCAGTGCAGAATTGTATTTATTTGCTTTAGACCACGCTGAAGGCACTTTCCTTTCTCTCTTTTATTCCATTTTCCCTTCCTTCTTTTCCTTCACTTTCTTAACACTGAGAGCCCAGGCATCTAGGATTTTTACTTACTGCAACTTCTTATATCTCTGCCTTAGCGGGAGGACTATTGCACGCTCTCGTGCCAGGATGGCCCCATAGCCTCTTGCTTCTGAACTCAGCACGCCTGGGCCTGGGGAAGGTCATGACAGCCACGGATTTGCTCTTAGAGTCCTGTGATGTTGGTGAGATGTTGGACTGGGAAGGGACTTGGACTGGGCACCTCAGATTGCACATTGTGTCATCCAAGTGAAAGGATGCAGTGGAGACATTAGTAGTTATAAAGGGTAGATATTATTAGTTTACTATTTAAATTGCATGTGAACTTTATGTCCACTCTGTATGATCATTGACCAGTTACATTCAGTCAGAAATCACTGATTCTGCCAACTGAAGTTGCTGTACATATGAATAGAAGATAGTATCTCCTTTACCTGCCATATCTCAAGTTACATAAAAGCAGAATAACTTTATTCCACTTTATTTTACTAGCTTTATTATTTTTGAAATATTTGAGCTATTTTCAAACTGAATACCTGTACTTTCTCTTCTTAGCCTGACAGGTATAGGTTATAGTCTCTATTTTTTTGTTTTTGGAAGAAGAACAACTTTGACATATAGTCTGTAGGTCACTGAACAACAGAGATGTTTTCTAAGAAATGAATTGTTAGGGCTGGGCACAGTGGCTCACGCTTGTAATCCTAGCACTCTGGGAGGCTGAGGTGGGTGGATTGCCTGAACTCAGGAGTTGGAGTCCAGCCTGAGCAAGACCGAGACCCCATCTCTAAAAAAAGTAGCTAGGCATTGGGGCAGGCACCTGTAGTCCCAGCTACTTGGGAGGCTGAGGCAAGAGAATCACTTGAGCCCAAGAGTTTAAGGTTGCTGTGAGCTACGATGCCACAGCACTCAACCCCAGGGTGACTGAGACTCTGTCTCAACAACAACAACAACAACAAAAAGGAGAAATGAATTATTAGGTCATTTCATCGTTGTGTGAACATCACAGAATGTACTTATGCAAAGCTAGATGGTATGGCCTATTTTTTCTAGACTACTGACCTATATAGCATGTGACTGTACTGAATAGTGGACGCAGTTGTAGCACAATGTTAAGTGTTCATGTATTTAAATATAGAAAAGGTACAGTAAAAACATAGTGTTGTAATTTTATGGGACTGCCATCATACATAGTCTGTCATTGATTGAAATGCCCTTAAGTAGTGCATGATTATACTCGAAATCTTATTATCTGTGGTGAGTTTCAGGGTCTCGCTGAGAATTCTCAACTCAAGAGAATGGAATGTTTCAGTGGCCTTACCAGGAATCCCCAGAGGTCAGGAGGAAGAGCCAGTGCTTTGGCTATTATTAGAGTAGAGCTACAGGATGGCCATGACCACATGGTCAACTGTGAATCAGCATTCTGGTCTTCAGATTTATTCAGTCTTGGTAAAGTTCCCTCCACCCCTTCCCTCCTTTTAAAGAGGTAGTCTATCTTCTCTTTAGACCCCACACATAATAGAATAAATAAAATTCCTGTCATTTTTTGGGCTTACTGCAAATTTATTAGGCACACAGGAGCAGATTATAATAAAGCCAGACCTCATCATTTCAGCCAGATTTCCCCTCAAGAACGTCACTAGTCTCAAGCTCTTCATCTCTTAATCATTGGAAATAGGGTCGTGAAAAAATGAAAGATGAGACAGCTGAGTCCCTTGCCATTGTTCTGACTCCATAACGCCGTGGAGACCTGCCTCCTTGTATAGTCTTTGACAATCAGTTATTTGTCTGGAAAGTGATTATTAAACAGTTTGTGGAATTATGGATTTTTATGCATAACTATTCTGTTACTCTTTAGGGTTAAGTGAAAAGGCTTATTAAATATCCATTTACAATGGAATCTTTGAAGATGCTAAATGGAATGCATAATTCATATTGGCTGTCACTAGTACAAAGCCAAATCACTTTAACTAAATATCAAGTTACGAGGAAACAGGGTGGAAGTGGCCGTCCTAATAGAACTAGTTCAGAGTAGCTAATGGGTCCTGATAATTGGAAAATCCAAAGTAATACTGGCTTAGACAAGATGGCAGTTTATTTCTCTCTTGTAAAAAAAAAAAAAGTCATGTATAAAGGTAACGTAGTACTGATATGTTGTTTAACAGGGCCAGAGATCCAGAATCCTGCCATCTGCTTGCTCCACTGACTGATCCTCATTCTCAAGTTCATCCCAAGGTCCAATATAGCCATACCAGTTTTCACATCTGAATTCCAGCCAGCAGGAAGGTGTTAAACAAGAAAAGCATGTACACGTGCCTGAGGTTGCCCACCACTGCTGCTTGTATTTAATTAGCCGATTAGCCAGAATGTAGCCACATCACCACATGTAGCTACAAAAGAGGATGAAAACTGTGAAGTCCCTGTCCTGGGCAGCTCTTTCTTTGCTCTCCCCTTCACACCCTACTCCTGGATTCTGCTGGTCTCTGCTCTGTGGTTTCTATGGGTCTACACCTTCTGTAGAGACTGCTGTAGCTCGGAATTGTTCACTCTCCCAGCAAATATTTATTGCGTACCTACAGTCATTACCACTTAGTAGGCACTGAGAATTGAAAGATTTTGTATGTGACATGATTTTTCGCTTTAAGGAGTTAGGTGACATAACCAACAAGGGAGTCAGCAGACAATGGGAAATGGTGGAGAAAACCCTGGGGTTTAGAGTCAGATGACCTAGGTTGGGATCCTTGGTTTGCAATTTATTTGTTCCTTAAATTGTGGATGCCTCAGTTTTCTCATCTGTTCAATAGCATTAATAATATTTAATGTTACAATCCTGTAAGAAAAAAATGCTCTTCAATAAGACAATGCCTGTTAAACATGCTGCCTGCTCCTGGGCTGCGTCCCTGTGGAGTCAGCCGCCTGCAGGGGTCAGTGCCAGCCTGTGTCCCTGTGCATTATTGTGCGTTTGAATTGCTGCTAATTATAGAGACTAATGTCTTTCCAATACATTTCAGTTGCAAAAACGTTTCTTCAAATGAAGATGTTAAGTGAAAGTTTAATATACTAAACATTTAGTAGCACATCGGTGGTATCTCAATTGGGAATGGGGGACCTGGAAGCCACCTATTCAATCTGCATTCCCACCCGCACACTCTTTAGCCTTTAAGAGATTTGTCCACCTATTCAGTATTACTGGGTGGCTACTGAGTCTGGTGCTATGTCAGACACTGGGAAATGCAGTGGGCAAATAAAGTCCCTGCTTTCCTGGGGCTTATCATCTAGGTGAGGAAGCAGAAAGCAAACAAATAAATCAGTAATGTCTTAAGTGGCAATAAGTGACTAAGAAAGAATAATTCAGGAGAGAGAGAGAAAGAGAATATGAATAATGGGGGGTGGAGAGACGTTTAACATGGCTGGAGAAGGACCACAGGAGAATATGACATTTGAGCAGAGATCAGAAGGAAATACGGGAACACACCATGAAATTCATGTCTGGGGGAGGATCATTCCAGGCAGAGGGAGAGACGGAATAAGTTCCCCAAACACAAATGTTCCCATGTGTTTGAGGAACAGCAAAGTAGGGAGGAGGCTTTGAATGGGGAGGACGGTAGGAAGCAGAGGTAGCCGAGGGCAGTGATTCTCAGTACTGTCAGACACAGCATTCTTTTCTTATCGGGGATATTTTGCCCCTTTTACTACCCTCAAATAAAATTTGTAAATTATCTTTTACCTATCCATGTAACGTAAAAAATTGATACAATGCTTTTTGTAACACACAGGAAAAATAAGGGTAATTTATAATTAAATCATAATTATAAATGACTCCCCTGGCAGTTATTTGAAATTGCTGGGTGCTTTCATCTGCTGATGGTGAATATCTTTCGGGTCAGAATGTAAGGAGCCGTGATGTAGAAGAAGGATTCAAAGATGAGAGGACAGTGCAGTTGGTACTAAAACACGCGTAGGCCAGACTCGTGTGTACGGGATGAGAGAAAAGGGCAAATAAGCGTAAGCGAAGTAGGGATTGCACCAAGTCCAGGTAAAGACTCTTGAAAGGGAGAAAATGAGCCTGGCCTCTTTACAACTGTCATGTCGAGTAAATCCCTCTTGTGACATGAGACAAAGTGACAAAGTATCAAAAAACAAAACAAAACCCAAGCAAACAAAACACATCTCCCAACTTGAAGTAGCATGTCAAGCCACGTTATTTAGTCTCTGGTACTTAAGAAGACCTCAGAAGTCATGTCTTTCAATAGATGAGGAGACTCCAGGATGGATCGGAAAAGAGTGATATAAGAAGACCTGGAGAAATAGACCTCTGGGAGCAAAAGCAACAGCCCTTTCAAAATTAGATAAACAACTTCAAATGTAATTTTCGCAACATAAATTCATCTTTTTTTTGGTAAAAAATTTAAAAATTCTACAGATTGTCAATATATTTCAAAAACTTAGTGAAATTCTATTTCTCATTTCACATGTTTCTGCCAATTTGATTATGTTTGGCTATAAGTTTACAGAATGAACTTTGTATATTCTTTGTACATATTTGTAGGTAACTGCGACCACGGCAGGATGAAACAGGTGTGTTATTTTGGTGATTAAACTATTACTGGCAGAGTTGCTAGAATTTACACAGTAGTTAAATTTCTGGAAAAAGTAGGTGGGATAAATGGGGAAAATATTTTGTACATAAAGTAGAATTGGACATTCTGGCCTCATTTATTTATAATTTTTTTTAAACCTATATGAAAGCCTTTTAGGACATTCTAAAGTGATGCAGGTTGCGGGCATTTCTTTGTTTTGTGGGACTGTCCCCTGAATTGCAGGATGTCTACTATTTCCCTGGTCTTTCTTTGCTCACTAAATAGCACTGGCACTTTCTCAGTTAGCAACCCCAAATACCCCCCTCTCCCAGCAATTTCTAAATGTCCCCTAGGAAGTAGTATCATCCCTGCTGAGAGTCACTGAGGTGTATGGTCTTGTAGCCCATGGTAAGAACTTTGGATTTCACTCCGAGTGGCATGGGAGGACATGGGAGGGTTGTAAGCAGGGGTATGATGTAATCTGAGCTTATTTTAAAAGGACCATCTGACTGCTGTGTGGGTAATAGGTGAGAAATAAGGAAGGAAGACCAGTAAGGCAGCTATCACAATGAGCCAGGTGGGAGATGATGGTGGCTTGGGCCAACTTCGATGATAGTGGGAAAGAAGGATGTGAGAATTGGTCTGACTCAATCTATTCTGAAGGTTGTGTATAGGTTGGATGGGTGTGTGTGTGTGTGTGTGTGTGTGTAGAAAGAGAGAGGAAGAGAGAGATTTTTGGTACATGTGTAGCTAACTGGTAGAATTGAGTTTCCATGTTCTGAGATGATGAAGACCAAGGGAGGGCCAGGTGCTGGGGTTGATCTTGAACATGTTAAATTTGAGATGCCTATATACTTCCTGGTGGAGGTGTTGAGTAGACAGTAATAATTCAAGGGTTCCTGTGGGAGGCTGGGGCTAGAGAGACTGGGAATCATAAAGGGTCATATAGTATTTGAATTCATGAAACTGGAAGAGATGAACAAAGGGATTTGAACAAAGAAACCAAGAAAGAGAGCCTGGTATCGGCGGAAAATCAAGAGAATGTAGAGGGTATCTTGGAAACCAAGTAAAGAAAGTACTGTCTTTGAAGAAGGATACAACTGTGTCAAATACTGCTACCTGTAGGAAGATGAAGACCAGAAGGGACTACTAGGTTTAACCATAGTGTTAAAACTGTAACATTTAACTACACACACCCTTCCTACAGACTTTATTGCTCTTGTAAATAGAATGCATTTTCTATTTACATCTTCCAATTATTTATTACTATATTAGTTTTAATATATGGGACCTTCAGAATTTCTTGTTTAATTAAATTGGTGTTTTAAAAAAGTAGTGATAGTGGGCCTTCTTTTATTCTTGACTTTAAAACAAAGGCACTAGGGTTTTACTACTAAGTATGACGTTTATCATAACTTTTTTTTTTAGGCAAGAGTCTCATTATGTTGCCCTTGGTAGAGTGCTGTGGTGTCACAGCTCACAGCAACCTCCAACTCTTGGGTTCCAAGTGATTCTCTTGCCTCAACCTCCCAAGTAGCTGGGATTACAGGCATGAGCCACTGCACCTGGCCAAGGATAGTTTTTGGATAGCTATGATTTATTAGGTTTGGTCCTTTCTCAGCTTGCTAAGAACTTTTTTTGAATGCTTTCTCTCTTTAACCTGTTATTGTGATAGATTAGTTGATCTGAACTATCCTTGCATCTTTCCCAGAATGGTTACAATTCGTTTATATTCACTGATGATTCTATCAGATTATTTTGCATTGTGTTCATGGTGAGATTAGCGTGTAGCTTTTTTCTCGTACTTTGTCCGTGTTTAATACTGAAATTGTACTAGCTGCATAAGCTGGATGCTTGCTTTCTTTTTCTATTCTTCAAAAACAGTTTGTATAAGACAGAGATTATTTATTGCTTTAAAGTTTGGTAATTTTCACCTGTAATGTTGTCTGGCCTGGTATCTTGGGTAAAAAGAGATTTAAAAAAATTATCTCAGTTTCTTTAATGATTATTAATTAATTTAGGCTTTGTATTTTCTTTTTCCCCTCAGGTCAATTTTGTCATTCATGTATTTCTAGGTAGCTATTTTTTTTAGTCCACATTTACCCACATTTAGTGCCATTTATGTTATAAATAGATTACTTCTTCTTGTGGCTTGGCCTTTTGATTTCCTAGCTGTGGAGTCTGTCTCAGCGTGTAGTAAGTATGCATCTCAGTCTGCAAACACAGATGTGCCGGGACTATGTTTATTTCTCTAGAGCTCAATTTAGTCTTTATTTGGAGCTCCCATTCCCTCAGGGCCACAGAATCTTGGTCTCGGGGCAATTTGGGGATCCCCCCCCTCATCCCTAGGATATACAGAGCTCCTTAAGATCGTATGCCATGCTGGCACCTCTGTTGAGCAATGCTTACTTCCACTTGATGGTCCACTTAGGTCTCCCAACACTGTCAGTTCACACAGGGCCCTTCTAAGTTGTCCCTGTTCTGGTTTCTAAGGCTCCTTTGATTTTCCGAGCCATCTCATTCATACTTGCTACTCTTGGGTGCACTGAAGTCATTTTGCTTTTCTCAGGGCAGGTCACCTGTGAGATTATGTAATGCTCCTCTACCTTGACACTCCACAGGGCCATTTCTTCTCGGGGATCTCGCTGCTTTTTGGATTCTCCATGGGAAGTGGTGCCAGGTCCTCTCTGTTCTCCATTCCAACAAACACATCTCCATCTGGTTTCCTCCGAGCTTAGTGCTGGGGAGCAGAGTGCAAGTCCCCATCCCAGGAACCCACCAGTGCCTAAGTTTTCATCACCTCCCTGCCAACATTCTTCGGCCCAGGAGTTAATTATTTTCTAGCTGCAGAGGAAGGACCTATTACTCATCTTCAGCTTGTTTTCTCCCAAATCACCTGTATCCCCTTTTTCCATCCATTTCCTAGGCTTTGGAAACCTGAGAGCCAGGAGGAGACCCTTAGTTTCTTTGTGTTCCTCTGTAGCACCTTTTACCTGAGGCTGTGGGCTCGCAAAAGCCAATGTGGGTAAGAGGATGGAATAGTGGGGATGTGGGCTGACGGAGATGTCAATGGATACTTCACAGCTGTCTCCTTCAGCTCTTCAAGTCACAGATGAGGAGACAGAATCTCAGAGAAGTAAACTGATTTGCCAAGGCCACAGGTAGTTGGTGGAGTGGAGACCCCAGATCTCAGATACCCTAACTTCTACTCTCTTATTCTTTGATGTTATTTATTATTGATGTTATTATTATATAAAGTTATTTGAAAACTTTATGAAGTTGGGTTCTATAACCCAATGTATAGTCTAGCTAGATTTTTAAATACGTTGTAACTGCTCTCATGAGGGTCCCTGAGCAAATGAATCATTTTAGAAACTACATTTTACTTGATTGTTTTTTGAGACAGAGTCTCACTTTGTTGCTATGGGTAGAATGCTGTAGTGTCACAGCTCACAGCAACCTCAAACTCTTGGGCTCAGGTGATTCTTCTGCCTCAGCCTCCTGAATAGCTGGGACTACAGGTACTTGCCACAGGGTCTGGCTAGTTTTCTATTTTCAGTAAAGATGGGATCTTGCTCTTGCTCAGGTGGGTTTTGAACCCTGAGCTTAAGCAATCCACCTGCCTCGGCCTTCCAAAATGCTAGGATTACAGGAGTGAATTACCAGGCTCTGGCCAATATTGTGTTTTCGTGACAATTAAGATTTCAGCCCTTAAGGGCAAATAAACCTTCTTTTATGCTTACTCTTTCAATAGAAGCATTTTCTAAAAATCTGCTATCCTCTTTCCACTTTGTGAAAACAGATGTGACTTATCCTGCCCTGCTGTCCCGTTACCCAGCATGGGTATACCCCGGTGGAGGTGCGAAGTTGGTCCTTTTCTTAAGGACAAAGGGCACCATTTTAAATGTTGATTCTTTATGTTATGGCATAATATGGTGATGCTCCCAAGGTCAGGGTCTTACTAGGGGAATAAAGTGTTTGACCCACACTTTGTGTTCAGCTGTGCTTTGAGCTCTTTTGTTTCTTGTTATGATTTTTGCTTCCTCCTTCCCATTAGGCTGACCATTGTCTCTGCCTTGCAGTCAGTGACTCCCTATGCCGCAAGTAGCTCCTCTCCCACAGCCCTCTTCCTAATATCTTATTTCTGTTCTGCCCGAGGCTTAGAAACTAGATAAATACGCTTGGTAATATTGTTTGCAAAGTTAGAGTAAATAGCCTCTGAGGGAGCCCTCAAAGCTTTCCTATGGGAAAGTGTGTGAGCCTCCTCTGCACTGGCCTTTGCTGGCATCATGTTTTTTTTTATTTTTTTTTTGAGGGCTCTAAGCCCTTTTTGTGTACATCCTGCTTCCTGTTTCTGCAGATCCCTGAGGTTGCTTGATGTCTACACAGTGAATAGGTGAGGGATAACAACTTCTTAAAAATTGGTTTACAGATACTGTAAAAAATTCTGCATTTGAATAAGTCATATTCTTAGCATGGAGCTATTAAGTAGATCCCTTGCAAATCAGAAAAAAAAAAATAACCGCCATAGAACCACAGAATACCTTTGGGCAATCTGATTATTGAAGATGCAAACTATAATGCTGACCTTGAGGGCTTTTTGAACCACAGCTGTCAGTTTAAACAAAACTCCCAAACCTAATTAAACTTGGTTGGACGGGACACTAGCTTGAGAACTGGTTGGACAGCTTTTAAAACTTAATGAACAGCTCTTCACCAGAAAACAAACAGAAGTAATAATACTTACATACATACGTCCTTTGAGGCCAACTGTAAGTTTTAGTACTTTTTTAGAAAACAGGGAACAATTGCCTGCACACAGATTAATGTGGATGAATTTTCTTCCCTTAGTTGTTACGTTATGAATCAGGATAAGTCACATCTGTTTTCACAAAGTGGAAAGAGGATAGCAGATTTTTAGAAAATGCTTCTATTGAAAGAGTAAGCATAAAAGAAGGTTTATTTGCCCTTAAGGGCTGAAATCTTAATTGTCACGAAAACACAATATTGGCCAGAGCCTGGTAATTCACTCCTGTAATCCTAGCATTTTGGAAGGCCGAGGCAGGTGGATTGCTTAAGCTCAGGGTTCAAAACCCACCTGAGCAAGAGCAAGATCCCATCTTTACTGAAAATAGAAAACTAGCCAGACCCTGTGGCAAGTACCTGTAGTCCCAGCTATTCAGGAGGCTGAGGCAGAAGAATCACCTGAGCCCAAGAGTTTGAGGTTGCTGTGAGCTGTGACACTACAGCATTCTACCCATAGCAACAAAGTGAGACTCTGTCTCAAAAAACAATCAAGTAAAATGTAGTTTCTAAAATGATTCATTTGCTCAGGGACCCTCATGAGAGCAGTTACAACGTATTTAAAAATCTAGCTAGACTATACATTGGGTTATAGAACCCAACTTCATAAAGTTTTCAAATAACTTTATATAATAATAACATCAATAATAAATAACATCAAAGAATAAGAGAGTAGAAGTTAGGGTATCTGAGATCTGGGGTCTCCACTCCACCAACTACCTGTGGCCTTGGCAAATCAGTTTACTTCTCTGAGATTCTGTCTCCTCATCTGTGACTTGAAGAGCTGAAGGAGACAGCTGTGAAGTATCCATTGACATCTCCGTCAGCCCACATCCCCACTATTCCATCCTCGTCACCCCCCCTCGCGATTTTCCTCGTCACCCCCCCTCTTCCTTCCCCTTTTCTTTTCTTTCTCTCTTTCGTCCCTTCGCTCTGCTCCGTCCCATCCGGTCAGTACTATACACATAGTCAGCCTTTTCAATTTTCACTTGGTTCTTAGAAGAAAGGCAATGTATACTGTATATATTTTTTTCATGCATGATTCATTTTTAGCTCATGTATGAAAATACTGAATTTTCTTTTCATTTTCTTTTCTTTATCAAGTGCCTTCAAGGTGCCAACCATTAGGGATATGTAATCTCCCATATATACATGTTAATAGGTATAAAACAAAAGGAACATTTCTGCATGCAAGTTGTTGAGGATGACTCAGGTACAGAGGGTACCGGTCTCAGTGGGGTGGGGTTGGGAGGCTGAGGTGGGAGGATTGCTGGAGGTCAGGGGTTTGAGGTTGCAGTGACAGAGTAAGATCCCATCTCTAAAATAAAAACACAAAGAAAAGGCAGAGAGGGCATGGTTGGGACAAAGCAGGGCGGGCTGCAGTATCTGGCAGGAAATTTAGCTGGAAAGGTAGAAAGTAGTCAACATGTGGCCCTGGAAAGAAGTTTAGGTTTGATTTTTTAAAATTTCAAAATATTAAAGGGGTACCAATGTTCTTGTTATATGGATACCTTTGTATAGTGTTTAAGTCAGGGCTTTTGCTGTACCTGTCACCAGAACAGTGTTAACTGTACCAATAGGTAAGTTTTTAAGCCTTGCCCTTCTCACTCTCCCCCTTCTTGGTTTCCAATGACCTTTCATCTCTCTGTGCCCATGTGTGCCCAGCAATTAGCTCCCAGTTGTTAGAGAGCGCATGAGGTGTTCATTTTTCCATTCCTCGAATACTCCACTTAGGATAATGGTCTCCAGCTCCATCAGAGTTGCTGCCAGGAACATTATTTCATCTTTTTTTAAGGCTGAGTGGTAAGAAATTTAGGTTTGATTCTGATGGCACTGGGCTTGCCACAGAAGGACTTGAAGCAGGAGAGTGACATCATGCAATTACTGTTTTATAAAGATCATTCTGGAGGTAACGTCAACATGGACTTACAGAAAGTGAGAGTTAGGAGCTAAAGCCTTAGTCCAGAAAGAAACGAAGAACGTCTGAATTCAGGCAGAGGCAGCGCGGCTGGAGAGCAGGGCACGTGTGAGCCAGGCAGCAGGAGACACCGATGGGTGATGGGCTCAGAGTTTGCTGGTGGCGATGACAGCCAGCTGCGAAGGTTGGATCATATGCAGTTGCTGTTTTTATGGGTAAGAAGCGATCAAGTCAGCAAGTTCATTTGGTTCAGCTTAATCCACTACAGCGGCTCGAGGAAGGATGGCGAGGACCCGATTAGAGAAAAATTTACAGTAAAATTGCCTTTGATAGAAAGAAAAGAAATTGGACTATAGCCGAAAGAGGTGGTATAGGGATTGTCTTTTAAATGAATGTTTATATGCTACGGGGAAAGACTCAGGAGAGGGAGAGATATTGAAGATATAAGAGAAGATAGATTTAATTTTTGTTATTATTTTAAACTTTCGTTATTTATTAACTTTTGTATTTTGGTCACAGTAATGCATACACATTATTTAAGAGTCATACAGCTGAGTCATACTCAGCTTAGAATGACAGTTCTTTGCCAAACCTCTCCACACCCCTTATTCCTACTCTCCATGGACAACCACTTTCCAGCCTTTTAGCTATTTCATCTTATATTTATGTCTTTCTATTTCTAAATCATATTTTGATGCTGCTAATTCCTGATTTTCCCCATCTTAGATGGCATCTATTGATTTCTTATAACGGAATATTAGGATTTATTTGCTTTTACTACCACGCACTCCTACCCCATGGTACTACAGTTTCCTTTCCTGTCTTTTCAATACAGTTAATCATAAATTTTTTTTGCAGTTTTTGGCTGGGGCCGGATTTGAACCCACCATGTGTGGAGTATGGGGCCGGCGCCCTACTCCTTGAGCCACAGGCACTGTCCTAATCGTAATTTTTGATATTTGCAATATTATATTCAGGTGGCTATCACAGTAACATTTTCTTTCTCAAGTAACTGCTTTTTCTCAGAGTTAATGATTGCAAAGCGGTTTTCTTTTTTTTTAAACCTAATACTTAATTTTCCATGTATACATCACTAACTTTTGCCTGAACTCTTTCTGCAAGTGTGTCTTCTTAATATGTTCAGACACATGAGGCAGTCTCTCCTGTTCTGGTCGCGGCATTCCTTGGGGAGCCCTCTGAGCTCCTGGGGGAAGCAGGATTACCTGCTCCCTGGCGCCCTGCTCAGCTGCAGCCCTGGCCTTTGCCTTCGTCCGTCTATTGACTGGGTCTCACTCACATCTTCCTCTTCCTGGACTTACTAAGTGCTAAGGAAGGGAAAATGGGGAGTACATTTTGGTGGTTTTTGGATCTTACCCATCTGAAAATTTTTTTATTGTACCCTCTCTTAACATAATCACTTGGCTGGTAGCAGAAGTCTAGTTGGAAATCATTTTAGTCAGAGGGTTGTTCTAACTTCAAGTATTTATGGTTGTAGAGGAGGAATCCAGTGACGTTCTCATTTCTGCTCCTCTTTTAGTGACTTTCTCCCTCTTCTCTTAAAAACCACTTTTAACCCCAAGGTTTCTGAAGTTTCCCAAGGACAGGGCTTGAGGCGGCTCCTTTTCTATTCACTTGTGTTGGGCCCTCCAAGGTCCTTTCCTTCTCGTAACTCACATCTTCCAGTTCTGGGTAATTTTCTTTTAAAATTTTTCCTTTAAAATATATTTCTTCTCTTTCTGGAGCTCCCATTATTTAGGTGCTGGGGGTCAGGACTAATTCTCTGAATTTTATCTCTCTCTCTTATTTTTCTCTCATTCTCTCTTCTTCTTCTTTTTTTTTTTTCTGAGAGAATTTTCTCCATTTTAGCTTCTTCCTTTGCGTTCATTCTGCTAGCATAGTATTTTCCTCAGATGTGGGGCAGACAGTATTTGGATATGTAGAGGAGGGCCTAGGGGGCTGTTTCCAGTCCCACTTGAACCCTCACTTTTGGAGTTTGGTGCCTCCAATCCCTTACTCTTTCTGAGGTTCTATGGTAGGGCTTACTTTTGCTTTTGGGCTTTCATTTTTGTAAAATATGGTTATGTTTCATAGAGAGTTGTTGATAAAAGAATAAAATATTTATAAGACATTCTCTTGTCAGTTTATTCATGTTTGTTATTTTTAAATTATGCCTTTTTAACTTATTTGTACACTGGCAGCTTATTTCACACCTTATAACAGCAAGTCACAAGAATAAATAACCACCTTGTAGAATACATTTTGAGGTTCTTACTGTCTATCAAGTCATGTCCAAAGTAAACTTCCTTTCATATATTTGTTCCCAATTAGAAGAGTGTTTATTTAAAACAGTGTCTTCTTGCAGTTAAACCTTGCCTGAGATAATTGTTTCTATAGATGCTTTTTAGAAATCCCCTTTACTAAGGCATTATTAAACATAGCTTTAAGAAAATGGAAGTTGGAACTAACAGAATTGCTGTCGGCGTTAGCAGCTCGGGGATGAATAATCTTTCTCCTTTTTATTTGGTCTCATCCATTAAAGAGAAAACATACCATTGGTATACCCAGATAGACAAAATTTAAATTAGTTTAAATAATAGTGCTTCTAGAAATATGGCTAAGTCAGGTCCTTGAGTCATTGAAAAATTTTGGTTTCTAATCTACAGGGAATAATGTTAGATTTCGATAGTTGACTATAATCTCCTAATGTTAATCTGGAGATGATAGTCTTCCATTTATTAACTTGTTCCTTAAATAGTTCACACTAAGTGTCTGATTGCATTACTCTGCAAATGGGCTGAGGAGCTCCGTGAGTGACAGTGTGGTGTGCGTGACAACAGCAGGACCCGCCTGGCCTGCCAGCTTGTCCAGAGCAGCAGGCCCAGAGGTTTTGACATAAAGACTGGAAAAGCAAGAATCACGGCCACATGCCACCCTTGATTTATATACCGTAAAGATAAACATTTATGATAACATGAATTGATAAATACATTTTTCTGACCAGAGAAACCAACTGATTGAGAAAAGGCATAAAAAGAACATAACATTCTAACAACAAAATGGGTAGTTTCTCATGAAGTTTTCTATTCCTACTTTAATCTTTTGCGTTTTAAGCTATCTGTAGCCATTTTAAACTAAAACCTTGTGTTTTCATTTCTGTATTGCTACTTGGCTACCACACTATTAGTATGAGTCATCATGTCTTGAATTTACAGAGTATTAACAGCAATGCAGGCTTAACCTTTTTTTTTTTCCACCAGAACTCCCTTTATGTCAATCTGAGGTAACCTCGCTTTCTCTTGAACTTTCTGCTGTTATCTATAATGAAGGCACATGCCTTCCCAGCTCCAGATTTTTATTTTCCTAATAACTCCTCCCAGGCTTATTCAGCATGACTCAGAAGCACCAAGGGGCCCCAGATGCTTTGAACAGGGACCATCAGAGGATAATGAAGTAAGACTGCGAATTCCCAAGAAATACAAAGACACTAAGAAACATTAATCCAACACTACCACCACCTGCCGGTTCATCCGCGGACATTAACAAGGAACTCGGTTACAAAATCACTCCTCTTAGCAGTCCACTGGGGAAGGCTGCGCGTCTTCAGACTCTTAACTTTCTCTCTTCATGTCAATTGTTTTTTAAGTCTATAAAGTTGGAATGGTAACAACAACTACGTGGGTTTTTTGTGAGAACTGAATAGAATAATGTTTGTAACGTGCTCGTCAGTGGCTGGAATGGCTGGCATATTGTGAATGTGCAATGGGTGTTAGCTCTCATGTTCCATGGCATGTTCTTTGACTTATCTTTTGTCAAGCATCTAGCCTTTGGGGGTGAGTTGAATTCTTCGGAAACAACCACATATTACTTAGAGCAATGTCTCGCAAGTAAAATGGGTGAACACTTTTATTGGGACGAAACAATCTTGGGTCAAAAGTCCTGATGTAGCAGTGAGGGAGACACAAAGTCAAATTTTCTTTTGTTAATGGCAAGCTGTCTCTGCAGCCAATTCCATCAGATACTCCCAAAGCTAATGGTGTCTAGATTCAGCTTCTCAAATGGACTCCTCTAAAGTAGTTGGCATCCTTGGGGGTGTGAAGAATAAAATGCCGCCCTGTGTAATCCACCCATCAAGCATCTTTGAGCAGCTAATGTATGCCAGGTGCGGGGGTGCAGTCCCCGTCCTTATGGTCTGGTGAGAGAGATGGGTTTCAATCCCTAAACAATTTTGTAAGCCATACTATGTAGCCAGAGTCGGGACTGTGAAAAAGAGGTTGCCAACTACTTTAAAGGAGTCCATTTTAGACGTGAAATAGATCTGGATGGTTTTGAAGCTTTCTGTTAAAAAAGTAAGACACCCTCCATCAAATAAAACAAAACGTCTTTCAGTGTTACCTGGGGACTCTGAACCACCCATCAGAGTATTTGGGGAGTAAATTTCGTAGTGAGAGACAAGCATAAACAAAGACTCTGAGTTAAGAGAGGGTCCAGTGTCTTGGGGAGACCATGTATTCCAGGATGAGTGGTATGAATGATAGACAAAGAAAAAACTTCATCAGTATGCTTGTGAATTGAAAATTATTCAATTATTTCATACACTGTCAGTTCTTTTAAGAACTATTTTAAGGAAGTGCTGCCTTCTATTCTAAATCTCACCTTCCCCCTTCTTGCCCCAACTCCTTGGTACAAATTTACTTTGTGTCTCTCTGATGATATTTATTATTATTTGTCTACAAATATATGTTCTTTTAGGCGGTGACTACCCAAGTCTTATTTTTCTTTCTGTTTTTAGTGGAATGGATCAAACGAATGCCAAATTTGTTTTGTAAGAGCAGAAACATCCTAGAGGCAAGATTATTTATCTTTTGTCTTTTTGTCTTTCACATCACCTCATGTAATTCCTCGGACTTAGCAGCCACTCTATAAATAAATATTTGTCAAATGTTGTAAATAAAAATATGCTCACTCTTGGGGTTCTGAATTTTATTATTGAAGTATTTATTTATGTTATTAAATCACATCTGGGATTAGGAGGCTTGAGAGAATATTCTTATGGATCCTTCTGAAAATTTATCATTTCTTCTCCCAGATCCATATGAGAAAAGTTTGGAGGAGATGGAATTTAGTATAGAGAAGAGATAACAGAGGCTGATTATTAATGTTATTTTATTTATTTATTTTTATAAAATTGGAAAAAATATGTTATAAAGGGAAATTATAAACATATTTCACTTATAAATGAGGATGCAATATCCTAAACAACATAATAACAAGTTGAATTAAAAATTATTGTTCAAATAATGTACTTTGGTCAAAATTAAATCCAACTTATGTGAGAATTAGTCACTATTTTCTTTTCTTTTTTTTCCCTTTTCCCCACCCCCTCTCTTCTTCTTTCTCTGTCCACAATCCCCTTCCACCCCCACCCCCACTGTGTTGTTAATTGTCCTCATATCAAAGTCGAATACATAGGATTCATGCTTCTCCATTCCGTGATGCTTCACTAAGAATAATGTGTTCCACCTCCATCCAGGTTAATATGAAGGATGTAAAGTCTCCATTTTTTTAAAATGGCTGAATAGATTCCGTGGTATACATATACCAGAGCTTGCCAATCCATTCATGGGTTGAGGGGCATTTAGGCTGTTTCCAGATTTTGGCAACAAATTGAGATGCGATAAATAGTCTAGTTCAAGTGTCTTTATAATAAAAGGTTTTTTTCCTTCTGGATAGATGCCCAGTAATGGGATTGCAGGATCAAATGGGAGGTCTAGGTTGAGTGCTTTGAGGTTTCTCCATACTTCCTTCCAAAAAGGTTGTACTAGTTTGCAGTCCCACCAGCAGTGCAAAAGTGTTCCTTTCTATTAATGTTGTTTTATGGGCTGTTACATTAATCAATTATTGTTCATCTTGACTAGGGAAAGGTTATACATTCCCTAAAATGTAAACATAGGCTGGGTATTATCATATAGAGATTTGTGTTTCTGAGGGTCTTAATAAAATTTCCTTCACTGATTTTTTTTAATAATAAGACAAAGAACCATGTTCTGGTGTGGGTTTATGACAAGTCCTGCTTCTAGAAAGCTCTTTGATTCTTTGTTGATTCCATAGTGTTCACACACACTATAACAATGGCACATGGAATGTGTCTTTCAAAACTGCTGACAAATAGAATGAAATGTTAGGTGCTAATATTTCATGATGTATGGGATAATTATGTGGCACAAAGGAGGCATATTAAGTGTCACCCAATATATGTTGTTAGCACATGTACTCTCTTTTGCTTAAGGAACTATTAATAGCACAAACTATTTCACTTTTTAGTGGGTTTTCTAAAGCACTATGTATCTTTTTAAAAGGCTAAGAAAAAATATTCCATAATGGGTAATAAGGTAGAAAACACATACTTACCTAAAAAATAAAAATTATGTGATTTTGGGATCTTAGGTTCTCTAGGGAATGCCATAAAAGGTCTGAAAAGCTAGAATTTTACTTGTAAAAGCTTTTAGAATTATTAATTTCTGTGCAAAAATCACCTCAAAACTTAGAAGCTTAAAGCAATAAACACTTGTTATTTCACACAGGTTTAATGGGTCAGAAATCCAGGAGCAGCTTAGCTATGTTATATAATTCTGGCTCCAGGTCTCCAGTGGGGTTGTGGTCAAGATCTCGTCTGGGGCTACTGTTATTTGAAGACTTGACTGGGGCTGAAAGATCAGCGTCCAGGATGCCTCAGACACAAGAAGGTCCACGCGGATGCTTTATTTTTTTATTTTTTATTTTTTTTTGCAGTTTTTGGCTGGGGCTGGGTTTGAACCCACCACCTCAGGCATATGGGGTCGGCGCCCTACGCCGTTGAGCCACAGGCGCAGCCCTTGATGCTTTATTTTTAGTTCCTCATCATGTGAATGTCTTGTAGGACCTGAGTATTCTTATGACATGAGAGATGGCTTCCCCGCCCGCCCCTCCCCCACCCCCCAGCAAGTGATCTAAGGAAGAACAAGACAGAAGTTGCTGTATCTTCCTTGATGTAGCCTATCATTTTATGACTGTCATTTCTGCTGTATCTTATTGATTACACAGATCTGCCCTATTCACCGAGGAGGTGGGCTGCTCAGGAGGTGGGAATCAAAGGGGATCATCCTGGATGATGGTTACCAGAGTCTTTTTGTAGTAAGATTGCCAAGTGGTGCCATAATCATTTTTGTTGAACATTAGGCATAACTGAGCTGTGTATTAAGCTGCTAAGTTTTACTTTCATCAATTTTTTGAATAGTTTTATAATGGAAAATATTAAAGAAACTTAATTGAGTTTCTTTTGTTTCTTTTTTATGTTTTGTGAGACGGAGTCTCACTATGTCGCCCTCGGTAGAGTGTGGTGGCGTCACAGCTCATAGCAACTACTGGGCTCAACTCTTGCCTCAGCCTCCCAAGTAGTTGGGATTACAGGCATCCACCACAATGCCTGGCTATTTTTCTTGTTGTTGTTGTTATTGTTGTTTAGCAGGCCCAGGCTGGGTTCAAACCCACCAGCTGTGGTGTATGTGGCCTGTGCCCTAACCACTGAGTACGGGCGCTAGGGCCTTAATTGAGTTTCTTGTCTGATTCAGGAAAAACAAAAACAGATTTAGCGTCCTTTGAGAAGACACAACAAACATGTTTTCATTCTTCTTCAGTTTGTGTCTTGAAAATTTTAGTTCTGTGGGGTTTTGTTGACTAAATAAACAAAAAAGTGTTCAATCAGATGTATGTTTATTTTCAGGTGGTCTTATATTAAAATATGAAATAAGAACTGTGTTCCCTCCTTCCCCTACCTCCTGCCTCAAGAACCCAGCCCTTTCCCAAATTTATTTTCCAATAGCATTGTTGGAACTGATGCATTTTCTGATATTTTTACTCTTATCCTCATGTCTCTCCCTAACCTGGATCCCTCTTGAACTTGGAGCCTGTGCATAATGTTTATACTTGATTAAATATACTGGTTTGCATTTTGAAAAAACATTACTTCTAGCCTGTCATTATCATCTAACTACAGGGTTTTTCTTTGTTTACAAAGAGGTGACCAACCTGTAGAGAATATTTTGTAAATATTTTGTAAACTCTTTTAATGAATATTTTATAAATAAAAGTACATTTAGCTATAATTTCCCACTTTCCCTATATGTGGTGACTTCAGGGATGACTTTTGAGATACCTGTAGATTGTACACTTCCTGAGGGAAGAATGTGGCCTTCTGCTTCTCTTGGATTACTGCACCTGAAGGGGTGAATCAGTGAAGGGCTGCAGCGCAGAGCTGCTCACATAGAGGGTGAGCTCACTCAGTGTTAAGAGTTTGTCCTTAATTCAAAGGGACATCATATCTGGCATAGTAGATGCTATAACCTAGAAGCATGCATATTAGCTCAAATTGATCTATCAGCTTCTGAAAGGAAAAGCCTGGATTTTGTGTTGTTTTTTCTTGTATGAATGTCAAGGAGGAAAGGACAGTGCATTGCCCAATCATAGACTGAGTCATATTCAGGAAATATTTCGGTGACCTGGTTTAAACAAGCTTTTCATGAATTCCACTGTAATTTTGTTTTTCTAAAAAGCACTGTGTAGTGTTACACGACGGGGCACCTAACCGAGAAGTGATACCATGAAAAATAGAAATCACACTTGAAACAGTGATTCTGTGTTTCTGGAAACAGCGTAGTTTTCAAATAGGCTTAAGTAATAGACTATACTCTGTTAGAACTTTGTGGAAAGGATGCCATACGTATTTAGTTATAGTTCCTGTAGCAATTCTGATGTTTAAATTTATATGGCAGCCCTTCAAATTCTGTTGTTTTCTCAATTACATTTTAGAACTGACTGTTCTACAGAACGCAGAGTTCAGCTTCCCAGAAAATCCCATATAATGTTTAATTAGAAATCAAAGTCGAAAGTGGTGAGAATGAATGGGGAGCAGCCCTGACACATTCTCATGCCAGTAAGCAGGATTCTCCAGGCCTGTGTCATCAGGGTTTTTCCCTCCAGGAAGCAAGAGGAAGTCAATGCAAATATGGACCCTTTCTCAGGAAAGTAACCTGTGAGGACAAGCTTCTGTTTAGGGCCATAAAAGGCCTTTTCTTTCCTTTTTTCTGCAACGTGAATTTCACGGTAAGTATCTAAAGGCAGTGCACTTTGAATAAATGCTGCTGAAACTATAAAAGAGTGTATTTAGAAATGCACTTTTGTCCCGTGTCATCGCAGCCAGTGTTAGTTGGGGAGAACCCGGATTGCACGATGAGGGGCGGGGGGCGGGGGGCAGTTGCTCTCCACATCCCTTTTAATGATGGCTGAAAAAACACTGGGCCTGCCTCCCAGGCCAGCGGAACACTGCCGCCTCTGTGCGGCTTCATCTGCTTGAAGCAGTTTGGGGAAAGACCATGTGCTCTGGGTGAAGCTCAAAGCTCTGCTTTCAGTGTCTGTGAAATGTGGGCTTCCTTCAGGTTTTCCCAGTCCTTCAGGTTCCTTCCAGGACATTTTTGATTAGATGTCTCACGCGCAAGTTGGTCTGTGAAACGTGGGAAGACCCTATCCAGGCTTGCGAAGCTGGACTGCCCACAGCTGTATACGTTCTCTGTTGTCCATGGAGTTTAAAAAATTTGTTCCAACACTTTCCCAGACCCTGTGGAAGATGTAGAAATATACTACTAGTTATAGTTTATAACTCAGGGAGACTAGAAAGAGTTAATGCATGGTAGACAAAATACTAATAGTATTACTTTTTATAAAATAAAAGAATAGATAATAAATAAAATAATATAACAAAATTTTTCTCTTTTGATTTTTTTCTTGGTCCCCAATCCAAGATCTCTGATTCAGGTCAGTTTTTAGGCCTCTGTAAAATTTTTTAGTTTTGTTTACTGTTTTTCCCCATTTCACAAATTTAGGGGGTATAAGTTGAATTTCGTTATGTGTATAAATTGTATAAGTATGAAGTGGGGGTTTTTAGAATATCTATCACCCGAATAGTGTACTTTGTATCCAATATTCTTTACATTTCTTAAGGCACTGTTTTGCCAGCTTATATTTTTTATTGTTTTTGTGATTTTGTTACTTTTCTCATTTTCTAAATTTCTAAACTTGGTTTTTATAAATTGATTTTCTGTCTAAATAATCTTATTTCTAATACTTCTTCCTACAGATTATTTTGGGGTTTCTAGTCATAGCCTTTTCAGATAATAGAGATGTGGTTAATTTGTTTTTTGTATGTTTTATTTGTATTTCATATCTAGAATTTCCAGCATAATGGCAAATTATGATGGTGTGACAATAGGCACTTTTATTTTGCTTTTTATATTTATGTGAATAGTAATAACTATTATCATTATGATATTTTCTTTTTGCATGTATTATTTCATCTACTCACAATAAACAAATGAGTACATACTATTATTCTCCCCATATAACAAAACGGAGGTTCAGAGGGATTGCATAATTTGCTCAAGATTTCCCTAAAGTAACTGAGTCAAGATTTGAAACCAAAACCAGAGCAAATGTGCTCAACACTTTTATCATACTTCCTTTCAGGTGATTTTTACTTGCGATTACCATGAAGATGTTTTTATGTTTTTTTTATTTAACTTGTAAATAAATGGATTTACAATTTACTTGTAAATTAATGAATTTCCTAATGTTGAATGAAGCACTGTTTTTTTTTGCTCTCACCTGTTACCTCCACATACATTTGTCTGTTTGGTATTAAAATTTAGATCCAACACTAACAAAATTATTGTTGTCAGTAAATCAATTTTTTATATTCCACATACTTAACAAATACCAAGTATGAGTTTTATTTCTCTGGCCTTAGAAGAATGCAGACAAACTAAATTAAATCATTTTGTCACTGGGCAATGTAACTATGAAGTATACATTTGCTGCTGTGTTAGTTAAAAATATTAAAAGGGCAGGAAAATGACCTTTGTTGCATGCCTACTATTTTCAAGTGCTCGTCATATCCAGTTACTTCATCTTTTTTTACACTGAGGTGAAATTCACATTCATAAACTAAACCATCTTAAAGTACATAATTCAGTGGCATCAATATTTATAATGTTGAGCAAACAGCACCTTCAGCTAGTTTCAAAACCATTTCATTACCCCTAAAGGATAATGACCCCCCATGTCAAGAATTCACTCCCCATTTCTCCTCCCCCCAGCCCATGGTACAACTGGTTGGCTTCTGTTTCTATGATTTTGTCCATTCTGGGTGTTTTACATAAATGGAGTCATACAATATATGACCTTTGGTATCTGGTTTCTTCCAATCTGCATAATTTTTTTTATCTGTTCATCAGTCAGTGGACATTTGGGTTGTTTTTACCTTTTGGCTATTGTGAATGTGCTACTATGAACACTGATGTGCAAATATCCGAATATCTGCTTTAATTTCTTTTGGGCATATTCCTAAAAGTGGAATTGCTGGGTTAAATGGTAACAGTATGTTCACATTTTTGAGGAACCACCAAACTTTTGTACAGTGGCTGCACAATTTTACATTCCCATCAGCAGTGAACAAGGGTTCTCATTTCTCTATGTCCTCTTTAACTCTTGCTATTTTCTGTTTTTTTTTTTTTAAACTATAGATATCCTAGTGAGTGTAAAGTGATATCTAATTGTGATTTTGATTTGTGTTTCTCTAATAACTAAAAATGTTGATCATCTTTTCACGTGCATGTTGGCCTTTGTTTATTTTCTTTGGAGAAATGTTCAAATCCTTTGCCCATTTTTTAGACTTAATAGAAATATATATATATATATTTTTTTTTTGAGACAGAGTCTGATTATGTCGTCCTTGGTAGAGTGTCATGTCATCACAGCTCATAGCAACCTCAAACTCTTGGGCTCAAGCAATTCTCTTGCCTAAGCATCCCAAGTAGCTAGGACTACAGGTGCCCACCACACCGCCTATTTTTTTGTTGCATTTGTCATTGTTGATTTTAAATGGCCCTGGCTGGGTTTGAACCCGCCAGCCTCAGTGTATATGGCAGTCATCCTACCCAGTGAGCTATGGGAGCCAT
The DNA here is from genome assembly GCF_027406575.1 of Nycticebus coucang. Taxonomy (NCBI): domain Eukaryota; kingdom Metazoa; phylum Chordata; class Mammalia; order Primates; family Lorisidae; genus Nycticebus; species Nycticebus coucang. The sequence continues at coordinate 17,145,066 of NC_069785.1, read as the reverse complement.
GCAGAAATAAAGATTTATTGTCCCACTTTATCTCCTGTGATTGTATTCTCACTATCACCAAGTAAACCATAGGGTTTTCTAAAGCAGAGAGTTAGTGCTATGACTCCTAGAATATTCTTGATGCATGCTAGTGTCACAACTATGCCAAAGGAAAGAATACTAGATAGATATCTGTTGTATAGTGGTAATTAATGAGAGAAAGTGATTCTGGGAGGAAAAACTTTCTTTCTATGAGAAATACTAAAATCATTGACATTAAAGAATGATTAGTAATAGGACTGAGGTCAGGGAGAGTAAGATGACCAGGATAGTTACAACTGATAGGAGGAGGGAAGGGAGGAAAATTTTTAAGCTGAGTACTTAAAAATATGACACTTTCTTTGAACTCTACTTCTGTTTTTTCCACCTCAAAAATAGTGTTATTGCAAAGAGCATTATTAACATCACAGGTAGGAGTCCCTTGCCTATTTTTATAATTTTGTTGAGTTCTGAGACTTCTTTATGTATTCCTAATACTAGGCCCTTACCAGAGATATGATTTGCAAATATTTTCTCACATTCTGTATGTTGTATTTTCATTTTCTTAATGCATGCAAGTTTTAAATTTTGATGAAGTCTGATTTGCTTATTTTTTCTTTGATCACTTATGCTTTTATTGTCATGTCTAAAGAGCTATTGCCAAATCCAAGGTCATGAAGATTTTTTATTGTTTCCTTTAGGAATTTTATAGTTTGTAGCTCTTACATCTTAGGTATTTGATCCCTTTTGAGTTAATTTTTGTATCTCATATGTGATAGGGGTCCAATTTTATTCTTTTCCAAGTTGATATATAGTTGTCTCATCACTATTTGTTCCTCATTGAATGTTCTTAGAACCCCTTTCCAAAATCAGTTTACCATACTTGGATGGGTTTATTTCTGAATTCTCAAATCTATTTCATTGGTCTATTTCATTTTCTATCCTTATGCTAGTACCATGCTGTTTTGATTACTGTAGTTTGATAGCAATTTTTGAAATAGGAAAATTTGAGTCCTTCAACTAAATTTTTTTCTTTTAAGTTTGTTTTGCCTATTTTAGAGCTTTTTCAATTCTATATGAATTTTAGGATCAGCTTTTCCATTCCTGCAAAAAATACCACTGGGATTTTGATAGGGATTGCAAACAATCTGTAGATAGATTTAGGGAGTCTCACCCTCTTGAAAAAATATTAGAACTTCCAATCCATGACCATGGGATGGCTTTCCTTTGATTTAGATCTTCTTTAATTTCTTTTAGCAGTGTTTTGTACAAGTCTTGTGCCTTTTTGCTTAAATTTATTCCCAAGTATTTTATTTTCATTAATGCTTTTGAAAATAGAATTGTTTTCTTAACTTTGTTTTCAGATTGTTTATTGCTAGTATGCAGAAATACACTTGATTATTGTACATTTCTTTTATGCCCTGAAACTTCAGTGAATTACTTGATTAGCTCTAACATTTTTTAATATTCTTCATGATTTTCTGTTTATATATATATGTATGGGTCATTCCAAAAGTCTTGAAATACACACAAATCAAGAAACATAAAATTTCTGTGGATGGAAGCAAATGAAGTCCTCCCAGCAACACAGATAAGCTGAGCAAGTTGAAGCTTGCATAGGTGAATCAGAGAGGATGCTATCAATTGTGTTTCTTGGAAGTGAAATAGTGGACCATAACGCTGTCTGTCTCAAAACTTTTGTAGTGACCTACCTATAACACAATACATATATTATGATCATGTAATTTATGAATAAAGATAATTTTATTTCTTCCTATCCAATTTGGATAGCTTTTCTTTCTTTTTGAGGTCTAATTTCTCTGTGTAGAAGTTCCAGTGCTATTTTGAATAGAAATAGTGATATCTGGTATCCTGTTTTGTTCCTGATTTTAGGGGAAAAGTTTTCAGTTTTTCAGTATTGAATATAATATCAGCTCTGGTTTTTCATAAATATTCTTTATCAGTTTGAGGAAGTTTATTCCTAGCTTTTTGAGTGTTTTTCTTTTTTCCCAGTTGTGAAAGGGTATTAGATTTTGCTAAATCCACTTTCTGCTTTAATAATGGTGACCATGCGTTGGTTAAATTCCCTTCATTTTATTAATGCGGTGTATTTCATTGATTGAGTTTTGCATGTTGAACCGTTCTTGCATTCCTGAGGTAAATATCACTTGCTCATGTCCTATAATTATTATAATTTACTGCGAGTTCAATTTGCTATATTTTGTTGAGGATTTTGCATTTATGTTCATAAGGAAAATAATCTATGGTTTTCTTTTTTTTGTGATGTCTTTCTCTGGCTTTGGTATCAAGTTTTTGCTGGCCTCACAGAATGAGTTAGGAAATGTTCCTTCTACTTTTTAGTAAAGTTTGAGGAGAATTTATTTTATTTATTTATTAATTTTTTTTGTAGAGACAGAGTCTCACTTTACCGCCCTCAGTAGAGTGCCATGACGTCACAGGACTCACAGCAACCTCCAGCTCTTGGGCTTAAGCGATTCTCTTGCTTCAGCCTCCCGAGCAGCTGGGGAGGAGAATTTATTTTAATTCTTTTTTAAGTGTTCAGCAGAGTTTACTAGGGAAACCATCTGGTCCTGGGCTTTTCTTTCTTGGGAAGTTTTTAATTATTGTTTTAATCTCTCTCTTTTTTTTAAATTTATTTTTATTGTTAAATCATAGCTGTGTACATTAGTGCAGTCAAGGGGTACAATGTGCTTGTTTCACATACAATCTGAAATATTCTCGTCAAACTGTTCAACGTAGCCTTCATGGCATTTTCTTAGTTACTGTACGTAGGCATTTGTATTCTGCATTTAGTAAGTTTCACCTGTACCCATTCTAAGATGCACCATAGGTGTGGCCCCATCCATTCCCGTCTCTCCACCATAACCTCCCCCCTCCCTTTTACTTGTTATATTTCTGATCAAGTTTTCTATTTTTTCTTGGATCCCTTATTTATTTATTGATTGTTTTGCAGTTGTTGGCCGGGGCTGGGTTTGAACCCACCACCTCCGGCATATGGGGCTGGTGCCCTACTCCTTTGAGCCACAGGCGCCGCCCTCTTGGATCTCTTTTTATAGTTTACATGTGTTTTTAAATGTATTGATAATTTATGACATTTGTATTTGTATTTTGGAGCCACTTAAAAATTATTTAGACTACTAATTATGTTTGAATGTTGGCATGCCATCTTTATATTTATAGTTTAGCTTTCATTTTTGAACCATTAATTGTATTCGCAAATATTTTTTCTCATGCCATTTTAGCCAACCTTCTTCTGCTTCACATAATTTTTTGTTGAGATTCAATATATCTCATTTTTTATTTTGAGAATGAAATCTTAACTGGTTATTGATATTGTGAAATTTTATTTGTTGAGTTTATTGGAGATGCTTTTATCTCTGCATTGGTGTAATACTTTTCAGCTGTTTTTTTTTTTTTTCCTTTCAAATATACGGTCATATAATCTATTAATAGGAAAATTTTAGTCTTTTCCCTTAAGTTACTTATGTCACTTATTTTTTCTTATTGCATTGAGTTTGACCTGCCCAGTATCCTATTATGAAATACAGTGTTTGGTGCAGGGTTTGAAGATATCTCTTGTGAAGTTAGGAAAAATTTTCTCGTATTTCTAGTTCCTTTTCATTCAGAAATTGGTGTTGAATATTATTGATGATTTTTCTCAGCATTTATTGAGATTATCATATGTAGATTTCCATTAATCATCTCAAAAATTAGCACCTCAAAGATAAAAACAGCAACAACTAAAACAAATGGGACTTGCTTAATAAGCTTCTGCACATCAAAGAAAATAATCAACAGAATAAGAAGACATCTTGTAGAATGAGAGAAAACATTCACAAACTGTACATTAGATGGAGGTCTAATATCCAGAATCTAAAAAAACAAAAACAAAAACAAAAAATCAAGCAAATCAACAAGAAAAACCAACGACTCCCATTAAAAAGTAGGCTAAAGACGTGAACAGAGTTTTTCAAAAGAAGATAGACAAATGGCCAATAACAAGAAATACTCAACATCACTAATCATCAGGAAATGCAAATTGAAACCACAGTGAAACAACCTTACCGCTGTCACAATGGCCATTACTGACAAGTCTGAAAACAATGGATGCTGGCCTGGATTCAAAGAACACAGAACTAAGTTTATCGTAATCAAAATAATGAAAAGCAATAATAAATTATAAACACAACTCAAAACAAAGATCAAATACAAAGAAACAAAGAACTAGTGAAGCCTAATTACCAGAAACTAATACTGCAGATTTCTAGTAAGAGTCATGTGAGTCATTAAACAATGAAGCAACATATTTAAGAATATCTGTACTGAAAGAGTATCTGTACAATTGTCAGTATAGAATTCTATATCCAGAAAAAACATCTTTCAAAACTCAAGGTGAAATAGCTCTTCAGCAAGGAAAAAAATGAAAACAAATTTATTGTCCTCAAACCTGCACTACCAAGAAATGTTAAGGAATTCTTCAGCCAGAAAGAAAATGATATGTTAAAACTTGAACGCACGCAACGGATATGAGTAACAGAAATGGCACAAATGTAGGCAAATGAGTGCTTCTGTTTAAAGTTCACTGAGCTTCTTGGAGAAGAAGGTTTATAAGATGTCATGAAACTTGGACAATTTTTGGCCATTATTTTTTGTGCAAATATTTTCTGTTACTCTCCACTTTCCTTTCGGGGACTTCAATTAAATATGTGTTAGATTGATTGTTTGTTCATTTTATTTCAGTTTAGTTTACCCCTGCATGGTTTCTGTTGATAGGTCCTCAAGTCAACTGACATTTTCTTCTGCAGTGTCTTCTCTGCTGTTGATGCCACTTAGTACATATTTTATTTCAGATGATGTGTATTTTATCCATAGATATTCCATTTGATTCTGTTTTTTCATATTACACTTGCTCCTCATTATGTTTACATTTTTATTTAACTTTGAACATTTAGAATATTTATATTAGAAGTTTAAAATCCTTATTATCTCTGTCATTTCTGGATCTATTTTTACTGATTTTCTTTTAGTTATATGTCACATTTATGAGCTTCTACATATGACCAGTTGCTTTTGATTGGATGCTGGACAAGAGGATTAGATTCTGTTTTTTTTAAAAGGTGTTGGAACTCATTTTGACAGGCAGCTAAATTACTTGAAGAGCAGGTTGATATTTTCAAGAATTATTTTAAAGTATTGCCAAGGTCCAGGGAAGCTTTACTCTGGGGCTGGTTTCCTATACTGCTAATGTGCTGTTCTTCCGGGGTTTATGTCTGGTGGAAGCTCTAATGATTCCCAGCCTCGTGTGAACTCTGCTAATTGTGACTTCCAGCTCCTGGGTAGTTTTCTTCCCAGAAGTTCTTATTTGTCTAGCCTCTTGAGTTTCACCATTTTATGAGCAGATTTCAGCCAAAGACTCAAGGAACCTGTTCAGATTTCAGCAGCTCTTTTCTACGTGGTGTCCACATCTCCCTATTTTTCCTTGCACATTCTAGCATATTTGTCTTCTCCTCATCTGATTTTTGTTTCTTCAACTATGAGATACCCAGGCTCTGTTTGATTTGTCCCTCCTTGTGTCCTGGAAATGGCATCGGGCAGAAATCTGGGGAAGTGATTGTAGCTCTTACCTGGTTTCTGTTCTCTGTCATCAGAGTTCTTCACTGCCTGTTGTCCACTTCCAAAAGTGTTTCTTATATTTTGTCTAGTTTTGTAGTTATTTGTAGACAGAAGACCAGAGTAGAATCTAGTGGCCAGAGTTGGACTCTTTCAATAAACCAAAGAAAAAGTAGAAAAATAAGAGTTTTAAAGCATAAGGGGTATTTGAATCTTGCTGTTGACATTACTAAAAGGGGGCCTTAAAAGGTAATGTAGTTGAATGCATTTCTAAAGACAATAAAGCAGAATATGTTGCCTGCTGATGTCTGATCTGTGGCTTCACAGCCTGGACAGAGCCTGGGTCTCTCTAGTCCTGCTGCCTGTGAGTCACAGTGGTGCCTGTGTTCCTGCCACCTCCACTGAGTAGAGAGTGCATCATTGCAACTGGCATCAGTAATGGTGAAAATGGCCTTCACAGTCATAGCCAGTGGGGTTTTATATATATATATATATTCATATTCCTTCTTGCTTTTGGTTGGATTAAATTTTAGCTTCGATTTTCTTTTTTTGTGTAATGCTTTACAGAATCTGATTTAATAGCATTGTTTTTACAGCATCTGATTGAATATTAACCTAATTGTCTTATGAAATCTAATGAGACCTCTACAAAGATCAGAAATTTAGAAAGTCATGAAATTGAAAGAATATACAAAAATATTTTTATTGTGCTTTTTATACACTTCTCATTTATTGCATATTATTTTTATTATTATTTTTTTTTTGTAGAGACAGAGTCTCACTTTATCGCCCTCGGTAGAGGGCCATGGCATCACACAGCTCACAGCAACCTCCAACTCCTGGGCTTAAGCGATTCTCTTGCCTCAGCCTCCCGAGCAGCTGGGACTACAGGCGCCCGCCACAACACCCAGCTATTTTTCGGTTGCAGTTCAGCCAGGGCCAGGTTTGAACCCGCCACCCTCAGTAAATGGGGCCAGCGCCTTACCGACTGAGCCACAGGCGCCGCCCCAATTGCATATTATTAACCAGTTTATCTTTCTCTTCCATATTTCTCATTTATTGCATTGATTGGCATTTTGTTATATTGAATAATGTGCCTCAGTGAGTTTTTTAATTGACATGTCTTAATTATTTCCTTTTATCCCTTCAAGGATATCTCTTTAATAGGAAAAAGGTTCGCCAAATCATCTGTGCTGGAAATGGAAACAGCTCAGACACAATCAGAGCACGGATTACAGATGAGTGTTGAGGAACTTCAAATGGCAAGGTCTTCGGTAAGAGTCCTCCTTTCCTCTGCTAAATTAATAGTGTACCTCCTGTTGCTTGAATGTTTCTATAAGGAGTTGAAAAAATATTTCCTATGATTTATTTCAGAGATATGTTTAACTGTGAGCACATCAAATCCAACTCTTTGTTGGGGGTCCTGGCTATTCTGGCTCATTGTAGCTGGTGATCATAGCCCTCTTGAGCTGAGGCCCCAAACTCTTTTCAGAAGGGCAGGATTTTAATGACTCTTTGTTTAGAGACATTCATATCTAGAAAGTATTTGGAGAATTACTTAAAAGTTATTAGCGTCTGAGAATGCATCCCTCTAATCTATATTCATCTAAGAATTGTTAAAAGCATTAACATAGGGGGAAATTTGGTTGAGAGACAGGCGCAATGGTGACAGAAGTTTCTTTCAGAAATAAACCTCCCTTTTTTGCTATCACTGGCAAAGCTTTGGGACCCAAAGCAATCTGGAACATATTCCCTGTGAATGGGAAGTGTCTCCCTGGGGAGAGAAACACACATTTACACAGAAAAAATGAGGATGTGATAATCCTATATAAAGGATTTGTAAAATGTTATCATTAAATAACAAGGTCATTTGATTCCTGAATATGCGGCCCCACAAAAATAAAAATTGGGATCACACCTCATTTTTAGAATAGCATATCATTTTTTTCAGAAACACATGGAATCTTTTCTTTTCACATAGCCTTGAATCCTATTCACATGTTATTAGGGTTGCCACAGGTGGTAGAATGATTAGAGTTTGAGATGTTTCTGCTTGAGACCATGTCCGTTCTCCTGTATTCTTACCACCTGCCTCAGTCCCCAGCATGTGGGGGTCCTAGAAACCACTTGGTAATAGTGTGTGTAGAGGAGTTGGGAAGCCTTACCACACATGCTAGGGGATTAGAACTGACATCTAGGTAGCTGCCTTAAGGTGACACCATTTACAGGTAGATATCAAAACTTCTGGCTTAGCAAAATAGAAATCTTCATTGATAGAGTAAACTTGACTTAATACCATTCACTATATTCATGTGAAATATAAGGAAATATTCCATTTTGAAGGAAATTATGAAAAAGGTATTCCTATCAGGTACCTACCTTAGACATCATCTCGATGATTTAAAATAAAGATTTAAACAGAAGCGCCCAATTCTGTGGGAGCAGCAAGAAAATCATTTGTTCTTTTTCTGGTCATTGGTTTGTTAAGAGGAAGCTCACCACTTCTCTAGAGAGAAAATACCTTCTGTCTTGGTACCTGGTCCTGATAGAAAAGTTTCTCTATGGGGTCTTTTATTCCAGACACTTTTTTTTGGTGTGTGTGTGGGGTGCCTACTTTGTGCCAGAGAGCAGAACTCTGTCCAACCTGCTTCAGAAGCTTCCCCTGGTGTTTCCTGGAAAACCAGGAGGCTGGATCTGTCTGGGCAGCACAGGTCAGCAGAGAACACCTGTTCTTTCTCAGTGGCACTTGGTACCTGGCACCTGCCCTCAGAACATGATGGCCTCAGTCATCAGTATCTCTAAGTTTTTTGATACAGCTTGTTTCTTTTTCAAAAGGGGCATTCTTAATGGAATCCCTTTTCTTTCTGAATACACACCATTTTGGATGTAACAGCTTTTGAATTACTATAGGAAGTGATTTCTTTACTTATTCACCAAAAAGAAGAATAATAATGAGATTTACTCGTTTTCCTACTATGGGTCAGGTATTGTCTTCCACATAGTTGATAGCAAAGATAGAAAAGACAGCCCTTTCCCTAAAGAACTTATTTAGGGAGTAGATCAACATATAAAGAGACAATGTATTCTGCTATTTAATGAGTTTTCTAATAGAGATTAATTGTATGTTAGATAAAAATTGAAATACTTTTCTTTCATTCATTTATTCATTCACTGAATCACATATAACTGCAGGATGACTATAATGTGCTAAGTGCTTGAGACGTAACAGATAAGTGAGACACACTTTCTTTTTTTTTTTTTTTTGTAGAGACAGAGTCTCACTGTACCGCCCTCGGGTAGAGTGCCGTGGCATCACACGGCTCACAGCAACCTCTAACTCTTGGGCTTACGCGATTCTCTTGCTTCAGCCTCCCAAGCAGCTGGGACTACAGGCGCCCGCCACAACGCCCGGTTATTTTTTTTTGTTGCAGTTTGGCCGGGGCTGGGTTTGAACCCGCCACCCTCGGCATATGGGGCCTGCGCCCTACTCACTGAGCCACAGGCGCCGCCCAAGACACAATTTCTTTTCTAAGTAATTCTCAAACTTTTTAGCCCAAAGATGCCTTTACACTCCTGAAAATTATTTTAATAACGCAAGAGAACTCTTCTTCATGTGGATTATATCAATATTTACCATATTAGAAATTAAAATTGAGGAAAGTTCAAAATACTTATTCATTTAAAATAACAATAATGAACCAATTGCATGTTAACATAAAAATATACTTTTTAGAAAAAAATAAAGCAGAAAAATGTGAGTGAGAAGAAGAGTAGGACTGTCTTACTTTTTTTTTTTTTGCAAATTGAATGTCTGGTTTAATAGAGAGCTGGACTCTCTTATCTGCTTTGATATTCAATCTGTTGTGATGAGATTTTTTTCTTTTTTAAATTAATTACTTACTTAATTGATTGATTTCAGGTTAATGGGAGGGTACAAATAACCAAGCCATAATATTTAAAACGTTAGGTAGAGTCCCTCTTGTAGTTATGTCCTGGACCCAAAAGGTGTGTCATACACTCCTACATTGTACCCAGGATGTGTTTTTTTTTTTTTTTTTCTATGAAGTACATTAAGTAAATCTGGTTTCATACAGATTGGAAAAGGAGTCATATTTTATTAGACCTTTTCCATAATTTTGGATACTTTTCTTATTTAATGCATCAACATTTTACAAGCGGTAATTTCTTCCATTTTTTTTCTTTTTTTAAATTTTGGATTAAGAAGTTGTGATTTCTTAAAGATTAGTTGCAATATGGAATTTGAAACCCAATAAATGAACTTATTATATATCATGACATTAAAATCCATTGATCTACCATGCTCTTTGAATGGATCTTTTACCCTGTATGTTTTTGTAACTTTGTTCTTCTCTGCTAAAAGGTGTTATAATAAACCCTTTTTATGAATGGCAATTTGCTTTATGGGCCCTGCTCATATTCTGTCTGGGAGGGTGTGTTGAGGAAGCTGGGATCAGAGAAATTCAAAGGAAAGGGAATGATCAACAGTGCTAAAAGCTATGGAATATCAAATGACAGAATTTATCAAAGCTAGACAGTACGGGAACACGGCCTGTGACACACATAGCCCCAGTGTATCCACCTTGCCATTTAATCGAAAAGGTTTTAATAACCCTGCATAGCAGTGGAGAAAGTGAGGCTAAAATAGTTTAAGTACATGATAAAGATCACACATCTGTCTATTGACAGGTCCAGGGTTCAAATTTAGTTCTATCTGGTTACAAAGCCCTCAGTCTTTCCAGCAGCTTTATAACAATATAAGCCCAAGATTAAAGTTTCATTTTACTCAAATTTCTTGATCTGGCTATCTCTTCTTTTATAATAAAGAAACTTAAATGGTATTTCGTACTTGTATGCCATCTTTTACCCATAAAAACTGTGAAGTAGTTATATTTTCTGAGACAAGGACCAGGGACAATAATTTGTCAGCCTTCACTTTTTTTTTAAGCCAATTTGAGTTTCTCTTTATAAATCTTGAGGAAACTTGCCACCACTGCTTACCTTTAAACATGCATTTTCATATTTATTTTGTTATTTTGTCATATTATTATGTTATTTTTGTCTGGAAGGACCCATACAAAGAACATTCTTGTAAATTTACCTTTTGCCACAGAGTATGCTTAGGGAGCCTCCTGAATCAATGTCAAGTATATTCCAGCTTGACCAGAAGGATCTAGAATGGGGAGACACAGAAATAGAAGCCATGCTATTTAAATCTCAGGAAAGTTTGAAAGTTCAGCAAGCAGAGGAATTAAGTAAACCTTTGGAAGACAAACAACCCACAAGTGATTCAAAAGCTGCCGAACAGGTGCCTTTAAAGGTAAGAAATTTATTTATGCTGGAGACACTTAGAACTTTGAGGATGTGCAGGTGTGAAGAAATGGCCCCGGCAATGACTGAGGTGTAGTGTGCAGGTTTGCACCCAGAAGTGCTAATTGTCCATTTAGGAAAAGAGAAAATATGGTTTTTTTTTTTTTTTGCAGTTTTTGGCCAGGGCTAGGTTTAAACCCATCACCTCCAGCATATGGGGTTGGCGCCCCACTCCTTTGAGCCACAGGCGCCTCCTGAGAATATGTTTTATGAGGGCTTTTGTCTCAACTGTAATTGCACTTCTGGGGACAGAAGACAGATTTTCAAGGAGGGGAGGCACCTCAGGTATTTCCGAAATTGATCAATAATCTTCCAGTTACCATATGGAAGGCGTTAGGAACTATAGTCCAAGGACCAGGACTTGGTGAGCTTTTATGACTTTTCCCCATAAGTCTTTTGCTATTGTGAAAATGTTTCCTAGGTTCATTCTACTTATGTATAATTTTCATAATTTTTACCATATTTGCATATCACTCTACCATTACAGTAGTCCCCTTTGACCTGTGGTTTTGCTTCCCACAGTTTCAGTTCTCCTAGGGAACTGCACTGTGAAAGTAGGTGAGTCCCATGGAGTACAAAACAGTATTTCGAAGGGGACTTATTCATATAACTTTTGTGACAGTATGTTGTTAAGATATAATTATTCTATTTTATTTTTAGTTATTGTTAATCTCTTATAGTGTCTAATTTCAAAATTTAACTTTATTATAGGTGTATACACACGCACACATCCATATATAATGAAAAATATAGTATTTATAGGGTTTGGTACTATCTAGGTTTCAGTCTTCCACTGGGGGCCTTGGAATGTATGCCCCACAGATAAGGGAGGACTATTATATTTATTTATGCTTTAATTTGAGAAAGTAACTTTTTGACTTAAATACATTTATTTAAAAATAGATATATTATTATTGAGATTAAAAAAAAACAACAACAGAGCTTTCTCCTTGAGCCACAGCATGTATCACCTGCTTATTACCAGTTCTCCCCTTCCTGGCTGATTCAGAGAGAGTGGCCCCTTCTTGGGAAAAGAGTCTTCCCGGTCAATCCTTCTACTTCTGGGTTCCCCTTTCCTGACCAATGACTATGCTCCTGTTATTCATTACCCAAGCCAACTGGCCATTACCACATTTTCAATTTTTGCCCAAGACTGTCTGAAACCTAAGATTTATCTGTGACCTTCTTCTTCCCTTGCCCTTCACATACAGTCTCCAAGGCCCAGATCCTTTCCCATCATGACTGCTCATGTGTTTTTTCTTCTCTTTTCCAGTTACTCCATCCTAGTCTGGGTCCTTGTGACCTTATTTTTCTAGTAGTACATTATCCTGGTTTTTCTTCATTTCTTAAGCCCTTTTTTCTTAGGTCCATGCTGTATGATACCAGCCTCTTGATCTTCTAGGAATAACAATTGATAAGGAAGATACAGAAGTGAATTGTTGACCAGAGAAAATGCCCCATGGCTTTCAGAGAGAAGGGACTTACCCTGTGGTTGGTGACAGGTGCAGCCAGCAGTCATGCTGGCTTTCTGAAGCATGCATTTTGATGCTTCTCTAAAGCATTTTATGAAGAATGCTTGACCAGGGAGACCTGGCGAATGGATTAAGAGGACTCTAAACTGAAACCAGACATGTTTCAAGGGAAGGAGAAGAGAATGAATGTCCTATAGATTTTATGGTTCATTGTTACGGTATAATGTAGAACACCTCAGAAATGCCGTATAAACAGCACCAGCATTCCCGAGACTCATCCCACCAAGTCTTTACCAAGAATCTTATTTTATTTATTTATTTATTTATTTGTGTTAAGATGAATTGTTACCCATAAGCTTCACCTTACGTATGGATATCGGAGGCCAGAAAGTTAGTCTCTAGCATCTCTGGCTCAGGAATGAGGAAAGCCACACTCTAGTGAGCCAGGCCAGATTGGGCAGATGAGAAGAATAATAAACAGAGCCAGCACAGAGAGGTGGTAAAGCGGCAGGTATATGCCAATTGCTCAGGTATATGCCAGAAGGTCTTGTTCAACAAAAAAGTAAAAAATTTCATCAATTCTTATCTCATTGGCTATTTCTGCTCTTAGAAGCTTATTAATATAATAAATGTCATTAGTACTCTGGTCTAAATCAATGACCAAAGAAATCAAGTTAGATAGAGATAACAGTGACCTTGTGAAGAAACAACTGACGAGATAGCCAGTAATAAGGTTGTTAAGCATTTTAGGAAGATAATGTCAGTGAACATCTTTAGAAAATACAGGTTGATCACATGACCTGAGACTCCAAATGGAAGAAAGTTTAAAACATGTGGAATGCCCCAAATCCCCTCGAATTCTCATGAAACGATTATGAGTTATTTATTGCATTTGGAGTTTTAAAAATATACAAATCAAAATATACAAATCATGAAAGTTTTAAAAATATACAAATCCAAATATACAAATCATGAAAGAAGAAACAGATATCCACAGATAAACACAAAAATGGCATGGGCTATAAAATTGTACCAAGAAGGCTGAGATCCAGAATGAGTTGAGGTCTATAAGTGACGCTAAGAACAACAACAAGAAGTATTTTTTGTTAGTGTTGAAGCAAAGAGAGTGGGGGAGGGGGGAAGAAAGATAACCCTGTCATTATGGATGAATAGTATGATGACAACAGATGAAGGATCTGCTTTAATTTATTTTTAGAAAAAAAGTTGAGGTTTTAAATAAACAGAAATGCGAGAAAGGGAAAAGGAAGCTGATAAATTCGTGCTTTGCTTCTCTTCAATCTGACAAGGAGAATGATCTTTAGTTTTGAAAGCATAGAAGAATTGATAAAAGAAACTTAAAGCTCAAGATTTACAAAAGACTTCCAGAGTCAACTTGGACATCTGAGCCTGTTAGCGCAGATAGATGGGTTTAAGCCTGTAGGACTCTGTCGGCAGCAGCTTTGGGGGAGCTGCTTCATTGGGGGTGTGGGGCGCCAATGCCTGGAGACTAACGACTGCAAATCTGACTTTCTTTAAGAGTAAGGGTTGAAATTTCTGCAAGTCTATGCCTTCATCTTGGTTAAAATTCTCAAATGATTAGTGACTCATTAAAAGGATTGTGTCTGAACCCTTCTAAAAGGAAGCAGTAACCACTTGAAACATGGGTCTGCTAAGGACAAGCCGTGGAAGACCAGCCTCAATGCTCTTCCTAGACAGAATGCTAGGGAAGTATTAGATCTGGTTCCACCTAAGAGTATCATGGGAAGAACACAGTCTCTGGGGCCAGATTCCCAAGGACAGAATCTTCTTTCTGCCCTTTACTAGCAGTGTGACCTTGGGTAAATTACTGAACTACTGCATATCCCAGAAGTCACCCATAATGTCACTATCCACAGGGAACATGGGCAATTGTAGCTAAATGTACCTTTATTTATAAAATATTCATTACAAAATTTTACAAAAGATTCTCCACTACACGTTGGCCACCTCTTTGTAAAAGTTATAATGAATATTTTGTAAAGGTGCATCTAGTGAGAATTTGGGGACACCCTGAACTTAACATGTCTGTCTTATGAGGTGAGAATAAAGAAAGTGCCTGCCTCGTATTGTTGTTGTGAGGATGACCTGGAGATGCTACAATATAAAGCACTGAGAACGATGTCTGGAATGCAGAAAACTCAGTAAGCATTAGTTATTCCTACAAACATCTGAACGTCAGCAATCTACTTATGAAAGCCTCTCTCTGACAGTCTTGTAGATGAGATTCTGGTCAGGTGAACCATGAAGTAGATTTGTAGATAGTTATGAAGAGGACACAAATTAGTGTTTGAAAGCAGGGTGTGGTGGGGCTGTGTCCGAGTCAGCATATTTCCCAATAATTTGGGTGAAAATGTGGAAGGCTTACTGATTAGATACACAGAAAACATTCAAAATGTGACCAGTAAGATTGGATTGGTGAGAATCGGTTGGAAGCTAATTGGGATAAATGTATGTATGCTTCTGGATTTGGGGCCACAGACTGTGTAGACATGGGTGGCAAAGCTTAGCAATAGCATGGGACAGACTTCTGGGTTTTAAGCTCTAACGTAGTTTTGTGTTAGGAAGACACATGTAATAATAATTTGCATCGACTGACAAATACCATAAAAGAGGATTATCTTTCTTCTGGCTGATCCGATCATATTAATATCACACCTCAAGTATTGTGTTCAGATCTGGGTGACCAACCCCAAGAGAATGTGCCTGTGTGGTTCCTGAGGTTTGAAATGAGACTGGCGGATGAGAATTGTTAAGGCTCAATAAATAAAAAAACAAAAAGTATGACAACTGAAAGAGTTTCAAAGAAAAGGCGGCTGCCTTTTTATATATCCAAGTTCTCTGTTCCTGACCGTGGTTAAACCAAGTGATGACCACCTTGTGGAGATACTGGGGAGGCAATTAAAATTAAAACTGACAAATACCATAAAAGTATTGGTGGCGAGATGGAATGCACTGTACTCCTTCAACTTTCTTTATTCTTCATCACTTCTTACCCAAGAAGTTCTTTTCTTACTACTGTATCAAGCCCCAACTCTCTACCTAATGTAGAAGACCTCTCTGTTGTCTGGCTGCCTCCTACAAATTCAACCTATCTCTCTTCTTTTCCCAAGGAAGACCTCCCTGCTTTCTTCCTTAAATCTAGTCTCAAAAAATTACAGAGCAATCCTTACAAAAAAATATCTTTATATCAGCAGTTCTCAACCTATGGGTCGCAACCCCTTTGGACTGTCTTGAAGAGTTGCGGCATTGGGAAGGTTGAGAACCACTGCTTTATATGAATGATACCATGAATTTTGCAAATTTTCTAGGAAATCTAGGAAAACAATTCTTCTAATGTGCATGACGATTAAAAGGTAATTATTTATGAGACAGAATGTATTTTATTTTCCCCAAGCAGTAGTAATAGAAAATAGCACAACTATAGGAAGCACAAACTGATAAATGTTGTTTAAAATAGTAACATAAGGCACTAAAGTTCTCTTTTGTTTGTGCTTGTAAGCACCAGTCATGTCAAATTAAGGGTAAGTTTTACTAAAAATACCTATCAAGAAGAGTAGATTTATGAAATAAAAAATATTATATTTCTGCTTTAATAATTTTGAGGTGATAAAAAATATTATAAATAAATATGTTAATAATGTTTTTATTGTTATGAAGGTGTCTATGTAAAAATTAAGAATTGATTTAGAGGGAAATATCCACTTACTTTAGGATTCATATTGTTATAAAATAGAAGTAGAAATTAGGAGTTTAAATATTAGATGAATCATTAAATATGATCATATTACACATTCCCTTAACAAGCACACTTTATGCATTTTTTAAAGGTGAAAAAATCAGAATTCTTGCAAATCAAAGGAAAAGAAGTTAAGCGAATACGAAAAAGTAAATCAGAAGTTTCACCACCGATACCAAGAAAGTGTTTAAAACCCCCTTGGGATCCAAAACTACAAAAAAAGTATCTTTCTTAAATTAATAGATTTTATTATTGGAAGATAAGTTATTCGGTAGCATTGATAGATACATGTGAAAATACATTTTTAAAAGGAAAACTCAATGTTTTAGAAATTCACAGGTTAAACCTTCCCGCAGGAAAAGTGGGTGGTAGATTTTATGATTAGGATATACTTACATGCTATATTCCAAGCGTCTTTCTTTACCTGTTTTCGACACACATACTTTAATGCTATGAAAATGGCTAGAATAAAAGTAGCTTTTTGTGAGATGAAAGAAAATGACATGTTAGCATGTAAGATTTTATGTTTTTGGTTGTTGTAATGCCCGATTTGCATTAACTGCTTATTATATTGACCAATTTTGTTTATAATAAAATAAAAGATGACTGAACACAAAATGTCCGTAGGTCAATCAATTTGATTATTTTGATGGATTATTTTGATGAAACTGTCATATTTCATCTCCTCACCCATATTTTTAGTGGAGTTTCTTAGTACTCAGGAACACAACCGTAACTTTGAATAGCAGTGTGTGAATGCAGCGTAGATTAGGGTTCTCCTTTTGCTGTTTACCTTGTTGAAACTCTGATTTTCTCCTTATTACACCCACTAGGATTTTATGAGTTGGTTTATTCAAGATTCTTCTTCATTTAACTCTTAATGGGGGTTTAAAGAAGCTTTAATTATTGGCCTTTGTTGTCGCTTAGGGCCCTGAAAGGTGTGCTGGCCATGGAGGACAACCTTTTTATGGCCAGCCCAAACTTTGTAAATGGATATTACTCACAATTTAGCAGCTGAGAAAAGACTCATGGGAAAAGAATTCCAAAGTTTATGAAACAGTCAAATTGGCATTTAAGTGACCCTGTACATACCATTGCTTATCTGCATTGCTTTAAGCTCATTTAGTTAGTAAGATTATGTATTAAAACAAATAGTGACAGCAGACAACAAGTATTTTAAGTTCAATAAATAGTTACTGTCAGATTATCAATGGAGCAGAAACTTCTTGATTTTTTTTCCCCCTGAAATACCTTGCCTTTAGTGCATTAAGCAAAGTCATGTGGCCACACACAGAGCCAGAGTCTTTTCTTTTTTATGTCTTAGTGTTTCAAAGAATGACAAATAGTCCTGTTTAAGGAGAGTGTGCTATAAAAACACAGCCCTTCTTGGGCATACCAAAAATATTTGTAGATCTTATTGATATATATAGAACGATTTTAATTCATTGACACCCGAATTAGAAATCCCCATTAGAGAGAAATAAGAATGATATCCCAAGGAATGAAGATCTGACACTTAAAAACAATTATATAATAAAACAGAACAACAACAACAAAAGGTTTTGAAAGTCTTTTACTCACTGTTCCTTTTTCTTAATCAATTTTTTTACCTGAATTTTCTCACCAGCGACTAACCCCCAAACTAACTTGTTTTCTTAGGAACGCAGCTATCTATCACACTCTATTGTTAGAGTATCGCTCAATAACAAGGGAGATTCACTTGCTAACCTATGTTGTTACACCATAACTGGAGCGTAGGAATTCAGATTGCTTGTGATGATTTTTTTAAGAAAAAGTAAAAATCAGTAATGTAATCTCAAGCACATTCCACTTGCCAGGACCTGTCCCAGGCAGAATGATGGTATAGGTGAGCTTGACATCAGAGCGCACGCTTTTCTCTTCTTGTTCTCTCTTTTTAAAGCCCTTTCTTAGGAGCCCTGAGTGCCTGCAGCCCCCGCTTCCTGGACACCCTTTTCCACCCTCTGTTAGGACTCTTTGTCTAAAGCATTTCTAAAACTTTTCCTGCTTTGAGTTGAACATATTCACATTTCATGTCCTGTTTTTGTTAGGTCCTATGCTGTTTTGGAAATGCCATAAATCGCTCTCTCCCAACGATTCCATAATGTATATATTGTGCCTAGCAAGGGTTTACCTGACTTTTAACAATAAAATTAAATAAAACAACAATAAAATAAATCAATAAAAATAATAAAAATAAATCAATAATTTCTTGAGCTATCGCCATAGATTGGGAATCATCTCTTATTTTTTCAATTCTTAAAAAAGACAAGAGTTAGGGATTTTATTCTCATTTTTCAGAAGATTTTCCAATAGGCCATAATAGGTTTGTAAGAGTTAGAACTGAAATTCGGAATCAGGCCTACCCAACTGGAAGGTCTGTATGCTGCCTACCGTGCCGTTCTCTAGGCAGTCCTGACCACATAGAGCAGTGGGTGACCGACATTAACCCGCTAGATAAGGGGCGAAAATAGGTAGCACAACACTAGGGCAATGTCTGAAAAGACACAGTTGTAAAAAAGGGGAAAATAAAAAAAGATAAACTTTGCAGAGAGGTCTGTTCTTGAGACATTGTTTGAAGGATCTTTAGACATGGATGAAAGGGTAGACAGCCTCTGTCTGTAATGGAAGGACTCGTGATGTGGCCTGGAAACCTAATAGCTAACGTCGGCCGTGCGAGAGACACTGTGAAATGCATCTGCTCTTTCTTAAGGCAACTCTATCTAGCATGGACTAACGTTGTTATTCATAACTTACCACAGCATAGAGAAATTAATAGACTTGTTATGATCAAGTGAGAATTTTTAACAGGATTCGGACCCAGGCAGTCTGATCAGAGTCTGCACTCTTAACCACTCTGCTGGAAGTGAGGCCAGATGCCAGGAGCCCTGAAACTTAGAGAGAGGGTGTTAGACAGATATACCCTGTTTCCCTGAAAATAAGACAGTGTCTTATTTTAAGGTGTGCTCCCAAAGATGCGCTAGGTCTTATTTTCAGGGGACGTCTTATCTTTCCTGTAAGTAGGTCTTATTTTTGGAGGATGTTTTATTTTTGGGGAAACAGAGTAGTAAGCAACAAAGAACCATTGTGCTGGGTCAATGAGAAATTAAAGATCTATCTGGTAGGATTTTGCAGAGGGGAAGAGACAGAGGGTGCAATGTCCAAGTCAACCAGCAAGCTCTTGCCTGTCAGACTGAGGCGACGAGGCCCTTGGCTGGCTGCAGAGAAGGGGCACACGGCAGCAGCCCTGTGTGGGAGAAATTCAGTTTTTTGTTGGACATGCAGGTGAAGGAGAGGGGAGTCAAACATGCTTTCTACCCTCACAATGAAGGCTCCAGGTGAGACAGTGATCCTGGGAGTGGCAGTTGGGCGCTAGCAGCACAGAGGGAATAGCTGAAACACTGATGATGCTTTTTCCAGTGTAGAAAGTGAAGTTAAAACTTAGAAGCCACGTCCAGTTTGGAAACTAGCGGGGGAAAACCAGTAACTTGCATGAGGTTACGACAGGTTTGGGAGGCAGAGGGAAAGCTAGGATGGTGCAGGCTTGAAAAGGCTCCCAGAGAAAGGTTGGCTTCAGGAGTCACCGACATTGTCAGCTGAGGCTTGAGGTCATCAGAGAACCTGAGCTAAACACCTAAAGTTGATTTGATTTGATGGAAAGGAAGCTATCTGGTTGGGATTCCAGCTTTAGTTGTGAGGTGGGGATGGAGTAGTGCAGATAAGGGCCACTTCCTCTCAGCAGTCGTTAATAGGTGAGAAATTTGGCTTATAGCTAGCAACGTTGTGTTTGTATTCTAGGAGTCATCCAGTTATTTTGCGACTTATCCAAAATAAGCCTACTCCAAAACAAGAGTAATAATGCCTCAAACCTGGCTTCATTGTGGGAGTTAGAGAATGTGTGCAAAGCACTGAGCTGAGCAGGCACACAGTAGGTAGTCAGTAAGTATTTGCAGGTGGCAGGTAGCACTGGGTGTTAAGAAAGCAGACCCTGGGGAGGCCCAGGTGGGTGGATCACCTGAGCTCAGGAGTTTGAGACCAGCCTGGGCAAGAGTGAGACCCTGTATCTACCAAAACTTAGAAAAACTATCTGGACATTGTGGCAGGTGCCTGTAGTCCCGGCTCCTTGGGAGGCTGAGGCAAGAGTAGGGGGTGAGACTCTGTCTCAAAAAAAACCAAAGCAGATCTTTCTGCCCTCTGCTCTGCTTTGAAAAGGCTAAGAGAGGTAAGGCCCAGCAGAGTGGGCAGGGAGATGCCACAAAGGCTTCCAGAGACCCAAGGCTCTGTTGACACTAGTTAACAGACAGCACACTGTGCCATTCTACTTCTGCATTTGAGCGGAGTAGTGAGGGGGTAATGCCTGATAGCTAGACCTGGTGTCCCCAGAAGGAGGTACAGAATTCAGGAGAGAAAAGGCTGGGGTGGGCTGCTAATGAGTTTGCTCTTAGATCTGTTGATTCTGAGGTGTCTGTAGGACATATTCAGCAGGCATCTGGATACAGGCTTAAAGCTCTGGATAGTGGCCTGAGATTGTGATATTAAATTTGTTACAAGCCATCATTACAGTTTTACATCTGGATCTCTTATATTTATATGTCCTTTTAAGATCTTGAAGTAAACTGTCAATGTAAACTATTGTATATTTGAAGAGCACAACATGTTAAAAGAAGCTCACTTTTGTCCTCTGGTGCAGAATTCCACGGGACTATTCCATTCCTCACCTTCATGATCTGTGCACCTCCATCCCAGCCCGGCAGCTGCCCACGGACTTGCGCCTGGCTTCCCGAGTGGTTCACACTGCTGACAAGAAAAGCCACAGGACCCTACTGAGACTATTCGGAACATCTTTCTCAGATGTTGACTTTACAGACGAAGAACAAAGGGATAGGTAAGAGTTCCCCTGGTAATTTTGTTTTGTTTTTTTTTATTTTTATTTTTTATTGTTGGGGATTCATTGAGGGTACAATAAGCCAGGTTACACTGATTGCAATTGTTAGGTAAAGTCCCTCTTGCAATCATGTCTTGCCCCCATAAAGTGTGACACACACCAAGGCCCCACCCACCTCCCTCTGTCCCTCTTTCTACTTCCCCCCCATAACCATAATTGTCATTAATTGTCCTCATATCAAAATTGAGTACATAGGATTTATGCTTCTCCATTCTTGTGATGCTTTACTAAGAATAATGTCTTCCACGTCCATCTAGATTAATACGAAGGATGTAAAGTCTCCATTTTTTTTAATGCCTGAATAGTATTCCATGGTATACATATACCACAGCTTGTTAATCTATTCCTGGGTTGGTGGGCATTTAGGCTGTTTCCACATTTTGGCGATTGTAAATTGAGCTGCAATAAACAGTCTAGTGCAAGTGTCCTTATGATAAAAGGATTTTTTTCCTTCTGGGTAGATGCCCAGTAATGGGATTGCAGGATCAAATGGGAGGTCTAGCTTGAGTGCTTTGAGGTTTCTCCATACTTCCTTCCAGAAAGGTTGTACTAGTTTGCAGTCCCACCAGCAGTGTAAAAGTGTTCCCTTCTCTCCACATCCACACCAGCATCTGCAGTTTTGAGATTTTGTGATGTGGGCCATTCTCACTGGGGTTAGATGATATCTCAGGGTTGTTTTGATTTGCATTTCTCTAATATATAGAGATGATGAACATTTTTTCATGTGTTTGTTAGCCATTCATCTGTCATCTTTAGAGAAAGTTCTATTCATGTCTCTTGCCCATTGATATATGGGATTGTTGGCTTTTTTCATGTGGATTAATTTGAGTTCTCTATAGATCGTAGTTATCAAGCTTTTGTCTGATTGAAAATATGCAAATATCCTTTCCCATTGTGTAGATTGTCTCTTTGCTTTGGTTATTGTCTCCTTAGCTGTACAGAAGCTTTTCAGTTTAATGAAGTCCCATTTGTTTATTTTTGTTGTTGTTGCAATTGCCATGGCAGTCTTCTTCATGAAGTCTTTCCCCAGGCCAATATCTTCCAGTGTTTTTCCTATGCTTTCTTGGAGGATTTTTATTGTTTCATGCCTTAAATTTAAGTCCTTTATCCATCTTGAATCAATTTTTGTGAGTGGGGAAAGGTGTGGGTCCAGTTTCAGTCTTTAAACTAGACTTGAACTACCAAAGAAATTCTGCCTTTGAGGTTTAGATTTTCAAGGTTTGATTCTGTGCTTTACCAGAGGGGGAGCAGTTTTTGTTCTTTTCCGTTGTTTCCCCAGTGTGTGGATGGTTGAGGTTTGTGTCTCCATTTCCCGACAGTGTTACTAAGAGCCCTACCCTGCCGCAGGTGACTTTAGTAGCCTAGTTCCCAAAGAGGGTTTCATACTTGCACGTTATCTCACTTGTTCTTTGTCACAACCCTGGAGTGCAGATGTGGAAATTGAGGCTCATAAAAAATTAAGCAATTCAATTATATTTATACAATTTAAAAGAAACAATCACAGATTTGGTGCTTGAACCCAGCCTCTTGAGTTAGATTTCACCATCACTAGGCATACTTGGGGCCAGGGGTCATGTACAAAAATCATTGCCTCTTGGAGTTCATTCCACTTCTCCTCGGGTTTCATTTGCCTTTGGAATCTGCGTATTCTTTTGAGGAGAGCATATGATTTATAGTATCCTCGAAAGAGAAGAGCAAAAGGAAAGGGCCTAATATTTATTTAGCAATAACTATAATCTGAGCAATGTGCTATGTGTTTTGCATATGTTTTCTATTTAAATCTTCAAATGTAAGGGGGGTGTTATAATTTCCATTTTATTCATGAAGAAATTTAAGGTCCTTGTATAAGTTCTTATCTCTTAATGGAGATTAGAACCCAGATGTGTCTAATTCAATTTTTCTCAGCCTTTTCCCCCCATTATTACCCCTTTAAATGATCTTTTAGCCTTTTTTCACCCTAACAATCCTTTCTGATAAATTTGAATACCCCAGACCTGATATATTTCTGCTTATGGTACTGTATGTATGTCTGTGTTTTACACATAAAAGGGGTAAGTTTTTATCACCCTTCCCTCTCTCCATCCAAAGCACCAATTTTCACCTCCTTGGGGGCAAGATCCCCTGCCCCATAGAGAAAGCATGTGCTAAAGTCTCTTGCCTTTCAGAAGCTTTGGTAGGAATCCTGAAAAATCTACTACAAGTTTAAAAAATGTTAAAAATATTAAATATTAAGTTAAATAGAAATGTTTTCAGCATCATAATTTAATCAACCTAGACATATGAGAGTAATATTCTAAAAGATCACTTTTCATTATGTGATTACAAAATTGTTAATAACTTATCCACAATTTTCACGATACATTTTGAATCCATTTCCTTAAACTTGACTTTTTGTAAAAATTGGAACATTCCAATTCTTTTATGGTTTTAACTCACCTGGTTTCCCACTTTAGTAATCACAATGAGTTTTAATTGAGTTCTTAAAAGAAGGTCATTCTCACATTTATTTTCTGCGTAGGCAAAAATATATGTTCAGGATTTATTTTTCAATCACAATTTTATGCATGTACGTCTTTTTATTTTAATTTGTCAAGTTGATGTTTGCTAAATTTTTGAAAAAAATTTATGTGAAATATTTCTGAAATTTCAAAACTGTTCCAGTGTCTTTGGCAGAAAACAGCAATTCAGCCTGACAGTGTTTGGAATGTCTTTTAAGAGTCTAAAGCTTAGAGTAGAAAATAAAAACATAAACATAACCCAGTAGTCAAAAAACTACCCTGTTTCCCCGAAAATAAGACATCCTCTGAAAATAAGACCTACTTACAGGAAAGATAAGACGTCCCCTGAAAATAAGACCTAGCGCATCTTTGGGAGCACACCTTAAAATAAGACACTGTCTTATTTTCAGGGAAACAGGGTACTATTTTGAGTTATTTTCATTAGCACTGTGTGAGCCAGGCATCGTTTTGAGGACTTACAGCTTCTATTATTCATGGAATATGTTATAAATGCTGGTTTCTCTCCAATTCTAAAGATTTTTTTTTTTTTTAAGTAGGCCTGCCTTTCTGTTTTCAAGAGAGTCAATAAATGTTCTATTTGATGATGATAATTCTTGGCAATTTGTTCCTAAGTACCAAATAAGAAGTTAATTTAAGTACTGAATATTTAATTCTCCAGCATCCATCTCTTGAGGATTACCTTGCTAAACATAGCTTAACCTTTTCAAAATATATCTGTCTGCTGAGCCTACAAGTTCAGAGAAATGTATAATTTTTTCTGCACTAATAAGTGTTCTCAAGAAAGGTAATTGTAAACACAAAATAAATATCCTTTCATTTAATAGTGTTTTGCTTTTTCTTTGCAATGAATAGTAACTCCAAAGATAACAGTGCTTGTGGTTATATAGTTGTAATGTTTTCCCAATTCTGTGTATAGTAATTGTTATTTGTGGCAAACACCGAAGATATTTTAGTGGAATGGTCAGGGTATAATCTTAAATTTATTTGAAATAGCAATATACCTTCCACATTTATGGTTATTTTGCTAAACAACAATTAGGAAGAGAACTATAAAAATATTTTTCATTGACTATATTTTTGCCTTAAAAAGTTATTTCTGTATCATTTAGAGAAGGTTATAGATGTTTAGTTAGAATATCATGAAATTTAACTTATTTGAAATCGAATGACATATGAAATAAGTTAAATTTTATGATATTCACTACTTCAAATGAGCTCCAGTGAGATTAAGACAGTTTATGAGATGATTCTTTTCCTTCTCAAACTACTTATTGTCAACCTTTTTGATTTTTTCCTAATCAAGAAATTTTTTTTGTTATTTTGATTCATTTCTGGTAAGGTCAAGCCTATTTTTAGATGTCTTTTGGCCATTTTATTTTATTTTTTTTCCTTTTGAGAACTACTAGCTCATATTCTGTGGACTTGTCATTTATCTTTTTCTTATTTGTAAGTGATCTTTTCACATTAAAGATTTTAATTATTTGTCTCATATATTGTAGACTTTTTTACTCTGTTGTTTACTTTTCTGTCTTGTTTATGATGTTTTATGCTATACAGAAGTTATAAATTTTACGTTAAAACTGCCAATTGTTTTATTTAGGTGTTCTAGTCTTATTATATTTTAGGCCATTTTTACATTTAACCTTTGAATGTATTCTCATGTATTTTCTTGTAGTAATTTTACAGCTTCCTTTGAAAAAATTTAAGTCTTTGACTAACGTATAATTTGTTTTGATAAGAGGAATACTTATGTGATATAATTTATTCAGCAAATCCTGTTTCCCTCACTGATTAGAAATACCAATTTTTCCTACTCAGGAGGCTGAGGCAAGAGAATCACCTAAGCCCAGGAGATGGAGCTGAGCTGTGATGCCACAGCACTCTACCGAGGGCGATGAAGTGAGACTCTGTCTCTTAAAAAAAAAAAAAAAGAAAGAAAAAACAATTTTTCATATCTTGAACCCCAGCATGTTCTTGAACCTACTTATGGTCTTACACTATCCAAGTTTTGACAATTAAGTTTGTGAACTTGTCACAGTGTGCTTATGTTGGCAGCACTGTACAAACAAGTCAGTAAGGTTTAATAACCTTGGTATATCAGTGTCTCACAGTTACATTTGTGTCAATGTGGGAAGTGTCTTGCTAAGTGGTGTTCGTTGTTGTTTTGTGTTTTGTTGTGCCATCATGAGAATGTTGGAGGTTGAATCAGAGCAACAAACAAATATCTGTAAATTTCTTGTTAAACTTAGAAAAAGTGGAAATGAAATCAGGGGCATGTTAGTCCACATTTATGGGAATAATGCCATGAAGAAAATGGCAGTGTAAAAAGGGATTTAACATTTTTCTGAATGGCAAGAAATTGTTAGTGGTGGAGAGAAGTAAAGGCAGCCAGTAATGAGTAGAACTGACTAAAACATTACAAGAATTTATCGAATTGTGTGTCAAAATCATCAGCTGACTGTGAGAAGCATAGCAGATCAAGTAAACATAGATAGAGAAATAGAAAATCTTAACTGAAAATCTTGGCCAACGACTTATGGCCCTTGCATCATCACAATGCACCAGCTTACACGGCACTGTCTGTGAGGGAGTTTTTAGCCAGTAAACAAATAACTGTATTGGAACACCCTCCATACTCACCTGATCTTGCCCCCAAGGACTTTTTTCTTTACCTGAAGATAAAGGAAATATTGAAGACATTTTGATGATACTCAGGACATCAAGGTAATACAATGACAGCTTTGATGGCAATTTCAGAAAAATAGTTCCAAAATTGCTTTGAGGGGTGGACTAGGTGCTGGTGTTTGTGTATTGCTTCCCCAGAGGAGTACTTTGAAGGTGACCTTAGTGATATTCAGGAATGAGATATGGAGCACATCTTTTAGGATGAGTACACAAACTTAATTTTTAGACCTCATATTTCATGGGTTTGTCTATGTAGAATTGCTTGTTATTTTTTTTTTTTTTTTTGGATCTACCATCAATAAAGAGAAAGTTGATGGCAAAAGCACTGTCCTATATATGTTGGCTGACCTTCTGAAATCAAACACCCCTTTTAACCAGCTACTTGGTGGTGAGCAATGTTTTGAATGTGAACCCAGCTATCACAAAGGAAATTTCTGGTCAATGTTGGAAAAAATATGGACAGACTATTAGTTTCGTACATTAAAATAGTAGCAAAACAACCAGAAAGCCAAAGGTTAAGTGTCAGAATTCAATGTTTAATTTAATTTTTTATTATTTTCATATAAAAAAATAAGAAAATATTTTATAGAATATGCAAAAGTATATAAAAAATGCAAAAAGAAAACCAATTTACTCCAAATCTTGACATGCAGAGATAATACGGTCAATGTTTCTTAAATAAAAGATTCCAAACTTTCCTGTAGGCAAGCAAAGCATATATAGCATGGGATAATGGGATAATGCTGCCTGCATAGTGTTTTGCAACCTAACTTTACAGTTTCTGGCCAGGGCTGGGTTTGAACCTGCCACCTCTGGTATATGGGGCCGCTGCCCTACTCCTTGAGCCACAGGTGCCCGTAACCTAACTTTAAAAACTTATTATTCTGTAAACATCTTTCCCTGTCAGAAAAATAGATTTGCATAAACTTTTAAATCAATCAGCAGTTATTTTTTTGTGTACCTACTGTGTGGCAAGCATAGTGGTAGTCACTAGAGAACCATCTGCAAACAAGATAAACATAATCCCTGCCCTCCGTGAACCTAGAGACCAGTGGAAAGTAAGGAAGGATGTACTTACTGTGACTGTGACAGTGCAGGAATGTGCAGGCTGTTATGGAAACGGAAAGAGAGTTCCTGGTATCAGGGGAGGTTTGCGGAAAGGACACTTGAACTGAAATCTGAAGGATGAATAGAAGATAGCTAGGAAAAAAGAATGTTTTAGGTCCTTGCCTGTGGAAGGCTGACACCACAGCATCTATTTTGTAGGCCAAGTGCTATTTCCGGTACTAACAGACTTAAGTTTCTATTTCCCTGCAAACGCTAGGCCTAAGTTTCTATTTCCCTGCAAACGCCAGGCCTCTTCTCGTAAATCACGTGAGCGAAACTTGGAAGCTTGCCGTTTGGAACTTATCTCCACCAAGGCCAGGTTGCTTGGATACCTGGTGATGCAAACTTCCTCCTTCACCTACCCTCATATACCCTGGAAGAACTTTGCAATAAACGAGACTTGATCAGACTCCTGTCTTGTCTCCATTCTTCGCGCCCCTTGCCCCTTCCCATTCTCACCCCCTCCTCCAAGTATCCCTGTCGACTGACCCACGGGCTGGGTCACTCGCCACACAAATTATTGTACACAGACCAGTAGCATTGTTGCAGGAAGACTCGGCCCAGGGGAGAGAAAGAGCACCTACACCCTGTATTTAAGAGGAAGAAAGTTTTATTCAGCCAGTGGAGCAAACAGCATGGAAGAATTCAAAATGGCCATGCTCCCTGACTGGCTTGGTCTTTCCCTTTCTATCTCCAGCCAAAAACATTCCAACCCATGGGTACCTTTCTCATTGGTCAGTTTGAATCAAGCAAGAGAAGCTGTTCCAGCTCCCATAGAACTACAGGATTTCACGGAAGTGGAAATTTCCAGGTTCCAGGAAGTTAAGTCTACAAATTCCTAAGAGCTGAGTCACCATGGAGAGGACCCTGCAAGGTGTATCCTTGGGGTCTCCTTGAGAAGGCCTCTGTTCTCCTAGACCTCACCTTTCTCGGGTATCCTCTCTCATTATCACTGTCACCTGAAAACTTGTTACAAGTGCAAGGGACTTGTATACATAGTGAAGTCTGAGAGTCTCCATTTGAACAATTGGAACCCATCTGAGAATGGGCCGGAAGTCTAGTCTTAGAGAACAGGCAGAGCAGTGGTATGGGAAGGCAGGAGAGGAGGCTAGATTTTATGAATACTCTGTAAATGTAGGTGGAGCCTGTGTGAGGCCTCCGGGAAGGGATTTTTATTCATAGTGCCTCAGGAAAGCACTGATAGGGTTTTTGGAGGAAGAAAGATATGATCAGATTTACTTTAAGACATCACAGTCCTATCCTGGCTTCTCTGCAATATTTGACACAGGTGATCACTTGCTTTTCCATAAATGACTTTTATCGTTTGGCCTTAGGGACTGCTCTTGGTTCTCTTCCTGCTTAAAGCAAAATATAAAATTCTATAAACATCCAGGAGAATAAAGGAGACACAGATTCTGTACAGATATTACAAAAACAGACTGGCTTCAGATTTCTATCTTGCAAGATTAGATATCAGATGATGACACCAAAAAACCCCACGTTGCCATATGGGCAACTATGGGAGATTATAGTAAATAGCAAAGAAGGAAAAGAATATAAAATAGGGTGACAAGAATAATATCAAGTGTATCTGATAGGACGATAAGTGAATAAATGCTCCAGCCTATTATAAGAAAATAAATTTCTCATCAGCTTAAAAATATTTAAGTCTATGCAATCTAAAAGGGATATAAGAAACTAAGAAATTTAACTAAGAAAGGTTAAAATAAAAGAAAGGGCAAATAAATCTGTACTTTATCAGTTTCCTTTCCTGGTGTCTCCTCAACTCTGGGCTGTTCAGCATTGGAGTGTCCAGGGCTTATCCTGGGCCTCTCTGCTCCTCTACCTCCACCCGCAAAGCAATCTCATCTAGCACTGTGGCTTTAAATGCCACATATATGCTGACGACTATCAGTAAGATGCATGCACAAGGACATTTGTCATTCATCTCGTCACTTTTTATAATGGATAAAACTGGAAATAAGTGTCCATCCATGGTGGACTTCTTATAGTGCAGCTAATAATGGGATGCATTGCAACCATGATAAAAAATGAGGTGGAGCTCTGTGTCCTGAGAAGAGGTAGAACTAACCATCAAAGCAACATGTAATTATATAAAACAATATTCTGTGTGTGGCGGAAGATTTAAGAAACTAAACTGTGGTCCTTCCGTTTTCACTGTAGACTGCGCACTAAATCCATTAAAAGTGAAAATCTATTTTGTCTTTTTTTTTTTTGCTTTATTTATATGGTCTATATATTTGCCCTTTCTTTTATTTTAATCTTAGTTTCTTATATCCCTTTTACATTGCACAGACTTAATATTTTTAAGCTAATGAGAAATCTATTTTCTTAGAATAGGCTGGAGCATTTATTCACTTATTGTCCTATCAGATACATTTGACATTATTCTTGTCACCCTGTTTTATATCATTTTTCTCTTTTTTTGCTTCTGTGCTATTTCTTATAATTTTTTCATGGTTGCCAATATGACTATGTATTTTTTTTTTGTATCATTATCTGATATCTAATCTTGCGAGATAGAAATCTAAAGCCAGCCTGTTTTTGGTTATGTGTTTTGTATGGAATATGTTTCTCCTTTACATCTCTGGATGTTTATAGAATTTTACATTTTGCTTTAAATTAAACAATTTATTTAATTGTTTCATTAACAGCATATATTTGGGAATAGATTGCTATCTAATTATTATTTTTTGGTACCTGGAAAGCCCTTTCGGTATGCAAACATATATAGCTCTTCAGTTTAGGATTTTTTTCTGTTTTATTTTGAGTCATGTTTCTGTTCTATTTATTTTGTGCATTTCTTCAGGAATAGCCACTAGCCATATGTTGGGTCTTCATTATTTTTCTTCTAAATTTATCATTTTCCAGCTTACATTTGTCTTTCAAACTTCTGTTTATCAGTGATTTTATTTTCTGAGATGTACATTTTAAAAATTCCACTTAATTTCCATTTTAATACTGCTATAGCATTATATTTCCTGTTTTTTCTTAATTTTATGTGTCTCAAGAAAATTCTAGGGTGGCACCCATAGCTCAGTGGGTAGTGCGCCGGCCACATACACCAAGGCTGGCGGGTTCAAACCCGGCCTGGGCCTGCTAAAACAACAATGACAACAACAAGAAAAGAGCCAGGCATTGTGGCAGGCACCTGTAGTCCCAGCTACCTGGGGGTCTAAGCCCAAGAGTTGGAGGTTGTCGTGAGCTGTGATGCCGCTGCACTCTACTGAGGGTGACAGCTTGAAACTGTCTCAAAAAAAAAGAAGAAGAAGAAAATTCTAAGCCTTTTGTTTTATCTGTACTTCTGCTATCTGATGAAAACATTTAAAAATTTTCATGAGAGCATAAAGTATAACTTTTCTAAAATATTTTTGTGTTGTACAACAGATCTTTCACAAAAGGATGTTCTTTATATAACTCTTTGGATACCATATTTATTTCTCATAGGTGGCAGTCTCTTCATAGAACTCATATTGGATTTTTCTGTGTACTCATCTTTGAATGAAGATAGATTATTTCTGGTTCTCCAAAATTAATATTGGATTTTTTGACTGTTTACCACAGAGGCATTAGAATACACTACTTTTAGACCTTAAGTAGGAGAACCAGAGGCAGAGGTTAATATTTACAGTTCAGTCATTCAGAATCCTGAAAGGTATTGGGGGTGGGCTGGAACAGGATCTGAAAATTTTGTCTCTATGATTTTTCTCTGGGATTGTTATAACTGTTGTACCAAGAGTGACTTCCTATTGGGTTTTTATATGGTACAGATTATTGTATACTTCTTTTTCGCTGTGCATACAAATATATTATGTATACATACATTTTACAAAAATGATGTTATAGATGTTGTTCTGACAGCTTATATCCCTTTGAGGATATATGTGTATATTTTGAAGTGTGAAGACAGGTATGGGAGTAATTATTTTGACTTACTATCTCTACTACTTACAGTTTATAAATCAACTATATAGGATATATTTCCATCTGAAAGATTTTATCCAAAACCCTTGAAACATATATGTGATAAAACAATAGAGAATGAATTGAAATACACTGCATTTATTATACAACCTTGTATTAAAACAACTCTGTGTAGTAGTTAAAATAATTTCATTTGCCAAATGAAGAAAATGTAGCCCAGTGATTAAGTGACTACTCCTTATTTATATAGCTGGTAAAAGCTTGGCTTCAAACCCAGATCTCTCTGATTCTATAGGGGAATTTTCTATTACATCTCACTGCTTTGTGAATTTGTGAAAGACCCTCTCGTTTTTTTCTCTTTCTGCTTTATTCTGAATCCTCAACTCTGGTTTAAGCTAGGAAGAATCTCAGGAGCTCTCTCAGTTGGGTCTTCTGGGAGAAGCATATTTCACTCACTCTTTGTGGTTTGTATTGTGTTCTGAGTCTAGGCCAAGGATGTGGCCTTGCTCACTGTGGGAGACTTCCCTGATGTTAATGACTTTGCAGTGTCTGAGTACTGCTTGGTTTTGTGTGCCTCACAACTGACTGTCCCCCACCAGAATGCGCTGTCCTTCTAGGCTATAGACCTCTCCAAAGCTAGGTGTAGTGCACCGTTACCCATGGTCTGTCATACTTCATTTGTAATACTGTGTTCTGTCTTCTCTCTATTTCCTTCCAACGTGAGTATCTGGGGTTGACCTCCCCCTGCCATCCCTCATTTCCCACATTATCTGCCATTTTTTAACGGTCAGGTGGAATCCTGGTCCCACCCTCACTCCTTATTTGGCCTTGTTCCTTAACATAGTCCAGGCAATGATCTAAGAGATTATATC
This sequence comes from Nycticebus coucang, assembly GCF_027406575.1. Classification (NCBI taxonomy): domain Eukaryota; kingdom Metazoa; phylum Chordata; class Mammalia; order Primates; family Lorisidae; genus Nycticebus; species Nycticebus coucang. The sequence continues at coordinate 17,112,691 of NC_069785.1, read as the reverse complement.
AAACAGTTTAAGAGCTTTATATGAGGTGTCACAGAAGTACACAGACCAGAATTATAAGAGATGTTAGTGTTTCCCTAGCCTAAACCTTTTATTTTATGCATGGAGAAACTGAGGCAAAGGTGTGCACCCCAAAATCATAGTTGGTGCAGAGCTAAAGATAGAATCAATATTAGCCTAGTTTCAATTTATATTATATCCACTTTGAACAAATAGCCCCCATCAAATATGCCTTAAGCATAATTTAAAAAATGCGGATTGGGGTGACAAAGTCGTTTCCGTGACTTGTCATGAATGTATAATAAGATAGTAGACTTATGTATTTTTTATATGGAAATATCAAAAAAGAAGTTATTAGCTATTTGGAAATTTGTTTTTTTGTCCTGTAACTGCCATATAGAAAAGCTGGATTTTGTTTTTTTAAAAAGTAAAGCGATGTCATTCCACCAGATGTCACTGTTTGCATGTAGCAATGATGTTACAATGTTTAAAAAGAAAATTCCCCCTCCCCAGTCACATTTTGTAAAAAGAATTAAAAAATTCCATGTAGTTATACACTTAACTCATCTATAGAGTCATTATTTTATCAAGACTGTATTTCCTGATCTTTTTAAAGTATACGAAGCATACATTCACCATGCCTCTGCTGAAGATTTTAAAGAAAGATTATATAAGGCTAAAGAAAATTATTTGTAGATTAACATCTTCAAGAAGATGAACTCCTGAAGTTCCAGACCTGTGAGTCTGCTTTTTAAACAACATTCTTTGGAAGTTAACATTTTCTAAATTGTGAATTGCGACTCAGCGAACGGGCTGTGAAATCAGTTCAGTGGTTTGCTATAAGCACTTTAAAAAAATGATGTCTAGAATAGAACACTCCATTGCGTGTAAGAATTACTTTGGTGAAACTTTTGTATGAGAACACTCTTAAAATTTCCCTGTACACATCTTCTCTGAGTTACCGAAAAGTAACTATGAGCTCCATCCTGTGAAGCCTCTCTTTTGCATACCAATGACGCATGATAAATTTGCTAAGAAAGAGATAGGGAAACTGTGATGGGGGAAATTCTCTGTTAGGGGAATAGGAAGGTGGGGGGGGGGTTTGCTGGAGGGAAAGCCCTTCTTCAAGCTGCACAAGATGCAGCTCGCAGTCACTTTGATGCGGCGTGTAGGAGATATATGTGGAGATATTAAGTACTCACAGCTTCGAGCAAATGTTTTCCAAACTTCTTTAATAAGAAGTTAGTTCTTTAACCTACAATAAGAAATACGTTTTTTCCTCTTCTGGCCCCGTGGGAGATTGATATTGACCTGATCAAGGTTTAACTTTCACTCAGAGACAAGTGGGCTTGATTCCTTCATCTCACACCATCAGGGCCTCTTTGTTCCTCTCCCCAGAAGGCAGCCTCCTCGGAATGTCCACACTCTCTTAGTCCCCAGGCCAGCGGTTCTCAACCTGTGGTTTGCGACCCCTTTGTAACAGTGAAAATACATCCTGCAGATCAGATATTTACATTATGATTCATAACAGTAGCAAAATTACAGTTATGAAGTAGCAATGAAAATAATTTTATAGTTGGGGGCCCCACAACGTGAAGAACTGTATGAAAGGGTCATGGCATTAGGAAGGTTGAGAATCACTGCCCCTAGGCCTTACCCTGTGTTTCTTTTTCCTGGATATAGTGTCAGGATTCAGGTATAGAACACTTAGTTATTTTAAGCAAAAAGGGATTTAGTAATGATAAGTCGATACCCTTAAGATCAATGAAAGGCCTGGAAAGATGGCCATCAGGCAGGGAGAGCTTCCAGAGATGACTTGCGCAGCATTTTTATTAGTTGCTGAGGAAGCTGCTCCTTGTGGCACATTCAGGAAGGCGTGAAATCTGGAAGCCAACACCGGCAACATGCCACCTTCCTGCACTGTCAGGGATCTGGTGGCCTGGGCTGTCACAGCTTTTGGCTCGGGATCGGTACATCTGTTTGATATGCTCACTTTTTGAAAGAAAAAAAACAACTAGCATAACAAGTAGGTGGAGCACTGCTGCAAAAGAACCCAACATTGTCATGACTGTGCACACAACAGAAATATCTGAGCTTCCTGCCTTCTACCCCGCATGGGAGTGTGTCTGGTAGGGGACCCTAAGTCACAACTGGCAGCAAGACAGTTTGTGCCACTCTGTCTCCGGTGATTAGGCTTTCATAATAATTTATTATCCCAATGTAGTGAAGCAAAACCATCACGTGGGTTACTATTAAAAGGTATTTATAACCAAACAAGTTACTTTTGCATTATTTCTTATTTTTATTATCTGAGTTCTATACAATTTTCTGTTCGGGGCAGATGTGAAGTATCAATGTCTTTATTTCAGCAGAGACATGCAATGAGAGGGGCATATTCACTTTACCAGGGACTTGAAAAGCAAACTTATTTCTTTTTAATACATTGTAGAATACTGCATGGCATTCCTGTTATGGACGACAAGCTAGAACATATTCATATTTCCCTCACACCACCACGGACGCCATCTGACTTGGTACAAAGAACTGGACGGCGTGCTCACCAACCACATTTGCAAATTCTGGGAGAGGAAGTAAGAACTTTCTTTAATATTTGAAGGGGTTTGGGGTCACCAGAGGAGGGAGTCTTGGTGTGAGGAATGAAGAGGCTTGACATAAAGTCTGTGTCAAGGGACTGAGGAACTCTGGCAGGAGCCCTCCTGAGTAAACCTCGGGTTCGTATTTGTTATCATAAAATGGGAAGAAGTAGATAAAAGCTGCTGGCCCAGCATTAGCACTGATTAGGGAGGACTTGGAGAATCTCGTGATTGTCCAGGTCACTCAAGCAGGAAGCGAGTCTTATGCTAAAGATCAGGGCTCAGTTCCCCTATGCATCCCCCTATTTTGATCTTTAACATTGTTAAGTGAACAAAAGCAAACATTTTGTGTTGTTTCTTCGTTGGGTCAGATGATACATCCATCCTCCAAAAGTGATGATGATGATGGAGAGGAGGATCAGGAGAGTGCCACAAAACCCACACTCTTAAATTTAACTCCAGTGAGGAGATAACCATTGAAAATTTGTTTCCAAAGTGTTAAATGCAGAATGTTGGTCAGCCTTTTGGATGGTGATAGCCTGTTCATGTAATTGGCTAGATAAATCAGCTACATCTTGAGCAATAGTGTCACTGAAGGCACTAGGCAAATGATTTTTAACTTATTCCCATGGTTGTAAGGAACTGCTGTGACACAAATGTTTGCATTGCTAAAGTCACACTGAAGAGCAGTCCTTTGAAGAGTTTGTTATTACCAAGCCATTCAACAGCAGCTCAGAAGGTATCAAGTCTTTGTGTAACTTGATTGTCAATCTTAGCTTGTTTTATGAGCTCTTGTGTGTTATCAGCCAGCATAGTATCAATAAAATGAGCAGTTTGAACAGATTCAGTTAAGGCAGCTATAACCACTGATGCAGAAACAAGTAAAACAATCGTGGAAACTATGGAAGCGATAAGGCTCGCCCGGAAGCGTTTTGGTCTTAATTTACTTAATACATTAATTAAAATAGGCAAAGTGGAATCTGCTTGCCAGGGTTGTTCATGATGAACTGGAACCCAGGCATCCACTTTTCTTTTCATGATGAATATAGAGGTGATGTTTAAACTAGTAACATTGTGATGGGAAAAGCAAGTACTTAACCAAGCAGTAGAGAATGAGAGGGCAGAAGAATAAATTGTATTATGAAATGAAAAAGAAGGAGCTAATAGTTAGAGGAGCACTGAGCTGTTTTATAAGAGAGTCTGCATCTTAGAATAATTTCTTAAGTGATCTCCATGTCCCCAGGGGCACCCCTTGTGTTTTGGGCAGGAATACTTGCGGATTCTGCTAAAGACTCATCCATTGGAAGGATTCCTGGATCGGCCGTGGGTTGAAGTGGTCCTTCCAGCTCATTTTTGGTCTTTTTTGTAGGGAACCACATAGGTCCTGTGGGTGTGGAAACACATACATACCCTCTCTCCCAAGTTACGACTGGATATAGTTCTTCCCGTTGAGTCAAGTCTAAGGATCACATGAACACTTGTTGATTTTTTTGGCCATGTCAGTTTGGAGGCATTTTGAAAATGCTGTTGAAATGTAGAAAAATTATCCGGATTTTGATTGAAAAGATTAATAGTTTTAAAGGCTTTGTTGATAATATCTCTGGGATGAATGAGACAGGGGTTATATCTTCCTTTTTGCTTTTGAATATAATTTTTTAGCATGTGGTTAGCACACTTGACAATAGCTTGTACTGTGGGATTGTAAGGGATTTCTACAATATGTTGAATTTTCCCATTAAGAAGGAAGTTTTGAAAAGTATTACTGGTATTATATGGACCATTGTCTATTTTTAGTTTCTTGGGAATTCCCATATGGTCAAAGCATTCCAATTAATGGGAAATGGCATGGCAATTTTTTCCTCCATTTAATGGTGTAGCGTGGATATACCCACTATGAGTGTTAACAGTGACGTGGATAAATTTAAATGTTTTAAATGATGGATAATGCATAATATTTTTTTGTTATAGTTAATTGCTGTGTAAACCTCAAGGGTCTGAGTTTTGTTTTCAAGGGAAGGTCCTTGGACAGCTTGACAACTGGGGCAAGCCCATACTATTTGTTTAGCAAGTTCAATAGGTAATTTGAATTGATATGCTAATGGTCGGCATTTTGATGATGAGAAGCATGTGAAGCTGAAGCCTGTTGTATGGACATAGTAAATTTTTTTTTTTTTGTGAGAAGGTAGTATATCTACTTGGTTATTATCTAGGGCTAAAGGTTTTGGCAGTTTGGTATTCAACAGAATCTGTTAACTTTCCCTTTACTTTTTTTGAAGGATAAACTTTGGACTTAGTTACAAAAAACACTTTCTGAGATGAATTAAAAAATTATTACTGATAACATACACTAAGACAGACTAATATTTTATAGTATTAGAATGCATGTATATATAAATATAATCTATAGAAAATTAATTACTATTTTATATTTAACAATATTTTAAATATAGTTTTAACATGTTGAATAAGCCTAATTTCTTTTTAGACTTTCAGTGGTTTTAGTATTTTAAAAAAGACTGAATTTAGAGTTTTGATTTTGGAAGGTTTGTTAAATATTCAATGCTTAAAACATTTGTTCAAATGGGATTATAAGTCAAAAGATTTTTAAGGCAATATGTTTGTAAACTTTAGGTTTTTTGAAGTTCAATTTTCTCTAGTTAGTTAAAATTTTAATACAGACAATACAGGCATTGTTTCTTTCAGACCACTTACTGAAAATGTAAAAATAAATTCTTGTAGTGTGATTTCTAAAGTTAAGGAAAACAGGTGACTACATTTTATAAACCATAGCCAACTGGATTACATGTAAGTTTCTTCACCAATTTCCTTTTATGCATTTTATTCAACTTGAATAGATAATCTATACAGACATTAAACTTTCTGTTCTGTCCTGCTTTTTACTTTTCTTAAATAACCAGTCATCTTGTTTTAGGACAAAATTTATTAAAGAAGATTTTTTCTTTTATAATTTTTTTGTTTGTTTAATTTTTCTTATCTTCTAAAAACTACTTTTTAACAAAAAAGGATTACAGTCTACTATAAAGTTAATTAGTTACTTGGCCAAATTGTTAATCAGAAGATAAGATTTAAAAGGTAAAAATCTTATTTTTTGATAAAGACTCGGTTTTCTAAATAATTTAAATAGCTGAAGCATTAGATTTTTATAAATGATCCAGATATTTTGTGAAACATAACATGACTTTAAGGTTTTAAGTTAGTGAAAAGTGTTTTGAAACTGTAACATAGGCACCATTCCTGACGTCTTCTCCTTGTCTTCCTAAGTCTCACATGGCCACGTGACATTAAAGATGGCTGCAAAGGACAGCACCTTAATTCATTTACCAGGTGCAGAGTTCACGACAGAAAGCAGGAAGACTAGAGTGTTCAGTTTTTCTCACAATAGCCAGGAGACAGAGGTGGAACAGGGAAAGGGCCATGTGGGCTAGACTGTGCCTTGTGTCTGCTGTCCCTAGGCCTCCTCACAGCCACTTACCTATCTGACCTCAGAATTCAGAGGCTCAAAATCAAGAACATAAGCTCCCTGTCAAATCCAACAAAAGTTAGAAATGTTACAGAAGTGATAGTTCTATAATCTTTAAACATCTGAACTTCAATAACAGGTTTAAGGTTAATTTTATCTATTAAAGAATATCAAAGTCACCTTAATGAAAAGGAATTTGAGTTGTTTTTTGTTTTTCTGGTAAAATACTTAATATAAGCATTTTTTCTTTCCCTCCCCCTTTTTAAAAGCCAACTAATTAGAGCTCTTTTGATTATTTTGATAGTGAAATATCACAGGCATAGGACATATACAGATACACAGACATACAGATAGACATAAAGACTTCATATTTGCTGGCTTTTAAACATACTTTTATTCAGACTATTAATTTTTTAATTATCTAATTTATTTCTCTTAGCGATTTACCTAGGTTCTAGTTATCATTTTAAGTTTGTTAATCCTTTTTTATACCCTGTAAGTTAGATCTATAAATATATTTTCAATTACTGCTTTTAGACTCATAAATTATACTAAGAAAAAAATGAACTTAAGTATTTTAACCAGACTTATTATTTTAAACAATGTAACATCATTATAATAATTCAAGGATCCCTTCAAAGCCCATTTTTCTGTACAGTCAAGATGATAGATCTTTCAGCCTGGCCATGTTACACTAAAATTTCACGGCCTTTTAGTTATAGGTGGTGCCCAATCAGACAGAATATGCCCCAATGGGCTGTTATGTGGGATTGAGGACTGAGGTCCCATAATATAGAAACACCAAATTTCTCGAGAACAAAGTCATAGTTGATGAGTACTAAAATTTTCAGCACGCAACCAGAAAAAGCAGGTAGACTACAGTGATTAGGGACAACAGGCGTGCGAGAGCAGAACCCCCAGACTCCGAGGAGAAATCTCTCCGCAGCGCTTCTGCGAGGAGCCTTGGAACTGTCCGCCTGCCACCTGCCAGTGACCGCCAGGCTTCCCCGCAGCACCTACATAGATAGGGCTCACTCGAGCAGTCTTGGGGCCCCGTCGTGGTCACCTTTGAAACTACTGAAAGTTAATTGAGTTGGAGAATTGAACATTTTGAGAGTGAACAGTGGAGTAAATTAATTTGTATCTTAAATAGGAAATGGGGGGTTTAGTTTGTATTTTTTCAGAGGCATTTATTCATCCATGTTGAAAATTTTGTCTTTTTTTAAAGTGTTGAAAGGCATCATGAAGAACAGTTTTTTGATTTGCTGTTGGAACATTAAGGCTCCCAGTTAGGAGATGAAGCTGCCAACCGGGCTAATTTTTTGGAGGTCAGCGGAGGAGATTCCAAGTCCATTTGACGCGGATGAACCGGTTCTGGCTCTTCTAGACGCGGGGGAGGGTGGGGTGTTTCGCCCTGCCCAGGCAGGGGTACTCGTAACATTTCCTGCATGTTATTTTCCACTTTTGAACTTCCCTCCTTTGTGGCAGAAATGTGCAAAGGCATGAGAGCAGCCCCGAGAAGGCTCCACGCGCTAAGGGTGGAGACAGGAGTTGTCTGACTTTGGTGGTCTGTAGTTGAAGTACATCGCCAACCTGTTCCCCTAGATCTAAGGGTAAGGTTCCTTCATCTGAGAACCCAGGGCAATGCAGCCACACAGTTTGCAAAAGTGCGAGTAAGGCTTTTTCGTGTAGCCTGCAACCAGCAGCTTTTAACAGCTGTTTGAGAGTATTAATGTACAAACGCTGCTTTTTTGAAAGTTTTTGTCCCATGTTTAAAAAATCCCCTCAAGTGAATTCAGTGAAAGGGAGATTTCCCAGCGAGTATTTCTGGGCTTCTTACCTTAGCCGATGGACGTGTCCCGGTTTCCCTGCAATGGCAGTTTCCTGCACAGGGCCTGTGGCCTGAGGTCCCATCTGTTGGTCTGGTCACATCAGGGTCACCGGATGAAGCAGTTTGGGGCCACCAAATAGAAGGGTCTTGGTGCAAGGAATGAAGAGGTTCGACACAGAGTCTGTGTTGGGGGACTGAGGAACCCACCTGAGTAAACCTTGGGTCTGTATTTATTATCATAAAACGGGGAGAAGTAGACAAAAGCCGCTTCCCCGACATCAGCACTGATTAGGGAGGATGTGGACAAGGCCAGATAGAACGTCTCCACCTTTGTTTTTGCAAAACTGTAGATCTTGAGCACAACCTCTGCCTCCAGCATCAAGAGACCTTTGGAATCTAGAGAATCTTTTTTTTTGAGACGGAGTCTCTCTATGTCACCCTAGGTAGAGGCTGTGGGGTCACAGCTCACAGCAACCTCCAACTCTTGGGCTTAAGTGATTCTCTTGCCTCAGCCTCCCAAGTAGCTGGGACTACAGGCGCCCACCACAACGCCTGGCTATTTTTTGGTTATAGTTCTCATTGTTGTTTGGCAGGCCCAGGCTGGGCTCGAACCCTCCAGCTTTGGTGTATGTGGCTGGCGCCCTAGCCACTTGAACTACAGGTACAGAGTGGAATCTAGAGACTCTTTACCGTAATTATTATTGCCACACCTCACATATGCATTTTCTCTTCGAGGCCAGTTTTCTGCACATGTACAACTCAACATGCCATTCTCATAATTCTTCAGGTCTCTCAAGCAGGAAGCAAGTCTTATGCTAAATATCAGGGCTCAGTTTGCCCTACAAGTATTAATTTTATGCATATCACAGGCTGTCAATTTTTTTGATTTTAGAACACTTTTTTCACTGTTAAAAATTATTGAAGATAGCAACAATTGTTTATGTGAGCTTTATTGACATTTATAATTTTAGGAATTAAAACTGAGAACATACTAATAATTTACTTATTAAAAATAGCAGTAATAAAGTCCTGTGTAAATAATGTATTTTTGTGAACAATAATTATATTTTTGAAAACAAAATAATTAGTGAGAAAACTAGGATCTTTCCACCCCAATCTCTTTAATGTCTGGTTTAATAGACAACAGATGGATCTTATACCACCTTCCACATTCAATTTCTTAGTAGTTTTGTTTGGTTAAAATATATGATAAAAATTCTGACTTTACACAGATTCATAGTCAGGAAAGTTAAATTATTTTCATAATTGGCAAAGATGTGGAAGCAACCCAAGTGCCCATCATCCCATGAATGGATAACTGTGATAAATGTGTACGGTGGAATACTATTCAGCCATAAAGAAATATGGAGGACTTCACATCTTTTGTATTTACCTGGAGGGATTTGGAGAACATTCTCCTAAGTAAAGTATCACAAGAATGGAAAATCAAGCATCCAATGTACTCAATATTAATATTTAACTAGTAGATGAACAACTACACACCCACATGAGAGAAAAACACATTTAAATTCAAGAAAGGGAGAGGGGAGATGGGGCAGGAGTGTAGTAAGCTCTCACCTACTGGGTACAATGTAGGAGTATATGGCACGTCTCCTGGGTGAAGGGTTCAACTGCAACTTGGATTTAATCTAACAAATGCAAACAATGTAAAATAATTGTATATGCCCTAATGTTAATCTAAAATAAAAAGTAAATGTAGTATTAAAGAAAAAATAGAAAATAAATAGCAAGTAATAATTCATTAACAAAAAAACATAAAGTGATAAATGAACATTAAAATGATGTCTAAAGAGGGCAGTGCCTGTGGCTCAAGGAGTAGGGCGCTGGCCCCATATACTGGGGTTGGCGGGTTCAAACCTGGCCCCGGCCAAAAACTGCAAAAAAAAAAAAAAAAGAATAAATAAAAATAAATAAATAAAATGATGTCTAAAAAAAGTTAAATAATTTTAATGGCCTTTTAAAACATAATTATGGATATTCTCCTTTGCTAATACCCTAAAACTTAACAAGTGGTAGTTTCTTTTACGTTAGTTGTGAGACTTCCACTTCTGGGAGAGATGAAGGAGAAGCATTTTCCCCTATCCTTCCTGCTGAGTACAATTAGAAACCCAGGATATTACCGACATAAGAAGACTCTGAAAAGTGGAGAGAAGGAGACACGCTAGCCAGGAACTTTGAGACCCAAGTGATGACATAGTATTGAGTTAATTCTCTGAGTTTTCTTTTTTTGCTAGAAACACCAACAGGTAATGAAAAAAGTCCCAACCAAAGCCTGCTATCCCTAGCCAAAGAATCAGGAGAGGCGTAGCCTAGCAAGACAAAACATTTTTTGACAAATAATTACTCCAGAGAAACACCACAGGAAAACTGTGCTTCCACCCCCTACTTCCACCACTAAAGGCCTTTTGGGAGGCCTAGATTTAGAGCCTACCTAGTGTGTCACAAGGCACTACAATACCCCTGCCAGGGTGGGGTCACAGAAAGCTGAGTATGGAAATGGGGGCTTTCATCTTATTGGGGTGGTATGGGACTTTCCCTCCTTTCTGTCAGTTGAGACCACCTGGATCCTGGACCCATCCATCTAATAGTAATGAGCCAGTCCTCCCTCTACAGTGTGAGGGTGTTAGGAGAAGTCTAGTGGTTTTTAGCTAAAATAGAACACTTCAATAACACCCAGAGTCTCACAGCATGATGCCCCAAATATTCAGATTTCAATTGAAAATCACTAATCATACCAGGAGCTAGGAAAATCTCAAGCTGCATATAAAACATCAATCAGTAAAAATCAGTGTTGAGATGACAGAGATGTTAGAATTATCTGACAAAGATTTTTTAAAGCCACCAGTGTAAAAAAAAAAAAAATGCTGATTGAGCAATTATGAATACAATCAAAAAGATTCAGAAAGGAATTAGAAAGTCTTGGTAAAAAAAAAAAAGGATGATATTAAGAGGAAACTTGAAATCTTTGGACTTGCAAAATATAATAATTGAAATAAAAGCTTAGTGGTTGTGCTCAAAAGTACAATGGAGGAGACAGGAAAGAAACAGTGAACTTGGGAATGAAACAATTAGAATTTGTCTGAACAACATAGTCTGAAAAATAATATTAATGGAGCCTCAGGGATCTAGGGGACTCTAACAAAAGATCTGACATCTGTGTTATCACAATCCTAGAAGGAGAAGAAAAAAGAGGAGAGACTGGAAAAATATTGCAGTGAATAGTGCTTGGAAACTCCACTTGTTTGTCAAAAGACATGAAGCTATAGATTCAGAGAGCTGAACAAATCCCCAAACAGGAAAAGTCCAAAGAAATGGGATGTAACATGCACCAAACCATGTAATAGTTAAATTTCTGAAAACTGAAGACACAGAAAAATCTTGAAAGCAGTAAGAGAGAAATAACGTGTTTACTTACAGGGGAAAAATAATTTGAATCAAAATACATTCCTCCAAAAGCTGCAGAGGTCAGAACATTATTCAGGTGCTGAAGGAAAAAATCCTATGTCCAGAGAAATATTCTGCAGAATGCATGGGAATCAAGACATTGTCAGATAAAAGGGAACTAAGATAATTTGTTGCCAGCAGACTTGCTATAGGAAAAGTTCTCTCAACAGAAAGAAAAAGGCAACAGAAGAAATCTTGGAATGTCTAGAAGGAACAAAGGCCATGTAAAGCAAAACTATGGCAAAGTACAACAGGGCTTCCTTCTTCTTTTCAGTTTTCTATATTATGTTTGTGAATTGAAGAAAAAAATTATCACCCCATGTGGTTGTAAATGTGTATAGAGGAAATATTTAAGACAATTATAAACGGGAAGGGTAAAGAGACATAAAGGAAGGTAAAGTTACTGCATATCACTGGAACAGGTAGAATGATGACATCACTAGACTGAGGTCAGTTAACGTTTATTGAAAAGTTATAAATTATATTTAGTTGTTTAGAACAATTAAAAAGCTATATGAAGACATATATACTCAAGAACACTACAGATAAATAAAGGTAGTATCCTAGTAAATGTTCAAGTAACCTACAGAAAGTTAGGAAAACTAGAACAGAGAAACAAACAACCAGACAGAGCAAACTGGGAACAGAAAATACAACAGCAGACATAAACCCTAACTTAAATGTAAAAGGCCTGAATACAGCAGTCACATGACAGAGAGTGGCCGAGCTGATTGGCTGGCGCCATATCTCACACCTCACTGCCTGCTGCCACTTCTGCTGTCCTTTAAAAAATTAAAATGAACGTTTTTGTTTTCCTGAAAGTTTGGGCCCAAAACATGGGTTGCACATTATACCCGAGAGCACATTATACACAGCAAAATGTGGTAGTTGTAATTTATAGAACACTGTATACAGTAAGAGCAGAATACGTATTGTTTTCAGTTCCTAGATAGAGCAAATCCATGGTGGACTGAAACTAAAAATTAACAGCAGGAAGATAACAGAAAAGCCTCCAAGACTCAGAATCTAAACAATACAGTTATAAATAATCCATGGGTTAAAGGGGGGAAATTTCAAGGGATTTGAAACATATATTGAACTGCATGGAGATGAAAATACAATACATTGAAATGTGTAGGACACAGCTAATGCAGAATTTATAGCTCTAAAGGCTTGCAATAGAAAAGAGAAAGTCTCAAATCAATAATATAAGCCCCAACCTCAAGAACTAAGACAAGGAAGAGCAAAATAAACCCAAAGCAAGCAGAAGAAAGGAATAGTAGGAAGCAGAAATCAATGAAATTGAAAATGAAAAAATAATAAAGAAAATCAAAGAAAGAAGAAGCTAGTTCTTTGGAAAAATCAATATAATTGATCTCTAGCAAGGCTGACAGGGAAAAAGGAGAAGACATAAATTACCAGTATTAGAAGTGAAACAAGATTTATCACTATGGACCCTGAAGACATCAGAAGAATAACAGAGGAATACCGTCAACAACTCTACACACACATAAATTTGACAACTTCGACGAAATGGAGCAATTCCTCAAATTCCCAAACTACCACAACTCACCCAATATGAAACAGATAATTTGAATAGTCCTTTAATTATAAAGAGAATGGAATTATTAATTTATAAAACATTCCCCTTCTTCCAAGTATCTTTAGGTCCCAAGAGAATTCTACCGACATTTAAGAAAGAAATGACAAGAATTTCCACAGTCTCTTTCAGCAAATATAAGAGGAGGAGGAAACCCTTCCCATTTTTGAAGCTAATAATATCCTGGTTTCTAAACCAAAGATGGAAAAAAAAAAAAAAAGGAAAAGGAAAAATATAGACCAATATCTCTACTATGGTTTGAATATTTGTCCCCTCTAAAACTCATGTTGAAATCTAATTGTCATTGTAACAGTATGAAGACATGAGACCTTTAAGAAGTTATTAGGCATTAATAGAATACCTATTAGGAAGGCATTAATGCCATTGTAAAATGGAATTCAGTCTCTTTTAGTTTCCTGGCCCTTACACCTTCCTCTGGGTGAGGACCATGCCAGTACCTTAACTCAGATTGAATTTCTGTTCCTTATAAATTATCCAGTCTCAGCATTTCTGTGATAGCCGCACAAAACCGACTAAGACAATCTCTTATGAATGTTAGACATAAAGATCCTTAGCAAATATTGGGACTTAGAATTGGAAAATATATAAAAAGAATTATCCATCATAACCTAAGGGGGTTATAGTAGGGATTTGAGGCTGGCTCAGTATTTGAAAGTCAGCCATTGTAATCCATCATATTAATGGGATAAATAAGAAAAAAAATCACACAATCATATCAATCAATTTGACAAAAATTCAACACTCAATTTCATGATAAAAATTTTCAGAGAAATAGGAATAGAGGGAAACTTCTACAACTTGATACAGAGCATCTACAAAAACGTACAGCTCCCTTTATATTTAATGGCAAAAGCCTGATTGTTTTCCTTCACCACTTTTATTCAACCTAGTGCCGGAAATTCTAGGCAGTGGAAAAGAAAGAAAGAAAAGTGTGCAGACAGAAAGGAAGCAACACAACTGCCACTATTTCTGCTGATGTGGTTGTCTAAGTAGAAAATTCTGAAGAATCTATGTAAGAAAGATCTCAGATTATTGAACTCAGAAATGTCACAGGATACAAAGTAAACATAAACAACACAATTGTATTTCTATATGTCTGTTAAATAACATGTGGATACTGACATTAAAACTATAATATTATTTACAATTGCTCAAAACCTGAAATAATTAGGTTTAAACCTAACAAAACATGTATAGGACTTGGATGCTGAAAACTATAAAATGTTGATAAAGGAAATCAAAGTGACAAATAAATGGAGAGATTCTGTGTTCATGGATGGAAAGAATCAACATAGTAAATACATCGTTTCTCCTCAATTGATATATAGACATAACACAATTCCTATCAAGATTTTTTTTGGTAGATAAGACTATTGTAAATTTTCTATTAAAAGGCAAAATAACTGTAATAGCTAAAATAATTTTGAATAGGAAGATTAATATGAAAGGAATTAGTTTACCCAACTTCGAGATTTACTATATTAGCTATAGTAATCAAGACTGTATGGCCTTGGTGGACGTATAGACTTATAGATCAATGGAACAGAGTTGAAAACCCACAAAATAAACTCACACAGATACACATAACTGATTTTTGGTAAATGTGCAAAACCAATTCCACGGTGATAGATAGCAACAGCCTATTCAACAATTACTCATGGAGCAGTCAGACATCCATATGTGAAACCCCTCCAGCAAATAAAATTCTCTCACCGTGGCCTTAAATTTTATATCCTATAGGACATCAAAATAGTTCGTGGACTTATATGTAAAATGTAAAACTGTGGATCTAGAAGAAAAATACAGGAGGAGATCTTTGGGATTTAGGGTTAGGTAAAGCACTCTCAGATTTGACAACAAAAGCACTGTACATAAAAGGAAAAATTGGTACATTGGACTTTATCAGAATTAAAAACTTTTGCTCTGCGAAAGAACCTGTTAAGAGGATTAAATGCAAGCTACAGACTTGGAGAAAATGTTTGCAAACCATGTATCTAGCAAAGTACTAGTGTCAGGAATACATAATGGATTTTCAAAGCTCAACACCAAAGAATGATCTAATTGGAAAGTGGCCAAAAAAGGTTAATAGGCATATTAATGAATACAATATATAGATGGAAAATTAGTATATAAAAAGATGTTTATTATCATTAGCTTTTTGGAAAATGCAATTAAAACCACAATGAGCTATCACTATAGGAAAGCTAAAATAAAATAATGGTGATAACAGCAGATGCTGATAGGGATGTGGAGAAACTGGATTACTCTTATGTTTTTGGTAAAAAGTAAAATGGTATAGCCCTCTGGAAAGCAGTTTGGCAGTTAAAAAAAAAAGTATGCTCAACTACCATAAGACACAGCAATTGCATGCCTGGGCGTTTATCTCAGAGAAATAAAATGTTTTGATCACATTATAACTTATACATAAAATTTTATAACAGATTTGTTTGTAAAAGTCAAGGTAGAAACACTTGGGTATCTTTCAATGGGTTAAGAAACACTGAGTATCTTTCAATGGGTTAAGAAAACCATGGCACCTCCATACTGTGGAATACTGCTCAGCAATGAAAAGGAATGAACTATTGATACTTGTAAGAACAATGCCGTGAATCCTCAGGGATATGTTAGAAAAAGCCAATTCTAAAGGATTACATACTGCATGATTTCATTATATAACATTTTTGAAATAACAAAAATAGAAATGGAAAGCAGGACAGTAGCTTCCATGGTTTCAAGATGAGGAGTGGGGATGAAGCTGACTTGAAAGGACAAGGTGAAGGACTCTGTGGTGATGCAGATGTTCTGCATCTTGGCTGTATCAATGTCAACATTTTGTTTATGATGTTTTTTTACTGTGGCTTTTACCTCTCAGGTAAACTGTACAAAGGGTAGGTAATATCTCTTTGTATTATTTCTTAAAACTGTGTATGAATTTATCATCATCTCAAAAAGCTTAATATAAAAATTGTGGTCAGTGGACCAGCAAAAGAGATGAAGAAGAAGAGGAGGAGGAGGAAGAGGAAAGAAGAAAATTAAGCTTAGTAAAAAGACAAAGTATTATGTGATAATCTGTACAACTCAAAAAAATTGGTTACAACTAAATAGGAAATCATGTTGATGACTTTTTCATACCTTGTTCCATTGTTGTCTATTGGTTTTCCTTGTACTTTCAATGGACCTTCACCCGTGCATGATTTTGTAATATCTATCATGCATTGGTTATTTGGGAAATCTTATTCAGATAGCTCTTCAAATGTTGACATTTTTCACTATGTACACAATATTAAAATAACTAATTTTTAATATTGTCAGAAAAGTCGTTAGCTTTGGGAACCCAGAAAGCTCATGATGAGGGACATGAATTTTCCAAAATTCTAATTTTTGCTCAAAAAGTTAAATGTTTTCATTGGCACAAACCATGTCAATGAAACTTTTACTTGAAGTGACAAATTTGGTTCATTCTTTTTCAACAAAATGCTTGCCACATACCCAAGTCTCAATAACCATTTGGTGTTTGTTCTCTCAAATAAACATGGCGGCCAGGTCAGTTCACCAGTCAAACAGTACAGCACACCTGCTGTTCCTCAGAGACACCATCATGCTTCACCATGACCGCAGATGCCTTTTGTATGTGCTGATTATCTGATCACACTGCATACTAAAAAGATGTGTACTTTAAGGCTGAGATCTAACAAAATTAACTGTTTTTCGTCCTGACAGGCAGTTTTTAAGGTGCTGGCATCATGATTCCTGCTTCGGCACTGCCAGGTCTACTGTGCTTTGTACTGATAGGTTTTCACTATTAGTACAAATGTCAATACAGTGAAAAGGCAAATAGCCTTCCCCGGGGTCTCAGACCACATTTTGAAAGCTGACTTTCTGCCTTACGTTGTATTTGTATGAAACGTAACTTACCCCTGAAACTAATTTGCATGTGTCTCTCTTTTAGTGAACAGAATATTCTGACCTTTGGTTGTCATATGGACAGGAGTTACCGTACCCCCTTGTTACGTACCTCCTGGCCTTGGGGGCTGTCCAGATGCTGGCAAGCACTAAATTGACCTAGGACGCTTCACAGTAATTCAGCTTGTGGTGCAGCCTCAATTCTCCTATTAAATTCCAGCAGCCACCAACCC
This sequence comes from Nycticebus coucang, assembly GCF_027406575.1. NCBI lineage: Eukaryota > Metazoa > Chordata > Mammalia > Primates > Lorisidae > Nycticebus > Nycticebus coucang. The sequence continues at coordinate 17,095,566 of NC_069785.1, read as the reverse complement.
TGCTGTTTCTCATCATTTTCCTAGAATTTTTCCTAGAACATTCTGAGCATTGCTAGGGCAATCGATTTACCATCATTGGTCTTTCTTTGCCAGTTTGATGTGATAAATTCTTTCCTGAAGGTGCATCTGTACTTTTCCTTGAGAACAAAGAACTGCTGTTAAGTGATAGTGTCCCTGCCCTTCCCACTTGGGGAATGTAGCTTGCTCACTTCCAAGGGAATCCCTTTATTCTGGGATGCTTAAGCTGCAGGAGGTCCATTAGACAGCAGCTTTGCTGTATTGTATGTGACATATTATTTGAATACCTGAAATCCTGCTAATTTCTAGGTGATCTTTGGAAGAAAACTTGTCAGCTGATTTTGGAAGAGTTTATTTACCTTTTAGCGAGGACTTCCTGGCTGTAGGTCTATACAGCATAAAGTGACACACTGTGCCTAGCAAAAGAGAGAACAAGTGAGACCAAAAACTTCATTCTGAATTCTTAAGTTGGACAAATCACCTGGCAACGGCAAAGTCTGCTTTTCTCTGAATACTCTAGGAGACATATAACCAAATATGTAGGATGGTTGAGAATTTTATTTCTGACTAGAAATAGAAGTGCTCAAGATTCAGCATCACCTTGTAATGGTGACTTTTTATTTACTAGGTTATCTTTTCTTTTTTCTCTGTAAAGTCTGTGTAGCATCTGTGTTCCAGGAGCTATCACCATCAAGTGTTCATAATGCTTGCAAATTGATGCTTTAAAATCATTTGAGCTCATTTTTCTGGTGAAAGACAGATATTTCTTGGGAAAATGCACAGTCTAATTAAGCATTATTAAAAGACAAGAAAAGCATTAAAGAAAACATAATTACCAATAGTGTAATGGATTCAAATCGGTTTTTATTTTTAAATCTTACTACATTTTCTTTAAGATCTTATCATGAATGCCTGATTAAGTTTTTGTTTACAACTGTTTTAAAAATTATTTTCTTTTAATTTTTAAAAATTATCTTATTAATAATCCATATTTATTTTTTAGAATAATTTTAGACCTACAGAAAATTTGCAAAGAGAGTATGGAGGTTCCCCATATATCCCCATACTCTTTTTACATAGTAAGAATGGGTTGAATAGTGGTACCCAGAAGATAATGTCCAAGTCCTAACTCCTTGTATATATGAATGACCCTTGTCTGGAAAATAGAATCTTTGTAGATGAAATGAAGTTGAGGATTTTGTGATGAGATTATCCTGGATCTAAGATGGGCCTTAAATCCATTATGACTGGTGTCCACGTAAAAGGAGAACACCAGATGGAGACACACACACACACACACACACACACACACACACACACACACACACACACGGAAGGAGCCCAGGTGATGTTGGAGGCAGAACTTGGAATGACGCAGCTGCGAGCAAAGGAATGCCAAGGACTGCCAGCCACCCCGGGAAGCCAGGAAGAGGCAAGGAAGAATTCTGTCTCAGTGTCTTCAGAGCGAGTGTAGTCTTTCTTTCACCTGACCCCAGAACTGTGAGAGAATAAATTTCTGTTGTTTTAAACTGTCTTGAGGTAATTTGTTACAGCAGCCCTGAGTCATTTATACAACAGTTTACAGTAACATGGAGCCTTTGGCAAAATTGATGAACCAGTATGGATATATCATTAGCAGCCAAGGTCCACACTTCATTCAGATTTCCTGAGTTTGTAGGTTATATCCTTTTTCTATCCCAGGGTCCCATCCAGGATACCACCTCACATTTGGTTGTCATGTCTCCTTGGGCTCCTCTTGATTGTGACAGTTTCTGAGACTTTCCCTGTTTTGACAACTTTGACGGTAGAATATCTCCCAGTTGGGATTTACCTGGTGTTCTTCAGAGTTGCTGGGTTGCGTAACTTTGGGAGGAAGAACTCGGAGATAAAGGGCCGTTTTCATCGTATTGTATCACGGGTCCAGCACACATCCCATCACTTGACTAGGTGGCATTTACTAGGTTTCCTCATTGTCGAGTTGCTCCTTTGTCTTCCCTCACCGTGTTGTACTCTTTAGAAAGATGTCGCTATGCACTAACACTTCAGAAATGGGGAGATACACTCCCCTTCCTTGAGGATGGAATATTTAAAAAATTAATTAGAATTCTTTTGTACAGGGAGTTTGTCTAGCCTCTCCATTTATTTATTAATTCAATCGTTTATATCAGTACGAACCATGAATTTTTATGTTCTACTTTGAGTTATAACCCATTACTGATTTGTTATTATTATTAGTTTTGCCAGAATTATTTGAGCTTGGCCATCGGGAAGTCCTTCAGTTGGCTCCTATGTTTCTTTTGACATATCTCATCACTGTGGGGATTTTTTTTTTTTTTTTGAGCACTTTCGTAATTTTTGACAGTGTAAGAGATTCCAGGCTCATCTTGTATATTTCCTGCTCCAGCCCTTGAATCAGCCATTTCTAACAAGGATCCCTGTTTCCCTTCATTGGAGACTGTCACTAAAAGCCAAAATCTGGGTCGTAGGACTGCTCATTGTTACTGGGCTTTGTGGCTTCCAAGGTTGGCAAAGCCAGGAGATGTTTGTGTACACTGACTTGTATAAATACACATGTCAGTATTTCCATATGCAAACATGGGTGTCTACATTAAGGTAAACAATATCAGTCACACCCATGCCTCTAACTCTAATCTGTCACCTTGTGGGTCATTTTAACTTCATCTCCTGCTTATTTTAAACTCCCACCCCAAACTGTGATAAACTTGGCTCTCACCAGCCTCTACTGATTTATTTAATTTTTTTCAGTTTCAGTACACACGTATAGAAGTGTCAGAATGATAGATCCATATTCCTGTGGGATACACTTTATGACCTGGAGTGCCATATGAGGTTGGACAATTAAATTCACAAACTCATCTTAGAAAAAGTGCTACATACCTCATTGTTGAACATCACTACGGTCACTTTCGAAGTACTTCCCTTGGGAAGCTATGCATCATCGCCAGCACCCAGTCTGCTCTTCAGAGCAGTCTTGGAACTCTTTTTCTGGAATGGGTATCAGAACTGTTGTCTTCTGAGGTCTGACAATGAAGTTCATGAACTCATCCTAGAAAAAGTGCTTTGAAGGGTGGACTAGGTGGGGGACGTTGGTACATAGCTACCCGAGGGGAGCACTGTGAAGGTGACTGTATGGTGTTCAGCAATGAGGTGTGTAGCACTTTTTCTAGGATGAGTTTCTGAACTTAACTGTCTGACCTTGAATGTAGTTTCTTTTGCCTTTAGTTTTATATTTTCCACTCTTTCCAGAGTTACTAAGGTCAGCAACTTTTCCCTCCATCCTACTTGCCGAGGTTGTGTCATACATTTTAATACAGTTAGATGTTTATACATTCTGCATTCCATCCTGGGCTTCCTCCTCACCTCCTAGATGATTTTTAAAAATTTGTATTACAGATGCAATAGGGCACATTCAGGGTGGTATGGCTGCAGACAGGGAAATTTGCATTATATCAAAATCTACTCTCTGTGCTGCAAAGTTCAACGGGTTTTAACAAGTGCCTAATATCATGTCACCACTATCATACAGAATAGTTTCATGTCCCTAAAATATCCCCTAAGCCGGATGAATTTTTATTTGGAAAAGAAACAGAAACCAGTAAATAAGCAAACACTGGGAACATATTTTTCAGAATTCATAAACGTTAACATTTTGTCATGCAGGTTTCAGGTTTTTTTTTTTTATCAAAGAAATTCTAAAAATAGACGAAGTCCTCTTGCACTCCTTCCGAATTCCACGTCTCTTCCTCCTGCTCAAGGGCGGTTACTGGCACAGTGTGATCTTGCCAGTCCCTGAGTTTATACTTCACTACATGCATTTGTGACCCTCAATAGTAAATTGTATAGTTTTGTGTGTTCTAGATACATTTATATAAGTGAAATAATTTTATGTGTCTCTTTCTAAAACTTGCTTATTTTATTCTCAATACCATGCTTTTAAGATCCATCTTAAATGGCTTTATTTAATGGCTTTATAATGCTTAATTACAGGAGTGTGCTACATTTATTAGTTTTTCTGTTAGTGAACATAATATATGGGGCTTTGTTTTCTGCTATTTTGTATTCTCTATGAATACCCTGTACATAGGTCTCCGTGCGTGTATAGAAGAATTTGCCCGTATGACTGGAAGTGAACTTGGCAGAGAATACGACATGTACATTCTCTATTTTACTAGAAATGGATCTATTAGTCTCCCACAACCGTCGCATCATTCGGTGTTGCTCGCTTTTACATTTTTGCTAATCTGATGGGAATGAAAAGTTGTTTTTCCCAGATTCTCAGACACTGTGGAACCAATCACTTTCTTAGCAACTACAAATAAAATTTTGAGAGGAGCTTGGATTTTTACCCTAGGGGCCATTTGTTCCCATTTCTGATTGCCTTTTATGTTATTTATTTTCAAAGATGTGTGCTTATCCAGGATGTACGAAGATATTTTGGAATACAACTGCCCCCAAATTCTCCGTACCAGAATCTGTCATGAAGGAAACCTTATATCCAAAATATGAGGTAACATATCGAATGAGTTTTCTCTATTGTTGTTGTTATTATCTAATAATTAAATTGTATAATTGATTCTGACAGTAGTTTTATCAGATAGCTGTTATGTAGCTTGTCAGGCAACTATTGCCGTAATTGGGATTGATTGGAAGGTACTGTAGAAATTATTTATATATATGTAAGTAGTTAATAGTGTGTTATAAATAATCGTTATATTTATGGACATATATACCTATGTGCTTATAAAGCTATAATTTTATATATTCCTATAAATATAACTATACTTTTACATTATATATTTTAAAATGTCATACTTATCTGTGTTACTTTAACTCATTAAGAATAATATTCTGTTCTCTTTTGGAAAGGGTATTTTATTTGAGAATTCAAAATATAAAGACAGTTGGTTTGTTTAGAGGCTCTTCATGGTATTTTAATTTGCTTTTTAAAAATAGTTAATGTTAAAAATGTTTAGCACTACTCAAATACAGTTATTAATCTTTTTTCTTCCCTTAAAGAATATTTCCTTATTTATACTGATTATTTTAAAAGTAAGACAAATCAAGAGAATGAAAATAAAATCTTCTATTATTTTTCTCTCAGAGACAATACTGCCAACATTTTTGGTCCCTTTTCTTTCATTTGTAAAAATTTTTATTCCTCTGTTTTCTCCTCCTTCTTTGCCTTCTTATTTCTTCTTCCTTCTTTATTTTCTTCTTACAATAATTCAGTGGTGAGTATCATTGTGCATATGTTTTTAGTAGTATGTAGGATTATTTCATTTGCACAGTATTTTAGGTGCATATTAAAACACGTGTATCAGAAAAGGATAAAACAAAAAAGTTAGAGAAATTATGGGGCAAGCATAGCAAGAGTAATAGAACAATAAATCCAGGACTAAGTTTAATTCAAAGAAATTTAGTGCCTACATGCTGTTGCCTGAAATAGGGTCATGAAGCTCTTAGCTTCCTTGCGACCAGGGCAGTGATGGAATCATGTTTTATTTGATCTATTGATACTACATGTTTAGGATGTTAGCATTAATGTTAGTTCTTGGATTATTTGATTATGGTGTAATATTCTTAAATTATTATATTGAATTCTGTTAGGCCATGTTTTATTTTTAATGTATACTCATGAGTGAAATATGTGTATAGGATATTTTTTCCTTTTTTGGACTTTGCCATCAGAGTAGTCAAGATTTATAAAGTTAATTGGAGAACATTTCATCTTTTAAAATATCCTGGAATTGGGCCAGGCACGGTGGCTCACGCCTATAATCCCAGCACTCTGGGAAGCCGAGCTGGATGGATTGCTTGTGCTCAGGAGTTTAAGACCAGCCTGACCAACAGCAAGACTCTGTCTCTAAAAATAGCCAGATGTCATGGTGCACACCTGAGGTGCCAGCTACTAGGGAGGCTGAGACAAGAGGATCGCTTGAGCCCAAGAGTTTGAGGTTGCTGCAAGCTATGATTCCATGGCACTCTACTGAGGGTGACAGAGTGAGACTTTTTTAAAAAAAATTCTCGAATTCATATAGTATAGAAATAATCTCAAGTGTTTGGTAGAAATTACCGAACATATCTGAACCATTTGGAATGGTAATTGTTTGATATTTAAAATTTTTTCTTTTCGAGCACTTGGGTTATTCATGTTTACTATTTTTTCTTGAGTCAACTGGTAACCTATATTCTTACAGCAAGCCATCTATTCAGTTGAGATTTATAAGTTATATGCATAGAGTTGCATATGTTATATTTCATCAATTTTCATCTTCATTTCTTATGTTGTATCATTTTCTTTTCCATTTCTAATGATATTTCTGATTTTTCTTATTTAGAATAGAATTTTTTAGAAAACAGTTTAATATTTTCTTTCTTATGTTTAATTACAAATGCTACACTCTCTATTTGTTAGGCTACTATAATAATTGTATGTAATGGTATAACACCATCACTTTTATTTTGTTATGATTTATAATACATGATTCAATAGCTATTTGATATCATAGCCAGAGAAACAAAAAAGTTCAATCTACTATCTTTGACCCCAAATTTTTGAAATAATTATTAATTAAAGTTTCTGAACTTTTGTAACTTCTCTCTTTTTGAAATTTTTTGGTTACTGGCTTTTTGTTTTCTAAAGAATGTCTACATTCTACTTTGACATTTTTTTCTAATTTCTTGTGTTGACAATTTAATTTATCTTTCTTCTTTTTTTTTTTAAATGATGACAGTTTTAACTTAATAAACTTTTTAATGTATGAGTTTTGTGTAAGGCTTTGACTTTATTTCATGAAATTTTATTTGTACTATCTTTGCTTATTTTCGAAATTTTTCCCATTATAATTTTCATTTTCTTTTTTGATATACCACTTACATGAGAAAGACCTTTAAATTTTTTTTTAATTGTTAGAATTATTTTGTTTAAATTTTATTCTTATTAACATTCTTTAGAATACCAGTTTCTTAGAGTTTATTGATGTTTTCTTTGTGCTATACGTACCAGATATTCCAGTATCTACTAATCCAGTGGTGTTATTTGTAGTCCCCATGTTCACACTATGTCAGGACTACACTGAGTGCTGTCTTTGGAATCATTCTTGGATTTGAATGTCATTTACTTTTTGGGTAACCTTGTACTATTATCTTAACCTCTTGAAGTCTAATTTCAGCAATATCCCTGAAGTAGAATATGAGGATTTTTTCCACTGGATACCATGGAAGCAACACTGTGATTGCTCTTTCAATGCACTTTAATTTGGGCAATATTTTGTCATTTTTTAAGGTTCCAACATAACGAACCTTGTGCTCTTTTAAAAATAAGCAACCACTTATTGTTTATCTGCTGTTTTAAATTCCGTAGATACGGTTTTTGTGCTTCTTGTTAAAAGCGTTCTTTGAAATATGTCACAGCCATCATTCCATCATATTTCAATATCTTATGTAAGCACAGGACAAAATAGTTCCAACCTCTCTTGTATATCATTTAGTTTGTCTTTGAAGAATAATGATGACAGTGGCTAAGTATCTTTCTGCTATGCCTAGTAATTCCCTTACCCTATATCGCGCTATCGTTATGTTTTAAAAACAAAACCTGACAGGATTTTTTGGCCAAAATTCAGTGCTGGTGATTCCTAAATTATCAGTGTTAATTACATGATACTTTTAAAATATTTTAAAAATTTGTCATGTTTGTGGTTTGACATCTAAGAATTTTAGCAAACAAACAAAGCAGCAACCTGATTTTATTATCATTTATCCACCAGGCTGTCAAATTTAGGTATTCTAGTTCCTGCATATCTAATTCACTGATTATAAGACAGGGAAGTAGTATCTAATAATAACTGTAATCATTACAGCAGCTTACTTTACAGCAACAAATATGCACGTATAGCTTCATGGATGAGTGGGATTCAAAGTATAAGGCATTTAAAGGGATTTTCATTTTAATTTACATTTAGAACGCTTGATTATATTTAAAAATGAATAGTCGTGTTTTATCAAGAAATCTAGACAATATATCTTATTCATAATCCTGATGTTGAGATGCTAACTAGGTTCAATACTAACCTGTGAGATCAAAGGACCATTGATCACTCCTAAGATTAAGGATGTCATAAGTAATGTGAAAATACTCATTTGGCTAGAGGCCAACACAGAAGCCGTATTGCACGCTTTGACCCAATACTAAAGCTGTAGCTTGACTTTGAGGAATCTTGGTAAATATTTTTTAGAAATCTCCCCATTTCACCTTTCATATGATTTTCCTTTTGGTGATAATGTACTATGACGTTCTAATCATAATAAAGAAATAGACATTTTATGTATACATGTTTAATATGAGGGTACATACAATTAGGTTACGGAATTTAAGATTTTAATGTAACATTCAAAGTCTGAAGTGTAGTTGAGTCCTTCACCCAGGAAGTGTGCCATCTACCCTTACATTGTACTCGGTAGGTGGGGACTTACCAAGCCCCCTCCCACCCTTTTCCCTTTCATGACTTTAGTTGTGTTTTTCTGTCCTGTGGGCCTGTGGTTCTTGATCTGCTATTTTCACTTTAGTACTGAGTACATGGGAGGCATGCCTTTCCATTCTTGAGATACTTTACTTAGGAGAATGTTCTCCAAATTCATGCCGGTAAATACAAAAGATGAAAAGTCTCCATCTTTTTTTAAATATCTGAATAGCATTCCAAGGTATAGACGTGCTATAGTTTATTAATCATAAACTTTTTAAAAGAATTTTAAAACGTAATTTAAAATTATCATCTTTTTATCATAGAGTGTTCAAACAAGCAAACTTATAATTGAGAAATTTGTATCTGGAAGCAGAGAAAGTGTCATCACTGTGGAGCATGGCAAATCAAGTTTTCGGGTATGTATGATTTTTGTTCTTTATTGTGGGTTGGCTTCTGTGTCTGCTAACTGTTTAGAAATTATTTCTAGTAATTCCAGAAATTACTTCTCGGTGCTGCCTCATTCTGAGAAATGTCTCAGACCATTCAGTGGTATCTTTGCTGAGGACACATTTCCTCTTTCTCAAATATGCTATTTTTATGACAGTCAGAAGATGTCACTCACTAATCAACAGCAGGACCTCTGCTGTGAGCTTTTTGGAAATTCCTAGTTTTTTTCACTTATTCTTGTCTAGGTCTTAAATGATCAAAGGAATGTATTTATGAGTCTTTTCATCAATGATGGAAGCTATTTATGGGCATGAAGCAGAGGAAAACTGATTGTTCTAAATGCACACTTGTGATTTTAGTGTCGCCACAGAACAGCCAAGTCAGTGCATCAAGTAATACACATAACTGGGGAGAAAGAAGATAGAGGTTGAGGGAAGGAGAGAGGTGTTAGGTTTACATAACTAGTGTGATAATGACCTGAACTTTATGGGGATAAACAAGAAGTGGTCTTATTTTTCTCTCACTACTGTCTTCAGCCCTCTGCTCCCCTTGATGCTATCTTGGCATGCCGGGTGCCACATAGTTTTCCTGCCCTGGGACAAATCAAGCTCCTGTGGCAGTCAGTTAGCTAGGTCAGAGGTGTCCCTGTTCCCCCTCCTGTGCTCCCATACAGCCAGCGAATACTTTCGTGGGGGTAGTGGTGATGTTTTAATAAGGGGCACTCTTCTGCTGCTTTCTTTATAGCACTTATGAAATCTTTGTCCTTATGTGGGTTTGATCTTTTTTATTCCTCACCAGCCTGAGCTTATATCATTCTTGTTCACTGTTTTATTGACAGCACCTAGAGCAGTGACTGTCACTTGAAAATAATCGAATCAACAAGTGACACTTTCCTAATTTAAATGCCACTTACCCTTTCTAGACTGTTGTTTTATACCTATACTACTTATACCTACTTAGCAACCGCTTCTCCCAATCTAGCCTGCCATATACTTTTTTATCATATTATTTTAAATTTGAAAAATTAAGTGAAATTTTGATTGAAATATAAGGTTTTTTTTTTTTTTTTGAGACCGACTCTCAAGCTGTTGGCCTTGGTAGAGTACTGTGGCGTCACAGCTCACAGCAACCTCAAAGTCTTGGGCTTAAGCGATTCTCTTGCCTCAGCCTTCCAGGTAGCTGGGACTACAGGCGCCTGCCACAACGCCTGGCTGTTTTTTGTTGCAGTTGCTATTGTTGTTTAGCAGGCGCAGGCTGGTTTCGAACCTGTCACTCTCAGTGTATGTTGCTGGCACTGTAACCACCGTGCTACGGGCGCTGAGCTGAAATATAAGGGTTTTACCTTGACCATTGAAAGAAGTAGTCTATAGTCAATATAGTCTATGATAAGAGGAATTTTGATAACTACTTATCGTAAGTATATTTTGTATTAACTTTAGTTTTTGCTTTTTGTAATTTTATTATCTCCCCAATTTAGAAACTTCATACTGTTTTACCTTCAGCTGTCTTTTTTTCCAAAAAAAATATATATTTTTTTACTTAAACATGATTTTATTTTTTGTGCAATTAATGAACAGATGTTCTACCCATAAATTCTATTTGCCAAAAATAATTAGGAGCTTTTATAAAGAAAATTAGACAACAAAATTTAAAAGGCACTGCTTCTAGAAAATCACTGCTGGGCTAGAAAAATAAAGCTTATTTTACCAGGAGTCCCATTCTTGTTCCATTCAGTTCTTTCCTAAGTTAGAACTGACTATTCCCCATAGTGAAAATTATACAGCGTCATTTCAGGCAAAGATTATTCAGCTTTCATCCCTGACATCTATAACTACCTATTAGACAGTTAAACTAGGCCAAACCAGGTCAGTCTAGGATTCCTGATACAAGGCCATTGTGGTTTTGAAAGCTACTAATAACCTCAAAACAGGAAATATTGATCAAAATAAAAGATATTACTGGAAACTAATAGTCACAAATTGTTAGTTCCTTGCTCTGTCTCCCTACTATATAACATTAACAAAGGAACTATTTTACTACAAAGAAAATTTTACTTTTACATATCACTAGCCAGAACTTTTATCCTTAATTATTACATAAATGCTGTCTAGGGTTATCCAAATGGCATGACCATTTTATGGCCACAATTTATTTCTGTATTTACAAACAGAATTTTCATAATTTACACGAGCACATCTATCAGTGAAGGTTTAACTCTGAGGTGCAATTAAACATCCATCCTATCTGATGTTTTGCAGACAGCAAAGTAGGAAATATATTTCATTCGAATGACTTTACATAAAAAAATAAACCAAGTCTCCAAAGGACATTTTCAAGTGTACGTATAGAAATGGTTATAAACAGTAAGATCTTCCATGTCCACATCCTCTTGAAACTGCTGTACCGTTTTCTCCTCCAACTCCTTCCCTTTGCCTCCAAGAGGGGCTCGGATAAGACGGATGTTTTGCTCGACTTCCTCGATATCCCGGACTTTCTGTAGCTCTCTATTTTTCTTCAGTCTGCTCATTGTAAATTTAGCTTGTTGTTTCTGTTTGACTCTTCAGCTCTCTTCTTACATCAATGGTTTTTATTCCATAGCTCTGTTTGGCATTGGACAAGTTTGTTTCTATGTTTTTCAAATTCAAATGAATTATCCACTGTAAGCTCTTTACCAGCTGCTTTCCAGAATGCTTTAATCCACCTGACCTTGTGAGGATTGCGCTTCTTTCAAAAGTTTTTATGACATTAGATTTACAAAATCTGAATACCTTGCAATTGTTGTGGATGAAGATCATGCAGTGGCCGGTGAAGATTGGCCTGAACAGAAATAATACTTCTTGATACACATGTTAAAGCCACCTGGGTCCCTGTTGACCACACACTAAGCTTGAGAGGAAAATGATTTTTTTTTTTTTTTTTATTGCAGTTTTTGGCTGGGGCTGGGTTTGAACCCGCCACCTCTGGTATATGGGGCCGGTGCCCTATTCCTTTGAGCCACAGGCATCACCCGGAAAGTGATTTTTTTATTTCAAAATTTTAAGGGATACAAATATTTTTGGTTACATGGATTGCTTTTGCAATTCTTGAGTCATGGCTATAAGTGTGCCCATCACCAAATAGTGGTCAGCATACCAGTTAGGCAGATTTTTGCCCATCCTCACTTCCCCTTTCCCCCTGCTTGGTTTCCATGGCGTCTTACTTCCCTTTGTGCTCATAGGTTAGTTATAATTTAATAGCACATGTGGTATTTGTTTTTCCATTGTTGTGATGCTTCATTTAGGATAATGGATTTCAGTTCCATCTAAATTGCTGCAAAAGGCAATTTATCCTTTTTTATGGCTGAGTAGTACTCCATGGTATACATACATCACATTTTATTAATCCACTCATGAATTGACGGGCACTTGGGTTGATTCCACATCTTTGCAATTGTGAATTGTGCGGCAATAAACATTCAAGTGCAGGTGTCTTTTTGATAAAATGACTTCTTTTCCTTTTGGGAGATACCCAGTAGTGGAATTGCTGGATTGAATGTCTTTTAGTTCTTTGAGGAATCTCCATACTGTTTTCCATAGAGCTTGTACTAATTTGTACTTCTAACATCAGTGTATAAGTGTTCTTTCTCTCAGCATCCATGCCAGTGTCTATTGTTTTTATAATTTCTAATAAAAAATTAGAAATTAGCAGGGACATGGTGCTATCTCATTGTGATTTTAATTTGCATTTATTTTCCTGACAATTAGTGATGTTGAGCATTTTTTCTTATAATTATTAGCCATTTGTTTTTCTTCTTTTGAGAAGTTTCTGTTTATGCTTTTGGCCCACTTTCTATTTATTTATTTATTTTTTTTTTATTGCATTTATGGGGTACAATGTGCTGATTTCATATACAATTTGGAATGCTTACATCATTTACTTAATTATTGTCTTAAGACATTTATACTCTATACTTAATAGATATGACATGTACCCTTGCAATATGCACCATAGGTGTGATCTCACCATTTACCCTCCCTCCATGAGACCTCCCCCTCCCTTCTCATCCCCCCCCTTCATCCTGGGCCATAGTTGTGATCTATTTTTCATATGAAAGTGTGAGTGATTATAAATTTGTTTCATAATCGTACTGAGTACATGGGATACTTTTTCCTCCAGTCTTGAGATACTTTACTAAATAGGATATGTTCTGGCTCAATCCATATAAACATAAAAGAGGTAAAGTCTCCATCTTTTTTAAGGCTGCATAATATTCCATGGTATATCTATACCACAATTTATTAATTCATTCATGGGTCGATGGGTACTTGGGCTTCTCTCATTGCTTGGCTATTATGAATTGAGCTTCAGTGAACAATCTGGTGCAAATATCTTTGTTATAAAGTGATTTGTGGTATTTTTGGATATAATCCTAGTAGAGGAATTGCAGGATTGAATGTCAGGTCTACTTTTAGATCCCTGAGTATTCTCCACACTTCTTTCCAAAAGGGGCATATTAACTTGCATTCCCACCAGCAGTGCAGAAGTGATCTCTTTTCTCCACATCCATGCCAACATCTGTAGTTTTGGGATTTTGTTATGTGAGCCACTCTTACTGCAATTAGATGATATCTCAAAGTGGTTTTGATTTGCATTTCTCTGATGATTAAAGATGATGAGCATTTTTTCATGTGTCTGTAGGCCATGTGCCTGTCTTCTTCAGAGAAGCTTCTGTTCAAGATCCTTGCCCACAATGACATGGGGTTACTTGTTTTTTTCTTATCAATAAGTTTGAGTTCTCTGTGGATTCTGGTTATGAAACTTTTGTCAGAAGCATAAACTGCAAATATCCTCTCCCATTCTGAGGGCTGTCTGCTTGCTTTACATACTGTGTACTTGGCTGTGCATAAGCTTTTTAGTTTGATCAGATCCCAGTAATGTATTTTTGGTGTTAATTCAGTTGCCCGGGGGGTCCTCCTCATAAAGTATTCTCCCAGGCCAATTTCTTCAAGTATTTCCCCTGCACTCTCTCCAAGAATCTTTACAGGAAGCAGGCAAGTTTGCCCGTTGTCTACACTGCTTTTTAATATTGTAATGGAAGTCTTTGCCCACTTTTTAATGGGGCTGGGTTTTTAAATTTGTTTTGCTTATTTGTTCTTTGTAGATTATGGTTCTTACACATTGGATGTATAGTTTGCAAATATTTTCTCTCATTCTATAAGTTGTCTCTTTGCTCTGTTGATTATTTCTTTAGCCGTGCAGAAGCTTTTTAATTTACTTTAGTCCTATTTATTTATTTTCATTCTTTCTGTAATTGCCTTTAGGGTACAGAGAATTTGTGACTACAACATCCTGCTACATTCTTAAAACACAGGTATGATTGTGTCACTCTTTTCTCAGCAAATCTAGTAACTCCATCTGTAAAGTCAAGTCTGAGGAGTCAAGTAAGCCTCATGACCTGGCCTCAACCATATTCTTCTCCTTCCATGGACCTCCATATACTCTGTGTGTGCCTATACCAATGGATTAAATTTACTGACACTTTGAGACTCTTCTGTGCCCATTTAGGCTAACCCTTGGCCTGGGATGTTCTTGACTCCTTCTCCATCTATAGAAATGCTGCTGCCTTCCAGCAGCTCTGATACTACCTCTTTAAGCTGGTCTGCCCAGGATCCTTTCCTTTCAGAATCATGCCACCCCCTGAATTCTCTTTACACCAAATTTGTGCCATCTGTACAGTCATTGCCATAGTCCGTTTGATTATAGATATTTCTTTTTTGCTATTTTACTAGTATACTGTTTGAGGGCGTGAAACATGTTCTTTTCTTTGGTACTTTCCGTTCTAGCACGGTAGTGTTTTCCAACTCTTAATGTAGTAACACCAGTCTGGATGCTACTGTGATATTTGCGTGGCCCTCTGGAGTAAAAGGTTGAGGCTCCTAATGATGAGAAATGACTGTCGAGGGGACAGTAGCTGCCCCAGGTCCAACCAGTGAAGCTCCACAGTTAAGGGAATTCCTGGCTCGGCATATCCATTGTACATTCACACACACCAGTGCTGCTTACACCAGCTGGGAAGCTTTGCACTATAGCACCTTGGACATAGGAGGGCTGTTAGAGCAAGCTGAGGTTTTGAAAATAAGATAGTTTTCATTATATACTTTTGTAAATTAATTGCTGGCTTTTAAGTTCTTTTACTGCCTACAAAGTCAGTGATTTCAAAATCAGCAAGAAATACTAAATAATTAGTAATTTTTGTGTCTCATTCATTTACCTAAACAGTGATTGTTAGCCAACTATCAGATGATATTTTAGTTTTACCAAATACTATCTATGGTTAATATATATTTTTCATTTGATTTTCCAGTCTTTCTTATTAAGAAAATCTGCATCGTATGAAAATACCCCAAAACATGTCAATACAGAATCTCCAGAATTAAAGGTACCATAAGTTTTGGGTTTTTACTATTAAAAGAAATGTTTATATTTTTAGCAGTAATAATCATCTATGGCTTTTTAGAAAAGCACACATATATATTTTATATTCTCTAGTCTAATTACATATTGAGTTACATATATAGTTATTTGAGACAAAAGGAGCATAATAAGTCACAAAGAATCAATATTTCTATTGTACTTTAATTTATCTTGAAATGCATAACTAAGTTGTATGAAATTGTTAAATTTTAAATTTGGGCCTTAATTCACTATAAAGAAAAACATCTCTATAACAAATTATTATTAGCAAAAGTAATGCAGTTAACTTCATAGTTCAATAGGTAGAGAATACTATATCAAAGTATTAGAATTAATTTATCTTTTATAAGTAATGAGTATTATTAAAGTTTCAGGTATTAATGTATAATTATGAAAAATTATGTTATAATGTTAAATAATGATAGTATTATTAAAAATTAATTTCATTCTCTAAATTGTTAGATAAAATAAATACTGTAATAAGCTGGGATTCTATTACTTAAGCTTATGAATATTGGATTGAAAGTTATTGTAATATTTCAATAGTATTGTACAGAAACTCAATGTTGTTAAAGTGCTTTTTAAAATAGACTCAAATTGATTTTAATTTTATTTCAGGCATTTTAATAGATTTTCCCTATTCTATCAATTTATTTGCATTAAATATCAAAGTAGAGCATGGACTTTATTTGGATATGAAGACAGCATACCCTTTGAATTAAAATATATAAGATCAGAAAGCATATCTACTTTGCGGTGTTTTTAAATACCTATGTTGTCATATGACCAACAGTATTATTGTACTTTGCTTTAACTAACCCATTATTAACTTTATAAGCCAACTTTTGAATAACTTTAAGAATATAAGATGCTTTAAGTTTTTTTAATACAGTTACCAAACTATATGAATGGTAACTGTAACTGAATTCATCATAAATGTATGGTAACTAAACTGATCTTATATTTTCCCTATCTTTTGCTTCTTTATTAAGAGAACAAAATCTGCAATTGACATTTGGAAGAAGGAGAGCATAGCTCCCCTGGAAATCAAGTATGACATGAGGAGCAGCATGAAAGAGGTGATGTTTCAGAAAGCAAAGGAGCTGGAGCGCCAGCTCTCTAAGCAGCGCAAAGCCGAAGAGCTCATTTCCGTGAAAGAAGACATAGATGT
The DNA here is from genome assembly GCF_027406575.1 of Nycticebus coucang. Taxonomy (NCBI): domain Eukaryota; kingdom Metazoa; phylum Chordata; class Mammalia; order Primates; family Lorisidae; genus Nycticebus; species Nycticebus coucang. Next base: position 17,078,994 of record NC_069785.1, on the reverse strand, counting down.
TATCTTGGAGAATATTCAGGACAAACAATATTTGAGACATCTCTCTCTCTCCCTCATTGAAGCATCGAGACAAGCTGGCATCAGTTACATTGTCTATCCCAAGAAAACAAAGATGAAATGGAAGAAAGGATTAAAATTCCAAAAATTTGCAATTGTGTATGAAGAATTATCCAAGCCTCCAAAAGTTCTTAAAAGGTCTTGTTTAAGCAATATATATATATATTTATAGTTTAAGAAATATATTATGGTTTTGGCTATAATCTCATCCAATGAAGATATTATTTTCTTCAGCACTGAAAATATGCTAAACTCTTAGTTAAAGAACAACTCCTCCCCCTTTTAAAAATGTAGATATTTCATAGTATAACTATGGGAATGGTTTGATAATTGAAAGGGGAGCTGATTTAAGGACATGAAATCAGACTAAACCAATTTGATGGGTAAATGAAATCTTCCAGTGGAAAGGAAAAACTAACAAATTATTTGTTTTAAGTGATTTAGCACCAAAAATAACCCCTGCTCCAAACAAATACCACCATTCAAAAATCAAAATAGATCGTTGGTACTTGACTATTTTAAGTTATTGAATTGAGTGATAAATCCAGATAGACAAGTTATCTTTTGTATGTTGTGATCCCTTATTTAGGGAGACACACACACAAATAATTTTTCTTACTTGGAAGTAATGGTAGCTAGTATATTTAAAAATATGGAGGGACTTAAATGGTAAACAACTGAAATTCTTTATATGTTCATGTTTAAGTGTTCAGGATTTAACTTTCTTAAAAACCAAAGTATTGTGGAAAATAGTTTCCAAAAAGCTCTGGGATTTATTTCTAAAAATTTATATTTGAAGATATCCCTAAATGACACAGAATTCAATAAACTTGGGTCTTTTGGACGGTAAAGACTGTCATGTGATATGGGAATCAAAAATGTTGTATTTGTGTTGTTATAAAGTCTTGCTGGTTCTGCAAAAGAGTTAATTATCTTTTGGAATAGAAACAACTTATTGTTTCTGAGAAGAGTAGGAAATAAGACTTTCTAAGTGTTATAAGTGTTTGGTAAGTTTATAAGTGTTATAACAGAGTCACCCATAGTGGGAACTATCATTCATGTTTTCTGTGTACTTCTTAATGCTTAAGTTTTCCCTACAACAAATGTAGTATCTGGGCGTTTTTTCATTAGCTTATCTTTAGAAGATTTCTGGTAGGTTTTTCTAAGTTGACAAATATTTTAGATCAGAGCTAGATGTTTGCTTACACATGTTTGTTATATTTACTTATTTCAAAGTCTTAGGAGTCTTTACCATCCTGGAAGAGATAATACACATGACACCATTTTGGACACGACCTAAGTGATGTCTATCTAAATAAAGGACGGAAATTGATAAAACACTGCTGCTGGAGCTTGTTGTACTATTTACTGATGCTTTATCACTTTGAGTATAAAATTTCACCATTTAAAAAGATTTCTTTGCCTTTCAGTAACTGAAGTTAACATTTGTATGTGCTGCCAATAGGCCTAACAGGAGCTGAACATTTGACCTTGAACCTAGGATGAACCTCTGCCTTTTGGTGAGGGCAGAAAAACAAACAGTGGCAGTGGCAGTATTTAACTGAGACAATACATTAGTACAGCCTTCCTGTCTTTTCTTTAAAAAAAACTTACTTTAAATAATTTACCAGTTAAATGTAAGTGTGAAATAGGGGTTAGTTTGCAATAAGTTTAGGGCGCAACTTAACTTTGAGACTTTTAATTTTTTATTTTTTAGTAATCTTAATTTGGTAATTCAGAAATATCCTTTTCCCAGTTTATATTCGATCTTCAAGCTTGTTTCATCATACTCATCCTTGGCAGTCTCCCTCAATGGTTGCAAGCAGACCACAGACATCCTCAGATGTCAAGTCAAATTTTGCAGAAGGTCATCGCGTTGATGTCAATCCCTTTGCTGTAGGTTGCTGCTGTTGCAACCCTCCTCAGCTAGGTCATAGCAGGAAGCCACGTGTCTGCAGTCCCTCCGCAGCTTCACTGTTTCTTCTACCAGTGGTTCTCGACCTTCCTAATGCCGCGATGTATTTTCATTGTTACAAAGGGGTCGCGACCCACAGGTTGAGAACCGCTACTCTAGATATTTCCCTGTGCTTGGGTCGCTGAGCTCAAAAAATACTTAAGCAGGCTGCCCATCTCCCCCATCTCCAAGGACCTGTGGTCATCGAGTTATTGGCACACATCTTGCAAGTTAAAATTCCATGGATTATTTGGTAGTTGTGCCCATCACATCCTTAACTGGATTTTGCCACTCCAGAATCCTGTTACTCCCATTGGGGTCAATGAACCAAATTTCTTTGCTGCTCTTACCACTTTCTCATTCTCTTCCAGTTCTGAGGTCAGCACCCATAGGCTTTTCAGGAGTATCGTAACTCCTCACCTGTACGTTCTTTGAGTTTTCCAAGGCTTAGGGGCTTGACTAAGCACCCTCCTCCATAGCAGTGGCTCTCAAAGTGTGGTCCCTGCGTCAGTGTTACCTGGGAACTTGTTAGAAGTTGGAGCAGCAGGGCCACCTCAGTAGAGAAAGTTTGTGGGAGGCTGAGGCCCTGCGATGGTTGTGGTTCCATGAGCAGGTGCAGGAGTCACAGCTGAGTAATTTGAGGAGTAGAGCAGGTTGTTACAGCGTACACAGCTGTGCCATAGTGTAGTTGTTGAAATGCATCCATGTAGGAGAGGACTGAGCTTCTCAGATAGAGGATCTGATACTCCTGCAGCCAGTCTCTGTCATGAGGACACGAGTGGGATTCAGAGATTCACAACTTTCACCTCTTTATGTTCACTCTCGTGCTCACACCCCATATTTCAGTTTCCTATTTCTTTCCTACTAGCTTTTTATTACCGTACTGCGTAAGGTTTAGAGGGTTTAGACTTTTAATAGGTGCTGCGGCCACTCTTTGGTCTGACAGAAGTAATTGACTGCATAATTTTTAGAATCATTATTATTGTCTAGTGACTAAGTGTCTGGAGAGAGCTACTTGCTCTCCCAATGCCTTGCCTTCCACCGGAACACTGTTCCCTCCTAACACTGGGGATTGTTTGTGGTTTTGATACTACCACATTTCACTCTGGCAAGGAGGTTATCCAAGAACCCTTTATATGTGTGTGTTTCCTGCCTCCATCTCTGGTACCAATGAATTGACCTGTCAAGGTCCCAGTAGTACACAGATAGTATTGACTACTTAGGATAGTTTTGGGAGGTCATGATAAAGGAGCAACTTACAAAGATATCAGGGTATAGAGAAACCACAAATGATATCCAGGTACTAAGGATAATACAGCCATTTTTCTACCTCTTAGTTAGAGAGGACAAAAAGAGGGAGTTATTACTAGCACCTGAAAGAAAGAGTTGTATGGAAAGAGTTTTCTTGAAAGCAGGAGTGATCTTTAGTTAAGATAAACTGAAGTACAATAGGAGTATTGATTCTTTGTGACTTACTATACTCCTCTCATCTCAAATAACTCAGTACGTAATTAGACTGGAGACTATAGAATATTCTGAAGTCTGAAGAGGCCAAACTGAGTGAGCAGAGGAATAAATGCCTTGTCTCTCTCCTTCCCTTTGTTGGGATTCCTAATTGCACAAGCTCTATGAGAAGAGCGAGAACAGGGATTATAGGTTGTGGTCCATACAGATCAGTCTCCAGGGCAGAGAGCAAGGTGGAGAAGGGAAGAGATGAACGCACAGGTGTGAAGAAACATACATGTATCTGGCACAGAGGGCCTTTCCAAGGTGACGTTTGGTCAGGAAGATGAACTGAGGAGGAGCCTGCACACTTGGAGGCAAGGGTAGTGCTACCAGAGAGCTGTGCTGGGGCCTCATTGGGTGGAGTTTTGTAGAACATGGTGAGAAGCTTGGTTTTCATCCTGGGTACTACAGGAAGCTCTTGGAGGGAGTAACATGAGCTGATTTACATTTGGGAAAAAAAAACCCTATGCTGACTGCCATGTGAGGAATGGATTAGACAAAGTGCAAGAGTGGAAACAGGAAATTAAGATGTTAGTGTACTCTAAGAAGAATGAACATGGCGGCTTGCATTGAATGCGGTGAAAAGAGGAGAGTGTAAGAAAGAAATGAAAGAGAAAGAAACCCGTTTTTCCTACTTTTACTCTCCTAGTGTTTAGCACTAGGTCTTTCTCAATGTACACACTGGGTATGAAGTGATGAGGTTAAAAAAGTTCTTTTCTTGCAATAGAATATGTTTGCCCCATCTCCTGTGGCTAATACAGTAGCAGCCACACAATAAATATTAGTGGATGAAAACTATATTGGAAATGGAAGATTGGAGAAGAACAATCTTAGACTTGTAGCATTTGAAAGCGTATTAGGTATTATCTAATTTGACAGCCTGTTAGAGGTGGTGAAGTCTGGGTGTTTATTTGGTGATCTTCCCTAAAGTTAGCTTCTTTCTTTTTCCCATGTCCTCAAGTTCATGTCCTCACTGGCCTCTATTTATACATATATTTTCTAGGAGCCATTGTTTCTCAATGCCTATTGACACCAACATTTCATTTATCTTTTCCAAGACAAAATTAAGAATTTTCTTTCTCACTTCATGTTAAGTTCTTAATTCTCCATTGTACTTCCTCCAGGGGGTGGTGTGTTGAGAGTGTAAATTAAACCGGAAAAGAGCTTTGACCCCATTATTTGGGTACTCTAGGGAGGCTAAACCTTTAAAAGCAGTCATTTGCTTTCCTAAACTCTGCAGAGAGTCTCCATAAACTGTCATAATATTAATGAATGCAAAGGAGGACTTAGGCTGCATGAAATTAGCATGTGATTTTATTTCCATAATGGAGAAAGAATAATTTTTTGTAGAGTTGAGTCGATTTATTGATTAGAAAGACAATTATATTTCTGTAATTAAAAAAAAAATCACTCTTTTGAAAACTAGATCAACATCTCATGGAATACTTCCTGGACAGAAGAAATATTTGCTCAAAGTTCCATTATATGAACGTCCAATACGGTGTCCCAGCTTACCTGCATGCTTTAATTTTGAAAAATTCCTCGAAAGTAAAGGTGGAATTCCAGAAAACAGTGATCCTCAGGCATGGGCCATTGGTATGCTGACTGAGCAAAGACCTCAGAGGGCTCCCGTGACTGAGAAAGCTGCCGAAGCACCTGCTCCTAGAGAAACAAAGGAAGTCGTGAAAGAACCTCCCAAATTAGAACTGAGCGATTCGGTGGAATGTAATCTTTCTCGAGAAGTCATTAAACATTATGAAGCTGAAGTGGCGGCCTTGACTGAAGAAATAAATAGCAAGAAAACATACCCTGCATTTGCATATTGTAGGCGTGGAGCTATTTATAGGAAACTAGGAAAGCTACAGAGTGCCAAGGATGACCTGGAGGAGGCAAGTTGTATTGAACTGAAATAGTGATACTCACCATTGGTACTTGCTTTGAATAAGTCGTGGTTTCTACTGGAATTTTGAATTATGCATGTGTACTGTACAGCATGTAGGATTGTGATTATATGATCATTAGCATTTTCAAATAGTTAATATTAATAACACCAGTTCTTGTCTGTCAGATTGGGAGGTTTTATTCTATGCTATGCACATCCAAACTTGCTGGGATTAATAGTGCTTGAAAAATTTATTTGATAAAATATCTCCCTTTCACAAATCAACTTTAATTGAATTTATACATCTATTTTCTAGGCTATTCTCTTGGAGCCATTGTTTCTCAATGCCTATTGGCACCGACATTTCATTTATCTTTTCCAAGACAAAATTGAAGAAGCTTTGGATGACTTGAATTTTATAAATAAATATGATAAGAATAATACAGGTGAGTTGTCTGTGGAGACAGTGGGAGCACCTGTATCTCTATCTTGGCCTTTGTCAATTTATTGGTATTTATGTAGAGATACATAAATTAGGAGCCCTAAAAGAATGGTTGTGACTTTCCTCACTTAAATTTTTTATTCTTGATGTTGTAAATTTTGGGCTCATACAATCCTATACTGTTTTCAAAATACTGATCGTGGTTTGAAATGTGAATCGCTTGATATTTATTTCAGTAAATTGGTTCCTTACTGTACATCTCACAAAAATATGAACTTAAAAGTTTTTAGTCAAAGAAGTAATTGACAAGTCTTTTCTTGACAGCAAAATCTCTGAGTTAGAGACATTGTATACATGGTCTTCTTGGTGGGATGAAAAATATACTTTTTCTCTTATGTACCATCCTCTAACCAATGTGAGCCGCTGGAAAAAGACTTTCTAGGAATGTGAAAATGTCATACTCATCTTTGTAATCCCAGCACTACAATATATCCATAGAATATAATGGTTTTTTTTTTTGACCTATGTTGATCTCTGTGTACTAAATATTTATAACATTTTGTGCCATCAAAACCTAACTTTTTACTCTGATCATTACAGGATTATGAAACATTTTAGGCATACCAAAAAGTAAAAGGAAATTTTTGTCAATTCAAATCAAAAATACTTTTAACCACAAAAGACTATTTATCTAGCCTTTTAGAATAAATTTGGCATTGTTAAAATGAGAAAATTAAGTAAAATTGTTAAGAAAATATAAAGAAAATTATGTTAAGGCTACATTTTTGGGGGGACAGAGACCAATCTTTTAAAATGTTCATAGTTAATGAAAGGATTGTAACACTGATTTTATCTTTTTTAATCTTCTTTAGAGGCCTATTTGTCAAAAGCAGAAATTTTCAAGGGAAAAAAAAACATTACTATGGCCATTCTAAACTATTCCCAGGCAATTAAGTGTAGGCCCACAGATGCTGATATCTATTTCAGGAGGGCTGAGATGTATGAAATAGAAAACAGAATACTGGCCATTGATGACTATTCTAAAGTAAGTTTTATCTCATATAAGGCTGCCATTTATATATCTTAAATCATGATATTCTCATGCTAATTAGTATAGCAAGTTTTTGAAAGTCTTTTCATATATGTTATAGTATGATCAGTTAATTTATTATAGGTTAGGAACTAGAGATTTTATTATTGTCATTGGTATTGATACTACATCAATTTTTTTTAAATTATTGGTGAGTGAATGGATTCGTATCAAAGAGTTGAGTGTGGGGGTATTGAGACAACTCCGAGGGGGTCTCAATTTTTTCAGCTCTCTCTTCTTGAGCCATGAATCATGGTTGAAGAAGCCTTTGAAAATTGCTTCATCCCTTTACAAAGTAGAGAAAATTATTTTTTACCTGTTAATTCTTAAACAACTGATTGTTTTCTGCCGGGAACCTATTGGTTCTCAGAGAAGCTGTGATTACAGGTTCATTCATCACTCACAAATATTTATTTGCGAGGGAACAGTGTAATGTACTGCATATATGCATTATTACAAGTGCCGCAAAGAAAATAAGGATGGTGGCAGAGTAATCTATATTTGGTTGGGGGATGTCAGAGAATGTAAGGACAGGAACTTTTAGCTGAAGTCTATTTTGGGGCTAGAGGCAAGACCAAATATTTCGCTGGTTGGAGCACAGGGGTAACTCTGACTTCCTGGATTCTAACTCCAGATTTTTCGTTGGTAGTAACATGGAGAGTGTAGGGGAAATTATAATTTTTTTATCTTTATTTTTTTTTTGAGGCAGAGTCTCATTTTGTCACTGCCGGTAGAGTGCCGTGGCATCACAGCTCACAGAAACCTCAAACTCTTGGGTTCAAGCGATTCTCTTGCCTCAGCCTCCTGAGTAGCTGGGACTACTGGCACCCACCACAACGCCTGGCTAGGGAAATTATAATTTACTGTCCTGTGTTCCTGACTGTCCTGTTTCTTAAATCCATGGTGGTTTAGCCACTTACTTGATCCTCTTCTGCTTGAAGAAGATACCAGCACATATATATTTTGTAACTTCTGGTCTTAAAGTGACCAAAAAACTCTTTGAAGATATGGAAATTATTAGATTATCTGTTCTGTTTGTTTCCCCCATCTGACATGAATAGTTTAAAAATAGATTTACTGTAACACACTTCAGGTCAAACAAGTTTCAAAATATTTACCTTTTTCTGTTCTAAAAATACTTGCTAACCTCCTTTATGCTTTAGTTCTTTTCCACTACCAATGGGTAAACTTTTTTGCCTGAAATGAATGAACTATGCCAATAGAAACCCATTTCTCTCCCTCATTTTAATGGCTAGATAATCTATTAATCTGTATTTGATTTGATTGAATTAGCCTTGATATAGTCTAATGTGTTACATCTTTAATTCAGACAAAATGCTACGATAGAGCCAATAAACTCCACTTTAGTTGAACAATTCTCTTATGAACTTTTATCCATAAAAGTTTCAGTGGGCAAAAGCCCTGGCTTCATGTATAATATTTGTTGTTTGTTTTTTCTCTTAGAAAATATTCCCCTTCTAGAATTTGATGATGGGTAGATTTTCTAAAAATATGTTTTTTAGATGCAAATCTGGAAATTTTGGAATTTTTAAAGAAAGAGGTTTGCTTTTATGTAATCTAAATTTAAAAAGGTGGTTGTAGTTCACTTAACTTGTTATGTGATTATATACTTTTCTTAGCTCTTTTTTCATTATGTGATTTTTTTTACTTCTTCCTGCCCCTATAGTGTATTTACTATGATCCCAAAAGAACAGATGCGTTATTGAAACGTGGGCTGTATTATTTTGAATATGAAAACTGGGTTGCAGCCATACAGGATTTTACAGGCTTGTTAAAAATAGATCCCCACAATTCTGAAGCAAGGTAAGAATTATTTTAGATGTCATTTTAAAAATTATAAAATGCATAAATGACAATTTAGAATTGTTGCATTTGCATGTTCTAAATACTAGTAACATTGCTAATTTCTAAAGTACTTCCTAACACCTATGTTATTCTTCCTTGCATTTTTTTTTAATTTTATGAAAGGTTTTATGTTAAAATTAGGGGTTTATTTGCCTTTTAAAAAGATTAGTTTCATTTAAACAAATGGTTTAGTGCATTGCACATCTTTGCTGAAGAATCACTAAACACACTCATACAAAAGATAAAACACAAATATAGTCTAGCAAGGAGGAGGGGAGAGGAAGGACGGGGGAGGGGCAGGGGGGAGGCGATTGGTGGGAGGAGGGAAGGCATTTGGAGGGCTATCACCTGAAGTGCACAATGCAAGCGCGTATTTCAAAATAACTAAGAGTAGATTTTATACGTCTTACCACAAAAAGTAAGTAAGTGAGGTGATGGCTATGTTAATCAGTTAGATTTAAGTGTTACACACTGTATGTCAAATCATGTTGTGCCCCATACATATATAGTCATGATTGTAATTGAAAATTAAATTAAAAAAAGGAACCAGTAAACACTTCTCACCTGAACTGTGAACTTTTTAAAGGTTAGAGTAATATGAAAAAAAGAAGACTTATTACTTGGAAAAAGGGAGATGGCAAAGGAGAGTAATAATGTGCAATCAAGAGAAGGAAAATAGGACATTGGAGCATCACTCAGCTCTTGAGTGATGTCTGTCATTTGTACTTCATTGCAAAAAATGGTTTGCAGTCATCTTGCCCCTTTGTTTCATTTTGTTTGTATATTGTCACCAAAATAATCATGAAAACAGAACCCGAATCAAACTCCTGTGTCTCAGATGAGGAACTTGGGTAAATGAGAAGTTTAAGGGTTTGCCTATGGTTGGGGCTGGGGAATAAACGGAAAACAGAAGGTGGGGGAAACCCTGTAGGTTCTGCTTAGAGAGAATCTTTGAAATTGTTTTTTAAGACAAGGTATTTTAACCTTAGTATATTTATGTTTAATTATTTGGTCTTGATTATGAAATTTTTTTACTTGTAGAATGAGAAAGCAAAATGCAAGGAAGTAGCTAACAAAAGAATGAAAACATTATCAGAAAATTCAAAGTGCCCTGTAGACAGTTAGGATATACTTTAAACTGACTTATGTTTTTTAAAGGTCTGTATATCAGAATTTGAGAGAATTGTTTTGAGACTACTAAGTGTATTTATATTTAAAATCCAGCAATCCAAAATTTTTGCTGCAGTATTTTTGAATTTACTTCTTTAAATCCACTCAATTTGCTGTTCTTTAAGTTTTTAAAACTTCAGTAGATTTAGGAGGTGCAAGTGGGTTTGTGTTGTAATAAATGGGTGAATTGTGTAGTGGTGAAGTTCAGGCTTTTAGAGTATCTGTTACCTGAAATAGCATGCCTTGTGTACTGTAGGAGACTTTTCCTCTCTCACCCTCCTTCTGTCCTCCCCCTTCCGTATCTCCCGTGTAGGCATGACCATGCACACCCATAACTTAGCTCTCACTTATAAGTGAGAACATGTGGTATTTGGTTTTCTGCTCCTGAGTCACTTTGCTTAGGAAATAGCATCTAGTTCACTGCTGGAGCCTGCCTTGCCAGCCCAGTCACTGCCCCCTACCTGATTGCAGTGTGTGGCGGAGGCCACTGAGCCCACTCCCACTCCCACTGGGTCCTGGATCCTCCTGGACTGGAGCCCTGTGTACTAGGTGGGCCCAGGTTGGAGGCTGTGGCAGTCCTGGGAGGCCTGCTGGACTTAGCCTGCTCTCAAGCTGTACTACCCATGTATAACACACATCCTTATTTTTCCCCTAAAACTTTGGACAAAAAGTGCACATTATATATGGTAAAATACAGTATATTTTTGGGTAACATATTATTAAACTGTACTGAATTTTCTTTGTTTTTACTTTTCTTTAAAGATTTTTAATCTATTTTTGTAATAAGATTGGTCATTAATTTTGTCGGTCAGATTTTGATTTCAGGATTTGGCTATTTTCTGAATGAAATCTTATCATCTTCTCTTAGAAACATCTCCTTTAGTATTGGATATTTTTTGTTTGTTGAAAAGTTAAAATAACTCCTCTCTGAAATTATCCCAGGTTGTAGTCACTTGTGGGGCAAACTTTTTGAAACCCTTTCAAATTTCTTCTCTAGTTATTGGTCTATTTTGTTTGTCTATTTCTTTTTGAGTTAAGGGGGCATTACTCGCAGGAAGTAATCAGATTCATTGCAGGAGAAAAATAAGGTTAATTCAAGGTATTGTAAGATGGTTCTTTCTTATGGAGGGCCTTACATGCCATTTTAAAAGAATTTAGCCTTATCTCTTTAGCAATCTGGAGCCACTGAGAGAAATTTTTGAGAAAGGAGATCTTTATTATTTGATAATTAAATCTTATTACTCCAGACCTGGGTGTGTGAGCTGATGAGGGTGGAAATGAAAGAAAGATGCGAAAGTCAGTGTGTTCAAATTAACACTGTTTAACAGTGTGCTACAAAGGATGTTACAAAAGTTTATTCTGTAAGATTTCAAGTTCAGAATCATAAGTACATTGAAAAATAATTAGTGATATTCTTTATCAATGAGTATGAATTAAAATTAATTACAAAACTTTTTTATTGATTAGAAAATAAGGAAAGCATTTCTTAAAAGTAGGGAAAATTATTTCTTACAGGATAAAATATCTTAAGTTTCAAGATACTACTTTTGACAACTTACATTATCAGTCTACCAATATACTGTTGCACTCCCTTCCCTGAATTACCATTACCTTCATAATATAACCTTCTTCAATTTTTATTTATCCTTCTCTGGGATTTATTTTAACATTTTCAGAGAAGGCAACCTGGAAACTAATTCCTCCTGATATTTCCTTAACTGTCATGTTTATTTCATTTCTAAAAATATATACTTCACTTTATTAACGAATTGAAAAATGAGTTTTTCAAGAGTTAAATATAGTCAATGACAATTTCAAATTGGTCATTAATTTTGAGTTAGTTAAGAGGCAATGAGAGAAGAATCAAATTCATATAACTAAGCTATGCAATAGCTTTCCTCGATGGACGAGTAGAGTCTCATTTATTGGGGGAGTATCTTCAGTACCAGAAAAAAAAATCCAGAACATGTTTTACTCATTGGGGGCAATTTTCTGCAAAATGGACTATTTTGTTTTCCCAAAATAATTAGTGAACAATTTTGTTCTAGAGAACGATTTTGTATAAATTAGTGCCTGACACATTTTGGATACTCAATAAATAATAAAAATAAATTAATATTATATTTACTTTATTGACGTACCTCCATGATAAATGCAAGAAACAAAATAAAATCAATAAGCATGTAATTAATATATTGAATACACTTAATAAGTATATAATTATGCACACAATAAAGTGTACTTTATTTATAAAAAGTTCATATCCTTTTTGTTACTGACATCATGACTCTCTTGAGAAGCAAGAATAAACAATCACAAATTGCCATTCGAATGTAAAATTTCATGAATACGTTTACAAAAAGGAGAAAATGTGTATTTTGCAGCACAGGTTAAAATAGATTTTTTTTTCCCCCTAGGATATATCGAGGGAGAGCATATTATAAACGGAATCTTTATATGCAAGCAACTCAAGACTTTTCTTTTGCAATTCACTTAGATCCAAATAACTGGTTAGCATTGTATTATCGAGCTTGTTCATTTAGGAAATGTAACCCTCTCAGAGCGCTACAGGATTATAGCGTTTCAGGTACGTTGCCTTCAACTGCACCTAAATGGGAATCTGACCTGAAATTCAGCAGCTTAGTTTCATAGTGAGGAATACTAGTGTGGGATCACTAATGTAGTACATGTATTATTACATACTAATATGTATATCAACACATATCATGGATGTTTATACATTTAGATATATTGCATATCCATACAGTATGTTATATCATACACAGTATATTAATTCATACACTGTGTACTTATAAACTATAATGGTTTAGCTAGAAGTGTTCCTAATATGCCCTTTAAGAGAGAGAGAGAGTAGTGGTAGCTTTAAGGGGAGAATGTGATTTCAAAGAAAGCTCTCTTTCTGTATATTGAGTTCTTAGGATTTTTCTGGAAACCTAGGTCTATTTCCTAGTCAGTTTGCTAAAATGGTGGCACACTGTCTGGGTGGGCTGTGTCCCACTCCATAGTCAAATGGATAAATTTGTCAATTCAGTTTGTGATCCTTTAACCAGAAATAGGCTTTGAGAATCCTCAGTAGCTAGTGGGTGCCAACAGTTAAAAATGATCACTCTACCTTACCCACAATCAGTGTATTCCTGGCTTGCATTAGTGCCCAACACTGGGCATGGGATAAGCCCCTAATAAACAATTTCCAATGTAGGGAATGAGCTTATCCTGCTGACAAAATTTAGCCAGAGCCCAGCACTCCAAACATGGCTGCATTTACCCAGGTGCAAGGTTATGGAATCCCATCACTCTATTTAGAGATTAAGAGAGAACGAGAGTCTTAGTGGGGAAGGAAACCTAAGATATTTGTTACCTGAGATGATTATCTCTGAGTCTACTTGCCTTCTGAGGTCACCCTTCCCACTAATATTCAAATACAATAACTCGAACCCCAGAAAAGAGTTTAGTGCCCTCCCAGAAGATTCTTGGGAAAGACACCTAAGGATCCCTGTTCAATTCTCTCGTCAACTTCATGTCTGCTTTCTGCTCTTGGTTAGATTCCCTGCTCACCCACCTGCTTCTTGTGGCCACTGTTCTGTCTGCTTTGCTTTCCCCCAGGCCTTTCCTTCCTGTCAGTGTAACATCAGCCCAGGCATGTTGTGCAATAATTGGTTACTGAATGTTTTAGAGTTCAGAGGATAAATTTATCACCAACAGCTTAAATGTGAAGATCAAACGCCCTCTTCCCTGTAAGGTCACCCAGCACCGCCAGCCCTGTCCATCTACCGTCTGGCCAAATCCCTTTATCCCTGGCCCTTCGCAAAAGGCTTCTTGCTCCTTGTTCTTTCTTCTCCAAGTTCTGGGCTTCTCACTTCCCCTTCTCCCTTTCCAGTCTTCACATGACAATTTGAAATTCTCATTTAATTATTCAAAGCAGAAAAGCTTGATTTTGGCCTCTGTCCTTTCCTCTAGGCTAGCCTAATCAGTTTCGTTATCTAGAACTAAAGACGACCCTCAAGGTATTTTTCTAAGGTAATAACATATAACAGGTGTTGGGCATTTCACTACTTGCCAACCACCAGTCTAAGCGCTATCTGTGTTGGGTGTCAGTTAACATCCAGAACAATGCAATGAGGCAGGTGCTATTTTCATCTATATTTTACTGATAAGAAAACCAAACCACAGAGAAGTTAAGTAACTCTAATATCTTTTTCCTTAAAAATAATTTTTCTATTTTTCTAAAGCAACCATCAAAACTGTAGCTTTTTCCTTGCCAGCCAATCATGTTGTGAGCTAAGCAGTCAGCATTGTGTGACTGTAATCCCTTGAAGACAATGTTTTGGTCCAAACCAGATTTTATATAAGATGGTGATCCCATAAGATTATAATGAAGCATATATAGAAACCCAATACGTGGCATTTGAAACTGGCATTGAAGACAAAGTAGGGGAAATGATTGATATTCAGTTTTGGTAATGGAACATTCGGTTTTCCATAAGAACAATACATATAAATAAAAATGCATATTACTATCTATGTTTATATAAAAATATATTTGCACAATGACAAAATTGCCTACCAATGCATTTTTCAGAATGTATCCCCATTGTTAAGTGATGCATAACTGTATTTACTTAATTTGTATGATTATTGCTTAGACTAGGTGTACTTCCCTAAATCTAGTTCCATGAATATTTGTGTCCCAGACTATGAATATTATGCACATTTTTGGTGAAACTTTCCCTCCTAAGCCAGACTAGCCTTGAGAAGCTTTGAAGATATGTGTCAAAACTTGTGGAAAACCAATCCAATGACTTCGGAGGCTGAGTCAGGAGGTTCGACTGAGCCCAGGAGTTTGAGGTTTTGGTGAGCTATGACTGTGCCACTGCTCCCCAGCCAAGGTGACAGAATGAGACCCCCATCTCTAATAAACAAAACAAGAACAAAACAAAAGCCTTGTGGCTAACACATCTAATTCACTGGCATACTTTTGAAAATGAAGAGGCGATCAACAAGGGAGAAACATGAGATGACATCAAGATTGGTTACTGACGGGAGTCATATATCTGGAGTACGAAGAGCACGTTCCTTTTACCCTTTGCTCCTGTTATTTGGGACGTGTGTCGTCAAGTCATCTGCCTTAATTCCAAGTTCTGCGTGCCTTGATGTAGCCTCTTCACAGCTGCCCATCCTGGCTTGTGTGTGTTCAGATCTCGGCCTTCTGCCCTGATCTGGACTAGTACCCATGCCTTGGCCAGCAACAATGTTTTTTTTTTTTTATAATAACAGGCCATTAAGGGAAGTCATGCTGTGATGATGGGAGTTATATTCTAGGCCAGTCTAACCCATTCACTTGCATTATGACCATGGTCAATGTACTGAGCCCCTTTGGACTTCAATCTCCTCATCTGTAAAGTGAGTGGGCTAGACTACGTCACCATGAGGATTTCTTCCAGCTCTGATGAGCTTGCAAACCCTAGCCACATCGTTACTAACAAGCAAATACATTTTTATGTACAATACTATTTTTTACTCACCAAACAAAAACAATAGAAAAAAATCATAGATATGTTCTACTTTATGTAATGTTAAAAAAAATAAGAATAAGCAGTAGGAAGGCTATAGACAAAAATATAACCCAGATGTGGTCACTCAGAAGCTTAATAAGATATACATTTTCATTGTTTTTTTTTTTTTTTAGTTCTCATAAATGATGGCTATGAAAATCTTAGTTGTTTTCTACATCGGGGCATAGTATATGCAAACCAAAAACTTTGGTTTCTGGCAATTTGTGACTTTGAAACTGTTATTTCTCTAGAAAGGTATGTTTTCCTTCTCATACTTATTATTTTACTTTTGTATAAAATAAAAAAAAACAAAATGGAAGAAAAAGTGTTTTTTCTCTTGCCACTGATAACCTAGTGGAAAACGAGACAATTATATAAAGTCCTCTTAGAATTAGAATACTACTTCTAAAATAATACCTGTTTCAAACACCTGTTTGCTTTTACAAATTTTGTTAATTTGGGGGTGCTCGGCCAGAGCTTTTGGAGGTCTTAGAAAACCATCATAAAGTTTTAAAATAATGACAAAATATTGTCCTTGTCATCTCAATTCTGTATACATCTCAAGGGGAAACTTTCTAGTTTATTTAGAACTTCTGACTTCATTTTATTTAGTAAAGCAAAAGAAAAAAGTCAATACCGTTAGCCCATAAAGTTCAGGGGAAAAAAACATATCAAAAGTTAAACATGCTAGTCAAAAAAGCCAAGCTGTAAATCACAGAATTTAATTAAATAATTCCCCTTCTTTTCGATGAAGCATTTATTAAAACGGAATGTGTCAGAAGAGTAACTAATCACGCCAATTCCATGCCAGTCAGCAGACGGTTTCCTTAGCTCCTCCAAGGTCAACCTTGACCTTGACACGGCAAAGTCATGGAGCGTCACTCTGTCATGACTGCAATGGTTTTCTTTTGGCCATTTTTGAGCCAGGAAGGAAAAGAAAAGAGTTTCAGTTGCAAAAAGTCAGAAAGTGGCTGGTGGGAACTCTGGTGTCTAGGCAAAGGGACGGGGCTTTGGTAAGGTTAGGCCATGGAATGGGTGGCTTTCTCATCTTGAGATAAAGTATTTCAAAGGTCATTTCTATGCTGAAAATCATTTGACTCTAAGAGAGAAAAACAATGTTTATTTGATACAGAAAAGCAGCTATGTTAGTACCTATGTGGGAAGGATTTTCAACCCAAGCCACCAAACTCTTGAATATTACTCTTTCTCTCTGTTTCTCATCACCAATATAACACAGACTGAGGCAAAGACTTTTGAGTTGAGGAAAATGAAACATGTACAATTTACATCAGCTCAAGATTAAGTCAAGGAAGAGTAGTGTTTTGCTAATAGTCAAGGAGACTTCAGGAATTCTGTTTCTAGCACAAACACTACAGATGTTAATTCCCTACCAAAAATTTTATAAAGGTATTTATAATTTTGAATATAGAATAGTTAACTAACTTATATATTGATGTACGTATTTCATGGAGTTAATTCACACCTGGAGAACATTTGGAATAATTAAAAGTGTTTAACCAGAGTTTCCTTCTCCATTCTATTTAGAACTATTGTTTTGGCTTATAATAATATTGGCCTCATACATCTGCTGTACCTGGATAACTACACTGAGGCCATTTATCAATTTTCTGAGGCTATTAAACTTGATCCTTCATATATTCAAAGCTATCTTTGTAGAGCAGAAGCCTTTTCAAAGGTATTTAAAGTTTGAGAACCTTGATTCTTTAAAAAAAAGGTTTTAGTTTTGGGGATATTTGCTTACTATAATTTGTAATATATTAATTTGTTATTTTCTGTAGCTAATCATAGGGATTAATGCCTTTATAAGTAAGAAATGTTAAGCAGATGTAGTTACTTTAATTATCCATTTATGAAGTCTCTACTTATGACATGTGCATTTTGATGTTTTTAACATTTTAAAACAATACCTGTTTGTTTTTGTTCCTTATTACAAAAGCATTATATATTTATTGAAGGTAATATATGAGTATGAATAAGAATAAATTGAAAACTTATCTGCATTTTCATTCTCTAGCGATAGTTACTATTGACATTGAGTCTCTGGCACAGTGTGTGTGTGTGTGCGCGCGCGCACACGCAGGTGAGTGAGTGGGTTCATAGAATGGGATCCAGGCACAGAAGGTGACCTTGACAGTTCAGACTTTCTTTTTTTTAACAAGTTGTATAAGTTAGTTAAACTTTGAAGATGTAGTATGTTTTTAGTATAACAAATTCAAAATCGTAAAAGTCATCTTCTACTCCAAGCAAATCTGCCTTTCCTCAGAGAACACCGTCAACTCTTGTCTCTGCCCCGCAGAGGAGAAGGGTACCCACCATTCCAGCACTTTCCCGCTAACTGCCCCGTGCAGGACGACACTGCCCCTTCTCACTAGGATCACTGCAGCAGTAATCCCGGTCTTTTTGCTTCTGTTCATTAGCACTTTCTTTGGGTTTTCAACACAGCAGCGTAGTTATCCTTCTAAAACTTAAGCCAGATTATTTCACTTCTTTGCTTAAATCCTCTCAACAACTTCCTTTTGTATTTAGATTAAAAGCCAAATCTTACAAAAGCCAAAGGCTTCCAGGAGCCCCCAGGAGCCGGCTCTGCATTACCTCTCCACCCTTGTCCCCTACAAGTCCTCTGGCTATACTGGTTTCAGTTTACCTTATTCTGAGCTAAAACACTTCAAAATCACCATGCGTCTTAAAACAACAAAAGTTTTTTTTTTTCTTTTTATTTTTTTATTTAATTTAATTAATTAATTAATTTATTTTTTGGGGGGGTACAATGTGCTGATTTTATTTTTATTTATTTATTTATTTTTTATTAAATCATAACTGTATACATTGATATGATCATGGGCAAAAGTTTATTTCATGCTTATACCACATACTCACTGGGGGTGGCCTGGAGGCTCCACTCTCCAGTGTGCATCTCAAGACCCAGTGTGACTGGAGTCCCCAGCAGAGTCCCCAGCAGAGTCCTCTCCCTGATGGGGAGAGAGATGGAAGGCCCTGGGCGGCTTCAGTGTTGTCCCAGATGAAGACTGTTCTCGACTCTGTTGCGGAAGGGATGGCTAGTCTGTGGCTTCTTTGCTTAACCTAACCCTGATGATGAAGCTGAGACCATCTGGAGAAGCTGGAGTTTCCCCTGGGCACACATAGAAACCAAAGCACCAGACTGACAGCGGGATGTAAGGATATATCCATGTATTCAAAGACTGGTCTGAGAAGCAAAAATCTTTACACTGTCATAGTGAATAACTTGTGGTGTATTTTCACACCCTAGAATATGGCAGAGTGAATAAATAAAAGAATAGGCTCGGCGTCCGTAGCTCAGTGGGCAGGGCATCAGCCACATACACCAAGGTAGATGGGTTCAAACCCGGCCGGGCCAGCTAAACAACAATGACAACTGTGACAAAAAAATAGCTGGGCGTTGTGGCGGACGCCTGTAGTCCCACCTACTTGGGAGGCTGAGGCAAGAGAATCGCTTAAGTCCAAGAGATAGATTGCTGTGAGCTGTGACACCATATCACTCTACTGAGGGTGACATAGTGAGACTCTGTCTCAAAAAATAAAAATAAAAAAAGTAAATAAATGAAAGAGTAAATAGAACTATGCAGGCTGATTTGGAGGGATTTCCATGAGATATTTTTAAGTAAGAATAGCAAGATTCAGAAAAGAATGTGCATACAATATGATTCCATGTAAATAAGACAATTAAAAAGTGACCTTTGTTTATATGTGTATAGAAAAATGCCCCTGCTGTGTATCCAACCTCCGGAGTGAATCTGATCTCAGGCTGACAGGTAGAGCTCTAACTGCGGGGAGCGTGTAGAGATGAGAGAATAGGCCTCCATCTCTTCCAAACAAGAGTGTCCTTACTGCATAGATATCTATCTTTAGTGCAGCAGGTATAGAGATAAGAACTAGACAATTTATCACTTTTGCCAACCTGAGTAGGGTCAGCTTGCCAGGCAGCAGGCCTGAAGTTCCACAGAAATTCTCCAGTTTCATTAAACAAATCTACAACTTCCTCCTCTGGGGTTCCCTCTTAGAAGTCCCTGTGCTATTTCCGCAGGGACTGCCCATGCCATGCACACGTTGGTTTTGTCCATTCTCCTCTTTGTATCATCATGTCATTGTAGTAAGAGGAAGGGTCGGTTGTTGTCTCAGGTTAATTTTGCTGTGTGGAGTGCTGCTTTTGTAGTATTTCCGAGGGCAGTTGATTTTTGTCCCCAAATTGGCACACCTAATTCAGATTAACATAGTTTGGTGAAAAAGATTTTATGGTTTAGGGAGAAACACTGGAAAACTAAATGAAAAATGAAAAACGCGTTGGTGGCACCTGTGGCTCAAGGAGTAGGGCACCGGTCCCATATGCTGGAGGTGGTGGGTTCAAACCCAGCCCTGGCCCAAAAAAAAAAAAAAAAAGAAAAGAAAAGAAAAATGGAAAACGCAACACTAACAAGAATGTCCGATATAATCACATTTATATAATATTATGTATGTTTGGGTATGTATAATCATTCTTTGAAATTAAAGGTAACTGAAAAGAAAACACCCATCATAAACTTTTTTTTTTTTTTAATTGTTAGGGATTCATTGAGGGTACTAGAAACCAGGTTACACTGATTGCATTTGTTAGGTAAAGTCCCTCTTATAATTGCGTCCTGCCCCCAAAAGATGTGGCACACACGGAGACCCCCACCTTCCTCCCTCCTTCTTTCTCTCTCTCTGCTCTCCCCTCTCCCCACTGTGTCATTAATCGTCCTCATATTAAAATTGAGTACATAGGATTCATGCTTCTCCATTCCTGTGATGCTTTACTAAGAATAATGTCCTCCACTTCCATCCAGGTTAATACAAAGGCTGTAAAGTCTCCATTTTTTTTAAATGGCTGAATAGTATTCCATGGTGTACATATACCACAGCTTCTTAATCCTTTCCTGGGTTGGGGGGCATTTAGGCTGTTTCCAGATTTTGGCGATTGTAAATTGAGCTGTGATAAACAGTCTAGTGCAAGTGTCCTTATGATAAAAGGATTTTTTTCCTTCTGGGTAGATGCCCAGTAATGGGATTGCAGGATCAAATGGGAGGTCTAGCTTGAGTGCTTTGAGGTTTCTCTGTACTTCCTTCCAAAAAAGTATTAGTTTGCAGTCCCACCAGCAGTGTAAAGGTGTTCCCTTCTCTCCACATCCACACCAGCATCTGCAGTTTTGAGTTTTTGTGATGTGGGCCATTCTTGCTGGGCTTAGATGGTATCTCAGGGTGGTTTTGATTTGCATTTCTTTAATAATTAGGGATGATGAGCATTTTTGTCCACATGTTTGCTAGCCATTTGTCTGCTTTAGAGAAGGTTCTATTCATGTCTCTTGTCCATTGATATTTGGGACTGTTAGCTTTTTTCATGTGGATTAATTTGAGTTCTCTATAGATCCTAGTTATCAAGCTTTTGTCTGATTCAAAATATGCAAATATCTTTTCCCTATTCTGATTTTGTTGATTCTTAAGAAAGACGTGTGTATTGGGAGTGGTTCCTGCAAAATTTTTGCAGTGAAATGTGGAAGGGGAAATACATCAAAAGGAATCAATTAATACCCTGTAGTAGGAGCTACGTTTCTGTTTCTCACTCCACAGATGCATAGATTGAAAAGTTCAGTAAAGGAGTTATCTCGTGCTATCCACCTGCAGCCAGATGGAATCCAATTGTATATAATAAGGTAGGAACCTAGAAAATCTTGGGATAACTTGGCATTCCTGAGAGTTGTGGGGATCTTTAGTTCTCTCTTGATCCTTGATCTGGCCTCTGTGTTTTACGTTTACTTTCCCAACCAGCAAGCCAGTTTGTTAATCTGAGGCGCCAGGTCTTTTCCTGTGCTCTGCTCTTGTGTCAAAACACAACTGTTTAGTAAGAAAGTTCTTGGAGGCCTTTCTTGGTTACTAGTTACATAGTTACCACACACCTCTTGAGAGTAAGCAGCATTTTGAAGAGTTAGCTTTCAGCTAATTCAGTGAAAAAAAAAAAAAGAAAGTAATACATCGAATTGTATTTCAAATTTAATACAGCTTGCTATAAAGAGACCTTTTGCAATTTATTAGTTATTACCATCAAGAATATACTATCTATAGGATACAGGCCTGGGAACATGGAATAGAACAATGCTTTCTGATAGGGGGCTTTGTCCTTTTAACTCTTGAACCATATTTTTTTTATTTGTGTAACTAACTCCCCCTCTTTTATGTTCCTTGAACTTTGTCTTTTAATAACTTTTAGCAACAAAGTATAATATTTTAAATATGCGTAGATACAAAAAGATATTTGGATGTTTTCCTTTCAGCAGTATATTTCCTAAATTGTTTTTCTATCATATCTCTATGCTTATTTGTCTGTTTAGACGGGTTTTCAACTTGTGGGTTGCAACCTCTTTGGGGATCAAAGGACCCTTTCACAGGGGTGGCTGCCTAATATCAGGTTATTACATTATGATTCATAACAGTAGCAAAAATTACAGTTACACAGTAGTAACAAAAATAATTTTATGGTTGGGGGTCACCACAACATGAGGAACTGTATTAAAGGGTGGCGGCATTAGGAAGGTTGAGAACCACTGATTTAGACTATATAAATATCTACAATTTTCACATTGTTTTTTATGCATACATGTGTAAATGTGAATGAATGTATTATAACTGTAATATTTTAAGTAGCTGTTTATAAGAAACTTTATTTTGGAAAAATCGTATTTAACTGCTTAGAATCAAAAGCTGTTTTTTCCCCCCAGAGGCCAATACCTTCTTATGATGAAATGTTATGAGCTTGCAAAGTTTACTATTTATCAAGTAGCAGAGATGGACAAAGGTAAGTATAATTAATGTGAAATTATAATTATTTTAACTTAAGAAATTTCTCTTTAAATTTTTTATATCCTTTTTAGTAGTTATGTATAGATAGCATGACAAGTTCACTTGGAAGTCAAAGTTAGATTTTGAAGCTTCAGATTCATGTGTATGTCATCAATTAGTACAATGATTCATAACAGTGAAATTTTTTGAGTGAAATTATTATAGGAAATATCGGGCTTATAATATTTTTTTGTTGTTCCTAATTGGAATGTCTTACTCTTTGCTGGTAGTAAATCAATTTTGGTATGCTATTGATTTGTTATTTCATATCATAAAGAAAAAATATTGAATTGTTTGACTGCCTTAAAGTAATTGTATCCTAAACTCTTGACACTTGGCAAGGATGTTGGTAAATGCTCCTTTCCTTTAAGGTCTTCTCGAGTTGAGTCCTGTACAGAAAGCACTTATTTATTCATTTTGTGAAAACCATGAAAAGGCCCTGCAGGTGTTGGATGGGACCACTTTGAGCAGACCCGACATCACCATGTATGCTCTGTTAGCAAAAGCCCAGATGAAGGCCAAGAGAATCAAGGTGAAAAGTGCTCTAAGTAATTTACTAAATTAATGAACTTTATAGATTGTGCTTGGTATGACACTTTAAATATTTTTTACAGAGCTAAATTATATTAGTTATTTACTTATTTATTTATTTTTCTGTTAACTAACACTTGAGTTATTTCTTCTTTCTTTTTCCTCTGAAGAATAGACTGTCCTAAATATCCTTTTTCATGCCTTCTGTTAATATGTGGCATAGTCTTCCAGGATATATTTCCGGGAGAGGAATTGCTTGTATATAAAGTGTGAATGTTTGACCTTCAAGGAAAGGACACATCCTTTCATATGGTGCCACAGATTTGTCCTCCCGCCTGCAGGATGTGAGTGTTGTTGATTTGCATCTTCTACCATAATTGCTATGATTAGACTTTACTTTTACTAATGTGGTGAATGAAAACTGTCATCTCAATGGGATCCTAATTCACATTTCTCAGGTTTAACATTTTTGTGTGTTTATCAGCCACTCATATTTCCTGGTTCTTTCAATTTCCTGCACACCTTTTGTTTGTTTGTTTTTCTTGTTCTTATTGATTTGGGCATTTAAAGAATGAATGCTGTCTACTAACCCTGGGTTGTGTGCTGCAAAGCATCTCACGACATGTGGATTGTCTTGTAATTGCCTTTGTGTTGGCTTTTGATTAACTGCAGTATGTTAAAATCCCACATTATGATGTTGGATGTCAAATTCTCTCTGTAGTTCTTTCAGTTTTTGATGTATCAGTTATAGATACATATCTTTAGAGTTGTTATGCTTTCCTGAAGAATTGAACATTTTATCCTTACATAGTGACCCTTTCTATCTTGAATAATAATTTTTGTCTTGATGCTTGCTTTGTCTGATATTATATCTACTCTATTTCAACTAGTATTTCTTAGCTGGACCTTCTCCATCCTTTTACTTTTAATTTTTCTGTATTCTAAGCTCCAGATTTATCTCTTATAATAGGATTTTAAAAAATCCATTCTGGGGCGGCACCTGTGGCTCAAGGAGTAGGGCGCTGGTCCCATATGCCAGAGGTGGCGGGTTCAAACCCAGCCCCGGCCAAAAAAAAAAAATACTACATCTTTAAAAAAAAAAAAATCCATTCTGATATCTTTGTTTCACTTGAAAAATTTGGTGATTTGGTGATTTTTCTTCTGTCTGGATATTTTTTATCATCTGGTTTCTTCTTTCTCTCTCGTTCTCTTCTTTCCTCCCTTCCTCTTACATTGTGTGTTTAATACATGTCCTTCTTTTTCATTGTCTCTTTTAAAGTCTCTTTATCACTGTTTGCTTTTTTTTTTTTCAGAGACAGAGTTTTACTTTGTAGCCCTGGGTAGAGTGCTGTAGCGTCATAGCTCACAGCAACCTCCAGCTCTTGGGCTTAAGCAATTCTCTTGCCTCAGCCTCCCAAGTAGCTGGGACTATAGGTGCCTGCCAAAACGCCTGGCTATTTTTTTTGTTGTTGCAGTTTGGCTGGGGCCGGGTTTGAACCCGCCACCCTTGGTATATGGGGCTGGCACCCTACTCACTATTAAGGGTTTTAATTTAGAAATTTGTCTTGTGCTATAGTTGGGTTATAGCCTTCATGAGGAAAGGGCCAAGGAATGGGAAGAGAGGGTGGAGGTTAGGGTGGAGGTAGGGTAATGGGTGGGTCCGCACCTATGGTGCATCTTAGAATGGGTACAGGTGAAACTTACTAAAGGCAGAATACAAATGTCTACATACAATAACTAAGAAAATGCCATGAAGGCTACGTTGAACAGTTTGATGAGAATATTTCAGATTGTATATGAAACCAGCACATTGTACCCCTTGATTGCACTAAGGTACACAGCTATGATTTAACAATAAAAAAAATTATCTTATTCAATTTTCTCCTCTGTTCTTTTTGTTTCATTTCTATTTTAGTTGTTACTATTTAAAACGTTGCAAGTATGAATAGGAAAGTCTGAAGTGAAATAATACTGTATTCCTGAGAACAAGGGGTAACCTCCTAAGCAGTAAAAAGAACTTTATGTTCCTTGAACTTTGTTTATCTTTTAATAATTTCTTAGGAACAAAGTATAATACCTTAAATATGCATAATTGCAAGAGAGATTTGGGTATTTTCTTTCAGCTATCTATTTCCTAAATGGTTTTCTTATCACACCTCGATGCTAATGGGTCTAGTTAGATTTAATAAAGTATCTTTGAATGACTTCCTTCTTACAGAGTCAGTGGTCATTTCTCCATGTGGATCACTGTCTACTTTCATCCTTCTTTGAAGCGTCCCTTTCTTCTGGCTTTGAGGAATTCTCTTTTATGTTTGTTTTAACCTCCCCAACTCTGGTGCCTGGAGCTCTGGCTGGACACCCGATGTCGCTTTTGGCTGCTCTCTTCCACCCATCAATGGTGATGATCTCTTGGTTCTACTTTCCAAATATCTCTCAAATCCACTTCCTTTCTTTCTATGTCATTATCCTGGTTCGGAGCATGTAATTTTACATTTTTTCCCCTTGAATTATAGCAGCGCCGTTGTACCTTTCAAACTTTGGCTCACACAGCAGCCACTGTCCTGTGCTCAGAACACGAGTGTGCCTGTTCTGCGGGCCCCTGGGCTTCTCCTGGGGAGGCTCTGTGGAGTAGGGAAGGAGAGAGAGCTGGGGGAGCAGGAGGAAGCAGAGACGCATTCATTTACATTCAGGTGGGATGGAAAGCTTGAGAGACGCATGCTGCTGTGGACTCAAGGAGACAACCACTGAAGGGAGACAAATCCAGAGATCTGAACAAGAAAGGAAATAACAGACTGTGCTCAGGGAGGGGCAGAAGGACGTGGGGTCAAAGACACAAATCTGCAAAGGAGAAGGAAGGAAGAGGAGAAAAAAGGTGAAAATGGGTGGCTCTCTGGAGACCCTGAGAAGAAAAAGGAGGGAGACTGAGAGGATGATGGGGTTTTTCATGGTAAGGTCATGTGCTGAATGAGGACGGGAGGCACGTGGAGTGGAAGGAGACGCTGAAGGACGGCAGTGAAAGACCTTTAGCATTTCCACGCTGAATCTCATTGTTTCTTTCACAAATTTAACACCACTAAGAAACTGAGACAACTAGTAATAAGCGTTCATATTCCTATATAAACACATAAAATGGTTAATTATTGAGTGGCATTTCTCTCTGGAAAATTGTTTTTTTTTTCATTAATGAGTTTCAACTATTTTGACCAAATTTAAATGGGTGGTTTTTGATGGTAATTTATTTTCTGGTGTCAGTGGAAGCCCATGAAGAGCACAGCAGGACAAAATGAAGATGCATGAAAATTGCATCAGGTTTTATCAGTGGGGCTCTTCTGCTGATCTCCCCATATTCCATGCAGGAAAATTCTCAGGCGATTGGCAGTAAATTAGTTCACAAATTTAAGTCTGACTTATGACTACAAGAAAGTAGCCTTTAGAATTTAGAAATGATCCATGTGTATAAGCCCCCGTGTGTACTGGCTTGTGGGACAGGGACCTGGTGGGACTCGGGGTGGTTAGACTACATTCTGGGTCCTTTTCTGCTCCTGTACTAACAAGATCCGGGTCTGGTGTTCCTGGCTGAAATGAGAGAAGTGCGTGCTCGCATTTCTTTTAATACTTAAGGCTGTGGTGTTAAATAAATATTGGTAGAAACGTTCTCCCTCCCTTTTTTTTTTTTCTTGTCAAGTGAAACAGTGTGAATGAAGAAGGAACAAAGGAGTCTGTAACTGGTTGTGATCAATTAGTTATAACCCTCTCTTTTTTAAATAGGAAGCTATGAAAATATTTAAGAAGGCGTTGGATGCTTTTTCACACTCTGATAAAGGACCAAATGCCACAGCCGTCTCAGCAGACTGTCTGTATCACTTGGGTCTCTGTTACATGGAGGAAGGCAACTTGCAAATGGTATTCTGTGGCTTTACTTTGTGTATGTAGTAGCATAGGTTATTTGCGATTTTAGAAATAGACCTCTTGTATTCTGAAGGCTGCCTGTACAGGGAGTGGCTCATCTAGCACTTCTTGTAAAGCTTGGCTTACTACAAGCAGTGTGAACCCTGCAGTACTTATGACATCGTTTCATTTAATCAGCTCATTTTAGTTGATGTTTGGCTGTCAACAATATTCCAAAGACTAACGTGTGTTTCCCACCAAACCGATACATCTAACTGAAGGAATTCATTATGGCAAAATAATTCCATCACGTTACTATATGAGTCTACTTATTCAATGGCAAGTGTAATGTAGAATAGATGGAAAACAATTAAGACACTCTTGGGCATCTCTTACTGATAATTAAACAATTCAAATCACCTTGAAACTGGTTGTTAAGATGGCCAGATTCACTGAAAAACAGATGGTTGAATTATTATGTGTTTATCTGGTCTATGGCTATTTTACACAATTCCTCACTTCAAAATTGCCGCTGATATGATAAATAGGTACAATAGTTGATGCCATCCAGTGGCTAATGCCGGATATTCTGCAACTCCATCTTACCCCGCCCCCCACACCAGACACACATGCATTGGCTCTAACTTTCATATTCTTGGGGTGGACAATGTCTTAAACTTGTGTTTCTAGCACATACAAAAAGAGCTCCATCTGATTACTTGTTCCATTAAGAAACACCAGTAAATGTAAACTGACTTACAAATATTTCACAAGTGCTTAGTCCTTTTGAACAACTAGAGCAAACTCACCTTTGCTTTACCATGTTGGGAAAAAAATTTTAGTGTTCCATTGTTCTGAAATTTCATAAGCACGTATCTATTTTAGTTCTTGGATCTTCATGAAAATAAATGTGCCGGTTGTGATTTCTTATAAAATCTGAAAAATAATGATTAAAATTATAGCCCCCAAATATGATAATCTAACAACGTGGGTTATGTAGACATTAGTTTGGGAATTAGGCTTTTAATTATAATCACAAACCTTAAATGATTTATTGTTTGTTTATTATTTGTTATTATTTAGTATTATCTGTTCCTAAATATTACTTTTGTTTGATCCACAAGGTTCATTGGGAGAAATGTATTTAAAACTATTAAAACACAGGGTGAAACTTTTCAACACTTGTTACATGTTTTGTCAACATTTTAAGATAGCATATTCATTCTTATGACTAAACGGTTTGCATATTTTAACAATATACTCTTCTAGGCTATTGATTCTTTTACAAAAGCTGTCAAAGCAAATCCAGAATTAGCAGAATGCTTTTACCAACGAGGGCTTTGTAAAGTAAAACTCCACAAGGATAACTCGATCTTGGATTTTAACCGTGCAATTACCCTTAATCCCAAACATTACCAGGTATTTAAATACACGATTTTAGTGAATTGGAGAGTGTGTTGATTTTGGTAAAACTATTAAATCCTTTATATGCTATTGTTACTAAATTTTTAATAACCAGTTACTTATACCTACTTTTCAACTAACTGTATTTTGATAATCCAGATATCTTTAATTCCCCTTGAACAAAAGGCATTATTTCCATCAGGTATACCGTGTATGTCAAAGTATTAATGATTTTATTGTTTTGGCATTACCCCGGTTCTTGCTTTTACACTAAAGATAAAGCACAAAATTCAATAGGTGGGGCTTGACTGGATCATGATTTTAAAAGTCTATGAAATTTCAACGTAGACTAAGTATTAGAATATTTTAGTTTAGCTTAGATAATTTTATTGTTAATTTTCTTGCATATATGATGGTGGTCACATAGTATGGTGGTGGGAGGATGTCTTTTTTTTCATAGAACATGCGTATTGGAGGACATGGGGTGAAGTATTATGATGTCCACAACTTGTTTTCAGATAGTTCAGAAAAAAAATAGATGAAGCAGATAGGATAAAATATCAATAGTCATTTATTCCAGGTGTTCATTCAATCCAGATGCTCATTGCACTGTTTTTTCTATTATTCTATATGTTTGGCTTTTTTCCTAAAAAATTTTCCCTCTTTTTTAGAGTGAAAAAACCCTCTATATTTTAATGCTGTTTTGGGGTGGCACAGATTTGTTCAAAGTACCGTATATTTTGGTAGAATCGATGCCTTTCCTAAAACAATCATTTCTGCTTCCCTTCTTTGTTTTCCTGAACAGGCATATCTGAGCCGAGTCGCCTTCTATGGTTCAAAGGGCAGATATTCCAAAGCAATCTTGAGTTGTAATGAGGCTATCAGAATTTATCCTGGGAGTGTGCGTGCCTATCTGTGCAGAGGAGTTCTGAAATTCTACAACAAGGTAGGGCCATTTCTGCCTGCCTTCCCGAAATTTCAGAGTGGGTGATTCTCTGAGGCCAGATGGGGATTCATTTCTTTTTTTTTCTCTGTGGTAGGAGAATCACCAGGGTCTGAGGGTCAGAACTATGTACTTTCCCAGTGCATCAGAAGGAATTCAATTAATACTTTCTCACGGAATAATGATGACTATTTTTGGCATTTATGTTTGAAATAACACGTATTACTATTAAGAAAGTAGTATATATTTATTGTTGATGATTTGGAAAATATAGAAGGGAATAAAGGATTATTACCCCACCATCAAAGGATAATTTCTGAGCACCTTTTGGTGGATTTTTATTCAGTCTTTTATTTCCCTGATAATATATAACACGTATTTTCTATGCCGTTTGTACAACTTGTGTTCTGCTTTTTACATTTAATCTTGGAAGATATACTTTGTCTAACAGCATAATATTTCACCATAATTTATTCACATTTTTAATCACTTTATTGTCAAACATTTGGGTGTTTTGAATTAACTTCACTATTCTACTATTTTTATTTTTATTTTTGAGACAGAGTCTCACTATGTCATCCTTGGTAGAGTACCGTGGCATCACACATTGTATGTGTCTGGTGCCCTAACCACTATCCCACTATTTAAAACAGTACAGTTACACCCAGCCAAGAGCAAAACTGTGGCTAAGTTTGTGACTGGTTCTTAAAAAGAAATCGCTGGGTTAAAGAATGTGAGCAACACTGTTGATACCTTACACGGCATAGATGATTTTTCTTTTCTGGCCTTTCTTTGTTGCTATTTCATATGAAATATTTTGCAAATAATACCCTAAAGCAAAGATAAGACCTTGCATTACGTGTTAATTCCGTGAAAATTACTATCTATAGAAATGGATGATATAAGGTATCAAAGAAGAATCAAAGAGGAAGCAAAAGGGAACCTGGGTAGAAAACAAGATGATTATGGGATGTGACAGCCTGAGTGGTAGAGGTGAGCAAGCTTGGGTGGATGTTTGCTGGATGAATGTGGCTTGCTGCTTTTTAATCTGTAAGTATGACTTCCTCCTTGCCAGAGTGCA
Organism: Nycticebus coucang; assembly: GCF_027406575.1. Taxonomy (NCBI): domain Eukaryota; kingdom Metazoa; phylum Chordata; class Mammalia; order Primates; family Lorisidae; genus Nycticebus; species Nycticebus coucang. The sequence goes on along the minus strand of NC_069785.1, from coordinate 17,048,698 downwards.
AGGAATAAGGTACCTTTGGAATAAGGTAATTGTCTAAAGTTGTTGATATATTTAATTTTATTGGCAGGTAAGAGGAACTTCATCAATACATTCCTATCAGAAGCTCTTCTTAATTAACTTTGTGAAAGATGAGCTTAAATGTTGTAACTTTACAGAGAAAATGCAGAGTGGTTAAACGAGTGTTGCAAGAACTCTGATAGAATCAAGAATTTATTTTACAATTAAATATCAGTCCATTACCTTTCTGACCTAATTATTTCTTTATTTGTAGACGTATAAGCTAGCAGTTAGAGATTTAAGTACAGCTATCAAGATGGACAAAAAAAGCTACGCAGCATATTATAACAGAGCATTATGTTACACAAAGATAAAAGAACTTCAACTGGTGAGATGACAATTTTAGTAAACAATACGTGCAGAGCATTTAATAAATAATGTGCATTCAACACCTTGTTGAATTCGATTAGCAATGAAAAAGCAACATGTAAAAGCATTTGTGCACATGTTTAGAACATTTGTAATGTATTACTCCTGCTATAATTTTTGAAAATAACACACACAAAACTTGAGAAACTAAAGAACTATCTAGAAGAATATTTAATAATTTCTTTGTTTCTTCTCATCAAAGTTTTTTTATATGATTTCTGTAATAAGTCAAATGAAAAAATTTAAAATGTTTATATAAACATTTAAATGCATGTATCAATTAAAATATATTACATAATTATAATTTGAGTAAATATTTCTACTGACACATTGTGTGCACAATTTTTTCTTTTTTCTTTATTTCTTATTTTATTTTATTTTGAGATAAGGTCTTGCTCTGTTGCCTGGGTTAGAGTACAGTGACATCTCCACAGGCCACTGCAATCTCAAACCTGTAGGCTCCAGTGACCCTCCTGCCTCAGCTTCTTGAGTAGCCATGGCTACAGGCATATGCCACCATGCCTGGCTAATTTTTCAGTGTTTTTGCAAGATGGTAATCTCCCCATATTGCTTAAGCTTGTCTTGAACTTCTGGCCTCAAGCGATCCTTCGGTCTGAACCTCCCAAAGTGCTAGGATTATAGGCATGGGCCCTGTGCCTGGTCATATGCAGCAATCACTATCAGTATTGCTGCTTCAGAATTTCAATGTTAGCTAGAATAGCTCATGTAGGGTTTTAAAACAGTTTTTATTTTTAATTATTGTGGGTACATAATATTTGTATATGTTTATAGGGTACATGTGATGTTTCGATATACACATACAATGTGAATTGACACATTAACTGCCATTTGAGTTGTATTTAACTGACACTAGTTTTGGGCCTGGGGCCTTGAGAAGCATGTGTAACCCATGCATCTCTTGACCTATGTTGACCCCCTTCCATTGTGGCCTCTAAGGTGGCAGTCTTAAATCAGGGAGCTGGGGTATCAGTCACCTCAGGCATTTATCATTTCTTTGTGTTAGGAACCTTCCAATTCCACTCTTTTAGTTATTTTAATGTATACCCCTGTTATTGATGTAGTCATTTTGTTGTGCTGTCAAATATTGTTCATTGAACCTAACTCATTAATTTTCACAGTCATCGGCTACCCTGACTCTGTCTTCCCCTCCCTTCCCAGTCTCTGGAAACCATCATTTTCTACTCTCTGTCTTCATGACATCAATTGTTTTTGAATATTTAGCTCCCACGGATGAGTGAGAACATGCAAGAGTTGTCTTTCTGTGGTTGGCTCATTTCACTTGACGTAATGTCTTGAGTTCTATCCATGTCATTGCAAATGGCAGGATTTCGTTTTTTATGGCTGCGTAATACTCCATCGAGTATATCTACCATAATTTCTTTTTGTCCCTTTATTTGTTGACCCACACTTAGGTTGATTCCAAGTCTTGGCTCTTGTGAATAGTGCTGTAATAAACATGGGAGTGCAGAATTGTTTTCAATATACTGAATTACTCCTCTTTGGATACACCCAGCTGTGGGATTGTTGGTCATATAATAGTTTTAGGGTTTTTTCTTTTTTTTTTTTTTTTATAGTTCTAGTTTTTTGAGGAACTTCCATACTGTTCCCCATAGTGGTTGCACTAATTTATATTCCCACCAATAGTGTATGAGGGTTCCCCTTTCTCCACATCCTTGCCTGCTTTTGTTATTGGGGTGTGATGGCATCTTATTATAGTTTTGATTTGTATTTCCTTGATGAATAATGATATTGATCATTTAAAATGCAGTTTTTGGCTGGGGCCAGGTTTGAACCCGCCACCTCTAGTTATATGGGGCCAGTGCCCTACTTCTTGAACCACAGGTGCAGCCTCAATATTGAGCATTTTTTTGTATATCTATTGGCCACTTGTATGTCTTCTTTTGAGAAATGTCTATTCAGATCTTTTGCCTATTTTTAAATCAGATGATTTTATTTTTTTTTCCCCAATGGAGTTGTCCCAGTTCCTTATACCTTCTAGTTATTAATGCCTTGTTAGATAGTTTGCAATTATTTTCTCCCATTCTGTGTGTTGTCTCTTCACTCTGTGGATTGTTTTCTTTGCTGTACAGAAGGTTTTTAGCTCAACGTGATCCCATTTATCTAATTTTGTTTTGGTTGCCTGTGCTTTGGGGTTACTTCCCAAGAAGTCCTTGCCCAGACCAATGTTCTGAAGCATTTCTCCAGTGCTTCCTGTTTGTACTTTCAAAGTTTCAGGTCTTAGATTTAAGTCTTTAATCCACATTTTATTTGATTTTTATATATGGTAAGAGATGAGGGTCTGGTGTCATTCTTCTGCATATGAATACCCAGTTTTTCCAGCACCATTTATTGAAGGGACTGTCCTTCTCTGCTATATGTTCTTGGTACATTTGTTAAAGATAAGTTCATTGTAGACGTGTGGATTTCTGGGTCCTCTATTCTGTTCCATTGTTCTATGTGTTTGTTTTCATGCCACACCATGCTGTTTTGGTTACAGCTCTGTTGTATAATTTGAAGTCAGGGAAGGTAATTCCTCTAGTTTTTTGTTCTTTTTGCTCAGGATGAATTTGGCTATTCCAGATCTTTCATGATTCCATATAAACTTTAGGATTCGTTTTAAATTTCTGTGAAGAATGTCGTTGGTATTTTGATGGTGATTGCCTTGAATCTGTAGATTGCTTTGAGTAGTAAGGCAAGTGGGTATTTTTTTGTTTAGTGCTCAGACCACACATGCAGCAGGGAATTTGGAGTGGTGGTTTCCAGCACCAGGGACCAGTGACTTTAGAGCTGCCAGGACCCCAAAGAATTTCATTCAATCTATTCATTTTACAGATGAAGAAATGGAGTGGGGAGAGGTTAGAACTCACTTAAGTCACAGAGGGAGTGTGAGACCTGTATGGGGGTCCACCAAGTTGCTTGCTTCTGGGCTCACAGTCTCTAGCTGGCTTTGTAAAACCTTCTGACCTCCAGCACGTGGACTGGGTGTCATCAGACACTGTCTCTTCCTCCTCATCTGCCTCCATCTGTTTCTCAGCATTCCTGCCATTCTGAGCTGAGAAAAACCAAGTCTGCAGAAAATGCACTCAGGCATTCTCCCAAGACGGGGTTTCAAAATACTAAGCAAAGGCGAATTCTGGGTCTAGTACTCTATGTTAAAGAAGATAGTTGACAATTACCACTTATTTACATGAGATTCTTGTGTGACAGACACTGGGTTAAATACTTTACTGACATATAGTCAAAACATTTTTAAGTGGACCTTTACAATATGATCAGTTTTTCAAGTATGATAACAGAATTGACTAAGTGTTTTAAAGTATTCTTGAACTGCTATGTAATATCAGATTGTTTTATATGAGAAAGTAAGGAAAAAAGTCCAATATGATCAGTTTTTAATTTCCCAGTTTTTCAGATAAGGACACTGAAGCTACTGTTAAGTAACTTTTCCAAGACAGAGGCATGATACAAACTCAGAGTAGGCCATGGCCCTGCCCTGATCCATTTTCTTACACAAAACCTCTTTGTTCCCACCCCACCCCCACCCTCACTGACCCTCATGAGACCTTATTTCCCAGATTTAGTTTCGTTAGGTGTCACATCTTCAGTTGTTTAGCAGATCTCTAAGGCATCAGACATATTTTGCATTCGGTAAAAAGGAAACACTAGATAATTGTGGATAACATTCTAGATTTTGTTATTTTTTATAAATATTACTAATTATTTTTACAGCCCTGGAAATGTTCATTTATAATTGATTATGCCACAGTGTATATCTAGGATCTTTAATTGCACAAGTTTTTAGACACTTGAGTGCCCAAATCAGGAAACACTAGAGGAGGACAAATGACAAATCCTGCGTGTCATTTTCAGTTAGCACTCACCACAGACATGTGAGATTTGACTCTTTTCTGACCAAGCCCTTTGGGAAAAAAAATGTTTAGTAGGAAAATGAGTTAAGAGACTGAGCTCCAATTCAAATTTAAGATGCTTCTAGTACCTGGTGCAGAGAGGAAACTAGTTAAAATCTTGCTTATTGAATGAATGGGGAAAAAAGATAAAAGCAAGAGAGAAAGGTCTTCTGAGCTGATTATTTCTTAGCTTAGACTGTCTTTTAAAAACAATGACTATACCTATCAAAATATTTGAAGTAACTTTCCTACACGTATTACTTGCGAGTTTAGTAAGGTCCATTTTCACTGATTCGTGATTTATTCATTTGATAAAAATTTCTCGAATGCTTCTTACATGCAGACATGATGCCTATTACTTAAAATGGTGAACTAAATGCACAAGCTGTGCCCTCATTCAGCTTATATTTGAATCAGGAAAACAATAAAGCACTAAAAAGAAATCAAGTTTTAAATGGCAATCATGTCAACTGTCATTTGAAGAAACTACCAAGTAGGGGAACAGTGTTGAATTCCTTCATTCCAACTGCTACACCCATGAAAGTGTGTGAGGTGAGTCACAGGTGACCTGTGAAGTGCAAACACAGCGTGCTCCCCTTATTAAAACTGGGGCAGTAGTCATAATGTCAGCTAAAGGGGCCCTTCAAATCTCATCTCTGATTATTTTGGCCACCTATTATTAGACAAATTAAAGAACTAATTACTGGTTTGGACATGAACACCTTTGTCCATGGCCTATGAAGTAAGGCTCTAAACAGTTGAGTTCGTGTTGCAAATAGCTGTTTTATTTTTAGGCATTAACAGATTATGGAGTTGTGCTGCTTCTTGATGCTGGAGAAACTATAACATTAAACAGCTTCATCAACCGCGGACTCATCTACTCAGAACTAGAGCAGTATGGCTTTGCATTAGAGGTGAGCTGACTTGTTGATGTGTAAAAATAAACCCTCTTGATTTCTTTGCACAGTCACCTCTGAAAACTAGTGAACAAGTTCTTACTGCCACCCACGGGCAATATTAATGACTGATAAGTCAACTTTAGCAAAATTGTATTGAAATACTTGTGACTAATATTATAATCTTTGCAAAAAGATTATAGATAATCAATATATAAAAAATTTCTAATTTGATTAAGACTATCGTTACCTTACCTAAGGGTGTACACACAAAACTCAACTATTTAGAAAATAAAATGATTTATGAATAATTTACCTTGTTGTTCTGAGATAGCTCTCATTCACAATTTTCCTCTTTTCCCATTGAAAATGTATCAAAATAAACCTGTTTCAAAGAGGGCAAGAAATACTTGTTTAGAATGGGCTACTGGGAATAGACTTTTCAATTAGTGGAAACAGGCATGCAGAATCATAATAGAAGAAAGTACAAGCAATTGAAAAGAAACAGGTGGTTTATTTTGTTTTCAATTTTTTTTTTTTTTTTTTTTTTTTTTGAGAAAGAGTTTCACTCTGTTGCCCTGGGTTGAATGTCATGGCATCATTATAGCTTACAGTAATGTCAATCTCTTGGGCTCAGGTGATCCTCTTGCCTCAGCCTCAGCCTCCCCAGTAGCTAGGACTACAGGTGCCTGCCACGACACCCCAGCTAGTTTTTCTATTTTTAGTACAGAAGGGGGTCTGGATCTTTAGTACAGAAAGTTTGTTCAGGCTGGTCTTGAACTTCTGAGCTCAAGCGATCCTCTCACCTTGGCTTCCCCGAGTGCTAAGATTATAGGCGTAAGTCACTGAGCTCAGCTGAAGCAGGTGGTTTAAAATATATTTCATTGTAGGATAATTAACAGTCATCATTGTCACTTTTAACGTTTTTATTTTTATTGTCCATTTTACAGTGACTTTGGAATTAAGATTAAGAAACACAAGGCATTAGTTGGGTATAGCAGTGGACTCCTGTGGTTGTCGCTACTTGGGAGGCTGAGGCACACACACACACACACACAAATTCTTCCTGGAGAAATAGCTGGAAGCCTGGTTGATTAGAGTTTATTTGATTAGTTATAAATATTTCTAGTCTTTTCCATAGTTGCATTTAGTATCAAAACATGCTTTTCAAATCTGAGAGGGGAAGCCACGGGTACAGAATGGTCTGTGGCAAATGGCTCCTCCTCCAGCAGGACCCCAGAGGACTCAGCGTGACCCCACTTCCACCCTGTGATAGCCCAAAACCCACCCTACCTCACTAAGACGTGGACCTCTTCGCTCTGCTACACTAGGGAGGGCTCATGCAAGGAGAAACAAGGAGAAAGGAGAAGGGGTCTGTGGTTAGCTAGCACCTCCCTCGTTGGGTGTTGCCTTGTGGGCCTCCGAAATGCTGGTGTCTCACCTCCAGGCAGCAGCAAGGAGCCAAGCTGGGAGCAATTTCCCTTTGCCACTGCAGGGGAGAGGCAGAGCCTTATCTCCATCTCAGGAGACCACGCCCCAAACCGCCTGTGAAGATTCCCCTCGAAGCAAGTTTTCTGGGAAAAAGCAGAGCTGTTTTTTATTCTTTCATAGGTACTGAATTCTTTTTAGAAGTCGCCTTCTCACATTATAGCAGTTGTTAAATCCATTTACATCTCATGCATATACGGTGCATTGCAGTTGACATGATATTTTGTTTTATAGATATTAAATATTTTATTAATTTAAGTTTAGCAATGTTCTTATTTTATCTCAAGTCTCAAATACTTCTGTAGAATGTTGAAAAGCTATAAGCGTCAGACAGTGTCTCTGGTGTCTAATCAAGGACAGTGCTGTAAGCCACTGTGGCAACATCATTTGTAGACTTAGCACCTTTAATTCTTTTAAACAGCTCTTCCCCAGGGCCATTCAGATCCTTTCCAGATGATTTCTCTAACTTCAAATCTTGGCTTTAGAGTTTCCATTCCTCCCTCCCAGAAGGCCTTTTGCATCCTAAGATACCTACTCGCTAGAAGGGGTGGATTCAGAGATAGGAGCAGCCTCAGCGAATCCACACAGAAGGCCTAGTTATGTTTTGTCCCCTGCCAGGTCCCTGTCTGTCCCATAGGCATGTAGCTTCCAAGGCTCTCTCCAGAGAAGTCTCTGGTGGTGTTTGCTGGGAATAAACAATGAAAAGAAAGTAAATGAGATAGCTCTTTACACATAGAAGGGCAAAAACCATGGGCCAAGTGCTTATTCTCAAAGTGGAGATGAACGCTGCAGGGCTCTGAGTGCATTAGTAATGGAGCGTTCCCTCTGCTTCAGCCACTCTTCCTAGATGTACTGCAAAGGAGAAATATAGTTGTAGAAAGATGTCTATTTTAATGCTCGTGTTATTGACACATAGATTCATGGTGGAGTCAAAGTTAGAAGGAAGATTAAGAAATCACATGGGATAATGTCGCAAAATTAACAAAAAGTTACATGATTTATTTCAGGATTTTAAAGAAGCCATCCTGATGAACCAGACGAATGTGAGCCTTTGGCAAGCTGCCGCCATGTGCCATCACAGGTATGGAGTGCAGCTGGCGTCCAAGCGGACGCGCCCAGTGTGTGTAATTATAGCCCCATGAGGAAGCCAGGAGGGAACAGAAGGAATAGGGGAAAATGCGAATGTGACAAAGTATAAAAATGGGGAGGGACACAAAGAATTTTCTGGGTAGACATGGGGACCACATGTAGTGTGTCATCAACACTCTTCTGCCTTCCAGTAAACTGGTTTTAGCAAAATTAGCAAGTAAATACTTGCATCATGGCATTAGAGGGTATTGATTTGGTCCAAGCCTAGACCGTGGAAGGGGTCTTGATAATAGATAGAATAAAGTTACGCATAGCTTGCAGTATGTAAGCATAAAATGATTTGTTTTGTTCACGAAATGGGACTAACCTTTACAATGCAAAGAGAGGGTGATTTCAAAAAATTATATGTTCTCAAGAAAATCTTGTATTTAAAGAACACAATTGTAAATCTATATTTATGTGGAACAATACTAGCAAACATCTACAAATCATAGTCAAATCTACAAAAATCGTAGTACTTAAAGCATGATTACTTCTTTCTTAGATTATTATAAAAATAAGTCAGTTACAGAAAGGACTGAAGGGAACACTCACTTAAGGCTCAAATACAGATGGTTGGTTTAAAGGGCACCCTGAGTTAACACCATAGTATAGAGACTTGACTAACCATAATGTTTACATACATGCACGTCTGAAAATTAATTTGGGAGCATTTTGCTTTTAAAATCATAGAGATTCAACAGGTGAGGATTTTAACGTGGGATAAAATATATTTGGGTAAGTCATAGTTTATAGCTTTTTTTTTTTAAATGAGAGAAACCATAGCAGTTAATTTTGAGGATGAAATTAGAATAGTTCACAAATTATGTAAACTAGGCAGTTTAGCAAATAGAACATAGTTTGGATTATTTAGGAAATGGATGTTCTTTTTCCCCCATTTAGAACATAGATAGTATAGCGACATTTTCCTATGAAAGTTAGATTTTTTTATTTTAGAAACAAAATGCAATATACTGGACCTTCTGAAGGTGCCTTTGTATTAAAAGGCCTGAACTGGTCTCAGACCTTTCATTTTACACAGACAGCAAAACATGGTCACACCATTGTCGATTTTAATCCAGGGCCTTCGTTCAATCCATCTCTTTGAGTGATTGTCATTCTTAAGAAGACATGGAATAATGATGACTGATGTGTTTGTTTTGGTGGGTGGGTGCAGACCCAAAGCGTCTGAGGTCATTGCATTCTGCTAAAACTAAAAACAGACTCCAAAATTACTCTCAACCTCACTCCTATGTTTAGCAACCATTAGAGTCAGTAAATTTCTTTATGTGTCAGTTGACAGTCTCTTTTATGAAAGGTAATCACTGGGTATGTACCGCAGAGCCTCCTTAAGCCGGCACTGCTTTGCAATTCCAAATAAGCAACTTTCATCATTGGCCTAGAATCTCTATTGTTCTCTAATAAAGGTAGAATTTAAATCAACAGGAAAGCCTCCAAAACTCAGAGTCCCAATTCCATGTGTTTTGAGTTTTAAAAGTTTTACTGAATTTAACAATAAGGAATGTTTAGTGATTGGTTATATTTAGTTCAGGAAAACTATGCTTGCTTTTCAAGGTGAGCTAATAATACTTATCTGATAGCTGTGCAGTTTAAACTATGGGGATTCACTTTTGGTGTCACACAGTGGAGAAAGTAAAAATTTTCTCGTTTGGAAAAGTTTTAAAAAGGAATAAGATTTTAATTTTTAGGCCTTTGATCTTTAATCTTGCAGGGTTTGCAGACTTTTGAAGTATCCTTTGTATATCTCTAGTTCTCACTCTTGTGGTTGCTAGGAGACGACATTCCTTGGGCTTGAATAGCCCACTTGTTGCCCAATGTAGTCCCCAAGAGTATTATGGTAAAGTTAATTTTTAGAGCTCTTTGAGGAAGCCACCTTCATATTTAAAAAAAAAAAATAGTGTCAGAGGGAGATTACTCAGAGATACATATCCCATGCACTTTTTACTTCAACCACATTTTATTTTACTGTTCTCATATTTGCATAAAGTATTTTTGAAACTTTAACTCTGCAAGCCAGATTCTTTCGTTTGGGGAGGAATTCGTGATTTATTTTTACAACTCAGTAGGGGATATCTGGTCATGTATGTGAGTGATTTGGAAGGTGCGGTGGGTCTCTGCGTTCCCGGCCTGGTGGCCAAGCTCAGCACAGGATCCCTCATCAATAGGACACAGTCAGGAGAATCATGCGACTTCAGTGAGTGACCCCATTACTTCAGATTTGTATGAACGCATTTTATTTTAGAAAAACTCATTTAATATACTTTTATATTTGTGGTAAACAATGCTTACTGTTTACATCTCAGTGGACGGGTATCCTGATATAACAGGTGTAACATAGAAAACCTGCCACATTTTTCCAGTGGCTAAGGCCACGTGGTTATTTAAGAAGCACTTCAACCTGTAGGCCACTGTGACAGACACATCTTCAGAGAAACGTAGTTACTGTTTCTACATGGAATCTGTTTCACCTTTTGAAAGCTGGGAAGTCTCTCTTTGTAACACTGCACATTCTCTGGACTCAATGTTAGTCATTGTCAGCTTTGAGGAGCTTGCTAAGTGTCTTTCAAGATCTCCTGCCAGCTTTAAGGTTTAATGATTATTTACTTTGACTGAATAGACTAGACGCTCATGAAGCATTAGTGCTGATACCTTGATCAGTAAAGAAAAATAGCTTCAGTCACTGTGTTGTGGTAATTCACAACATACGCCACATACTGGTGAGTTTCCATTCACTGCTTTGTTTTTGTTTTTGCTTTGTTTTCTTTTAATTGGTTAGGCTATACAAAGGGAGAGATTATATTTTAGAAACCATACATCAGACTATGTACTCACAAAGGATTTTTAATTTCTATAGGTAAGAAGAGGGCTGTGGGTATGATGCAATATGAATGTCCATATAGTAGGAGCCTTTCAATGGTTTATGAAGAACACATGAATAAATGGGGATTTCCCTGGAAATTTCAGTTTACACAGTCACCGTAGGTGGGTGTCACAAGTGAATACTTCAGTATTCATAGATGAAAAAATATTCAGCACAACAAAATCTATCAACCAAGTACATTTACACAAAATGGTTATGGGCTATTAATTCCTGATAAAGTATTTGTTACGTCGTGTTTAGAGTTATTGCTCTAATATAGTGAAGAAGGGCACTTGGAAAAGCAAAGGAACTTTTACTTCTTACACAGTGCTTCTTGTGAGGAAAGAGGAATGCTATTTCATTGTCAACTGCTTGGGAAGGGAAATGAGCCTGTATTTTCTGAGGGGCAATGTAAGGTGAACTCAGAAGATGCCAACTGCTTCACATCTGTAGGTGTCACCCTTGGCCTGCCTGCAGCTTTCCCCGTGCCTCACGGTTGGCTCTGATGTGATCTAGCAGAAGGCTTGTGGAGTTGTCTTTGCCAAACCTGGAGCGGGTATCATGAGTAACTCAATCGTTTTTTACAGTGTAGACAATCATTAAAAATATTACTGGATCACATTGTGAGAAACTGAATTGCTTTTTAGTTTCAAAATGAATTCTTTCTCAAACCTTCTAAATACATCAAAGAGAAAGTCTCAGCTAAGGGTTCGTCTTTAGCAACTTGCTGTAACCAATCTTTGTAACAGATGGGGCAGCCCCTCTTCCGTTTTCTGTAGACCACAGTATCCAGCTCCAATTTTATTTATTTTTAGGGTTCTTATCAGCATGAGATGATAATTTTTCAGTTTACGGGATTGAAATCGAGTTATTTTTTGATATAAATTTATTTAAGTAAAAGAAGGGAATTGACTTAAATGAAAAATTCAGTAAATGATGGTGTAGTTTTAAAGTTTGAGAAGCATTGTTGTAAGAGATAATTTTTTTTTTTTAGTTTTACATTTTTTTTATTAAATCATAGCTGTGTACATTAATGCAATTATGGGGCACCATACACTGGTTTTATAGACCATTTGACATATTTTCATCACACTGGTTAACACAGCCTTCCTGGAATTTTCTTAGTTATTATGTTAAGACATTTATGTTCTACATTAGTAAGTTTCACATGTGCCCTTGTAAGATGCACCGTAGGTGTAATCCCGCCAATCACCTTCCCTCCGCCCATCCTACCTCCCTCCCCTCCCTCTCCCTCTTCCCCATATTCTTAGGTTATGATTGGGTTGTAGCTTTCATATGAAAGTCATAAATTAGTTTCATAGTAGGGCTGAGTACATTGGATACTTTTTCTTACATTCTTGAGATACTTTGCTAAGAAGAATATGTTCCAGCTCCATCCATGTAAGCATGAAAGAGGTAAAGTCTCCATATTTCTTTAAGGCTGCGTAATATTCCATGGTGTACATATACCACAATTTATTAATCCATTCGTGGGTCTATGGGTACTTGGGCTTCTTCCATGACTTAGCAATTATGAATTGGGCTGCAATAAACATTCTGGTACAAATATCTTTGTTATAATGTGATTTTTGGTCTTCTGAGTATATACCTAGTAGAGGAATTGTAGTTCAAATGGCAGGTCTATTTTTAGATCTCTAAGTGTTCTCCAAACATCTTTCCAGAAGGAACATATTAGTTTGCATTCCCACCAGCAGTGTAGAAGTGTTCCCTTTTCTCAATATCCACGTCAACATTTCTGGTCTTGGGATTTTGTGATATGGGCTAATCTTCCTGGAGTTAGATGATATCTCAAAGTAGTTTTGAGTTGCATTTGAGTAACATCTAGGAGACGATTGTTTCTAGAACAGTTATCCTGGGTTCCGTGTATTTCATAAAGGAAAAATTAGCTAAGTAGTGATGCATCTTACTGAATTTTGAAGCCTGCTTAAGACGTAGGAAAAGACTGGAAGATGATAACCTTTCCTGGGTGAGGGTCTCTGCGCTAGACGCTTGTCGCTTGCTGGTCTTTGATCCTTATAAAAACCTGAAGAATTTGTATTAATTTGCATACTCAGGCCTAAGTCTAAACTCCAAGCCTTTCTTCTAGCTACACTGTTATCAACTCATTGGCTCCTGTGCACCAACCACAGGTGCATTGTAGGTGCAAAATGTATGGCTGAGACAGCTGTGTGGAAAAACATGGATGTTGATGTAAGACTTACCTTGAGTTTGAATCTCAGGCATTTATTTATTATGCCATTTCCTGTGTGCAGGCTTTTCTGAGCCAAGATTTTCTGCTCATCTGTAAAATATAGATAATTATAACTAGTTTACAGAGTTTTGGAAGGATTAAATGAATAGCTCCTGGGAAGCATTTAGAAAAATAGGTGGGAAGTAAACAGTTGCTCCATTTTGGCTACCTCATTCTATTTTTAAAAATCCAATACTCTGTCCATGTGAATTGAGACTAGATATAATTATTAGACATGACCATGAAATGGGGAAGTGAATTTATATGCTCCTGAACAAATATTCCTTCAACAGACCTCACTCTGACCTCAAGAGGATGATTAGGGAGGAGAGAGAGAGAGAGTTATCATTTAGCTACATACGTTCACAAGTTAATAAAATAAAATGCATTTTACTTCTTTCTCTCCCTGCCTTTCCTGGTGTCTACAACAAAATGAGCTCCCTTAGAAAGATCTGAAGTAAGGACCTCCATGTGATGAAAAGCTGTTTCCTTTCACTGCATAATGAAATATTAGATACACACATGTAAATTTATTTTTGTCTAATTAAAATTGTATATTTTATCAATAATATCACGTTTTTCTATACTGGTAATTGATAGCTGTTAAAAACAGGTTTAAGAATGACATTCAGACTTCCATAATTTGAAAAAAGAATTCCAGAGGGCGGCGCCTGTGGCTCAGTGAGTAGGGCGCCAGCCCCATATGCCAAGGGTGGCGGGTTCAAACCCAGCCCCGGCCAAACTGCAACAACAACAAAAAAATATAGCCAGGCGTTGTGGTGGGTGCCTGTAGTCCCAGCTGCTCGGGAGGCTGAGGCAGGAGAATCACGTAAGCCCAAGAGTTAGAGGTTGCTGTGAGCCGTGTGAGGCCAGGGCACTCTACCCGAGGGCGGTACAGTGAGACTCTGTCTCTACAAAAAAAAAAAAGAAAAAAGAATTCCAGAATATCACTCCATCACATTCTGCTGTGAAAATGACTCTTACCCCCCTTCTTCCTTTTTAATAAATCTTTAAGTAACCCGTCAGGCTTCCTTAGGTGATATGAACTTGGGTGCTTACCTTCTATGATGGATAATAAGAAGGAAAGTTTTTTTTTTGGTAAGAAAATATTCAAATCTTTATGGAAAAGTCATATATATGAAAACATTATATGTTTTGTATGTTACCAAAATGCCTCAGTTCATCAGAAGGCATCAATAGTTTCTTTTCTTTCTTCCTTTCTTTTCTTTTATTTTTTTTTTTAGGATTAAAGAGTTTGAAGAGGCTATCCATTGCTTTACCTGTGCTATTAAAAATAAACCACGTTACCTGGATGCTTATAATGGACGGGGAAATTCTTATATGAAATATGGTGATAGTGAATTCATCAAGAAAGCGCAGAAGGACTTTCTGAAGGCAATGCATTTCGACCCATCATACATAAAAGCCAGAATTAGCTTAGGCTATAGTTTGCAGGTAATATTATTTAACATCGCTTGAGCCTTGAAAGCATGTTTTGGCCCTTTACTGGTAATGAAGATAATGCCACTTCTTTGGTCCTAAGAATTTACCTTCCTCTTACCTAGTTTCCAGAGTGGCAGTGGGGATCAGGGGTTCAATTAGTGACAGGAAGCCTGCTTGGATAAGCCTGGGGAGGGACCTTGTCTGCTGGTCGGATGAGGAGCTTTTCAATCGGAGTTTCCTTAATGTCTGCACCCCTCCTTACTGCACCCCTACATTTACAAACAACTTTTAAACTTTGCCTGATAAATTTAACATATGAGAACCTGGCTCACATTTATTTTATTGGCTTATACCTGGGCTATGTAAGTTTTGTTCTATCTATTGTATTAGATAATACGTGAAAGTTTTGACGTAGTCTCCAGCCACGTGGTGAGTCAGAGGGACACTGTACAGGAACTTCTGAATGCAGCCATCTTCCAAATGGCTGTGCATCTGGACTTGCTGGGAGGGCAGGAGGCCAGGCATGTGCCCTTCCTACAAGATGGACAGATGCTACTCTGTGTGTTACCAAGCAGGTCTCAGAGTGATTTCTGGGACACTCCGACCTGACCCTTGCACCAAAATTTCATAACTCAATAAGCTATTTGCGCTCATAAGAGATGTAGTGACATTCTTGTAATAAGTGCTTAAATGCGCTATTTTCTATGAAAAGTAACTGAGTAATCTTGAATCTTCTTTTTATCCCTTTAATTTAAAATTTTGAATAACAGACAAAAAGTATATTTGAATTATTATAATTTACAGAAATTCCTCTTAATGATCTTCTGTTAAAGTCAATTTTTAAAATCTATATTATTATTATTTTTTAATTAAATCATAGCTGTGTACATTAATGCAATCATGGGGTCCAATGTGCTGGTTTTATATACAATTTGAAATATTTTCATCGAACTGGTTAACATAGCCTTCATGGCATTTTCTTAGTTATTGTGTTCAGATATTTATATTCTGCATTTAGTAAGTTTCACCTGTACCCTTCTTAGATGCACCATAAGTCTAGTCCAATTTTTTAAAAATGAGTTTGGCTGATCCAAGTGATAATATTGGAGGGGGTGAGAATGGTTGTTATAGTCAGGTATGCTCTAGAACTTATTAACAAAGGATATAAGATTGCTTTCTGAGAGCCAAGCACAAAATTAGCCATTATTGTATCATAGTAGAAATTTACAAAGTCAATTTAAAGAGACAAGGTGACCTTCAAAGCAACTAGCCCTGACTTCAATCCAATGAAATGTGCTAACTTTACCATTCATTGTATTCAATAGACTTTTTTTTTGAAACAGAGTCTCAATCTGTTGCCAGGGCTAGAGGGCAGTGGAGTCATCATAGTTCACAGGAACATCAAACTCCTGGACTCAAGCAATCCTCCTGCCTTAGCCTCCCAAGTAGCTGGGACCACAGACATGTGCCACTATGCCTGGCTAAGTTTTATATTATTATTGTTGTTGCTATTTTTTTATAGAGAGATGAGGTTTTTATGCTGCTCAGGCTGGTCTTAAACTCCTAGCCTCAAGCAATATACCCATCTTGGCCTTCCAAAGTGCTGGGATTATAGGCATAAGCCTCATACCCAGCCTAAACAGATATTTACTGAACATCTAATATAGAATGGGAGCTCCTCTTGGCATAAGGATATAGCATTGAAAAAGATACATGTGTTTCTTCTTGCAGAGTTTACTACCTAGCAAAGAGACAGCCATCAAACACTTCATCATATACATAAAATTATTTGCTTATAATCATGATTGAGTACAACGAAGGAAAAGTATGGGTTTTAAAGCAACTTAAAACAAGGGAAGTTAGCTTTGTTTGAGAGACGAGAGGTTTTTTTTGAGAAATTGACACATAAGTTGAGGTGTGAAACTATGGGTTGGGGCTCGATATAGTGTTCCAGAAGAACATCCCAACAGAAAGACTTAGAAGAAAGAGAGAGAGGGCCCAAGGGGATGGAATGTTATGGGCAGGGGAAAGTGGTATGAGATGAGGCTGGAGTTGAAGGCCTTGTAGTCCAGTGAAACATGTGAATAGCACTTTATGAACTTTACCCAGAGAGAGAAGATTTTCTAATTAAAACAAAAAACAGGGTCTAGTTCCCTTAATAGTTCAATTTATTTTCAGTTGTATGCTTGGACGTGAGAGTCATTTGGCTCAGTTTGGCTAAAGGCAGCGAGCTTCAGAGATTCTGAAAAATTGGGTTTTTGAGCCTATGAAAAAAAGACAGACCTCAGACCATGCTGAATTTATTAGCTCACTGCCTTCCTGTGGGAGGCATTCAGTTGCTAGCTGGTCTTTTCTAGGAAACACTCTGACATCATCATTCTGTTAATGGCGCCTCTTTCTTGACCTTTTTTTTTTCTTTTCTAGTTGGCACTAAGGTTGGTTGAAACAGAAGATTGGTAGATGTACACGTGTTTCCAATGTATAGTGATCCTAAAATTCCAGATGCTGGTACAATTTATAGAAATACATTTCATACATTAGTTTATTCATTTATTTGTTCAACCCATATTTATTTTATTATGTGTAGTATGTATATATTTTGTATAACTGAAGAAACAGTGCCAGGCAAATAAATACAATTCCTTTCTGTGTATGGAACTCAATGTAAATTTTTAGGCTCTGTTAGAAGCATTGATGTTTCACACAGTGGCCATGATTTTACGTTGTCTGGGATTGGTGTGAGATATGACTGCAATTAAATTTTTTTTAGCTAATTAAATTTAATCAAAAACACTCGGAGGTCATTAGCCAATCAGATACAGTCACAGTATAGTCTACTTAGTTTAAAATACCTTAGATTTAGCACAATATAAATATACCCTTACTAAAGATTTTATTTTACTGAGTGAGTTAGAATCATAAACATGTGGAATGTTGTGGATTATTTCCTACTTCACGTAATCTGAAAATTATTTCAGGCCCAAGGAAAATTCCAAAAAGCTTGGCGCCACTTTACCATCGCCACAGAAATTGATCCAAAGAGCTACCTAGCCTATGAAGGAAGAGCTATAATCTGTCTTCAGATGGGCAATAATTTTGCTGCCATGAAGGATATTAGTACTGCCATGAAGGTAAAAACTTTACTTAGATTGGCTTATTATTAACCTAAGTTAACACTATCAATAAATACATTTAAGTAAGAAGTTCTCTGTTACTTTTTTAAAGTGACTTGTGGAGAATTTTTTTTTTTTACTGAATGATCACTGAGGTAGTTATGGCTTGCCAATTTTATTTGCTTTTTAAAAATTCTACAAATTCCTGGTAAATGTTGATTCTGCTTAGTAAATACAGTTTATAGTTTCTTGGTACATCAGTATTATTTTATAACACAAAATAAATGCACAACCTAAAATAATGTTTTAGGTTTGAAAGAATTAAGGAAAGAATAATGTTCCCCAGATTCTTCCTCCAGTGAAATGACAAATAAAAACCTCATGTTGAGTGCAAGGACAGAAATTCTTCTTCTTCTAGCTTTTAGGTTTTGTTTTTGTAAATTTGGGCAGAAGTCATATTTCAGATGAGAAAGAGGAAAGAATTGAAATGTAATTGCTACTACATAGGACCAATAAGCATGTTAACTATTAAATCTAATTTCTTCTCTACTTTAAAATAGCTAAACAGGTAAGTTTTCCCGCTATGTCTATTCCATTGAATGGAACCGAGCAAAACAATAAGATAGTTTGTTTTATTGCAGCCAAATCAACAAAAAGTGTTGACATTGAACCAACTTCATGCCAAGTCCTTTCTCGAAATATTTGCTCTAATGGGCTTTTAACTGCACTATAAAATTACTAGTTTCCCACAAGTAGATTTCATAACATTCATTTTTGCAGACATGAAATTGGAGATAAATACTGTTCCCAGATGCTAAATACTCATACTATTATATTGCAGATCAATACTAAAGCAGAATTCTTAACAAATCGTGGTGTGATTCACGAGTTTATGGGTCAACGACAGAATGCAATGAGAGACTATCAGGCAGCAATTTTGCTAAACCCCAAGTACCCGCTGGCTTACTTTAATGCAGGAAATATCTACTTTCACCACAGGCAGTTTTCCCAGGTAATGTGAGTTTTCCTTAACATTTTCTTTTTGAAATTAAATACTTTCTTTGTTTTATATATATATATATATGTTAAAATGTAATCCTTATAATGTAGGATAATAACTCACTAGTTCTTTTTAAAAATGTTCTTTTCAATACAAATGTTTGTAATTTTTTTTAACTTCAGAATATTACAGGGGTACACATGTTTTGGTTACATGAGTTGCCTTTGTACAATTTGAGTCAAAGTTGTAAGTGGACCCCTCACCCAATAGTGTGCAATGTACACATTAAGTGTGAATTTACCCAACTCCTTCTTCCTCTCCCACTGCTTTCTTTCTTTCTTTTTTTTTTTTTTGTAGAGACAGAGTCTCACTTTGTGGCCCTTGGTAGAGTGCCGTGGCCTCACACAGCTCACAGCAACCGCCAACTCCTGGGCTTAAGCCATTCTCTTGCCTCAGCCTCCCAAGTAGCTGGGACTACAGGTGCCCGCCACAACGCCCAGCTATTTTTTGGTTGCAGTTTGGCCCAGGCCAGGTTTGAACCCGCCACCCTCGGTATATGGGGCCGGCGCCTTACCGACTGAGCCACAGGCGCTGCTGCTGCTTGCTTTCTGTTGAGGTTTACTACCAAATGTGCACATGGGTGTTGATCGATTAGTTCTAATTTAATAGTGAGTACATGTGGGGTTTGTTTTTCCATTCTTGCAATACTTCACTTAGGAGAATGGTTTCCAGTTCCATCCAGGTTGTTACAAAAGGTATTAGTTAACCATTTTTATGGCTTAGTAGTACTCCAAGGTATACATACATCACATTTTATTAATCCACTCATGTATTGATGGGCACCTGGGTTGATTCTACATCTTTGCTATTATAAATTATGCTACAGAAAATATTGGAGTGTCTTTTGATAAAATGACTTTTTTTCCTTTGGGTAAATACCCAACAGTGGGTTTGCTGAATTACTGGTAGGTCAACTTTCTGTTTTTTTGGTATCTCCATACAACTTTCCATCTATAGGGGTGGTACTAGTTTGCAGTCCCACCAACTGTGTATAAGTGTTCCATTCTCTACACAGCCACACCACGATCTATTGTTTGGGCACTTTTTGATAAAAGCCAGTTCCACTTTCTTTCTTTCTTTTTTTTTTTTTTTTTGTCTGTTTATTTTTCTTTCTTTTTTTTTTTTTTTGGTTGGGTCGTTTCCTGGCTTTGGTATCAAGCTGATACTTTCCTCATAGAATAAGTTGATGAGAATTCTCTCCTTCTGAATCTTATGTCATAATTTCTGTGGTGTGAGTATTAGACTTTCTTTGTAGGTCTGGTAGAATTTGGCCGTGAACTTGACTTGGCTGTTTGAGAT
Source organism: Nycticebus coucang (assembly GCF_027406575.1). Classification (NCBI taxonomy): domain Eukaryota; kingdom Metazoa; phylum Chordata; class Mammalia; order Primates; family Lorisidae; genus Nycticebus; species Nycticebus coucang. Next base: position 17,028,784 of record NC_069785.1, on the reverse strand, counting down.
TCACAATCTGCTTGTCTGGAGCAGGTTTCGCTCTTCTTCCTCCTGTGTCCTGTGGTCTCCCTCTGGTGCCTGCTAACAGGCAGGAGCTCAAACTACTGTAGCTTCCCCCATGATGTGCTGCAGGCCAGGAGCTTCCCCTCCCTGGATCCCAGTCTGGGCTGAGAACATGGCCTTCCTGTGGGGCGAGGGGTGTTCCACGTGTATGTTGTGAGTGGGATCCACATTGTACTCTTCTCTCCATTCTGTCCACATTGGCTCCCCCATCTCCTAAGATTAGTTCACAAATCTTCCCTCTGTTCCCCCAAACAATGTGATTGAGACCTGAGGGTATGAGATCTGGCCTGTTGGCCTTTTCCTGGGTCCCTAAAGATCAATCCCTGACCATGCTAGGGAGAAGTGTATTGGACTCAAGTCTCCTGGGGGGTGGGGTGGGTGGTGCTCAGGCAGGTTTGATGTCTGTATAATTCAGGCTGTGCCTTGTTCCGATGGAGAGACTGGGAAAGCAGCAATGGGGAAGGCCAGTGAGCAGGGAGATCATAGTCAAGTGCTCTTTAGTCTGCTGCTGGACCTTTGAGCCCCACTCTTTGTGGAAGCCTCAATATGGCAGCTCATTTGTCTCTTTTGGCAGCAAAAGGGGCAGGGAGAGGAGAGCCTAGATGGAGGAAAGATAGCAGCACTCCTGCTGTCTCTGTCCCTCTCTTAGGGAGGCAGCCTACCTGGATTGTTCAGGCTCAGGGTCACACAGATCCCCTGTGACCACAGAGGTCACAGGACTCCTAGGAGCCAGTGCTGGGAAATGTTTGTGTGGGAATGGGCAAGATGAACACTGAGGGGCTGAAACCCCCTGGGGAAGGACACAGGTCTGTGGTGGGTAGAGAAGCAATATGGTACCTGTGTTCTTGGCTTGGGTCTGTGGTGATGCGAAGCACCCTGCCGGGTTGAGAGCCTGATGCTCTGTCCATAAGAAGCTCCCACTGGCAGCAGCAGCTTTTGGACTCATGAGGGTAGAAAGTCACCCTAGCATCTCAGTAGCCCATCACCTGTCAGAGAGGTGAGCATGGGAGAAATAGACTCTTCCAATTCCCCTTCTCTCTGGACGCCCAGAGTCTTGTGGACTCCCAGTCCGTCTCTGCTGATGTCTTGCTCCGTCTTGTTCTGTTTCACAAGTTCTTTCTGGGAAGTCTTTTGTAAGTTCTGGCATCCTTCCATCAGAATTACACCCAAACTTTGCTTGCTTATTTGTTTTTTCTCCTTCATCTACAGATTTTTCTCCCACTGAGATGCTCTGGCAAATGGTGTATCTGGTCAATCATCCGAACCCCTGTTTACTTCTTTTCTGATTTCCTTTATTGTGATTTCTTTTTTCTCATCTGCAATTGCTTCCTTAACAATTTTTTAGTTCATTTAAAAATATAATTTTTAATCAATTATTATTACACATGTTATGAGGTATGTGTGATATTTTGCTAGCAACATATAATATGTAGTGATCAAATTTGGGTAATTGGAACATTCATCATGCCAACATTTATCATTTCTTTGTGTGGGGAACATTCCAAATCTTCTCTTATAGTTTTTTTTGAAATATGTAATAAATTATTGATAACTGTAGTCACTCTACTATACTGTGCTATCAAACAGCAGAACTTATTCCTTCTGTCTAAGTGTATTTTTGTTTGCATTAACCAACTTCTCTTCCCTATCCCTTCCTTTTCTAGCTTCTGGTAAGCACCATTCTACTCTGCCTCACGGAGATAAGCATTGTTTTTAGTTCCTGCATGTGGAATGGGTGAGGACATGTGAAAGTTGTCTTTCTATGCCTTGCTTCTTATTTAACTTAATCTAATGTCCTCTGGGCATACCCATATTGCTGAAAATGGCAGAATTTTATTCTTTCTTATAGCTGAATAGTATTTCATTGTGGATATATACTACATTTTCTTTACCCATCCATTGTTGATGGACACTTGGGTTGATTCCATATCTTGGCTATTGTGAATAGTGCTATGATAAAGATGGGAGTGCGTATATTTCTTAGATACGCAAGTTTCTTTTCTCTTGGATATTATATACCCAGCAGTGGCTTTGCTGGATCACATGGTATTTCTGTTGTTTTGAGGACCTCAATAAGGTTTTCCATAATGGCTATACGAATTTTCATTCCCACCAACAGTTTACTAAAGAGCCCCTTTCTCTGCATCTTTGGCAGCATCCGTTAGTTTTTATTTTATTTTATTTCTTGATAATAGTTATTTAAATGGGGGGCAAGGTTGTGATCAATTTTGATTTGCATTTCCTTGATGATTAATGATGTTGAACATTTCTTCATATCCCTATAGGCCATTTGTTTGTCTTTAGTGAAATGTTTATTCATATCCGTGGCCTACTTTTTTTTCTTTTTTTGAGACAGAGTCTCACCCTGTTGGCCTCTGTAGAGTGCTTTGGCATCATAGTTCACAGCAATCTCTAACTCTTGGGCTTAAGCCATTCTCCTGTCTCAGCCTCCCAAGTAGCTGGAACTGCAGGTACCCACCACAATGCCCAGTTATTTTTAGAGATGAGGTCTAGCTCTGCCTCAGGATGGTCTCAAACCTGTGAGCTCAGGCAATCCACCTGCCTCAGCTTCCCAGAGTGTTAGGATTACAGGTGTGAGCCACCATGCCTGGCCCCATTGCCCTACCTTTTAGTGGAATTTTGTTTTGTTTGTTTTTGCTGTTGAATTGTTGGAGGTCCTTGTGTATTCTGGTTATTAATCTCCTGTTGGATGAATAATCTGTTAATATTTTTTCTCATTCTGTTGGTTGTCTGTACATTTTGTTAATTATTATTAGTATTATTATTACTGTGCAGAGGCATTTTCCGCTTGATGTGATACCATTTGTCTATTTTTGCTTTTGTTGCCTGTGCATTTGAGGTCTTACCCAAGAATTTTTTGCCCATGCCAATATCCCAAAGTATTTCCCTAATGTTTTCTTTTAGCAGTTTAGTAGTTTCAGGTCTTACGTTTGAGACTTTGATCCATTTTGATTTGATTTTTGTACATGGTGAGAGATGGGGGTCTAGTTCACTTTTCAACATAGCCCGTTTTCCCAGTGTAGTTCATTGAAGATGTTCTTGGTGAATTCTTTCTATGCAGATTGATACTGCTTTGTGTCACTCTATAGTTGTTTTTGGGTCTTGATAGCTTATCTCCTCACTCTAATTAGATGGTCTTCTCTTTAGGAGCAAGAATCATACACTATGCTTCCCCCCCTACATTTCTTTACTCAGAAAGTCCATTCACTCCCATGGCTTATACTACTCGTAAGCCTCCATCTTTCTTCTGAACTCCTAACCCATATTTATCTCCAGTTGCCAGAACTGGTTATTTTGCAGGTGCATTAAAGCCAAAACTGAATTGATCTTTACATCTATCACCCACTCCAGATTTTTTCATAAAAATTCTCTCTCAATTCAAAATGTCACCTTCCATAAAGTCACCTGACTAGAAGAGTCAGAGTCAACCATAACTTTCCCTTCTTACTTCCTTTACCTAGTTGGTGATCTAATCATGTCAATTTTGCTTCTTAATTTTTTTCTTCCATATATGTCCCCTCCTTTCAGTTTCTGCTTGGGGTTAGCCTTTATTCTTTCCCAATGTATGCCATGAGCTTTAAAAGCTTACTGACCCCTGGGATTAGTCTGGTTGACCTCAGAGGTGAAGCTAGAGGCTAGGTCAGAGTTATCTAAGGTATAATTCTGTTGGGCATGAATGAGGTTGTCATTGCTCAAATCTCATTGGCAGCTGGGATGCTAATGTTTCACAGGCTGACAAACCAAGGTCAATTGTCTTAAACTTTATCAAACTCAGATTAGTCCCTGTATGGGTCCTAGAATTGTTTCTTTGCACTGTGAAGTAGTTGATAAGATTAAGGCAAATAAAGTACCCAGGGGGATTTTCTGTTTCCATAGATATTTAAGCATGTGTGAAAGGGAGATCTTTACCTTTTAAATTTACTTGTCTTTAATGACTCTGTGGGTATCAGATACCAAATTATGTGGTTAGATCCAAAGTATAGCTTGAACTTCTTAATTTTTTTTTGAACAATATGGTTCTATTCCTCCCAAATTGCTGACACATTAGCTGAGCAAATCTTTCATATAAAAAGTGTTCCATCCTTTGTCCTGATTTACTGGATGTTTAGGCTTTCTAGTACATGTGGCTTGGGACCATAGTTATAGTTTTGAGAATGGTTATCCAGATAATATCTAGGTCTGTGTGGAGAAAATGTCTTCTATTCCCTACCTTCTTCTCCCTGATCCCATCCCCTGCTTATGACTACACTAGAGCAGGTTCCTGTTAGGAGGAGGGGTCCTTCAGCTGATCACATGATCTCCAAAGGGATAAAACACGCATGTGACTTGGCCACTTGATTTTAAACCATGTTTAGATGAGCTATGTGCATGGATTATGAACTACAGATGACTTTGAAAAAAATTGGATCTATTTTTTAATTAATTACACATACTGAGGGCATTAGACCAAAGGTTAAAAAATCAAGGGCATCCATTGTGTGAGGTGTCTTTAGCCTCTAATTACTTCATAGTTAATATTCCTATACTTGAATAGCTTCATTAAGTTTATAGGTTTTCATTTTCTAAGCAATATAATTTGGAAGCTGTAATAGAAAATCACATTGTACAAAGTGAGGTAAACTCCTAGTGTTTTACTGAGTTCTTTTCTCTTAGCCAAGGTAGACATTTACTCCTACTTGGCTGAAGCTATGATGAGTTGTGGTGTATGATTGTACAGGTTTTATTGATCTTTTACTGGTGAATTAAAATGAAGCCCAAATTACTTTATGAAGAAACGCTTGGTCCTGCTGAGAGTCTTTTTCTGACTTCATTTCTGATGACTGTGAATGCAGCCTTCTTTTCAGGAGTGAATTCTCTTCAAGCTGTTTGTAAATGGATGCCAATTCTGCCCCCATCTCAATAGATCCTTAAATTGCACTTAACTTTGGTATAGACTAGCTGCCATCCAGGAAAGAAATGGATTAAATGATCTTGATTTAAGTGCCTTTCAAAAGTCAGAGGAAGCAAAGTTCATGGAATATTGCCTGAAGGCTATGTTGCTGGTCCACTTACAGACATGGGGAAAAGATGATCTATCAATAATAATTGATTGGGCCAGTTGTTCTCAGTACTTGACCTATTAGCTCACTTCGCACTCATACCAACACTGGAAGTGGAATTCTGTTATCTTTGTTTTTCAGATTAGGAAATTGATGCAAATAGAGCTTTAGTAACTCACTCAAATTAGAGGCAGGGTATGAACCCAGCAATCTGGCCCCATGGTCTGGGCTCCCAGCCACTGTGTGATAAATGGTTCATCTAACCCAAGATGGAAGTGAATAGAGGGCAGATCTTTGAGAAAGATACAGGAAAATAGTTCAGAAAAGGAGAAAGAGAAAAAGATCAGAGAGGTAAAAGAAATGTTAGTGAGACGCACTGTCTTGAGGACAGAAAAGATTTTAATAAGCAAGGAGAGATCACGAGTGTCCATGCCAAAAAAATGTCATAGAAGAAAGAGCTAGAAAATGTTCATAGTTTGAGGACATCAGCAACCTTAGCAAGAGCAGAACTCATGGAATAAGGGCAGGCAGACAGAAGGCAGATTGCGGTGAATGGGGAAAGCCCTGAGTGGCAAGTAATTGGTGAATAATAAACTATATTGTGAAAATGGACTTTCCCTTTAAGGTAGTTTTTAAAGTAGGAGCCAAATTTTCATCCATCAGGGTGTAAGAGAAGAGATTTCAAATTTGCATAGTAGGACATCTAATTAGCATCTCAAACTATTTGTAGTGAAGGGCCAGTTTCTAAAAAGTTTCCAATTTATTATAGATCAATACACATTGCTAAACAAAATAAAAATGAATCTCTGGAAATAGGATTATGTGTTGGGATGTTATAGCCATGTCAAAATGCTATAGAAGTTATTTATTATTTATTTTCAGTTTTGATACTTACCTCTTCTCACAGTTGTAGCAAATGGTTCTTGGACCAGCACCCCAATACCAATCTGTACCCTGCATTTTGAGAGCTCCTTTCAGGTTGATAATGAGTTGTGAATAAGCTAGAGTCTTTGATTAGTCTTCACACTAATTCTTCCTCTCCCTTTCTTATAACTAAGTTTTTATCCCTTTTGGTATGGCTTAGAACCTTATTTTTAAAATTCATTTATCTGTTCAGCTCTTACTCTGTTTTTATAGGCAAAGTGTCACTTTTCTAATTTGCATTTCAACTTTCTTTAAGGCCTTCTCTTCTAATTTGTGTCTTATGTTTTCTTTTTGAAGTTATGAACAGGAATATAGGATTCAAGTGGCAGGCAGTGGGAGAATTTCAACCCAGCAAGGAGGAATATTGTATCACTGACATACAATAGCTGACACATGGTAATAACAAAGATGACCAACATTAGTCCGGTTTTATTAGGGGTTTTTACATTCTTTGTAGACAATGCATCTCTTTATCTGGGATGAAGTGCTTCCACTGACCTTTTGGTATGCCACTGACCTTAATTTTTTTTTGAGACAGAGTCTCACTATATTACCCTTGGTAGAGTGCGATGGCGTCACAGCTCACAGCAACGTCAAACTCTAGAGCTCAAGTGATTTTCTTGCCTCAGCCTCCTGAGTAGCTGGGACTACAGGCGCTTGCCACAATGCCTGGCTATTTTTTGTTGCAGTTGTCATTGTTGGTTAGCTGGCCCGGATTGGGTTCTAACCTGCTGCCTTCAGTGTATGTGGCTGGCACTCTAACCACTGTGCTATGGGCGCCCAGCCGACTGGCCTCAATTTTAAGTTAAATAAATGTGCTTAAAATTTGTGCGTATCTGCCAATGAAAATATATTCAAATTATCATTATCTTCACTTTTTATAGGCCAGTGACTACTTCTCAAAGGCTTTAAAGTTTGATCCAGGAAACAAATATGTTCTCATGAATCGAGCTGCTGCAAATACATTACTGAAGAAATATGAAGAAGCTGAAGAAGATTTTGCATGTGTAATTGAATGCTGTCCCTCTTGGGCAGCAGTATATTTTAACAGAGCGCAATTATACTGCTGTTTAAAGCAATATGAACTAGCTGAGAAAGACCTCAGTAAAGGTATAATTTTGCTAATAATTTTGGTAAAATTACAGTTGTTGATGTGATTGTTTTTAGATTATAAAAGAAAAGCATCAATCACCAGGTCTTTTTGTCTAGATGAACTTACTAATATTTTTAGATAACATGTCCTATTATAATCAATATCGATTCTTTTTCCTTTCTTTCTTTCTTTTTTTTTTTTTTTTTTTGAGGCAGAGTCTCATTATGTCACCCTCAATAGAATGCCCTGGCATCACAGCTCACAGCAACTTCAAACTCTTGGGCTTAAGCGATTCTCTTGCCTCAGCCTCCCAAGTAGCAGGGATTACAGGTGCTCACCACAACACCCAGCTATTTTTTTTCTTGTTTTTGTAGTTGTCATTGTTGTTTTGGCAGGCCCGGGCTATGTTCAAACCCACCAGCTCTGGTGTATGTGGCTGCCGTCCTAGCCGCTGAGCTACAGGCGCCGAGCCCAATATAGATTCTTTTAAGTAATATCTTTACTAAAAGCTTTGGTAAGGTGTAATGCAGAGACTTATTAGGAAGTCACACACAGACAGTGCCAGTCTTTCAAAGAAAAGCATTATACTGTGTTTCCCCAAGACAGCTTTCTTAAAAAGAGTCAATGTTTTTTAATTTGACTAAATAGTTACGTTTGAAGAAAAATGTTTTCAAATGGATATTAAAGTTCCTATGTTATGAAATTTTGTTTTTAATAAAGATGAGATTATTTTTCAGTGCCAGCATAAACATGTAATGTTTTTCCTTTGCAGCCCTGTCTCTGATACCTAATGATGCTGTAGCATACAATTTTAGAGCCAAGGTTCGTGGTAAAATAGGCATGATTGAGGAAGCTGTGGCTGACTATAACCAAGCACTTGATCTTGAAGAATATGCCTCAGTAACATAATTGCATAGACTGCGGATTCTGTAGTAATTTACACAGCTGTTCTTCCTAAAACCAAAATGAATTTGTTGTTTAACAGGTTGCACTATTTTCATTATTGCATTCATTATGCGTAGCCTTCTATGTAACCCTTTAATGCATTTTAACAAAATGTTTCTTGTTATACATTCATTATAGAACTTTTAGATCATTTTCGGAATAATACCTCAATAACTGAATTTCTTCAAATGATGCAGAGTTTAAGTGGGAATGTTTCTTAACACTTAAAATATTTTCTTAAAATTGCATTTCCTTAAATTGACTGGCTAGTATTACTTGAATTTATTTTGAAAGAAGAAATTTGTAAGAATGAATGCATAACGATTAAAAGTGTGTCCTTGTTCTAATTTAAAGTATCTATTTTTCTACCAGAGTTATTCATGTTGCATTTGGGGAAACATGGTACCTGACAGTATTACTGTATTGTTGCTTGATGAGTGCAGCTGGAAGTGTGGTCACAGAGCAGGGGACATCTGACACCGGTGGGGACAGGTGCAGGAAAGAGAATGAACAAGAAGCGTGGGTGGGGTGCCTGGGCAGGCAGGGCAGGTCAGAGGCAGAAGACACAATACTGTACTGTGAGAGCCCCGTGAGAGCCCCAGTCTATATTCTTAGCGTGTTGTAACAGTAAGATTTTACTCCGAGGTTAGTCAATGTCTTAGAATCATTGAAATATCAGGAACCTTCATGGCCACTCACTGTGAGATCCCAGCCAGTGTTCAGAGTCTCTTCCTCTGCTCGGCTTTGCCTGGCTAATTTATTCTCAGGATGGCATTTTGTCCCCTATCTGGGAGGTGGCTTCGATGTTTTATTGTACACTTCCGTGCACTGCCACCTGCTCTTTGGGAATGCCTTTCACATCTGCATGTCCTTGCTTGATGCTGTGCCTTCCTCGCTAGGCTGGAAACTCCATGAGGGCAAGGACTATGTCCACCTGTTCACCAGCGCTTATCACAGTTTCTGGCACATAGCAGGTGCTTCATAAATATTTGATGAATATATTTAAAGAAAAGACAGGTCTGGATCCTCACACAGTATTGCCCAACACAGATATATATTCTATTCATTTCTATGGTAAGTCTCCACAAGCCTGGATTCTCCAGAGGTCCAGCCAGTGGTGACACATGTTTTCAGTGCTTTTCTGCCTAACACTTTAAACTTTGTCCTTAGGGTCTACGCAGCTTTCACTGTGCCTAACTTAAACTCACTGTCTCATTCATACACACACCAGCCTTAAGACCACAAGATAAGATTAACATTAACATTAAAAAATGAACTTCAGAAAAACCAAGATACAATAGATGAGATGAGATCAGTCTGCTGTAAAAGTGACCTCCCCTAAGGATTGGTCAACAAGTAGGGAGCTGGAAACAGAACTCTGTCAAGGGGATAAGGGTGTAATGTCTGAAATAATGATGTATCAGCATCTAATCCAATCATTATAATCTTTGTAATTGACAGTGATACAGCGTGATCAGGTTGTAACCCAATGAAGTATAGTGCCTAAGAGACCATGCAAAAAATTTTTTTTAAACTTTCAGATTATTGTGAGGGAAACAATTAAGTTACAATGTTTGCATTTGTTAGGTAGAATCCCTGTTACGGTTGTGTCCCACACCCAGGAGGTGTGCCATATACTGTTACATGGTGCCCATTAAGTGGGAGCACCCCCATCCCTGTCCCTCATCCTCCCTCATCTTGAAATGAATGGAGTTTTCCTCTTGCATGGGCATGTATTAGATCGTCTACTGACTCCACCATGCAAATTATTAATTATTATCCTTTTTAAAGAAAGGTTATACTCATCACGGGGACATATAGTGTGTGTGTAACTTAGAACAAGGGGAGGATGTTTGTGTGCACGTTCCTAGCTAAACATGTCTGCTAAACAGTGAGCAGCAACATTCTGATCTTTTGACATATTTGTTGGTAAATTCCCATAAAGTAAATGGAAATACCATGGCCATAGCTTTAATTCACTGAAGCAATCAGGTGATTCGATGACTTCTTTTTCTGATGTTATTCTATCCAACAAGTCTTCTTCTAGGGATAATTTGTTTTTCCATATGAACATACAGAAATATATATATGTATAGTAATTAGATTCCATTTTATTGTAAATCATACATACGCAGAGTATATTTTCATAGAAAGTCTTGCACAAGTTTTGTACACCAGCCTTTGACAGTGATTACCTGTGCAGAGAGGGTTTGATAGTAGAAGTTGTTTGGGAGGTTTCAGAGATCTTAAGTTTGACTTTTTTACTTTTGATGCTTCTGTATTTTATAATTGAGAATGTCTTGGTTTTATAGTAAGAAAAATATAAAATTATCCACCATCCCACGTTAAATAGCTTATCTGAAGCAACTTTTTGAAACTATAACAGACCCATATTGAGTTTTTCCTTATGTATCTGAAGTAGCCTCTGAGCCAGAGCTGGCGGGTAGGGACACTTCCAGGGTACCCCTGGGCCAATGGTCCTGCCCACACAGCATCTCAGGTCCATGCTTGCATCACAACCCTCTCTTATAAAACACTTAGCCTTACAAACTGTTTTTCTAAAATACATGGGGTAATGTTCATAGTCACATTTCCAAGGAAAACATAAAATTGGCTGCTACACCTGTGGGTCTGTTGAGGTCTTCGACCTTCCCAGAGCTACAGAAGATCCATGGGCTCTGAAAATATAAAGAACTCTAAAGCCTCTGATTAAAAAAAAATGTAATCATGAAAAATTTTATCTCAGCCTATCTATCAACTTTATGATACAAAATTTAATAGAAAAAGTAATCTCAAGAGACCAGTGGTTTATGTGGATGATACTTATAATTTTATAATCATTTAAAAGTAATAAATCACTAAGTGGAAAAAGCATCATTTACATTCCAAATACAAATGTGCTCCTTTGTCTTACTTCAGTTGGTTAATAGGTTAGATAATTCCATTTATTGTTACTATCTATCTCTTTCTATATATGTATATATTATCACATGACAATTTAAAGTACAATTTTCACTTACATAATTCTAAGATGTAAGGGAAAGCTCCCTAATTGTTTTATATGAAGCATTTCTTTTCTTTCTATACCATTCCCGTAGGAGACTTACATAAGTCTGTTATAAATCAACTTGACTTATACATAAAGAAAAGTAATTAGGAATTTAACTTCATATATATGGCATTCTGACTGCTACATAGAAGTTTTCTTTTTTTTTTCTTTTTAAAGCCTGTTATAAACCACCAAGTGCTGAATTTCTTAGACTGGGAGAGCACATTTAGGTCTGTTTGCTTTATAAGCCAGGAACAAATCTCTCCTTTGAATTTGATGACCAAGATAAAAATTTTAGTATCTAAGTTAAGACATTTCATTATGCAAAAAGAGGTCTTCTTGCCTTAGAAATGATGGAGCAATGGTTTTATTAAAGTCGCAGAGATCTATTCAGAAAATCAGCAAATTCTATAGCAGACCCCTGAGCCTTTGAGCTGTGGGTGTCATTTCCCGTGAATGATGTATGAGTCGTGTCACAGCTCGGCCGAGCCTCGCCCCTGCACAGAATCCATATGAACATACAATTCCTGGGCTGTACTTTAACTATATTCCATCTTCTGTGGTGAGTAGACTGGGTGGAGGAAGAATGTTTGAGAATCGAAAATTCTTGGCAGTCCAGGAAAGAGTTTAATAGACTAGATTTCTTACTGTAGCTTGGTTGTGCAAGTGTGATTTTTGCATAGAAGATTCCTGCAGGCTTTCTGAAACTGGATGTCTTCACAAGAAAGGGAATGAGTGAGTAGCCAAGGGGCACCGATTTCACCTGAGGAGTGTAAGAGAGAGAGTTGGTGTGGGGGTGAGGGATGGGGGGGAGGAGAGACAAATTTAAATTATTTAACTGTGAAATAATTTAAAAATGTTTTTAGTAAAAAAGATACAGCTAAATCATAGAGCAGAACTTTAAAAATTGGCATGAATCTTCAGGTTAAATCACAAGACTTTTCTTTTTGGGGTGGCTGCTTTGGGATGTGTGGCAAACCCACAGACTGGCATTCACTCTCCCTGCTGGGAAGTATGAGATGACAGCGGCCTCTGCCACCACAGCACCCCGGTGCCATGGGTCCCGGAGGATGCCAGGTGGGTCCCACAGCATTCTCACAATGCACTTTAAACCCATTCTGCACGTGAGGAAACTTGAGTCCACAGAGACTAAGTGGCTCAGTGAGCTCCCACATTTAAATGGAGAGCCACAACACAAACCCAAGATACCTGAGAAACACCAATTCAGGAATACTTTGGAATGAAAAATACCAATAAAGCAAGCTAAAAAAGACCAACACCCTCTTCTTCAGTTTTTAAAAAAAATTCTAGAGTAGTGATTGGATGTAGAGTAATTCAATTCTTAAAGTTCTTTCAACAACACATGTGTTTCATTTAATATTTGAGGTGTCAGTGGGTATACTGACTCTCATCTGTGGCACTCTCTCTTTCAGAGATTGAGGCAGGAGGATTGCTTGAGCCCAGGAATTTGAGACCAGCCTGGGCAACATAGGGAGACCTCGTCTCTAAAAATAAAATAAAAAAGTAAAATAAATAAAGTACTTTAAATGTCATCTTCCTGTTTACCTAGGCTCATTCTACGCAGTATGAAATATGGGGGATAATAGAAGCATTTCAGTGCTTTACTGTCAAGATTTTTCTAAATGCTTCAAATGCATCTTCTGTTTAATTACTGCGACCACCCCATGAAGCTATGATGATTAGTAACCTCATTTTATAGATAAAAAATTGAAGCAGAGAGAAGCTGGGTTATTTGCCAAGAGTCATGCTAGCAATTTGAGCCCAGGGTCTCTGTTTTGTTTTTTTTTTAACCAGGATGTTAAACAGCACAGGGAAGAAGCGCACCAGGCCTTTGTCCTATACTAAGGAGCTACAGATAAGTCTCCCTAAAACTCCATCTCTTGGCATCCCAGAAATTGTATGTCTCCTTGAAGACTTTAGGAACTTCACGTTTCATCCCGTGTTTGGAATAACCTAGATGCAGAGTGAGCAATTCAATTTTGCTTCAAAAATGAGGAAGATTAGAGGATAAAACTCAACCTTAAAACCTAGTAATTAGCGTCACAATGCTGGAGCATTAGAGCTGCTACGAAGCCAGAACTTTATTTTCTAGATCCTAAGTCACTCTCAGATTTATCCCAGAAAGTTTATAGGAAAAAGAAAGGAATCGCCAAGGGGAAGTGACTAATGCTGACCCGGAGCTCTAAACAGGACAAGGCTTTAATAGTAATTTCTACCACTGAGCTCTCCTGTGACCCACAAGCAATAAACAACAGTCTTTTAAAACCGGCAATGGCTTACCGTGTTCTTGGGCACTGAATGGGGAGAACTGGATCAATTTCTCTACACTTGTAATGTCAAGAGGGGTCACACTCAGGGACCTCTGTTATAAAAGAAGAATTGTTTGTGGCTATTGAAAAATCCTTGCAGAACTGTCCGTCAAACTTTATGAAATGTGTGTTATTTAGGTATCAGTTTTCTGGATCTAATTTTTTTTCCAGAGAATTCAGAATCAAACCCTTTCCTTACTGGGTAGTTTCATACTGACAAACATCGTGCAGTTTTATTCCATCTTTCTTCCCCTCTCCCACTTGTTTGTATTGATCCTCACACCTTTTTTTTGTCTTCATCTCCTGCTCCTGTGACTATAGCCTAACTCAGTATTTCTCAAAATAGAGTCTGTGGTTCACCTATGTCAGAATAAGCTGGGATGCTTATTAAAAACACAAATGTCAAGCCTTACTTCAATTTTGCTGTATCAGAATCTTTGGGTGGATGAAACCTGGGTTTCAGTAAGTTCCCAAGGATATGCCTATCCGTGCTGAAGCAGAGGAGGTCTGGCCTCGGGGTTTTTGAACTGAATAGAGAAGGACTTGTTGCAACACAGATTTCTAGGCCTCACCCCATAGTTTTCTGATTCCTTTGGGTAAGAAGAACTGAGAACTTGCATTTCTATTGAGTTCCTGGGTGATAGTTAGTAATGCTGCTGTAGGTTCCAGAAACCCCACTTTAAAGTTAAAAACAAAGCAAAATCCCACTCTGGAACTCTAGAGTTTGAGAAGCTTTTCGAAGTCCTGGTAAATGTTTTAATAAAACATAGCCCAGATTGATAAATATTAATTATCTTAGTTGTAAAAATAAAACCATAACCTGTGCGTATAGGTCCTCACACTCCATCTCTGCACGTTCAGCCCAGTGCATCCTTCAGAAGGTGACCCCCCTCCCCCCACCGCCTCAGGGGATCATCCTAGGTTCACAACACTGTACGGCCTCTTTCCTGGGCCCCCACGCCACCTCAGCTTTCCATTTCTTCAAGGACACTGATTTCTACGTGGGTGCGCAGTTATTTGTATTAGGAGAAGATGTTTCACTTTTCCCACCACACTGCAGATTCCTCAAACACAGCGTTTATGCTTTTTTAATTGTTTGCCTGACAGTGTCTAGAGTGGTGCCAGGCATTTTGGTGACGCTCAGGGAATGAATGAATTCTTCAGTGGGTGAAGGATGGATTTAATTCCTTTGAATTAGAGCTATACTGTTAAGGTGTCCTATCTTCCTCTTGGAGGATCTGTCCTCACAGCAGTGACGGTCATTCTCTTCTGTCATTTCACTGAGTTAGTAGGTAGTGCTTGGGAAGAGCCCCTTCCTATACAAACTTAGAGAAATCCAAGGAGCACGCCAGTAAGGTGTTGTAGCCCTTTGCTGGTATCCTAGGAATACTTTTCTCTGTCAGAATAAGCTGGGATGCTTATTTAAAACACAGCCTCTTTTCTTTTCTCTGTCTTCATCAAAGTGCATCTTCTGGCTGAGCAGCGCCCGCCTCCTGGGAGCATATTGGAGACGCAGCATCCTGAGCCCCACCCTGGGCCTCCTGAGTGAGAAACTGCGCTGTGCTACTCAAGACTCCTTTTGACGGAAAAAGAATGCTTAAAACATAGTGACATGTCAGTAGTAGAAGTTTTTGGTGCTTAGAAATTTCTTAAAAAAATTTTTTTTACCCCAAGACACTCTTGTGGTAACTGGGATTCTGCTCGTGGTTTGTAATCATCATCAAAGGTTTGCATTAAATGGGCATCATATTGTGTTAGACGCTATAAAAGAAACATAATTAACCTGAGCTTTACCACAAAACCAGACATCATTTATGTGGGCAAGCACATGTTAAGACATAATTAAACACACGAAGCATATAGATGCGGTGGCAATACGACATGAGAGGATTTGTTCTTGCCATTTTTTATTATTATTCATCCCTCATAATCCATATTTCTTTTGATTTCAGAATCTTCAAACAAGGATATTTTTAGCTATTAGTCCACAAAAATTTGTTATTCAATAGCAACCTGGGCTGGTTATAGAAAGACTGGTATTCCCAAGTATCTTTCCAATCTACTTCAATCTGTAACAAAAAAGAATAAATATCCTTTGATATGGAAAATTCGTTACGCTCTGTGGTACCCGAATAAAGGCATCTTCTCTCTGACGTTCGCGTATAGCGTAACTCATGTATGAATGGGTCAGGCATCAAAGGCGTAATTAACGATCATAAGTGAATTATCAAAAATAGGGAAACGTGTTTACATGCTTTGTGTTAAAATATTTATTCATAATTTAGAGTTCAGAGTATGTCACTATTATACAAATCCAAAAATATTCATTTAAGCTTATTTGAGATTACTGTACTTAGAATATTGATCCTTCCTGCTCCCCGGTGAATGGATTATGCAATATTTAATGTGTGAGGCTTACATGGGATATAAACTTTCCTGTTTAATAAGATCTTGTTCCTTTTACGGCAGTCGTGATTCTCACAAGATGCTCATTAGAAAGGTCAGAGTGGCTGTGTTGAAAGTGTGTTAGTGTTGGGATGAGTGTCTCTGCAAGATGATGGAATGAGCTTGGGAACTTCATGTGTCTTGTTCATTGCTGTGTTCTTTTTCATTTCTCTGGGAGGTTTTACGTGACATAATTTAACCAAAGAAGAGAAGGATCATTAAAAAGCTATTTCGGATATGGATGATATTACTGGCTGCAAACATTCTGCTCCGATAGGCCCAGGAGCCTTAGAACAAGAGAATGTAGCAGTTAATTATAAGAATATTTTTTTTTCCATTTTACATAACATTATAGATTTGGATGAATTATTTCTTTACCGTTGAAGATTTTTAAATGGTCTACTTACTAGACATCATTGTTCAAGTTCCGACACAAAATAATTTATTATTCATAATAATTTTGTTTCACTGCTGTTGTCTTTACTTGAGACTGTGGAATTGAAAAACAACCAATGCATGCTACCGTTCCGAATATGATAAAATGACCCTGTTTGTTATGAGCAGAAACAAAAAACAACACCCTTCTCCTCTTAATGGGAGTAGAGAAACCTCTTTGATGTGCACTTTCTTAATTTACAAGAAGATTAGCGCTGTAAACAACTGAGTCTCTCCTAAGATTTATTTCTGCTTGGGAATTTCACTTTCTTTCTCTTCTTACTTTTCTCAACATAAAAAACAAAAATTCCTATGACAGTAATGGAGGTCCCTTCTCCTGGTAGGCTCTCAATGCATACTTGTTTAATATTTGGGGGAAAACTTGATCCCTCAAAAAAGAAGTTAGTTTTACAGTGTGGACATGGATTTCAGTAATTCACAACAAAAGGTCCATGCTAACAGTCAGGATATGGAAGGTAGTTATGTATGTTTTACATCAGTAATAATCAGCCAACATGCCTTTCAGCCTTGCATTTTAATACACTAATGTGCTTTCATGTTCAGAATTATGAACTTCTACATAAATGCATATAAGTTTCTTGATCTCACTCTTTGTCAGTTTTCTGAATCAAAGTAAAATAAGGTTGTTTCCAGAGATGAAATATTTCAAAAGACTAGGGCACATTTTTTTTTTTTTTCTAAAGTGCGTATCTGGATTTAGGTTTAGAATTGCATGTCTGGAAAAACTATTCATAATCTGCTTTTCTCCCCTTTCCTTTATTTTTGCACGTATTTATTTTGGCCAGCTGGTGAGACGGATCTTTTTCAGGGGCTCAGCCTTCTAGTCTAAGTGTGGTTCTCCAAAACCAATCTTTGGATTAAATTCCTGTCTTACTCGCTCCGGTGTCTGAACAGTATTGATGTCAGGGGGGCATGGTGGCCCAGTTGTCTGTCCCAAATGGCTGGTGGCTTGCCAAGTAAAGAGCTTAGCCAGGCGGCCAAACACTATAGCACCTCACCCGGGGAAGGAGTTCAGGGTGGAATCCTCGGGCACTCTGTCTCACCTCGAATCTCCCATGTCAGTTGTCTAATATGAAAGTAGACACAGAGGTCTCCTGATAAAATAAATGGTTCCTCACACTCTCCGAGCTCGGTTTTCACCCTGTTTGGTCAGTACATCTGCTGGACTCACACACAGATTGCTCTGAGGAAGCTAGGGCTGGAAAAGTTACCCTCACTCTGGAAATATTCTATAGCTTTGATTCTGGGGGAAAACTGTATAATTTGGTTCCATTCTATGTGGAATTTATGCTAATGGGGTTTTAAGATTTTGAATAAATTTTGGGCTCCTAAGCATCACAGTTAGCCTGAGAAATGACCTTCCTTCTAGAGGTGCTGGAATTCCAGACCTAGACAGCCCCTAAAAAAAAAAAGACCAGGTGGGACGTGTTGACAAAGAACCAGTTTCCCCTTGGGGTCAGGCGGGCTGAACAAGGGGATGTTCTCTTCTCTGTCAGCTATAAGGCTGGCACATGGACCACAGGATGTTTAAAGGGGTCTATTCCTCATCTTCCCACAGCCTTGAATGTGGGAGAGGATCTCAACTGATGTGGTCATAAAATAGAGACAGCTACAGTCGAGACCCCGGAGCTCCTCTCTTTCCTTTCTCCCCTGTGGTCACCTACGGACCAAATGAGCACTTCTAGCTTTCAGCTTTACTTGAGCTGACACTTCATGGTGTGTTAGAAGGGCAACAGGTGTGGGTGTCATAACTAGATTTCCTAGTGCCATCTCTACCAGCTGCATGACCTCGGTTAACTGCTCGGAGCTATTTTTCACTTACCGGACAGGCCTTCCAGTCCCTTCTGTCCTCACTAACTATGGATTTGCTGGAATAATATTACCTGTTCAGCCAACCTGACTGGGTTGTTGTAGAAATTAAAGGGGATCATATTTATAAAACTACTCTGTAAGCCCTCGACAAAAGATTAAGCAATGTGATACTATTAATTCCCTCTGAAGAATCAAAATAGCTTGCAATTCACTTTTAATCTTCAAAACTCTGTGTATATCTTTTGTGTTCAGATCTTTAATGATGCATACCATGATGCAAGACAAATGAACAGACTAATCTCTCTCACTGGATGTTACTCCAAGTGTCATTCTGAAGCAGTGGCTGGAGGGAGGAACTTTTTTTTTTTTTTCTTTTTAACGGAGATAAAATTAATCCTAGGTACACAGGGTTCTGGACTTTTTTTCCCCATTCCTTTCAAAGTTCTGAGAAGCAGTTTACTGTTTCACACTAGCGATTGCTTAAATACTACTGGGGATGCAACAGCTCTGGGGAGGAATGTGCTATAGTCCGGAACAGCCCACGGCCAGGACGGAGTAAGACGGTGACTGTAGGGAGACACACTCAGAGCCCAAAGGAAAATAACGGTGCCTTTTGTACCTGGCTGTCACTACTGAGGCATGGCAGTGTTCATTATGTCCTCTATGCTGCTGTGGCAGCGAAGAAATAGTTTCCATTGTTTCAATTCATAAAGCGACACAGAAATAAAACTGTCCCCAAGATTTTATATGCCTCTATTTATGTAAACTATAGTGGGTTGCAGCTAAGAG
Organism: Nycticebus coucang; assembly: GCF_027406575.1. Lineage (NCBI taxonomy): Eukaryota > Metazoa > Chordata > Mammalia > Primates > Lorisidae > Nycticebus > Nycticebus coucang. The sequence goes on along the minus strand of NC_069785.1, from coordinate 17,009,827 downwards.
TCAAAGAGAAACAGACAAGGCTGCTCTTTAAGGCACTGAATTGTTTTCTAATTCTGCATGATGATTACTTAAGCTACACCATTTGCTCCTTGAGGGCAAAAACTATGCCTTAGGCTCTTTTCATATTCCCTCCCTTCTCCTCCCAGCCTTGGACCCAGTCGTCAGCCCGTCATAGAGGCTTGGTGACTACTGCTGGCTGATGAAGAGGTGAATGCTCAGACAGAAAGTGAGAGGTACTGGGGTCGGGGCCCCAATTCTTAATCCTGTTCCAGTGTCCTTGGGTTTGGAGCCTGTAGTTAAGGCTGAGGGGTCAGCGCTTCCCTTACCACTGCCGGGGAAACTCACCGAGGTGCCTCACAGTGGAGCAGAGGGCCTGGGCGTGGGGGTCCCATTTGCCCACCCTTTGCCTGTGGCTCCATGTGATGAATTCTAGATCATTTCACAATCACCAGCCTGTTAGGCGTGTTATGGAAAAGTGACTTTAAAAAAAAATAGGGCTACAGGAGAGTGGGGCAGATCAAATGAAGGGGACCAGCGGTGTTCATAATGGTGCTTGAAATTTAATTTCAGGGCTGACCTTTCATTTGACATTTTCGATAATGCTATGGATGTGCTCAGCTATTTGTTCTTAACATATTTTCCATCTTTTGGGGGCACTAATCTACTTAAATTCAAAGTCAATAAAAGAATAAAGTAAATTTTTGGCTATAAAAATCACCCTTTTGGAAAAAAAGTATTCACAATAGCAACAAAATATGCAATGTATGGGAGTTAAACGTTTAAGATTATGAAAAAGTGAAAAATTTTATGAACAGGCAGAAAGATATTGGACAGAAAACTCATGTTTTGAGATGGGAAGATTTTACAATATATGGATGCTAATTATGCCAAATTAATATGTGAACTTGAAAATTCTGTTAAAAATATCAATGTGTTATCTTTTTTAGAACGTGACAACAGAATTCTAAAGTCTATCCAGAATGGTGTTTTTCAACCGTTTTTTTAATCTCATGGCACACTTGAACCTGTCAAACTTTAGCGGCACACTTAAATTGTGTTGATTAAAAAAAAGTAAAAATAAATCATATGTTTACCATCTTTGAACTTCTTTTGATAATACCTAGTGATCTTTAAAAATTTTTGAAGCACGCCTAAGAGCCTCTTGCCCCATACCTGTTGAAAATCACTGGTCTAGAGGAATAAATTGATTAGATGGAAAAAGCTTGAAGATGCTAAAAGCTGACAAGCCTGTGGAATGCTGCAAACCGTGCTCATAGGAAGGTAAATGTATAACTGACGACTCCGGGGAAAGCAAACTGGATAATGCTTAGAATAAAGCTGAAGAAGTATAAATCTTACAACTCAGAATTTGTCTTGTAAGTGTATCTCCTCGAAGAATTTTCCATGTGTATGTATATGGAGACAGGAACAAGAGGTTCATAAAAAATCTCATTTATCTGAGAATGGGTAAATAATTTAAATAATACATTCCATTCATGCAATGGAATATTATGAAGCAATGAAAAGCATGGACCTAGAGCTACATATGTAAATGCACAAATTCCACAAGCATAATGTGGAATAACCGTGGTGAAATAGGAAGCACGTGAATAGTTATACTATGGTATTTATGGAACGTTTTAAAAATGCTAAATTATACCCTGACTACATATGCGTTTCAGAACATATGTAGTCAGGGTACAGGTAAACTCAAGAGAACAATAAATAAGCACAGTGATGGGGCAGTGGCCAACTCTTTCCTCAGGGGAGTAATTGGGGAAGGGCACCTGTAAAGTCATCAACTAGATTGCTCATGCTAAGAGGCCTCAGTCTGCGTGGTAGGTAGACAAGGGCTTATTTTGTCATTCTACACGCCTTTTTATACAGTTGAAAGTTTGCATAATATGTTGAAAAATGTTCAAGGGATGACTCTGTGAAACAGCATGATTTCTTTTTGAATGGAGCAAAACAAACCAGTTATGAGGACCTCACCAGACCATACCAGAGAGCAAAGGGCATTATAAAGCTACAGTAAAGGGCATACTATTGGCTGAGGAATGGAATACTGATTAAAAGAAGACAATAAAAAATCCTCAATCTGATCCATTTCTTCTATAAAAATTTGGTATGCAGTTAAATGGGAGCAATAGTGAAAAGGGATGGATTTTTGCTAAGCAGTGTTGGTACAACTAGATAGCTATTTGGAAAACACAGAGGGAAAACCCACTGCTTAGCTACCAAAATAAATTCCAAATGTATTAAAGAAATTTAAAGGCCAAACGCATAAGAATAGTATACAAAATTTTGAGACTATTTATACAGTCTTGAGGGTGCTGGGTTTTTAAAACTTGACACAAAATCCAGAAATAAAAAAAGAGAAAGGTAGATAGATTTGACCATGTGAAAATTTAAACTTCTTTGTATCAAAATATTACAAAAATAGTGAAATAAAACAGATTTAAATTTTTTTTATTTTTATTTTTTTTTATTGTTGGGGATTCATTGAGGGTACAATAAGCCAGGTTACACTGATTGCAATTGTTAGGTAAAGTCCCTCTTGCAATCATGTCTTGCCCCCATAAACAGATATAAAATTTTTAACAATGTGTATAAAAGTTGTTAAAAATAAAAAAACCCAAATATAGGAATTTTATAAGCAAAGGATATAACCTAAAAAAGGAAGAAATCACGTGACTAATGTGTATTACAAGATTTTTTGTATCAGTAATTAAATACAAATGAAACCATAACTTTCACCTAGAAAGTTAGAAATAAGAAAATAATAGAATAAGAAAATAAGAAAATAATAGAATATAATAATGTGCAATGTTTGAGGAAATGACCACTTACATTCATTGCAGAAGGGGGATGTTAAGTTGGTCTTGGAGTTTTGGAAGCTTTGTTGATCAAAATATACCTACTCTCTGACCTACAAGTCAGACTTCTATATGTTTGTCCTAAAGAAATGATTACAAATAGCTAAATATCAGCATGGTTATCAAAGTTTAGCTTTTAAAATTGAAAACTCAGAAGATTCAATCCAAATATACAAAAGCATACATGAATTATAGTATTTTTATTCAATAAAATGTTATTTCTTTATTAAAAAGTATGTTATCTTTGAATGATAGAATTAAGGTGTTTTCCATCATTTTGCTTATATATGTTTCTCAAATATTTTGCCAAAATAAAGATAGATTTTCTACATTTTAAAAAAGGCAAGAACAGTTTTTAAGTCCTTTTTATTTGTAAATCATAAAGCAGTTCTAAAATTAAAAGCAAATATTCATGAATTGTACTAGGAGCCATGGAGGCATTTTTCCATAAGGAGAACTTAGTATGTTTCAGTACAGGTTGGCTGGATATCCTGAAGTGATGATGACATTTCCCATCCTTAAAATGTAGAATATTGAGTTTGTTGTCTATTTAACACCTCAAAATAAAGCTCACAGTGTCTATGTGCTGTTATTATTATTTTTACATAATTAGCACAATTCATCATATAGAAAGAGATGTCTTCACTAATTTTCAGGAAGGAGGCTATGTATTAATGACTTTGTAAGTTGAGTAAATTAAAAATATATGCCTGGGGTCATAGGCTATAAAAGACGCCTCACGTTCCATCTGAGGTGAGGAGAGATTGTGGGGCTTCCCTTAGGACGCACTCCTGGACGCATGTGCCCTGCACCCCCTCCAGCAAGCAGACCTCCCTCATTAAGATCCATGGAGTCTGTTATTTACAGGCGTCTTTTCATTCTCTAAGTGCACAACCAAGTTGGTAGTTATGGTCTGTAGGAAGAAGTGCGTTTGGGATTAAAAACTGAATGATCTTGCTTGTTCATACTACTGAATATTACTGTTCATAAGATTTCTAGAAAGTTTAATGGTGAACTTGGCTCTGTGGACAAGTTTTCTTAGCTATTAAACACAGATGAACCTTCATGATGTAACCATTTCATCAAGTCACTCTTCTGCTAAGGAATCTTTAATGGCTTTCATTACTTTATTACCCGAAAATCAGACTTCTCTTGCTGACGACTTTGACCCTTTATTTCTAATTATCCCACTTGCGTGAACACATTTCCCACTATTTCTTATACTCCGTTGCTCTGTCCAGTGAAGCCATCTCCTTTCTTTTTTTTTTTTTTTTGTGGTTTTTGGCCGGGGCTAGGTTTGAACCCGCCACCTCCGGCATATGGGACCGGCACCCTACTCCTTGAGCCACAGGTGCTGCCCGCCATCTCCTTTCTTAAAAAAGTAAAGTCTATCCAATCTTTGCCTCCCAATCCCATTACTCATACTGTGTCTCCTGGAGAATACCTTCTGCATCGCCTGTTCATGCACTAATTTGGAGATCATCCTTCTTCCCCAGCTAAACCAATGCAGACTTTATTTATGACTATGTGATGAAACCTATTTCTAACCTGTATAATACGCTCTATGTACTTATTACTGATAATTAGGGTAAGCTTTTAAGTGGTAAGACCTATGTTTAATTTGTTTGTATTTTGCAGAGCACTTAACCCATTCATTGAATGCCTGACCATGACCGTAGCCACTGAATATTTGAGTTCATCTGCTTCTAATTTCGTTTCTTGGGCCATACCAGTCTGAGGTAACAGCTGGTGGTCTTGCCACCAGCATAGCAGATATTTTTTACTTTTGCCTTTTTTCATAGCCATGGGTACCATATCACACGGCTTCATGAGCAAAACTTGGTGGCAGTTGCCAGCTGTGCCTTCCTTCGGTGACGTCTCTGTGACTGATTAAAGCATTTTGGGGGGCCTCATTAATGCTCACCCCTGCTATGAGCCTCCTTTACTGATCTGGCCATGGGCCTGACTCCACGGGGAAGTTGTTCCTGGGCAATTGGGACAAGAGGAGTGAAGGACTGGGCCATTCTCCACCCATGGAACATGGCTTCCTAACTCCTGCTTTCATTTACCCTTTGGTTCTCCACGGATTTTTGTAAGGAAATATTTGTGTTCCTGGTGAGGAGTCTTAACAATGAGACTAACTTTTATAGCATTTTAGAAACAACCAAGATATCCTATGATAAGCTTTTTCATGTAAAATCCTCCAAGGAGGGAGACTTACTATAACCAGAGGTTCTCAGCCTTCCTAATGCCTCCTAATGCCGCGACCCTTTAATATAGTTCCTCATGTTGTGGTGACCCCCAACCGTAAAATTATTTTCATTGCTACTTTGTAACTGTAATTTTGCTACTGTTATGAATCGTAATGTAAATATCTGATATGCAGGATGTATTTTCATTGTTACAAAGGGGTCGCGACCCACAGGTTGAGAACTGCTGCTATAAACTATGTGAAGTGTCATCTTCTACCTGGTGATGTCCTCTACTGATGTCCTCACAAACGTCTCCTTTGCAGCCTGAGCCTAGAGTTTGCATCCTTCCTCCATCAGATAGAAGCTGTCCTCTGGCACCTCTGAAAACTTTGCCTTTGGGGCAGCCCCTTGTAACTGAGTGAATATAGAATGTGTTCTTCCAGCGTCCTGGCTGGGCAGGTGCAGAATCAGGGAGAGAGGAGTGCCTGCCTGGGGGCAAGAGAGTGGGAAGGTGTCTGGGGAAGGGGACCCAACTCTGCACCAGGTGGCTCCGAGAGGCCTTGTCTGTCTGCACTGTGAAGAGAGCCTTGCCTCACTGTTCTGCAAATCATTTTCTTTGAGCTGCTGCCCTCTCTCCTGCTCTGGCAAGTGCATGAGTTTGGCAGGGAGGTTGGCAAGCATTTCACAAGATGGTAAAGGTTAAGGTACAGTGGAGGTTGTTTAGCACAGAATTGTAAATATTTGTTAAAAGGTTTGTGGAGCTGCTTCTTTTGATACCTCTAATCCGCCAAGACAGAAATAACTTCAAAGCTGTACCTAGTCTGACTTGGTCCTCAACCAAAGGAAAAGATCAGCTACTGCTAAAATATGTTTTCACTCACAGCCAGGTAGCCTGCCTTAGCAGGAATCCTGGAGGATGAATCATAGGGTAATTGTCCTTGGGCACTTGCAAATCTGCTTAGGAACATCAACAGGGCCGGAGCTGAGCTGCATGAATAAATGTGAAGGAGCCTTTAGTTCACTCCGTTCAGAGCTGTCAGCAGCGGAACGAGGAGTAAGGTTGGGGTCTGTTCAAAAGGATGGGCTGAGCCAGCCGCCTGCACCAGGGACAGGGAGGCTTCCCTGTGTCTCCTGGAGTGGAACAGGGATGGCACTTCCTGGGCTGGGGGCTTCTCTGGAGAGTCCACAGCAGGGATGTCCAAGTCTTCTCATGAGGCCTGGTCACCTGAGGTCATCTTGGGTGGAGGAGAGGGAATCAGAAGCTAATTCACCATTGCAGGTGGCTTTGACGAATTCTGGAAGTATTTTTTAAAAATATTTTCTTCCATTTCCAAAATGTACTCTTAGTTCCATCTGATAGGACGTCATTGGTTCCCCATAGCAATGAAGCAATAGAGTTGAGTTGTTCTCATATTGCTATCTATAGGGAGAAATTGGAGTGCATGGATTTATTGTGCTTGATTAACGAATGCTATAAAAAGTGACAAGACTTTTTTACATCTTCTACTATAACATTTCCAACCGCACTACCTTAAATGTTTGACTCCTATCATTACTACTATTTTCATAGCCAATACTATACACCTCTTGACGGATCATTAGCTACAAACAAGTCTAAATTCTACTTTATTAGATTATGTTTATAGCTAAATGGTTAAAATCATCCAACTTGATCTAACAGTTGAAGAAGCTTTAGAAACTTTGGAAAACCTTTGGCCTGCAGTTGGTTTATTTCCTAGTCAATGCTTCCTGGCTTTGAGGCTGAGGTGTGATGGAGTCATCTGAAGTCTCTACTGGGTTGGTTGACTGACATGGCTAGAATGTAATGCTTACTGTTGGCTGGGAGCACAGGCAGAGCTGTCGCTCACGGTGTCCCCTGCATCTTGGGCTTCTCACCACATGGTGAGTATTCTGAGAATGAGCATTCTCAGCCATCTAAGTGGAAGCATCACGGATTCTTGTGACCCCCCAGCTTTGGAAATCCCACAGCAGCACCTCACTCATATCACTTAACACAATAACAGGCCATCTCAGACTGAAGGGGTGAGAGACGCCCAGGGTGTGAACTCAAGGAGACGTAGTTCACTGGGGACAGGGAGGCAGGTATCTTTGGCTCTTTGGGGATGACCTACCACAGAAATCCTGCAGATAGCTGGGATGATGGCTGTGGAGTAGGGGTGAGCAGTTAAGACAGGATTCAGATTTGGAAGGTGTCCGTGGCAGAGGTCCTCAAACTTTTTAAACAGGGGGCCAGTTCACTGTCCCTCACACCATTGGAGGGCCAGACTATAGGTAAAAAAAAAAAAAACTATGAACAATTCCTATGCACACTGCACATACCTTATTTTCAAGTAAAAAAACAAAATGGGAACAAATACAATCACACCACCTCATGTGGCCTGCGGGCCGTAGTTTGAGGACGCCTGGGAGAGGTTATAGCCAAAGTAGAATGAAGACCATTTTCTAGGCAGGTGGGGGGACTCTTTGACTTATTCAATGGAAGAAAGAACCTCGCAAGAAATGGAGTTCACAGCAGGCAGGAGAAGAGTGAGGACGATCTGAAATCAGGAAGTCAACGCAGGGGTTTCATCAAGAAGGAAACTGTCAGACTCAAATGTCTCAGGGAGTTTGATAAGAAAGAGATCTAGAAATGTCTTGTGACTTAACAAAAAGGAGACGAGTGACTAAAAGCAAGGTATAATCGGTATATATGAGGAGTTTGAGTTCAGAGAATAGAATAATCAGCTGGATTGCTCTAAAAGGACTTCATGAATGAAGACTGTGTTGGTCTTGGAAGAATACATCCTGGAAAGGATCTTCTAGATGGCACAGATGCCAGCTGTTCATCAAACCTGTTCTCAGCTTCCTGGACACTTCACTGAACTACAGTAGAGGCTAGCTGAGAACTCACATGTGCCCTTCACAACTTTCCACATGGGATTCTCCATATTCCCTCTTCTTTTGGGGGCACGTGACCCATATATTAAGGGTGGTGAGGCCATAAGATGGAAGGATTCTGAATCCCTGAATCATCTCTTGGAGTAGAGCCACCTGCCAAGGAGAAACACCTGCTTTGGCGCTTAAGTGGGCAAGAAACAAAATTCTCCTGAGTTAAGCCACTGATGTTTTGACTCATCTATCACAGCAACTAGGATTATTGAGAAGTGAGGGACTCCTTCAAAGAGCAAGAAGAGGATTAACGAATCTAGGGAGGAGGACTGGAAATGGGAATAATTGGATAAAAGGTTGGAAAAGTAGATGGTGGCCAGATTATGGAGGACCTCAGTTCCAAGGAGAAGTTCTTGAATTTTTATAACATTATATCTTGAATTTTTATTTTCAAATTTGAATAATATTTCACATTCACTATTTATTTTTTTCTACAATAGGCTTACAAGTCAGATATTAATATAACATTTTATAAATGATGAAACAGGTTCAAAGCAAGTAAGTGGGCTAAAGTCCCCAAAGTTATTCCAGCACAGAGCTAAGGTTTGAACCCAGGTTGACTGATTGCAAGGCTAACACTCTTTCCACTACCATGTCCGTGACTCACATGGCCAATTGAAAAACAGAAACTACAAGAAGCTTATGTGTTCAAGGCAGCAGCATTCAGGATGAATTAGCACAACAGCGATTCTAATTAGTGAGGCTTTGGGGTCAGGCATGAGCAAAGAGATAAGAAGCTTGAATTAAGGTGGTAGCAGATGAGAAGGAAAGGAAAGGTCAGAGTAAAGCTTTATGAAGGAAAGAAATTGCAGGCCCTGGATTCTGGGCATGCGACAGGGCGAGGCAGGATTAGACGCTACCCACCATTAGGGTTCAAGTGTGTCTTGGCATGTTTTGCAGAATTGTAGAGCAGGCCCCAGGAGAGTTAATTTGCATGGGGACTTTAATTTTTTTTGGAGAGAGGACTTCTGTGTACTTGATTGGGTGATGGGGGAGATGCTCATTTTATTCCCAGGACCATGATCTCTATCTGAGACAGGTGGAGAGAGAGGCAGGCAAGGGCAGGTGAAGGTGCTTTCATGAAAGATTTTGTGAAGAGGGAGAGTGCAGGTCAGACTTCTTGGGGCTCAAGAAACACAGTGTGGCATGGCGCTGGAAGGGGAGGCCCTCCCGCCTTTTGTTCTAGGACCAGCACGCTCTGACCCTTTTTGCACCTGGTGCACTTTGCCCATTTGGGAGCTCCTAGGGATGGCACGAAAGCAAGGATGGCGTTTGGGGATGGCATCTCCTGGACAGTGCCAGCAGTAGGGCAGCCTCTGTGCTTGTGTTTCTCATCTGCATATGTGGGACACTCTTCAGGGAGTTTTGGGGACACCTGGCTCTGCTGAGGGGACTTCCAGCGGGTGTGGACCGTGAGCAAAATGCAAATTACTGCTATTGATAATAATAACGATTTGCCTCTGAACGTTGGTAAGCCCTGGGGAAATCTCAGATTCCACTGGGCCCCACACTGAGACTATCGGTGTATAGTTTAATGAGAAGACACCTTCCATAGACCGGGGAGGATCATTTAAGGATTGAGACCTGAAGAACGAAAATGAGCTTATTCATACAAATGTAAGTTAATCCTCGCTCTTTTTAAGCTTCTTATTGTGCCTTGTTACTTGACGGGACTTGGTCTGGCAGCATCCTTGGTGTTTAAGAGGGATATTTTCAGAAAATAAGGACTCTTTTTTTACCCCTTGAATGTTTCAAAACGCTTTCATGGTATGTGAAGAAAGCTACTTGATTAAAGTGTTTGTAGTTCCCATTAAATCCCCTTCTTCTTTCCAAATACTTTAAAGTTCTGGCACAAACTAAAAGGGTTAAACTACACCTGGCCCTTTCACCGTGTCATTGCGAATATTGTGAGTAATGTCCAAAATATGAGTCTTCATGTGAACAGTGGGTGATTTCCGCCCTCCCCCGCCGGTAGCCTGCACCCCGCCCCACTGTATCTCACGATGTAAATGTGTTACTCGTTTATCAAGGACAGCGTGGTGATGAAGCAAATCGCTGGTTTTGACACCCTCCGTTACTAAGGAGGGAGGAAACCTGTAGGGCCTGAAGTTTGCCATTAATCTGTGAATCGCACGCCCTGCTCTTGCGATCTCTCAGAGGTGGGTCTGCGTTTGTCTGCTCTTTCTCATGTATTTTTGAGACGCAAATGGAAGGAGCCTAAACATACAAAACCCATCTATATCTTAAGAGGAGACCGGCCCAATTCAGGTCATTATTTCCCCCGTTTTCAGTATCGTTACCTTGCTCTCATTCCTTATCCTCCTCCAGGAAAGAGGGGCGAGGCGAGCAGCCTGGCACCTCAGCTTAGTTGATAGATTTTGCTCCATTAACCTGACTAAGTCTATTTACTTAAAAACAGAGCCCAGATTACCACGACACCAGGGAGAGGAGGACAGCTCTGCTCCTGACTCTCCGCCTCACTCTTTTCTGGGCTGTTTCAGGCTTTCCACATTTTGGTCTGCAGGACAGAGTCTTGGAAGGCCCATGCTGCCACTTTTTTCCAGGAGCTGTTTCTGGGACTCTGGATGTTGCCAATTCCTGTCTCTGCAGCAGGGGAGCCTGTGTCACTTTCAGGGTGCAAAGCAAACTGAAAGGCTGCAAAAAGTAGTTGGCAGAGCCTGTTCCACACGCCCAGTCCAACACCCACCTGATAATATAATTTTTGCCCATTTGTTTTATTCAGTGCATAGTGTGTTTTAAGGCAGCGCTAACACAAATCATCCATTCATCCATCAAATATTTACTGAGTGCCTATGATGTGCCAGACACTAACCTAGGCAGTCAGGTTATGCCATCGACCAGAAATGGGGAAAATTCACTGCTTCATGAGCTTACATTCTGGTAGCAAAAGAAAGAAAAAAATAGCATTCCAGGTGGATAGGATGCATTAAATATAAAATTACAGGTTTTTACATATTTCATAAATCTATTTTGAAATAGCTAACAACAACAGCGTATCATTTTACAGTTTGTAAATACTTTTTTGCATATCAGATTAAATCATAGAGGCGATTTCATATATTTCAACTTTATTTTATTATTTTAGTAACTCTATGAGGTGAGTATTATTCTTTAATCTGTTTTCAAACTGTGAACCTGAGGCTCAGGGTAGACTATGTAAGCCCAACGTCCTAGACTCCACTCAAACTCAGGCACTCTGGCAGAACAGCTAGGAGAACACAAGCTCAGACCATGGATCCAAGGAGCTGCACATTTTTGAAATAATACTGGAAAACACTTAAACACTAACAGTTAATAGTTGATCTGACAGTTTTCATGTGGAGGGAGATTCAAGGAGATTAATAAATTATTGTCACTTTCCTGAGTCTCTTCACATTTTATCTCTTGAAGTGGCGCCTACTTAAGAAATCCCTGAGAATGGAATTCCACACAGGCAGTGTGAAACCAGCACCATCTTCTCAGGCTTATAGTGAGAAGTGGTGAAAAGACCACAGTGCTCAGTTTTCGCCTTAGTGTAAGTTAAAGCTGTGACTTGGGAGCAGTTTTTCTGGGGTCTATGAACCCTAGAAATGCAAAATCCCAAACTCCCTTCAGAGGCAAAGGTCTGCGTTGAGGAGAAATTGCTGGAATTTCTGGAATAGAACCCAGACTGAGAATAGGAATAATATTGGCTACAGAATGAGAAGTTCTGATGAGGATGGGAGAGGGGGCAGAGGAGGAGTATCTCAGAAAGTTCCAGGCCATATATTTAGCTCTTTAAAAATAACAAAAGAGGCAATTTAGACCTCTGACCCTAGACAAATGATCTTGATTGAGTAACAAAGTTACTCAGAAAAGGAAAATAAAAAATACAAAAATGTTCCTATTCAATGAAAGAATCCAGAAAAATACGACCACAGAACAGATGACAATTGTAATCTGGTATTTCAAAAATAAGCTAAAAGTAATTAAGAAATTGATAGTAACTTTGAAAGAATGACAGAAATTAGAATTGGAAAAAATTCAGAAATGAGATAATTGGGAAAAAGGAACATTTATATGACAATGGAATTCATAAAAGAAATAAAAATTTAGAAAATTAAAAAATGATGAAACTAGGAAGAAAAAAGCAAATTAACACAATGGATATTTTAAGAGACACAGAAGGGGGGAAAAGAAAAAAAATTGAAAATTAGTCAGAAATAAAGTAGAGAAAAGCATTCGAGTGAAAGGGACAGAGAAAAGGCTAAATAAAGAAGATCTAATATATATATTTTAGGAATCCTCAAAGACAACTAGGTAAGTACTAAAATCTGTAATTCAAGGAAACTTTCCTGAAATAAAAGATGACAGAGGCTTCACATTAACACGGAAATACTTGAGAAAACTGAACCCCAAAAGGCCAACACTGAGAGATATGCTAGTAAACATATTGGACTTGAAGGAGACAGAGGAAGAAAATCCTTTGGGCATCCGGCCACCCGTGAGCAATGTGTTAGCCAGAAAACAATGGGATAGCATAATTAAGGTAATTATGGGAAGAAACTGTAAGCTAAAGGGCGGTGCCTGTGGTTCAAAGGAGTAGGGCATCAGCCCCATGTACCAGAGTTGGCGGGTTCAAACCTGGCCTGGGTCAAAAACTGCAAAAAAAAGAAAGAAAAACTGTAAGCTAAGGAGTTCATATCCAGCCAAACTTACCTTCAGATATGAAGAGTTCAGGAGTGCTCTTGTGACCATGACAACATTGAGGAGGCATTACTCCTGTAGTCTTCCTGAGTAATCTACAGGAGAATGTACCTGGCTGACAGGTGAGGTGCTGACACTGGGTTGGTAGACCATCCTACAGGAAATGCTCCCCTAAAAGGAGGAAGCAAACCCAGGAGGAAGAAGGATGGCATCCAGGAAATGCAGGATTGAAGGCAAGATCTCTGACACCAAGAACAATGTGACAAATTCCTCTTATGCAGGAAAAGACTTTGACAGAGGGATGTTAGAAGGTGCGGGAAATTTAGTCATATGTTCAAAGTAAATGAAGCGAATGAAAAACAAAAGTATAGCGATTTCAGGATCTAAAAAGTTGTGCAAGAAATGAAATATAATCATACTATATTACTGGACTTGTTAGGGAACAACATTTACATAGTCATAATATGGAAAGAGTGAACGTAGATAGGATGCAAAAAATAAGATAAATCATATTTAGAGAATAATGAAGGGAGGTGTAATTGAATTAATATCCTAATTCACCATAGTAAAAAGTCAGTAGCTAATGAATCAGCTAATAGGATATGGCACCTACCATTCAGAAATATCCAGACAAATACGGAGGAGAGATGGTGAAAGTGTTCAAAGCCATTATTTCTGAGGGAAAGGGATAAGGAAGATATCCCACAACAGTGGACAAGAGACTGTTGTTCTAAGCCTTTAGGTCCTAGTTGACTTTTTAACTAATTTGCATATCATCTTTGATACTAGTTTGGAAAAAAACAAACCAAAACAAACAAAAAACTCTGGAAAGCCTCCAATAAGCCCTGACTTCTAAACCCAACCAACACCTGGCCGTGTGCGTCCTCCCGTAGCCCAGCCTGGCTGGTGACCAGCCGGCTGCCACAGACCGTCTTCCCCTTGACTCATCCTCCTCCTACAGGTCATGGACTCTGCCAGTGTCCTCAGAGTCTCAACAAGAACGACTGACTCACGAGTGTAGCATTGGAAGCGTCCATTGAGACCACCCTTCGGACTTCCTTCCTTTCCTTTCCTGACCGGGAAATCGAGGCTGATGGTGAGTGAGGGGCGGCCCCAAGTTCCCTGCTGTCTAGTTTCAGTGTCTGAATTGGATCTTGGGCCTCTTCCCTCTGTGACTGGTGTTGTTTCTCCAAAGGGCTCCCTTCAGTGAGTTTATTCTGGTTGTGTGAACCTCTCCCTACGTGCTGTGACGCGCTCAGCTTCTCCACTGTTCTACCCCTGCTCGGATTTGAGTATTTGGGGGAACTGTCTTGGCATGAATTTGGGCTGTGGGAGCCCGGAGCGCTTTACCCTGCCCTCTGCTGCCCTCTGCTGGCGACGCTGGTCTTTGCTGTCCACCCTTCCTGTCCAGGCCCCACGGGCAACTAAGAGGCACCGCGTTTGACTCTACCTGTCGGTGAAGAAAGAACATTCTGGCTTCAGGGCATGGTTGCGACCTCTGACCTGTGCCAATCCACCGGTCCTGTCTGGTACCTGGGAGCTTGCTAGGAATGCAGAACCTTGGGCCCCGCCCTATATTTATTGACCAGAATCTGCCCAGTAATTGAAGCTTGAGAAGCGGGCCGTGGGTCAAACTCGGTCGCATTCAGGGAAGCACCAGGGACCTGTCTCACCTGCTCTGCCCGCTGGGAATGATGAACTGTGGTTTGGGTGATTTTTCTGCTTCATCCTGTCAGGACAGCTACCCATGATAACTGAGAGCAGAAGGCGGCATACAGGGAATTCTAAACTTAAAAAATCCACTACATTAAAAGGCTGAGATGGTGCGACATCTTAACATTAATTGGGCTTCAGTACGTCAATCTTTTCTGCCTGACACAATTCGTGGGAATATTGTATTTTGGCTTTAGAGGTATACTAAGATTATTCTCTACGTTTTTAAAAGATCGATTTTGTCTATAATTTATAAAATACATAGTACAATTGCAGTAGGTATTTGGAAGACCTCAGTCTGGGGGGTTTTCAGGATGCCTGAAATACAAGTCGCTGAGGTGTCCCCCATGCTCTCCTGCCCGACTTCATTCATTCTCAGGCATTTGGCCAGCAGAGGTTTACTAAGCCCCCACCGTATGCCAGGTACTGTGTTAGGTGTCCAGAATTCAGGACAGACATGGTTCCTGCTTTCCTTGGTTTTCTAGTTAGTATGGAAGTCTGATACTTTACATATTATGATTTAATAATAGTCCTATCAAGAGAAAATGATGGAAGTTGGAGCTGGCTACTATGAAAAAATGATATTTAAACGGACACATAAAGGCTGTTGGAGTGGTGAGGGGTGAGGGGGGAAAGGGCATTAGAAAGTCCTGAGTGAAGCAGGGGCCAGGTGCAGGCTCCAGGTAGGAGGGTGTGGCTGCAGTACAAGGCCTGTGGAGATGTTGAGGTGAAACGATGCAGGGTTTAGTAGCACCTGGAACCAGGTGGTTTATCTTATTATATGGAAAATGGGAGCCACTGGAGAGTTAAGCACAGGGAATGGCATGCTACAATCTTTCTGTTGTCACCAAACAGGCTGTGTCCATGAATGTTGAAGCCAATCCTAAATCTCTGGGCCCAAGTACCAAGTATGGGGGCGCCAATGTCTTTGATGAGTGCAGGGTCTGAGCCTTTGGGATGCTTCCTCTCTCTCTCCTCCTCTCCTTCTCCTCCTGCAGTAACCTCTACCCAGGAGGCAACCACTCAGGCCCAGGTTGTAGGATGGACCATCTCCCTCTGCTCCAAGTGAGGTCAGAGAGGACACCCGTGTCTCCTCCTTCCACAGTTCCCATCAGCACAGGACCACACATGTGGCTACACAGGTTCCACTTACTGCCTGAAAGGGATTGGCCCTCAGCCCTCAGCCAGTCCTCTGATAACAAAACTTTAGTAAATGGATAGATTGGATGGATTTTGACTCCATATCAAATGATGTTCATTTTTGAAAAGACGTGTCTTGAATATAAAAGTGAAGGATGGTTTTCTCTAGGCTTAAAGCAGAGAATGAAACAGTTCATACCTGGATAGAATTATTGGAGAGGAAAGTTCAAAGAGAGAGTTCTGTTTTGACAAGAAGAATCTCAAAAATATGATTTTGCTCAAAAAATATTTTACTCTAGGACAAAGAAACTCACACTATTCCAGAAGAAGTAGGTGGGCTGTTTAGAAACTCTGAAAATGGAAAAGTAGGCACGTCTGATTCTATACCTTACAGCAGAGTAGAAGAAAGATAACAATCTATTATTACAAATGTAGTTTTCATTTGAAGCAATTAAGCAGACTGCAGAAAAAGAGGAGTCAAAAGAAACTCAGTATAAGAAAGATTTTACTCTGTAAATTTTTCTATGTTGGTTCTACATCTTATTTGTTTATATAAATAAAAAATTATTTATAGTGATATACATTACTTAAGTTTTCTTAATATGCATGACTATTGTATATATAATTAGTACTGACATAGTAGTATTTGACATCTGTCTTTGTGGGTGGGTGTAGCAAAGTCCTCAGAGATGTTCCGAAGAACCCTGGGAGGACCAGTCTCAGAGCACAAACCCAAGTGAGTACGTGGTTCCCAACAGAAGTTTCTCCAAAGTCTGTTTTAGCACTACTCGGAGCATACCACCACCTATTGCTGTGGATCGAAGCCCAGAATCTTCTTATGCAACTTTCATCTGCTACCAATATTTCAAAGGATGCTGTAAAATTCTCAGACCTGGATGACTGTATACTGATTTATCTATTTCTATTTGTGCCCACGTAAGCACATGCAATATAACTCACTGGGGGTGTCAGAAGTGAAATCATACAATGACAGGTCATAATTCCAAGAATTCTGAGCAACCAATGACTGTCCAGGCTCTTCTAGAACTTTCTGTGGGGCTGTGAAGAGAGCAGAGGCAGTTCGAGAATGATTAATCCTTCAGCGGAAGCATATTCAAGTCACGTTCTAGGAAAAAAGAGAAAAGTGTTACTTCCCAGGGAGCTGTCATTTCTCTTCACGTTTCTTTTATTTCCACTGATTTTCCTTGAACCAGACCCCCTTTTACCAGTGAATGTGGGAGCCAGAACACATTCTTAGGAACAAACAGCATTTAACAGGTGCATTTGTAGAAAGGAGGTGGGTGGTTGGGTGCCTTCAAATTCAGCAGGGGATTTCTGGTGGAACAGGAATGTTTACCCTGCAGACGGATATCCAAGGGCTCTCACACTTTTGCTTCTTGGAAAGATAATAAATAAGGTAAAATATGTGATTTTCTTTAGATGTTCTGGATGCTTTTTCCTATGAGACTTTTCTTTGTGCCTTTTTGTGTCTGCTGTTCGTGTTTCTGTATACAAGAAAGAAATATGTTTTGATTGTGAATAGTGGCAAGAACAACCCAGGCTGGAGGTCTTTGTATTTGCTGCAAACCATAACTTCCTTACAGTAAGGTGCTCACTGTCAGAGGATGGGGTTTGCAGAATGAATAAAACTGGGTGAGGATAAAAAGAAAACCAGGGACAAAGAAGGTAGCTGTACTGAATGTGTTTGCAATAGTTTGTTTCCCTTAGAGGCTCGTTCTATGTACTGACTAACCTCTGAGAGCCATATTCACTAGCTCATCCAAAGTCCAGAGTCTGTAGCCTGTTTC
Source organism: Nycticebus coucang (assembly GCF_027406575.1). Taxonomy (NCBI): domain Eukaryota; kingdom Metazoa; phylum Chordata; class Mammalia; order Primates; family Lorisidae; genus Nycticebus; species Nycticebus coucang. Next base: position 16,992,463 of record NC_069785.1, on the reverse strand, counting down.
TTACTTCGTCCTTGCCCTGGGTTGGGTTCAGGACCTGGTGGAGAAGCAGAGAAAAAGAAGCAGGAGAAAGAGAATTATTTATTAATACAACGAAAGGTTTAAACTTGAAGTAACTGAACAAACTTAAGAGGAAGTAAAAGCTCAAGAGCCAAAATAACATCAGTTTTGGAAAAATAAAAAAAAGTGAATTTTTGCACATCCCATTGTTCGAACATAATTTATAACACGTCTGTCTGCTCAGTCACTAAACAGAATGCAGCACTCCCGCATCTGCCCCATAGCTTACTCCAGGAACACGTTCATGTGGGAACCTGAAAAACTATCATGCTGAACTTCCCCAAACAAAATCACCTCCAAAGGTAACTGACAACATTTGCTTTCAGAAATGTAAACACTAATATGTCCTCACGGGCTATTCTTTTGGTATAAAATAATAAGGATATTTAAAATAAAAATTAAAAAGGAAAAGGAAAAGAAGTTCTTCATCTTGCGTTAGCCAGTTCGTAATGTCAAAATCTGTTCTTTCTTGAATGTATACAACATGTCTAGTACAGTGTAATTCTAGGGCCTGGCTGTGGATATGGTACGGCCTGGCTCATGAACAGCTGACATTCTAGTCAGAGAAAGTAGGTAGATATACATACTGAATAAAGGAAAGGACAGGGGACAATGTACCACAATGTTCAACGTGGAACAACGGAACTATAATGTCATTAGTTGAGTACCTGCTATGTTCCAGCTTCTGTACTAATCAGAGTGTGGTAACTCATTTACCCTGACAACAATCACCCTATCAGGCAGGGACAATTATCATCTCCAGTCTCCAGAAGAGGTAAGAGAGAGAAGGTGAACACCACCCTGAGACTCTACGTGACTGAACTACCGTTCAAACCTGGTGCTCTGGCTCCACTGCTAGACCTCCAGCCTGAGGTCCTCTCAGAGTTACAAGAAGCGAGGAGAATATAGGCCAAAGCCATCTGAGTGGTTTCTTGGGAGAAGCAGAATTTGAGCTGGGTCCAGAAATATAGGTGGGCAGGTGTGAATTGCTAGAAGTAGAGGCTGGGAAGGCTTCTGGGTGGGAGAAGAGCGTGAACCCAGGAGGACGGTGGAGGGGCACTAAGGACACCCACGTGGAGGCCAGTGTGTTTCATTGGAAAGAGCATGATCCCCTGAATTCAAGTTCTAGTTCTCTCACTTACTTGCACAGTCAACTTCCCTGAGCCTCAGTTTCTTCATCTATATTGGAGGAAAATCAATACCCTTTCACAAAGTTCTGAGTAGTGGAGATGTTAATTCATGCCGTCCTCAGCATAGACACCGTCACATGATTGATGCCTGATAAAGACTATTATGTTATTTTAAGAGAGATGTTAGGAGAAGCAGGAAACACATACAGGACAGGTGATGGAAAGTCTGGTCAATTCAACTTCCTAAAGAAAACAAATGTGTAGGAAGTGATCGTTGTTACAGAAATACTATTTTGAACTTTGCTAAATGAAAGGAACTTTCCCCATCAGTAGTACCTTCTCATCTAACCATTCCATGTGTTGAGTCTATAGAACTTCCTCATTCTTTGGAAGGAAGAGCTGGTTTTTCTTGAATTGTCACCAGTGTCAATCACAAAAAAAAAAAAAAAAAAGGTGAAGGTGTAGGAAGTTGAAAAGGGGGATGTAGAAGTGGTTTAATAATTAGCAGTTAGCAATGTCAACCTAAAAATAACCCTGTCATACATTATTCCGTAAGTGAGAGTCCTTACTTTCTGCAAGACAGAATGTCATTATTGTCCCTTAGTACCCAGTATTCTCTGAGCTCTTGTGTCTCTCTCTTACGGAAGCAGTTAGGCAAAGTTTACTTTGATCTCTCTAAGGCTCGCAATGACTTGGATGCAGCTTTGAACAAATCTTGCCCTCCAGGAAAACATCGTGGTCTCAAATTCTTATCTTCCTGCTCTGCGTGTCCCTAGAAAACCCTCCTCTCTTCCCTCCAGCACAGTGAAACCCTGGCCCCGTGCACTCTATCTTTGTTTTTGATGTGCTCTTCCCCAGGCTTTTGTATTGTTTTGACCTTGGCTCTTTCTGGAAAACTTTTGAATTCCTGTATCTCTGAAGCCCCACTTCCACATACAGAGTTGATGCTGTTCTCCTTTTGCTCTAGACCAGGAAATTGTTTCTTGACAATCTGCTTACCCCTCTTTCTTCCCCCATTAATATCTATTTCTAGACTCTCTCTACTTCTAGAAAAACATCTTACTTCCTGGATGCCAAACTTGTTCTCCTTTCTTCTAAGCTACTTTTTCCAAAACTACTTTTCATTTTAGAAAAATGTTGACTGGATTCCCAAGACCCCAACTCCACACCACAATGGCAGGAGAGAAGGGGACAGTAGGATGTGAGGTGTCAAATTCAGCCGAGACCTGGGCCCCCAGGAGTTTGAACACTTTCAATAATCCTATTTAGATATTTGACACCAGCCACTTTCTTTTTACAGTCATATCTTTATAATAAAAATGAAAGTAATCAAAAAATAAAATTACAAAATAATACTATTTATAATACTGTCAAAAATATACTTAGGAATACATTTTTTTGTTAAATCATAATTGTATACTTTTATGGGGTACAATGTGATGATTTAATATACAGTGTGGAATGCTTCAATCAAACTGATTAATGTAACTGTCAACTCATGCAACATGATCTTGTGATTAAGAAAGTGGCTAGACGTTATTATAATCTCGATCATGAAATCACGTTGTGTGAATGCTGATATGAAGTGAAATGTTCTTTGGTTCACTTATGTTCCAACTTGTCCAGACACAGATTTATTGTACATTCAGAATATGTTTCTAACCAAGAAACGTTTTTTTTTTTTAGAGCAGTTTTAGGTTCACAGCAAAATTAAGTGGATAGTACAGAGTTTACCATATTTATCCTGCCTGCACTTCCCCCATTATCACCATCCTGCATAACAGTGGGACAGTTGTTACAATCTATGAACCTATGTTGACACATCAATGTCACCTAAAGACCATAGTCTCCATTAAAACTCACTTTTTGGGTTGTATATTTTGTGAACTTTGGCAAAACTCCACTTTCACTCCACTCTCTTATAGTAACATATATCCACCATTGTAGTATTGTACAGAACAGTTCTGGCTGCCCTAAAAATCTTGTACTGCACCCGTTTATCCACCTCCTACCAGCAGCCTGACACCATTAATATTTTCACTGTCTCCAGAGCTTTTCTTTTCCAGAATGTTATATAGTTGGAATTGTACAGTGTATAGCCTTTTCAAAATGGTTTCTTTAACTTAGTGATATGCATTTAGTAGTTTTTTTATGCCTTGATAACTTATTTCATTTTTTTTTTTATCACTGAAGAATATTACATTGTGTGGAAGTACCACAGTTTTCTAATCCATTCACCCACTGAAGAACATCTTGATTGCTTCTGAGTTTTGGAAATTTATGGGCAAAGCTGCTGTATTCATCCGTGCACAGATGCACATCTGTGTGGACATACGTTTCAATTCATTGGTCAATACCAAGAATCATGATTGCTGGGTCATGTGTTAAGAGAATGTTTACTTTTGTAAGAAACTGTCTTTCAAAGTAGCTGTAGCATTTTGCACTCCCACCAGCAATGAATGAGAGTTTCTATTTCTCCACATCCTCATCACCATTGATGTTTTTGATGTTCTGGATTTTGGTCATTCTGACATCCAAAAGCACTGTTCAACTTACGACTTAAAATAAAGCTATTGTCTACGCATCATTGTTGATTTAATTTGCAATTCCTTAATAATATAGCATGTTGAACATATTTCATAGACTTACTTATAATGTGTAGATTTTATTTGTTGAAGTGTCCGTTAAGGTCTTTTGTCCATTTTTTAATCAGGTTGCTCATTTTGTGATTGTTGTATTTTCAGAGTTTGTTGTGCATTTTGAATAACAGTTCCTTATTACATGTGTCTTTTGCAAGTGTTTTCTCTAAGTCTGTGGCTTGTTTTATCATTCTCTTCCCCATGTCTTTTGAAGAACAGAAATTCTAATTTTGATGAATTCCGGCTTATGAATCATTTCTTTCATGGGTTATACCTTTGGTGTTGTATCTGAAAAGTCTTCTCTATACCTAAGGGGTATATACGTTTTGTCTTACGTTATCTTCCAAGAGTTTTATAGTTTTGTATTTTACAATTAGGCTAATTATCCATTTTGAGTTAATTTTGGTAAAATCTATGTCTAGATTTATTTATTTACCTTTTGCATTTGAATGTCCAGCTGTTTCAGCACCATTTGTTGAGAATGGTTGTTCCATTGTATTGCCTTTGCTCTTTTGCCAAAGACTAGGTTGACAAACTAACTTTTATGTGGGCCAATTCCTTGGTTTTATGGGTCTTTTCCTTGATTTTATGTATGTCTATTTCTGGGCTTTCTATTTTGTTCCATTGATCTATTTGTTTATCATTTTACCAGTAACACATTGCCTTGATTACTGTAGCTTTATATTAAGTCTTAAGTTGGGTAATGTTAGTCCTCTGTTCTCTTTTCTTTCTCCTAATACATTAAATATTTCACTTCACTCTCTTACTTGCCTGGTTTCTGAGGAGTCAGATGTAGTTCTTTTGTTTATTATTATTATTATTTATTTATTTATTTTTGCAGTTTATGGCCAAGGCTGGGTTTGAACCTGCCACCTCCAGCTTATGGGGCCAGTGCCCTACTCTTTTGAGCCACAGGCACCGCCCTCTTTTGTTTATTATTAATTTAAAAAAAATTTACACTAATTTATGGGGCACATGTGAATTTCATTACATGTATATAAAGTGTAGTGATCAAGTCAGGGTATTTAAGGTGCTCATCACCAAAATACAATACATTTCACTTAACGGTAGTCACCCTGCTCTGCTATCACACATTGAATTTATTTCTGTTATCTAACTGCATGTTTGCACCTCCTTCTCTTTGTCTTCTCTCCTCATCCTCACTTACCTTTCCCAGCCTCTGTTATCTTTCCACTCTCTACCTCTATGTGATGAAAGTTTTAGCTTTAACAGTTAAGTGAGAATATGTAGTATTTGTCCTTTTATATCTGGTTTATTTCACTTAAGATAATGCCCTCCAGATCTATCTATGTTGTTGCAAATGATAGAATTCTATTCTTTTCTTTAATGGCCAAATAGTATCGTATGTATGTGTGTGTGTGTGTATATCTATATCTATATCTATATATATATGGTTTTTATTTTTGCAAATAGCTCTTTTTTTTTTTCTTTTCTTTTTATCGTTGGGGACTCATTGAGGGTACAATAAGCCAGGTTACATTGATTGCGTTGGTTAGGTAAAGTCCGTCTTGCAATCGTGTCTTGCCCCCAAAAGGTGTGGCACACACCAAAGCCCCACCCCCTCCCTCCTTCCCCCTCTCTGCTCTTCCTTTCCCCACCCCTCCCTCCTTCTTTCTCTCTCTGCTCTCCCCTTCCCCCACCCCCACCGTGACCTTAATTGTCATTGATTGTCCTCATATCAAAATCGAGTACATAGGATTCATGCTTCTCCATTCTTGTGATGCTTTACTATGAATAATGTCTTCCACTTCCATCCAGGTTAATATGAAGGATGCAAAGTCTCCATTTTTTAAAATGGCTGAATAGTATTCCATGGTATACATATACCACAATTTGTTAATCCATTCCTGGGTTGGTGGGCATTTAGGCTGTTTCCACATTTTGGCGATTGTAAATTGAGCTGCAATAAACATTCTGGTGTGAGTGTCCTTATGATAAAAGAATTTTTTTCCTTCTGGGTAGATGCCCAGTAATGGGAGGTCTAGCTTGAGTGCTTTGAGGTTTCTCCATACTTCCTTCCAAAAGGGTTGTACTAGTTTGCAGTCCCAACAGCAGTGTAAAAGTGTTCCCTTCTCTCCACATTCACACCAGAATCTGCAGTTTTAATATTTTGTGATGTGAGTCATTCTCGCTGGGGTTAGATGGTATCTCAGGGTGGTTTTGATTTGCATTTCTCTAATAGATAGGGATGATGAACATTTTTTCATATGTTTGTTAGCCATTTGTCTGTCTTCTTTAGAGAAGGTTCTATTCATGTCTCTTGCCCATTGATATATGGAATTGTTGGCTTTTTTCATGTGGATTAAATTGAGTTCTCTATAGATTCTAGTTACTAAACTTTTGTCTGATTCAAAATATGCAAATATCCTTTCCCATTGTGTAGGTTGTCTCTTTGCTTTGGTTGTTGTCTCCTTAGCTGTACAGAAGCTTTTCAGTTTAATGAAGTCCCATTTGTTTATTTTTGTTGTTGCAATTGCCATGTCAGTCTTCTTCATGAAGTCTTTCCCCAGGCCAATATCTTCCAGTGTTTTTCCAATGCTTTCTTTGAGGATTTTTATTGTTTCATGCCTTAAATTTAAGTCCTTTATCCATCTGGAATCAATTTTTGTGAGTGGGGAAAGGTGTGGGTCCAGTTTCAGTCTTTTACATGTGGATATCCAGTTCTCCCAACACCATTTATTGAATAGGGAGTCTTTCCCCCAAGGTATGTTCTTGTTTGGTTTATCAAAGATTAGGTGGCTGTGAGATGTTAGTTTCATTTCCTGGTTTTCTATTTGATTCCAAGTGTCTATGTCTCTATTTTTGTGCCAGTACCATGCTGTCTCGACAACTATGGCTTTGTAGTACAGCCTAAAATCTGGTATGGTGATGCCCCAGCTTTATTTTTATTACTAATAACTGCCTTAGCTATACAGGGTTTTTTCTGGTTCCATACAAAACGCAGAATCATTTTTTCCAAATCTTGAAAGTACGATGTTGGTATTTTAATAGGAATGGCATTGAATAGGTAGATTGCTTTGAGAAGTATAGACATTTTAACAATGTTGATTGTTCTTCCATTTGTTAATATCCTCTGCTATTTCCTTTCTGAGGATTTCATAATTTTCTTTATAGAGGTCCTTCACCTCCTTCGTTAGGCATATTCCTAGGTATTTCATTTTCTTTGAAACTATGGTGAAGGGAGTTGTGTCCTTAATTAGCTTCTCATGTTGACTGTTATTGGTGTATACAAAGGCTACTGACTTGTGGACATTGACTTTATTTCCTGAAACATTAATGTATTTTTTGATGACTTCTAGGAGTCTTGAGGTTGAGTCTTTGAGGTTCTCTAAGTATAAGATCATGTCATCAGCAAAGAGGGAGAGTTTGACCTCCTCTGCTCCCATTTGGATTCCCTTTATTTCCTTGTCTTGCCTAATTGTATTGGCTAGAACTTCCAGCACTACGTTGAATAGTAAAGGTGACAGAGGACAACCTTGTCTGGTTCCAGTTCTAAGAGGAAAAGCTTTCAGTTTTACTCCATTCAGTAAAATATTGGCTGTGGGTTTGTCATAGATAGCTTCAATCGGTTTTAGAAATGTGCCACCTATGCCTATACTCTTCAGTGTTCTAATTAGAAAAGGATGCTGGATTTTATCAAATGCTTTTTCTGCATCTATTGAGAGGATCATATGATCTTTATTTTTGCCTCTGTTAATGTGGTGGATAACGTTTATGGACTTGTGTATGTTAAACCAGCCTTGCACCCCTGGGATGAAACCTACTTGATCATGATGTATGACTTTTTTATAATAAGCTGTAATTGATTGGCTAGGATTTTGTTGAGAATTTTTGCATCTATATTCATGAGTGAAATTGGTCTGAAATTCTACTTTTTGGTTGGGTCTTTTCCGGGTTTTGGTATCGGGAGATGTTTGCTTCATAGAACATGTTGGGGAAGATTCCTTCCTCCTCAATTTTTTGGAATAATTTCTGCAGTATAGGAATAAGTTCTTCCTTGAAGGTTTATAGAATTTTGGTGTGAAGCCATCTGGACCAGGGCATTTTTTGGTTGGAAGGTTTTTTATTGTTTCTTTGATCTCAGTGCTTGAAATTGGTCTGTTCAGGAGCTCTATTTCTTCCTGGCTAAGTCTAGGGAAGAGGGTGTGATTTCAAATATTGATCCATTTCCTTCACATTGTCAAATTTCTGGGCAGAGAGTTTCTGGTAGTATTCAGAGATGATCTCTTGTATCTCTGTGGGATCAGTTGTCATTTCCCCTTTATCATTTCTGATTGAGGTTACTACAGATTTTACTTTTCTATTTCTCGTTAGTCTGGCCAATAGTTTATCTATTTTATTTATTTTTTCAAAAAACCAACTCCTTGTTTCATTAATTTTCTGAATGATTCTTTTGTTTTCAATTTTATTGATCTCTGATTTGATTTTGGATATTTCTTTTCCTCTACTCGGTTTAGGCTTAGATTGTTTTTCTTTTTCTAATTCCACAAGATGGCTTGTGAGTTTGTTGATGCACTCTCTTTTTGTTTTTTGAATGTAAGCATCTAAAGTGATAAACTTTCCTCTCAAAACTGCTTTTGCAGTATCCCACAGGTTTTGGTAGCTTGTGTCTTCATTGTTGTTATGCTCAAGGAAGTTAATTATTTCCTGTTTTATTTCTTCCTTCATCCATGTGTTATTCAACAGAAGGTTGTTTAATTTCCCTACCTTTGTGTGGGGTCAAACATTTTTGTTAGAGTTGAGTTCCACCTTTAGTGCCTTATGGTCTGAAAAGATACAAGGTAAAATTTCAATTCTTTTGATTCTGTTGATATTCATTTTGTGTCCCAGGATATGATCAATTTTGGAGAATGTTCCATGGGGTGATGAGAAGAATGTATATTCTTTATCTTTGGGATGGAGTGTTCTATATGTGTCTATCAAGCACAGTTGTTCTAGGGTCTCATTTAAATCTCTTATATCTTTGTTTAATTTCTGTTTAGAGGATCTGTTCAGCTCTGTAAGAGGAGTGTTAAAGTCCCCTGTTATGATGGTATTATCTGAGTAAGGTCTGTTTCAAGAATCTGGGAGCATTTAAATTGGGTGCATAGATATTTAGAATTGAAATGTCTTCTTGTTGTAGTTTTCCCTTGACCAATATAAAGTGACCATCTTTGTCTTTTTTGACTTTAGTTGCTTTAAATCCACATGTATCTGAAAATAAGATTGCAACTCCTCTTTTCTTCTGAATTCCATTTGCCTGAAAAATTGTCTTCCAACCCTTGACTCAGAGTTTTAATTTGTCTTTTGAAGCCAGGTGTGTTTCTTGCAGACAGCAAATGGATGGCTTGTGGTTTTTTTTTTCTTTTTTTTTTTATTGTTGGGGATTCATTGAGGGTACAATAAGCCAGTTACACTGATTGCGATTGTTAGGTAAAGTCCCTCTTGCAATCATGTCTTGCCCCCATAAAGTGTGACACACACTAAGGCCCCACCCCCCTCCCACCATCCCTCTTTCTGCACCCCCCCATAACCTTAATTGTCATTAATTGTCCTCATATCAAGATTGAGTACATAGGATTCATGCTTCTCCATTCTTGTGATGCTTTACTAAGAATAATGTCTTCAACTTCCATCCAGGTTAATACAAAGGATGTAAAGTCTCCATTTTTTTTAATGGCTGAATAGTATTCCATGGTATACATATACCACAGCTTGTTAATCCATTCCTGGGTTGGTGGGCATTTAGGCTGTTTCCACATTTTGGCGATTGTAAATTGAGCTGCAATAAACAGTCTAGTACAAGTGTCCTTATGATAAAAGGATTTTTTTCCTTCTGGGTAGATGCCCAGTAATGGGATTGCAGGATCGAATGGGAGGTCTAGGTTGAGTGCTTTGAGGTTTCTCCATACTTCCTTCCAGAAAGGTTGTACTAGTTTGCAGTCCCACCAGCAGTGTAAAAGTGTTCCCTTCTCTCCACATCCACGCCAGCATCTGCAGTTTTGAGATTTTGTGATGTGGGCCATTCTCTCTGGGGTTAGATGGTATCTCAGGGATGTTTTGATTTGCATTTCTCTAATATATAGAGATGATGAACATTTTTTCATGTGTTTGTTAGCCATTCGTCTGTCGTCTTTAGAGAAAGTTCTATTCATGTCTCTTGCCCATTGATATAAGGGATTGTTGGCTTTTTTCATGTGGATTAATTTGAGTTCTCTATAGATCCTGGTTATCAAGCTTTTGTCTGATTGAAGATATGCAAATATCCTTTCCCATTGTGTGGGTTGTATCTTTGCTTTGGTTATCGTCACCTTAGCTGTACAGAAGCTTTTCAGTTTAATGAAGTCCCATTTGTTTATTTTTGTTGTTGTTGCAATTGCCATGGCAGTCTTCTTCATGAAGTCTTCCCCCAGGCCAATATCTTCCAGTGTTTTTCCTATGCTTTCTTTGAGCATTTTTATTGTTTCGTGCCTTAAATTTAAGTCCTTTATCCATCTTGAATCAATTTTTGTGAGTGGGGAAAGGTGTGGGTCCAGTTTCAGTCTTTTACACGCAGACATCCAGTTCTCCCAACACCATTTATTGAATAGGGAGTCTTTCCCCCAAGGTAAGTTCTTGTTTGGTTTTTCGAAGATTAGGTGGTTGTAAGATGTTAGTTTCATTTCTTGGTGTTCAATTCGATTCCAAGTGTCTATGTCTCTGTTTTTGTGCCAGTACCATGCTGTCTTGAGCACTATGGCTTTGTAGTACAGACTAAAATCTGGTATGCTGATGCCCCCAGCTTTATTTTTGTTACTAAGAACTGCCTTAGCTATACGGGGTTTTTTCCGGTTCCATACAAAACGCAGAATCATTTTTTCCAAATCTTAAAGTACGATGTAGGTACTTTGATAGGAATGGCATTGAATAGGTAGATTGCTTTGGGAAGTATAGACATTTTAACAATGTTGATTCTTCCCATCCATGAGCATGGTATGTTCTTCCATTTGTTAATATCCTCTGCTATTTCCTTTCTGAGGAGTTCATAGTTTTCTTTATAGAGGTCCTTCACCTCCTTCGTTAGGTATATTCCTAGGTATTTCATTTTCTTTGAAACTATGGTGAAGGGAGTGGTGTCCTTAATTAGCTTCTCCTCTTGACTGTTATTGGTGTATACAAAGGCTACTGACTTGTGGACATTGATTTTATATCCTGAAACATTACTGTATTTTTTGATGACTTCTAGGAGTCTTGTGGTTGAGTCTTTGGGGTTCTCTAAGTATAAGATCATGTCGTCAGCAAAGAGGGAGAGTTTGACCTCCTCTGCTCCCATTTGGATTCCCTTTATTTCCTTGTCTTGCCTAATTGTATTGGCTAGAACTTCCAGCACTATGTTGAATAGTAAAGGTGACAGAGGACAACCTTGTCTGATTCCAGTTCTAAGAGGAAAAGCTTTCAGTTTTACTCCATTCAGTAAAATATTGGCTGTGGGTTTGTCATAGATAGCTTCAATCGGTTTTAGAAATGTGCCACCTATGCCTATACTCTTCAGTGTTCTAATTAGAAAAGGATGCTGGATTTTATCAAATGCTTTTTCTGCATCTATTGAGAGGATCATGTGATCTTTATTTTTGCCTCTGTTAATATGGTGGATAACGTTTATGGACTTGCGTATGTTGAACCAGCCTTGCATCCCTGGGATGAAGCCTGCTTGATCATGATGAATGACTTTTTTGATGATAAGCTGTAATCTATTGGCTAGGATTTTGTTGAGAATTTTTCCATCTATATTCATGAGTGAGATTGGTCTGAAATTCTCCTTTTTGTTTGGGTCTTTTCCTGGTTTTGGTATCAGGGTGATGTTTGCTTCACCCTGATAGAATGTGTTGGGGAAGATTCCTTCTTCCTCAATTTTTTGGAATAATTTCTGCAGTACAGGAATAAGCTCTTCCTTGAAGGTTTGATAGAATTCTGGAGTGAAGCCATCTGGACCAGGGCATTTTTTAGTTGGAAGCTTTTTTATTGTTTCTTTGATCTCAGTGCTTGAAATTGGTCTGTTCAGGAGGTCTATTTCTTCCTGGCCAAATCTAGGGAGAGGGTGTGATTCCAAATATTGATCCATTTCCTTCACATTGTCAAATTTCTGGGCATACAGTTTCTGGTAGTATTCAGAGATGATCTCTTGTATCTCTGTGGGATCAGTTGTTATTTCCCCTTTATCATTTCTGATTGAGGTTACTAGAGATTTTACTTTTCTATTTCTAGTTAGTCTGGCCAATGGTTTATCTATTTAATTTATTTTTTCAAAAAACCAACTCCTTGTTTCATTAATTTTCTGAATGATTCTTTTGTTTTCAATTTCATTGATCTCTGATTTGATTTTGAAGATTTCTTTTCTTCTACTGAGTTTAGGCTTAGATTGTTCTTCTTTTTCCAATTCCATAAGGTCTCTTGTGAGATTGTTGATGTGCTCTCTGTCTGTTTTTCGAATGTAGGCATCTAAAGCGATGAATTTTCCTCTCAAAACTGCTTTTGCAGTATCCCACAGGTTTTGGTAGCTTGTGTCTTCATTGTTGTTATGCTTAAGGAAGTTAGTGATTTCCTGTTTGATTTCTTCCTGCACCCATCTGTTATTCAACAGAAGATTGTTTAATTTCCATGCCTTTGGATGGGGTCGAGCATTTTTGTTAGAGTTGAGTTCCACCTTTAGTGCCTTATGGTCTGAAAAGATACAAGGTAAAATTTCAATTCTTTTGATTCTGTTGATATTTGTTTTGTGTCCCAGGATATGATCAATTTTGGAGAATGTTCCATGGGGTGATGAGAAGAATGTATATTCTTTATCTTTGGGGTGGAGTGTTCTATATGCGTCTATCAAGCATAATTGTTCTAGGGTCTCATTTAAATCTCTTATATCTTTGTTTAATTTCTGTTTAGAGGATCTGTCCAGCTCTGTAAGAGGTGTGTTAAAGTCCCCTGTTATGATGGTATTATCAGATATCATATTGCTCAGACTGAGTAAGGTCTGTTTCAAGAATCTGGGAGCATTTAAATTTGGTGCATAGATATTTAGAATTGAAATGTCTTCTTGTTGTAGTTTTCCCTTGACCAATATAAAGTGACCATCTTTGTCTTTTTTGACTTTAGTTGCTTTAAATCCACATGTATCTGAAAATAAGATTGCAACTCCTCTTTTCTTCTGAATTCCATTGGCCTGAAAAATTGTCTTCCAACCCTTGACTCGGAGCTTTAATTTGTCTTTTGAAGCCAGGTGTGTTTCTTGCAGACAGCAAATGGATGGCTTGTGTTTTTTAATCCAGTCAGCCAATCTATGTCTCTTCAGTGGGGAATTCAAGCCATTAACATTTATGGAGATAATTGAGAAGTGTGGTAGTATTCTATTCGTCTTATTTGGTGAGAGTCCATTGCTTAGTTTTATCTTTTGCATCAGTGTGGAGGTTAGGTTCTGTCCTTTGATTTCTGAGTTCTTACTTTGCTGCTGATCCATTGTGGTGGTCAGTGTGCAGAACAGGTTGAAGTATTCCCTGTAGAGCTGGTCTTGTTGTGGTGAATTTTCTCAATGTTTGTATATCCGTAAATGATTTGATTTCTCCATCAATTTTGAAGCTTAGCTTAGCAGGGTACAGAATTCTGGGCTGAAAATTGTTCTGTTTAAGTAGATTAAAGGTAGATGACCATTGTCTTCTTGCTTGGAAAGTTTCATTAGAGAAGTCTGAGGTCACTCTGATGGATTTGCCCCTGTAGGTCAACTGGCGCTTACTCCTGGCAGCTTGCAGAATGTTTTCTTTGGTCTTGACTTTGGACAGGTTCATCACAATGTGTCTTGGAGAAGCTCGGTTAGAGTTGAGGTGACCTGGGGTCCGATATCCCTCTGAAAGCAGTGTGTCAGAATCTTTGGTGATGTTTGGGAAATTTTCTTTTATAATATTCTCTAGTATGGCTTCCATTCCTCTGGGGCATTCTTCTTCCCCTTCTGGAATTCCTATAACTCGTATGTTGGAACGTTTCATAAAGTCCCATAATTCTGACAGTGAACGTTCTGCTTTCTCTCTCTTCTTTTCTGCCTCTTTTACTATCTGAGTTATCTCAAAAACTTTGTCTTCTACCTCTGAAATTCTTTCTTCTGCATGGTCTAACCTGTTGCTGATACTTTCCATTGCATCTTTAAGTTCCCTGATTGACTGTTTCATTTCCTTCAGCTCTGCTATATCCTTTTTATATTCTTCATATCGTTCATCTCTGATTTGATTCTGTTTTTGGATTTCCTTTTGGTTATTTTCCACTTTATTAGCAGTTTCCTTCATTGTTTCCATCATTTCTTTCATTGTTTTCAACATGTGTATTCTAAATTCCCTTTCTGTCATTCCTAACATTTCTGTATAGGTGGAATCCTCTGCAGTAGCTACCTCATGGTCCCTTGGCGGGGTTGTTCTGGGCTGGTTCTTCATGTTGCCTGGAGTTTTCTGCTGATTCTTCCTCATGAGTGATTTCTTTTATCTGTTTCCTTGCCCTAATTTTCCTTTCACTTCCTCTTGCTCTTTAAGTTCTCGTGCCTGTGGACTAAGGGTTACAGGACCAGAAAGGTGAGAAGGTTGAAGAGCAAAAAAGGGATGAAAGAAAGGAGGACCGAGTGATAAGAAAAAAAAGAAAGATAGAGAAAGGAGTGGGGGTAGGGATAAGGAATATTGACAAAAAGAAGAGAGGCACAGAAAGAGGGAGACAGGGCAATATAGGTGTACAGTAGGGTACTTTGACACAACCTTAAAAAACCCCACCTTCTGGGGGTTGGGTGCCCAGTTGGGTGGTTCCCTTGAGGTCAGCAGCTCTTTGCTAACCTGGTCAGACACAGTACCCCACCTCCACCAAGTAGAGAGGAAAGACAAAAATGCTATAACTCAAACCAAAACAAGCAAACAGAAAACTTTATGGCGATAAAATTGGGTGAAAAACCAAGTGATAGCGGTAGAAACACTAGCAAAAATGAAGTTGTAGTTATTAAAAAAGGCAGCAATGGGAAATTATAATTAAACTAGAAAAATTGAGAAAGAAAAAGGGATCTGTATGGAAAAGATTGAAATTAAGAAACAAAAGAACATCAACAACGTCAAAATAAACAAACAAAAAAACCCAACCAAACAAAAAAAAAAAGAAAAAAAAATACACAACCAAAAACAAAGCAGTTTGTATATGTTGTTGAATATTGTCTGGGCAACACGTGGTCTTTTGGGGTATGGGATGTTAGTCAGAGTTCCAATACGACTGGAGGCTGCTGATTTCTCAAACCCCAGCAGGTAGACACCCTAAATCTCTCTTCAGCCCACTTAAAAGGCACTTTGAACTTGTAAACTTGCTGAGCAGAAGCTTTCCCAGCTTTCTCGCTGGAATCGCTGCTGAAGTGGCTATCCACTTACTCAGTGTGCCAAAACCGGTCTCACTCTGCCCCTGAAGGTTAGGGCTGCAAGGCGGCTCAGACCCCACCCTTAGGCTACTTGGTTGCTGGGTTACCAGCTCCCACCCGTTTCTAGCTCTGTGACCCTGAGGGCGGAGCTTGCCGGGGCAGATCACTGACAATGGATCCGTGTGACCCACCGCCAAACACTATTAGCTCCGTCTGGCTCAGCGGCTCAGACTGGGGCCCTAGACAACGGCCAAAGTTCTCCGCACTCCCACTCAGGCCTTCCCCAAGGCAGTTCAACTCAGTGCCAAGTCCAAGGACATCAAAAGAGTTCACAGGTAAGGCCTTTCTGGTTTGCAGTCTCGCTGCTACTGAACTTACAGTTGTGGGCGGGTTTAGACGGGTTGAACACACGCGACCACTTGCCGGTTTTCCACTGTTTTAGTCCTCCTCTTGGGGTCCAGAAGTCTCTCGCTGACTCCCTGTATCCTCATAGGAGTGATGATAGGCAGTTCCCACCAGCCAGAGATGCCTGGAGTCCTATCTCCCCAGACTCACGGTGCCCAGATGCAAGGAAGCTGTTACTCGGCTGCCATCTTGCTCCGCCCCCCGGCTTGTGTTTTTTAATCCAGCCAGCCAATCTATGCCTCTTCAGTGGGGAATTCAAGCCATTAACATTGATTGAGATAATTGATAAGTGTGGTAGTATTCTATTCATCTTATTTGGTGAGAGTCCATTGCTTAGTTTTATCTTTTGCATCAGTGTGGAAGTTAGGTTCTGTCCTTTAAATTCTGAGTTCTTACTTTGCTGCTGATCCTTTGTGATGGTCACTGTGTAGAACAGGTTGAAGTATTTCCTGTAGAGCTGGTCTTGTTGTGGCGAATTTCCTCAATGTTTGTATATCCATAAATGATTTGATTTCTCTGTCAATTTTAAAGCTTAGCTTAGTAGGGTACAGAATTCTGGGCTGGAAATTGTTCTGTTTAAGTAGATTAAGGGTAGATGATTATTGTCTTCTTGCTTGGAAAATTTCATTAGAGAAGTCTGCAGTCACTCTGATGGATTTGCCCTGTAGGTCAACTGGCGCTTACTCCTGGCAGCTTGCAGAATCTTTTCTTTGGTCTTGACTTTGGACAGGTTCATCACAATATGTCTCGGAGAAGCTCGGTTTAGTTGAGGCAACCTGGGGTCCGATATCACTCTCAGTGTGTCAGAATCTTTGATGATATTTGGGAAATTTTCATTTATAATATTCTTTAGTATGGCTTCCATTCCTCTGGGGGCATTCTTCTTCCCCTTCTGGGATTCCTATAACTCATATGTTGGAATGCTTCATAAAGTCCCATAATTCTGACAGTGAACGTTCTGCTTTCTCTCTCTTCTTTTCTGCCTCTTTAACTATCTGAGTTACCTCAAGAACTTTGTCCTCCACCTCTGAGATTCTTTCTTCTGCATGGTCTAACCTGTTGCTGATACTTTCCATTGCATCTTTAAGTCCCCTAATTGTCTGCTTCAGTTCCTTCAGCTCTGCTATATCCTTTCTATATTCTTCATATCATTCATCTCTTATTTGATTCTGTTTTTGGATTTTCTTTTGGTTATTTTCTACTTTATTAGCAGTTTCCTTCATTGTTTCCATCATTTCCTTCATTGTTTTCATCATATGTATTCTAAATTCCCTTTCTGTCATTCCTAACATTTCTTTATAAGTGGAATCATCTGCAGTAGCTACCTCATGGTCCCTTGGCGGGGTTGCTGTGGACTGGTTCTCCATGTTGCCAGGAGTTTTCTGCTGATTCTTCCTCATGAGTGATTTCTTTTATCTGTTTCCTTGCCCTAATTTTCCTTTCACTTCCTCTTGCTCTTTAAGTTCTCATGCCTGTGGACTAAGCTTTTAATGAGTCCTTTGGTACAGGACCATAAGGATGAGAAGGTTGAAGAGCAAGAAGGGATGGAAGAAAGAAAAGAAAGAAAGAGAGAAAGAAAGAAAGAAAGAAAGAAAGAAAGAAAGAAAGAAAGAAAGAAAGAAAGAAAGAAAGAAAGAAAGAAAGAAACGAAAATAGAGAAAGGAGAGGGGGTGGGTAAAAGGGAATATTGACAAAAAGAAAAGAGGCACAGAAAGAGGGAGACAGAGCAATATAGGTGTAGAGTAAGGTACTTTGACACAACCTTAAAAAAACCCCAACCTCTGGGAACCGGTTGGATGGTTCCCTTGAGGTCAGCAGCTCTTTGCTAACCTGATCGGACACAGTACCCCACCTTCACCAAGTAGAGAGGAAAGACAAAAATGCTATAAATGAGACTGGTTTGCAGTCTCACTGCTGCTGTACTTACAGCTGCCGGCGGGATTAGACTGATGGAACACACACAACCACTTGCCAGTTTTCCACTGTTTTTGTCCTCCTCTTGGGGTCCAGAAGTCTCTCGCCGACTCCCTGTATCCTCAAAGGGATGATTATAGGCAGATCCCACCAGCCAGAGATGCCTGGAGTCTTATCTCCCTGGACTCACGGTGCCCAGTTGCAGAGAAGCTGTTACTCGGCCGCCATCTTCCTTTCCTTTGTATATATATATACATGTGTTAAGCTCTCTTCTGATGTAAATATGTAGATATATATATATGTACACACACACCACATTTTCTGTTGATAATTATGTATGTTGATTGCATATCTCTGCTATTTTGAATAATGCTTTAATAAACATGTGAGTACAAGTATCTTTTTGATATATTAATTTCCTTTCCTTTGGGAAGATGCCCTGTGGTGGGATTGCTGGGTCTAATGATAATTCTATTGTTATTTCTTTGGGAATTCTCCACACTGCTTTCCATAGTGGCTGTACTAGTTTACATTCCTACCAACAGAATTAACTTTTCTCTGCATCCTCACTAACATCTGTTATGTTTTGTATTTTTTTTTCTTTGAGACAGAGCCTCAAGCTGTCAGCCTGGGTAGAGTGCCTTGGCATCACAGCTCAGAGCAACCTCCAACTCCTGGGCTCAAGTGATTCTCCCACCTCTGCCTCCACCTCCCAAGTAGCTGGGACTACAGGTGCCCACCACAACACCTGGATACTTTTTGGTTGTAGTTGTCATTATTGTTTGACAGGCCTGGACTGGATTTGAACTCACCAGCTCTGGTGTATGTGGCTGGCGCGTTAGCTGCTTGAGCTATAAGACGCCAAGCCTTGTCTTTTTAGTAATAGCCATTCTGACTGGGATAAGGTGATATCTCATTGTGGTTTTGATTTGGATTTCTCTTATGGTTAGTGATGTTGAACATTTTTTTGTGTATCTGTTGACCATTCATATATCTTCTTTTGAGAAATATCCATACATGTCCTTTGCCTATTTTTACATGGGATTATTTGTTTATTTGTTTGTTTTTGCCTTTTGAGTTCTTTTTGTGTTTAAGGATAGGGATAAGGATAAGGAAAAGTTTTCTGACAGGGGAGGAATTTTCAGTTTACAAAGTTTTCTTTAATTATTTATTATGCTATGCAGAAGCTTTTTAGTTTAAATAAGTCCTATTTGTCTACTTCTATCTTTGTTGCCTGTGCTTTTGAGGTCTTAGTCATGAATTCTTTGCATAGACTAATGTTCAGGAAAGTTTTCCCTAGGTTTTCTTCTAGTAGATTTAGTTCCAGGTCTTATATTTAAATCTTTAATCTACCTTGAGTTAATTTTTATATAAAGTTAGAGATAGGGGTCCATTTTCGTTATCCTGCATGTGGCTGTCCAATTTTCCCAGCACCATTTCTTAAGAGGGTATTTTTTCCCATTGTAAAGGATCAGTTAGCTATAAATATATGCCTCTCATCTTTGTTTCTCTCTCTATATAAGAGGTTATTTTCTTTTGGCTTCTTTCATGTTCTTTCTTTATCTTTGATTTTCTCAAGTTTGAATATACTTAATTGTAGTTTGGGGGAACATCTATCTTAGTATTTGTAGAGCTCCTGGGATTTGTAGGAGTGTTCTATTAATTTGGGGGAGATTTTTAGTTACTATTGTTTTGAGTATATCTTCTGTTCTATTTTGTCTTTTTCTTTTTGTATTCTCATTATGCATATGTCATATCTTTATAGTTGTCCCATAGTTTTTGGATAGTTTGTTCTTTTTTTTTTTTTTTTTCTCTTTGGTGTTCAGTTTGGAAGTTTCTATTTTTGTATCCTCAAGCTCAGAGATATGTTTTTCAGCTGTGTTCAGTCTACTAATGAAAGGTATTTGTCATTTCTGTTAACATTATTTTGATTTCTGATTCTTTCTTAGAATCCTCATCTCTCTACTCAACATTATTCATTTGTTTTAGCATGTTGTATACTTTTCCATTAAAGCCCTTGTCATATTAATCATAGTTTAAAAATATTCCTAGTCTGATAATCCCAACATTCCGCCATGTCTGACTTGGGTTCTGATGCTTGCTCAGTTCTCTTCAAGCTGTGTTTTCTACCTTTTGGTATGTCTTTTGACTTGTTGTTGAAAGCTGAACATGATGTACAATGTCAAAGAAACTACCCCGTTTCCCCGAAAATAAGACCTACTTACAGGAAAGATAAGATGTCCCCTGAAAATAAGACCTAGCGCATCTTTGGGAGCACACCTTAAAATAAGACACTGTCTTATTTTCAGGGAAACAGGGTAGCAAACAAGCTCTTGGTAATGAGGGGGCAGGGAAAGTGTTCCATGGTTCCGGGTTTAGGGCTCAGGATTTTAGGGAGCCTGTGTCTCTGGACTGTGAACTTCTCCAGGAACTCTAGGTGTCTCCTCATCCCCTTCCCCACCACTCTCCTTTAGGTGGGGCAAGATGACTAGAGCAGGCCTGAGTTGTGTAGTTCCTTTCTCTCATGTGGCAGTCTAGAGGGAGCTGGAGTTGAGTATTTTCTTTCCCCTAGGAAGGTTAAACTCTGATATAACCCTTACAGGTCAGGTTCTTGTGAAATAGTTTTTTCCTTGGGAGAAGTCTTATTAGGAGGAACAGAATGCTCTGGTATATTTCAAAATGGTTACTTTCCCCCAATCTGGCAGAACCATGAGGGCATGTTTCTTTGACATTCATTGAGGACCTGGTAGAACTTCTGGAGATAAAACTCACAAAGGTGTGAGAGTCCTTTTCTCACTAGATCTCCCTGTAGTTTCTCTCTCAAGCTTGTCCACACTAAGCCTCCAGCAATTACATTTTCAGGTTTTCCTACCCCAATATTGATTGCTGTGGAGGTTTCTGCTCTGGTGACTTGTGATCCTCTATATCTGCCTGTCTGTGATTTCAGGTTGATGGTTTACCTTGTGACTTCACTTCTCTGATGGATCTAAGAAAAGTTGTTGACTCTTTAGTTTGTTTAGCTCTTTGCTTGTGGTTGGAATGGGGGAAGACTTCTAAGCTCATGACATACCTGTAGTCCCAGGAGGCTGAGGCACTAGGATCACATCACTGGAGCCCAGGTGTTCAAGGTTGCTGTGAGCTGTGATGATACCACTGCACTTCAGCCTGGGTGATGGAGCAAGACTCTGTCTCTGAAAAAAAAAAAATTAATTTTACCTATGTTTATTCTTTTACTTTTTTATGTTCTATTAGAAAATGTAAAATCAAATTTATATTTTGCTTTGTATTTCTGACCAACAGCCCACATCCCAGTAGAAGGTGAGATTATTGGTGAATTTTATTGTTTTGTGTGTCTCCTAATTAGGAAAGTTGACTTGTTCATTTGTGCTGTGTGCTAGGCTATTGAACATGGCATGGGCCACTCCTTTGCATGAATATAAAATTCATTCTCATATTAGGGAGTCTGAGCTTTTTAATGGTGTCTGCCAGGACTCATCCCTTCAGCTCAAAGTCTGCAGGATATTTTGGTTTGTACACAGATGTCCCACTTTCTTGGTTGGCTGAGTGCCAGGTTGTCTGTCTGTGGCTGTGTTACAATGTCTCTCAGCCACTAAAGTCAGTGTTGCCTTATTCCCCTCATAGACCCTTATGAGAGAATCCACAGGGAGGTTGGCCCTAAAATGCTTGGCTAACATCCTCCAAGTCTTCAGGAATGGTGCCAGAAGCCCTGTAGTGAGCGGCATAGTTCTGTAGAAAATGGAAAATATCTTCTATATACAGACATCTCACCCACGCTGCCTCCCATTCTAGCACCTCGTTGGCTTTATTTAAAGGTCACATCATCTAGTATTTATTGTTGTTGTTGTTTTAGAGACAGAGCCTGACTGTTGCTCAGGCTAGAGTGCTGTAGTGTCAGCCTACCTCACAGCCTCAAATTCCTGAGCTCAAATGATCCTCCTGCCTCAGCCTCCCAAGCAGCTGGGACCATAGGCTCCTGTTGTTGGCCACAACCCCTGGCCAATTATTTTTCTATTTTTAGTAGAAAAGGGGTCTTATTCTTGCTTAGGCTGGTCTCAAACTCCTGAGCTCACGTAATCCTCTTGCCTCAGCCTCCGGGGTGCCAGGATTATAGGCGTGAGCCACTGTGCCTGGCCAATGCATCATCTATTCTTGTTGTCTTACATATTTTGAGTAGACTTCTTATGCTCATTCAACCTAATCCTAGGTTATGAGTTCCTCTGAATGGCTAGTGAAGCAGAAAAAGTAAAAATAATAAGTTATTTCACTTATTACACTGGTTGTTTTCTTAAAAAGTTTAAACCAAATAAAATTCTCATATGTACTTCATTCATTCTGTCACACATTCATTTATTCATTTATGATACAGCATCCACTGTTACTAGGCAGTGCAGGTGACCCATATAATACATGGTCCCTTCCCTCAAAGTATTCTTTCAAGTCACATATGTAAATGGACACAATAGGAGGCTAAATGTGCATTTAGGGGTCTCACCAGAGTGCTTTTTAGAGTTAAGAGGGGGAAGAACATTTGCTCCTTGATGACCAGAGAAAACCATCAAACAGGAGGTATAATTTGGACTGAACTTTGAGAGATGAAGAGGGGGTGATCAAACAAAAGAAAGGATTTTCAGGTAATGAAAAGGGTCTAGTAGGTGGGCAAGAATACAATGCTTTTAGGTGTGAGTAGCAGGGGCTGATGTCAGGTAAGTAGGAGGTCAGACAGAATATAATTCTTCCATACCAGACTGAGGAGTATCAATCTATTTCTCTCCCTGATTTTCTCCAAAAATGATGTCAGGGGAAGCCAATATAAAAATGTAAAGGAAAACTGTCAGACTAGGGGAAATACAGATTAAAAAAGGCAAGAACAAATGACATAGCTAAGTAAAAACTTTGTTTATGAGCATCCTTGTGGCCAAAGCAAAAAGCAAGGTAAAACCGATATAATTGTTACTGTTCATGAAGAAAAAACTTTAGTTCTCTAGGAGAATCAACACTTTTCTTAGCATCAATTTTAAAAGAAATTTTCTATCATGGGCTGAATAGAAAATTCCTTACCCATACGGGTTTATTTAATGTCCCTTTATAAAATCAAAAAGAAAATACTCTATACATTGGTGCTTTCCAAGTGGAATTTGTATGTAATCACCTGGGACGTTGGGTCTGGGGTGGGCCTCATATCCTGCAATTCAACAAGATTCCTGATGGTTTGGCTGTCTGAAACTCAGGTTGAAATTTAATTGCCATGGAAACAATATTAACATATGAGACATTGAAGAGGTGATCAGGCCTTAGGGTGCTGCCTGGATGGTGGGGTTAATATTCTTATAAAAGGGTGAGTTTGACTCCCTTTGCTCTCTTGGTTGCTCTGCTCTCTGCCACCTGCCGTGTTCAGATTCAGCCTTATTTCCCCTCCGGGGGTGGGCGCTCAAGGCTCCACCTTGGAAGGAGCAAGGAGCGAATGGTCTCACCAGACACCATACCTGTCAGAGCCTTGACCTTGAAGTTCCCAGCCCTCCAGAGCTGTGAGCCAGTAAATTTCTGTTCTTTATACATTACCCAGTCTCTGGGACTCTGTGATAGCACAAAATGGACTAGGCCACCCCTACTGAGGCTGCTGGTCTGCAGAGCACACTGTGCGTGGCGCCGACTTTTCTCTAACACCACAGCCCATTAGCGCAGTGAGCCACCGCAGAACTGTCGCGTGTGATGTTGACGGCGTCGCATCTAGAGGTACAGCCGTTTTGGAATCCTTTGATGTAGAACCGGGGCCTTTCCTTTACTTTACGATCTGAATGAAGTGTATTTCTAAATGTTTACATTTTTAGAAATTTCCAGGATTCTATTTTTTTTTGGCAGTTGTGTAACATATATCTAGTGTGACGGCAATTTTTAGTACCTGCTTTCTTGAATGTATCCAAAGCCTTTAACTAAATGTTTCCAAAACAAGGCATCTCCTTTCACTCACATTCTGAGCAGTTATCTACTGTTTAACCAAATTATAAAATTATACTAACATTCACTAGCATACATAGATCTGAGGAAAAACACAATTGATTACTGACAAGCAAAGAACACTTGCTAGCTGCGAGCATTCAGCTAACTGTGGGCTCTCCTTGGTGCATTTCCAAGGGAGATCTGTTAACCAGCAAGTTGGGTAAGTGGAGTTCAGCTAGCATGACCCCCAGAAAGAAGAGGTTAAGAATTCAGCTTGGAAAGAATGAGGCTGTATAGAACATACGAATAACCCAATGGGCAACACGTTCTCCAGCGATATTCTTTCAATGTCTTATTGGGACTTTTGATGAGAGCAAGACAACAGTCAGTTCCCCACTATGTCCTCTGGCAGGGTTTGGGGGGGAAGCATAGCCCTGGGAATCTCCTGGAAATCTTTTCTGTTCTGAGCAGGGTTCAGTGAATGGAGGCCACAGAGTGGACAGTTTCGGAAGGCCTCGCTCATATGGAACAAGACGGTTTGTAGTGAGGTTAAATCCGTAGAACTTCTGGCCTTCACGGAGGGAAAGATCAGCCTAAGTGTCTGTGCCTAACAAGCGGCACCTGAAGGGTAGGAAGGGCCTAAGTATTTTCAGCATGTAAGATAAAATAGGCCTGTGCCTGGAATGTATAAAGAGCACCGCAGCCAGGCAAGGAGAAAAGAAACTCAATTGTCAAAAGGGCAAAGTATCTGAGCAGATAATCTCCTCAAGAGGTTCTCAGGGAATGTAGATGAAAATGATCTATTGGATTAACAGGAAATCTAGAAGACTTGTAATACCCAGCCAGGGTCAGCGAGGGTGGAGATCAGCTGCACACACACACTGTTGTGATTATGTAAATTGGAAGTCTTGTTGAAGGGTCATCTCACAAAAAATATGTCTTGAGTGCCTCCCAGGTGCCAGCACTGCTCTATGGGCTGGGAATATAACAGTAAAAACACAAATGTTCTCTGCTCTTAAAGCTTAGGAGAGGGAGACAGACAAGAAGCAAATATGTTTGGGGTTGAGAAAAGCTGAGAATAAAATAAAGCAAGGCAAGGCATGACAATGACAGTGGTGGGTATGGCACTGTTTATATAGGACAGTCAGGGAGACCCTCAGTTGAGGTGGATTTGACTGTTTGCATCTGTTAGAAGGAAGATTTATAACATGCATAGGCATGAAAAGAGCTTCAAGACCTATTGTTTATTGAAAATAGCAAGTTACAGAAATATATTTGGGTACAATCCCTTCATGTTAAAAGGGTGTGTGTGTTTCCTTGTGTATTTAAATACATCATGTAATACATCGTCGATATAATAAGTTCCTAGAGAAGTGCCAAACAGATTGTCAACCCTGGTGTCTCTGAGCCTATGTCAATTGCACAGGCAGTGGCAGGAAGGAAGGGAGAATAATATACTACCTGGATAATTTTTCTAAAAACAGAAAGCAAAATAAATACTGAAAAGGCACAGTGATCTTTAGGGGAAAAATGAAAAAAAAAATATAATAGATGGCTATGGTAAATCACATTAAAATTATATAATTTTTATAACAAGCATTTGGGGGCCATGACCTTAAGGTAAAAAGTATCAGTAAGCTTAGAAAAGAAGGGAGAGAAGGCAGGCAGAGGGCGGCTTGGTGTGGGCAGGAAGGCGCAGCTGTGGGTCCCCTGCTCCTAGTCAGGCCCCGTCTGCTCCCCGCTTGCGGTGAGGCCTGGGGCCCTGTAACCTTTGTGTGTCAGTTGCCTCATCTGTAAAATGGAGACAACTACTTCTCAGTGTAGTTGTGAGTAAGAGATAAGTTGGTTCAAGATAAGAACACTGCCTGGCATGTAGTTAACTGGTCACTAAGCACCAGCTGTTAACAGGGTCCTCAGATCCACTGAGTCAGGGGCTCCTGTGGCTCCACACACGGAAGACAGCGACCATCAGAGGGCAGGACCTCCACACCTGCCTTCCAGCATCTCTGTGCTTCTCAGATGTCTGAAAATTGAAAACTGTATGTTGGCTAATTAATCAGAGCACGAATGACTGACCAGTGTGTGGTACAGAGGTCAGGGGAACAATCCTGGGACACATGGAGCTCACATCCGACTCCACTGCCCAAGAACTGTCACCTTCGCTAGTTGGGAAATGACCAAGTCTCCAGAGCCCTGCCAGGGTGCTATGTACACTTATGGGCAGGCCCTCTGCTTAGCTGACATTTGCCTTAATACGATGAACAACTGGCCCTCAGAAAGCCAAGGGGTTTTGCTATTTTTATTTTAGATTTCTAAGAAATGTAAGTTTGCATATCTCCAATTGAGTCATTAGCTTTCTAATAAATTACTAGACATTTTTAGGTTTCCATAAACCAACTTTCAAACTCTGCCCATTGTAATCCTTCCATTGCATACGACAGCAGTGAGTGACAAGTTTAATTTTGGTGGGAAACATAGTAAGGAATCCTGCCTGAATTTCTGCTGAGGGACAGGAAACCTACAATTTCTTCATATTCCACTGGAAACCCCTTTCTTACTGGTTCCACAATACAACCTCTCCCTTTTCCTTCCAGAATAATGCTGTCAAGGAAGCCAAATATAGAATGAATTGTCCCAGAGTGTGTGTGTTAAGAGCTCTGGGTAAAAGCCAGGTAAATTCACAGGTCATACACTTACCCACACCCTGCCCTACCAGGTCCCTTCATGGGATACCTAAGTGTCATACCCCACTTGTCAAATCTGGCTCAGAGAGGTTCTCTTTTAACTTTTAACCTTTCTTTTCTTTCTTTCTTTTTTTTTGCAGTTTTTGGCCGGGGCTGGGTTTGAACCCGCCCCCACCACCTGTGCCCTACCCCTTTGAGCCATAGGCACCATCCTTCTTTTCTCTTCTTTCCATTCCTTTCTCCTGTTTTAATTTTTTTTGTTTCCATTTTCTACCCCTTGTCTGTGCATTTCCTGTGTTATTTTCTATGTGACACACTTACCAACACTGTGTCCGTAATTTTACATTATTTTAAGATCATTATGTATGTTCAAAACGGACATATCTACAGGTGTATCAGATGGAAAAAAAAGTTGTTGTGTACCAAGCTATTTTTATTTATTTATTTATTTTCTTATTAAATCATAGCTGTGTACATTAATGCGATCATGGGGCACCATACACTGGTTTTATAGACCATTTGACATATTTTCATCACACTCGTTAACATAGCCTTCCAGCATTTTCTTAGTTATTGTGTTAAGACATTTATATTCTACATTTACTAAATTTCACATGTACCCTTGTAAGAGGCACCGTAGGTGTAATCCCACCAATCACCCTCCCTCTGCCCATACTCCCCCCTCCCTCTCCCCTTCCCCATATTCTTAGGTTGTAACTGGGTTATAGCTTTCATATGAAAGCCATAAATTAGTTTCATAGTAGGGCTGAGTACATTGGATACGTTTTCTTCCATTCTTGAGATACTTTACTAAGAAGAATATGTTCCAGCTCCATCCATATAAACATGAAAGAGGTAAAGTCTCCATCTTTCTTTAAGGCTGCATAATATTCCATGGTGTACATATACCACAATTTATTAATCCATTCGTGGGTCCATGGGCACTTAGGCTTTTTCCATGACCTAGCAATTATGAATTGGGCTGCAATAAACATTCTGGTACAAATATCTTTGTGATAATGTGATTTTTGGTCTTCTGGGTATATACCTAGTAGAGGAATTATAGGATTGAATGGCAGATCTATTTTTAGATCTCTAAGTGTTCTCCAAACATCTTTCCAAAAGGAATATATTAATTTGCATTCCCACAAGCACTGTAGAAGTGTTCCCTTTTCTCCACATCCATGCCAACATCTCTGGTCTTGGGATTTTGTGATATGGGCTAATCTTACTAGAGTTAGATAGTATCTCAAAATGGTTTTGATTTGCATTTCTCTGATGATTAAAGATGATAAGGATTTTTTTATATGTCTGTAGGCCGTGCACCTGTCTTCTTCAGAGAAGTTTCTCTTCAAGTCCCTTGCCCAGCCTGAGATGGGATCACTTGTTCTTTTCTTGCCTATATTTTTGAGTTCTCTGTGGATTCTGGTTACTAAACCTTTGTCAGAGACATAACCTCCAAATATCTTCTCCCATTCTGAGAGCTGTCTGCTTGCTTTACTTACTATGTTCTTGGCTGTGCAGAAGCTTTTTAGTTTGATCACATCCCAGTAGTATATTATTGAAGCTGCTTCAATTGCCCAGGGGGGGTCTTCCTCATAAAGGAAGATTCGCCCAGACTGATTTCTTCAAGAGTTTTCCCTGCACTTTCTTCTAGTATTTTTATAGTTTCGTGTCTTAAGTTTAACTCTTTTATCCAGTGAGAGTCTATCTTAGTTAATAGCGAAAGGAGTGGATACAGTTTCAGTCTTCTACAGGTCACCAACCAGTTCACCAAGCACCATTTGTTAAATAGGGAATCTTTTCCCCACTGAATGTTTTTAATTGGCTTGTCAAAGATCAAATAATGCTAAGTAGCTGGGTTCATCTCTTGGTTCTCTATTCTGTTCCATACATCTACCTCTCTGTTTTTGTGCCAGTACCATGCTGTTTTGATCACTCTCAATATATAGTATAGTCTGAGGTCCAGTAGTGTGATTCCTCCTGCTTTGTTTTTATTTCTGAGTAATGTCTTGGCTATTCAAGTTTTTTTGTGATTCCATATAAAATGAAGTATTATTTTTTCAAGATCTTTAAAGTATGATAGTGGAGCTTTAATAGAGATTGCATTAAAATTGTATGTTGCTTTGGGTAGTATGGACATTTTAACAATGTTGATTCTTCCCAGCCATGACAATGGTATGTTTTTCCATTTGTTAACATTTTCAGCTATTTCTTTTCTTAGAGTTTCATAGTTCTCTTTATAGAGATCTTTCATGTCCTTTGTTAGATAAACTCCCAAATATATCATCTTCTTTGGCACTACTGTGAACAGAATAGAGTCCTTAACTGTTTTTTCAGCTTGACTATTGTTGGTGTATATAAAGGCTACTGATTTATGAATGTTGATTTTGTAACCTGAGACGCTGCTGTATTCCTTGATCACTTCCAAGAGTTTTTTAGTAGAATCCCTAGTGTTTTCCAGATATACAATCATATCATCTGCGAAGAATGAAAGTTTGATCTCTTCTGACCCTGTATGGATACCCTTGATCGCCTTTTCTTCCCTAATTGTGGTGGCTAAAACTTCCGTTACAATGTTAAAGTGCAGTGGAGGCAACGGGCAGCCTTGTCTGCTTCCTGATCTGAGTGGAAATGATTTCGATTTAACTCCATTCAATACGATATTGGCTGTGGGTTTGCTGTAGATGGCCTCTATCAGTTTAAGAAATGTCCCTTCTATACCAATTTTCTTAAGTATTCTGATCATGGATACTGGATATTATCAAAAGCTTTTTCTGCATCAATTGAGAGAATCATATGGTCTTTGTTTTTTAATTTGTTTTTGTGCTGAATTATATTTATAGATTTACGTATATTGAACCAGCCTTGAGACCCTGGGATAAAACCAACTTGGTCATGATGTATAATTTGTTTGATGTATTGATGGATTCTATTTGTTAGGATCTTGTTGAATATTTTTGCATCTATATTCATTAGTGATGTTGGTCTATAATTTTCTTTTCTTGTTGGGTCTTTACCTAGTTTGGGGACCAGGGTGATGTTTGCTTCATAGAACGTGTTGGGTAGTCTTCCTTCTTTTTCTATACTTTGGAACAGGTTGAGTAATATAGGTACTAGTTCTTCTTTAAAGGTTTTGTAGAATTCTGACGTGAAGCCATCTGGTCCTGGACTTTTCTTTTTTAGGGAGATTTTGTATGGTTGATGCTATTTCAGAACTTGATACGGCCTCTTCAACATTTCCACTTGATTCTGGCTAAGTCTTGGAAGGTGACATGCTTCCAAGTATTCGTCCATTTCCTTCAGATTTTCATATTTCTGAGCATAAATTTTCTTGTAATATTCATTAAGGATTTTTTTAATTTCTGAGGAGTCTGTTGTTATTTCGTCTCTGTTGTTTCTGACTGATGAGATTAGAGATTTTACTCTTTTTTTCCTGGTTAGGTTAGCCAAAGGTTTATCTATTTTATTGACCTTTTCAAAAAACTAACTTTTTGATTTATTGATCTGTTGTATAATTCTTTTGTTTTCAATTTCATTTAATTTTGCTCTAATTTTGGTTATTTCTTTTCTTCTTCTGGGTTTGGGGTTGGAATGTTCTTCCTTTTCCAGTTGCTTGAGATGTCCCATTAAGTTGTTAACTTCCTCTCTTACCGTTCTCTTGAGGAAGGCTTGCAGTGCTATAAATTTCCCCCTTATGACTGCCTTTGTGGTATTCCAGAGGTTCTGATAATTCGTGTCTTCATTGTCATTTTGTTCCAAAAATTTGGTAATTTCCTTCTTCATCTCATCTATGACCCAGCTATCTTTCAGCATAAGGTTATTTAACTTCCATGTTTTTGTATGAGTATGCAGATTCCTGTTACTGAGTTCGACTTTTATTCCATGGTTGTCCAAGAAGATGCAAGGAATAATTTCTATTCCTTTAAATTTACTGAGTTTAGACTTGACCTAAGATGTGATTGATTTTGGAGTATGTTTCATGGGCTGATGAGAAGTATGTGTATTCAGTTTTGTTGGGATGAAATGTTCTGTAGATGTCTGTTAAATCCAAATGTTGGATGGTTAGGTTTAAATCTAAATTTCTTTGCTCAGCTTCTTATTGGAGGATCAATCCAACACTGCCAAAGGAGTGTTGAAATCTCTGACTATTATGGAGCTGGAGAAAATCAAGTTGCTCATGTCTGTTAGAGTTTCTCTTATAAATTGAGGTGCATTCTGGTTGGGTATATAGATATTAATAATTGAAATCTCATCATATTGAGTATTACCCTTAACAAATATGAAGTGACCATTCTTGTCCTTCCTTACTTTTGTTGGTTTAAAGCCTATTGTATCTGCAAATAAAATTGCAACCCCTGCTTTTTTCTGATTATCATTTGCCTGAAATATGGATGACCATCCTTTCACCCAGAGTCTATATTTATCTTTTAAGATAAGATGAGATTCTTGTATGCAGCAAATATCTGGCCTGAGTTTTTGTATCCAGTCAGCCAACCTGTGCCTCTTTAGAGGACAGTTTAAGCTGTTCACATTAATGGAGAATATTGATAAGTCTGGTAAAATTTTGGGTATCGAGTTTTTCAAAAGTCCAGTGGACATTTTTAATGTTTTTGCCAGTGTGGAATTTGGAGTTTGATGAAAAGTTTCTGAGTGAGTTTACTTTTGTGGTAGAGGATTGGGCTGGTCATTATGGATGATAGGTCTGAGAATATCCTGAAGAGCTGGTTTGGTTATGGCAAATTTCTTCAACATATAAATGTTATTAAAGTATTTAATTTCTCCATCATAAATGAAACTCAGTTTAGGTGGATACAGCATCCGGGGTTGAAAGTTATTTTGTTTTGGGAGATTAAAAGTCGATGACCACCCTCTTCTGGCTTGAAAGATTTCAGCAGAGAGATTTGCAGTCATTCTAATATTCTTCCCTCTGTAGGTTATGGTTTTCTTACATCTGGCTGCTTTCAGAATTTTCTCCTTCATATTAACTTTAGTGAAGTTAATTATGATGTGCCTGGGGGATATCTTATTCTGGTTAAGTTGTGCTGGGGTTCTGAAACTGTCTGCTATCTGAATTTCAGAATCTCTTGGCATGTCTGGAAAATTCTCTTTCATAATTTCATGGAGAAGAGCCTCTGTGCCTTGCAAAGCCACTTCATCGCTTTCAGGGATTCTAATGAGGCAGATATTACCCTTCTTTGAATTATCCCAGAGCTCTCTAAGAGAATGATCCATTTTTGCTCTCTATTTCTCTTCCTCTTTGAGAGTTTGGGAGCATTCAAAACCTTTGTCTTCAATGTCAGAAATCCTTTCTTCTGCTTTCTCCACTCTGTTACTGAGGGATTCTACTGTATTTTTCAGATCTTTGAGGGCTGCAAATTCTTGTTTCAATGTGTCAAAATCTTTGGTGGTTTTGTCTTTAAATTCGTTGAATTCTTGAGACAACTTTTGTATTGTTCTTTGAATTTCTAATTCCAACGTTTGAATTGCTCCTCGAATTTCTAATTCCAACTTTTACTCCATTCTATTAATCTTGTTTGCAATCCAAATTCTGAATTCGATTTCTGACATCTTGGCCATCTGTTTATGAATTGGATCTTCAGTTACTTCTGCCATATCTTTCCTTGGGGGGATTGATCTACTCTGGTTATTCATTTTACCAGAGTTTTTCCGCTGATTCTGCCCCATGATTATTTTACATCGTTTGACTAAGTGAGTAAATGATAAAGAAAAGTTGGGTTCAGAGCACCAGGAGTAGTGATTAACCAGCCCTTTGCCCAAAAGCTGGGACTGGTGTCTTTACCTTTTCCCCTGGAGCTTTGCTGAGGACCTGTACAGTGCTACGGCCTGAGAAACTGGGGACCTGCTTGGTGTGGTGGGGCTAAGTGGCTCTGTCTTTTTTTCAGCTGATCTCTGTCTGACCCTAGTGAATCAGTTACTCTGGGTTGAAGTCTCAGCTGTGGAGAAATATCAGCAATTAAGTCACTCTGCCCCCCACAGGTAACAATTGGAAAAGGAAAATCAAACCTTCCTACAACCACACACCCAGGGCACCACTTGGATAGTCCTTGGGCGATTGGCTCAGTTCAAAATGCCCAAATCAATTGTCTCAGTCAGCACCTGTCTCAGGTGGGAGAGTTTAAAACGTCTCTGGCAACTAGATCACAGGAATGTACTGACAACTCAAATATAACTTGCTCTGGTGCTCCATGAGGTCAGGAGGACCCACCCAGCAAATAGTCTGGGAAGGTTGATGCCTCCTTCCCCACTTTGGACCTCTATCACCTCCAGTCACTGATAACCCAGCAGGGCTGTGACCCAGTTTCCTCCAATGAGAAGATCCTCCATGGGTTTGCTCTGCCTGACACAATCTATGTCTCCTCAGCCAGGCTAATGCTCTCTGCTACTATCTGGCAGGGGGAGGTGAGGCCTGACAACCTTGAGTCCTTGATGGAGGTTGGGCTGTTCAATCAGTTCCAGCCCCGCCCTGATTGATGTTACTGACCGAACAGAACAACTTTGCAGAATTTGTTTCTCTTCCTGCTAAATTCCCCTGCAGAAGAGAAGATGTTTTGAGTTCACAGAACCTGTGCCTCAGGCCCTATCTTTGCAGCTTCCCAGTAGTTTGTATTGGCAGCACGGTTAGCTGTCAGTTCTAGCCTCCTGCCTTTGCTAGGCTGATAATCCCCTAGGGGCTGGGTGCATCTTAGGCTCAGTAAAGCGGTCCTTTAGGTCAGCCCTGCCTTGGAATTCTGCCAGCACTGCATGTGCGTTTTTGTAGTCTCTGTGCTCCACCCAGGCCGCTACCGCCTTAGGCAAACCCTTTATTCACGGGTCTGCGTTTCCATCCCATATCTGTTCCACCAGTGGTTGCCACCTGAGAAGATGCCTGGTATCTTCTGGTTTCCCAGAGAGACATGGGATGTGACTGTGGAATATCCAGGGGTGAGCCCTATTGTTGCTAAAAATGGCTGCTGCTCTGCGCCTCGGGGTACCACCACTCCAGCGTGGTTCCCTCTCAGAATGAGCACTGACCAGCAGCAGTCCAGGCCCTGTCCACACCTCACGAGAAAACACCCAAGAATCTGGACTCCTGGGGGATAGGCCTCTAGACCTCAGAGTGAGAGTGGAAGGGATTGCTGGGAGCTCAGAATTGCAGGTAGAGAATATGTACAGTTTTACACAGTTTTATGCCTGGCAGGAGGTCACAATGGCACCCTAGTAGGGGAAGTAGGTCCAGTTTTTAGAGGGTCTCTCCCGTGAAGTATAATGGGAGGACTTTTGAATTCGGCTCGTTTGTTTATGGGGTACTCCGAGCCGTTCTCATGGGGGAGGGGACTCCCATCCACTTGGTGATGGATTTTGTACCTTTTCTTTGTATCCTTGGGGTCACAGCTCGCCTCAGAGGGTTGATGTGCATTCTTCAACCTTCTCTCTTGACGCAGATCTAATCCACCAGGTTACTTACTAAATTTCTGTCCTTTAACTCTTCTTCTGGACGGGAGCCTCTGTGGAAAGCTGACTTCAGTCAGCCATCTTGTCTTTGCTCCCCCCGAGCTATTTTTAAAATGCTTCATAGCTTGTTTGAGAAATAATATCTTTACATTCCGTAGTTTACTGGGGGAACATTAGCTTTAATAAATACTTAAGTGCTCTCATGATAAAGGGACCAGGCAACATTTGTCTCTGTTCTCAAGTGTTTAAGAATTTAAGCATAAAAGCAGCAGCAACATTCCTGGTGGGTGGCTGCCTCAGAGTTAATGCTTCTGGAGAGTCAAGAGAGTTTCTTTGGAGGTATATTGGCTAATGGCCATTGTGACAGATGTATATGTATTTTGTTCTTGACACTCAAACTTGCCTATGGGGCACAGTGGTCAGGTTATTGATGGAGCAAAAACTGGTTGCTTTATGAAACTCATTTATTCTCTATATTAGGATGCCTTCATTGTCAAGTCAAAATATTAGTGAGGATTTAGGGAAATAATCTTGCTCTCTAATTAAATAAAATTAAAATCTTATTGCTGCATTCATAAATGATCTTTGAGGTGTTACGTACTCGCTAGATCTCAGATGCCCAATTTGTGCAGCCTGTTGATGCTACATGTATTATTCAGTGAAAAAAGTTTGGGGGAGATGGGAGATGATAAGAAAATTGGTTTTTCTCACAACCTAATGATAACACTTGGGGCAGTGTAAAAATAATAAGCAACTTCACAAGTCAAGATGGGTCATCCATTGGTGGACTAGTACTCAGCTCAGGTGGCAAGATTTGGATAAGTAAGTGCTTAGCTAAAAGGAAGAAATAAATTACTAATATGTGTTGTTAAGGCTAATAACCCTGTCTAGAGTTGATCAACACACAGGTTCCTGCCTTGCCTTATGACCCTGTAAGGTGCAAATATAGCAACGTTGTCTGTATGACACATGTGGAGGGTACCAGATTCTCCTTGGGGAGCAGTGGTAGGAAAGAGGCAAATATAGTCTCCACGAGATGTCAGCACTTCTCTGATAATCAATCGTCCAACCTCCAGGGTCTCGCTGTTCTTTTTCTCCATCTGTTCTTAGCCTTCCTTCAATGAAATTGATCATCCAAAGAAGTATTGGACCTCACCTAATGTGCATAATGCAATGGTACATTTCAAAACTATTAAGAAAAGAGTGTAATTGTCTTACCACAACAAATAAATAAGTGGGGTGATGGATGTGTTCATCAGTTCCATGTAAGCATTTCACATTGTATATCAAATCAGTACACTGTACCCCATAAATTCATCAATTTACACAGTTATGATTTAATAAAGAAAGAAAAAAGAAGAAGTATTGTGAAGCAAATGGGGACCTCTGTCCTTGAGTCTGTTTTTTTGCTGTGTAACATGCCCCCAGCATTTATTTCCCATTGGGGTTCTGGCTTCCTTAGTGAGGGGGTCTGATATAACTACTTATGGGACCCTCAGGCTGAGATGACTCCAGTGCCTTGGGTTCCTTCCTAAGCAAATCAAAACCCACCTCAATC
Organism: Nycticebus coucang; assembly: GCF_027406575.1. Classification (NCBI taxonomy): domain Eukaryota; kingdom Metazoa; phylum Chordata; class Mammalia; order Primates; family Lorisidae; genus Nycticebus; species Nycticebus coucang. The sequence continues at coordinate 16,957,265 of NC_069785.1, read as the reverse complement.
TAACCAGTAAAATAAAGCTTTTGCTTAACTAGCCAGAAATTGCCAACTAACCCTTCAACTGGAGGCTTTCCACTTGAATCAATCAAATATTCTTGCTTCACAGTGCCTTATAAAAGTTTTCTCCTCACGTACTCTGGGTGGAGGCTGCAAGGTTTGAAGTCTCAGGCTGCTGTGTTCATGAATTGCTGAATGCGCAAATAAGTTTGCTAAAATTTCAGTGTGCTTAAGTTTATCTTGGAACAGGTCATTCTTTATTATTCGGGGAACTGATGGAACTGAAGAGTGCACAAGTGATTTGGACTTACACAGTGTGGATGGTGCTGAGGGTCAGCGGTCACACACAGGATGCCGCACAGCTCAAGACTTCACACCCTCCCTTCATAGATCACACATGCTCTGATCACAGATGAGTGTGGACTAACACTTGAGGGCCCACTTAATCAGAGCCCAGTCCAGTGGGTCAATTCTGAGGCAGCCACAGCTTCAAAGGGGCTGGCCCAGGCCTCTAAGAGCGAAAGCAGCCTCTGGCTTTCTAAAAGTGAATCTGACATCACTTTATTAATTTTTTTTTTTTTTTTTTTGAGACAGAGTCTCACTACGTCACCCTTGGTAGAGTGCTGTGGTGTCACATCTCACAGCAACCTCTAATTCTTGGGCTTAAGTGATTCTCTTGCCTCAGCCTCCCAAGTAGCTGGGATACAGGTGCCCACTGCAATGCCTGGCTATTTTTTGTTGTAGTTGTCATCGTTGTTTAGCAGGCCCAGGCTGGGTTCAAACCTGTCAGCCCCAGTGTATGTGGCTCATGCTGTAACCACTGAGCTACGGGTACCAAGCCAAAACTGACATCACTTTTAAAAGCAGACATATATATGGCAAAAGCCAGGGCTCAGTTCTTACAATTAATTCTGTGACCTCCAGATTTATACATGGCAACTCCAAAATACCTTTCTCGTTAATACCACTGTGATACATTATACGTGCATCCTTTTTAAAAAATAGCACTTAAAAAGAAACATTTTATGTAGTAGTTTTGATAAAGCTTAGTTTTTAATAAAAGTGTTGGACATATGTGGTGGTTAATAATAGAAGAAAACTTCACCTATATTTTGAGGATAATCATGGATAGTTAACTTGTGCAAAAAAGGGCCACTTAGGTGTTCACTGCCCAGATAGTGGCATCAAATCTCTGTTAAAAAATGAGGAAGATAAGTACCCAATGTACTCAGCCCTCCTATGAAACTAATTTATGGCTTTCACATGAAAGCTATAACCCAGTTATAACCTAAGAATATGGGGAAGGGGGAGAGGAAGGGGAGGGAGGGGGGAGTTTGGGTGGAGGGAGGGTGATTGGTGGGATTGCACCTGTGGTGCATCTTACAAGGGTACATGTGAAACTTAGTAAATGTAGAATATAAATGTCTTAACACAATAACTAAGAAAATGCCAGGAAGGCTATGTTAACCAGTGTGATGAAAATGTGTCAAACGACCTATAAAACCAGTGTATTGTGCCCCATGATTGCATTAATGTACACAGCTATGATTTAATAATAAAAAAAAATGAGGAAGAACCACTTGCAAGGTATATTGGCACATTAAAAAAAAGCAAGGTGCTAAAATTGTATATAAAGTGTTCTCTTTTGTGCATAACCAGCACAGAAAACAAGAATATAGATTTGATTTGCATGTATTTGCACAAGGAGATCCTGGGAGGATAAACAAGAAACTAATAAAATGGGAGGAATGGAGTGGATGGGGACTGGTGGGAGCATGGCTCTGAGAATGTACCTTTATATTGCTTTGCGTTTGAGCCATGTAAATGCATTAGGTATTCCAAAGAAGAAGTTAAAAGACAACAGCACAATTAGATGTTTTTGGGAAAACTTAACCCCAATGTCAAGTGTGACTTTTAAACATAAGCACAGCGTTGTAATGCAGTAGAAAGGTCAGTGGCCTGAGAAACAGCAGATGTGGGTTCAGGGCCCAATTTTATCACAAACAAATTTGGCATCCTTTAACACTGGATTGGCAAAAGGGCTTAACGTGTGATGCCATTCATGACTATGGTTAAATGTGAAGAGACCGCCTGGAGACTTCTGTCAAGGATTTCAAGGCCACGTCCAGGTGCAATAGAGAAGATTGCTTTAGTGGAATCTCCATCTCTGCCATGGGTGCAAGATGGGGGAGTGACAGTGCATCCGTCTTCTGTTTGTCCTTCTTATGATTATTTTTTTTTGACCTACCTGCAAGATTAGGAGCTTAGAGTGGGTGATCTTTAAGTCTCATTGTTCTAAAATGTTAATAGTAAACAGAACATTATTCCAAAAAGTTAGAGCAAGGGAGGAAGGCTGGGGAGGACCTGGACAGAGGGCAGACGTGGTCCCTTGAGGTCCAGCTGTGAGGGGGGAAGAGAACCTTAAGTGAAACATAGGATGGGTGGAGTTTCAGACAGCGACCCCCCCCAACCCACCTGTGGTGAGCAGGCATCTGCACCCAGGTCCCAATGGTCCAGCCTTCCGTTCTCCCTATTTAGGGCAACAATATAACATTTTTCTCAGAGAATTTGCTGGAGGTGACTTTTGGAATATGCAAGCTTGATAATTTCCATTCCCACTTCCATTTCTGGAATATTGGAACTTGCTGGGGCAAACTTGGAAGAGCATCTGAGGCAGCCAGTGCCCTGTGGTGCTGGGGAAGAGCAGAGTGACTGACACCAACAGGGAGGGCTCATGACATGAAAGATTTCTGCGGCTTCTTTAGGGCCTAGACAGTAGAAGCCTGTGGGTCTTCTTGAAAAAACACTGCCGTGTCCACTTGGCATTTCTGGTTCCTGATGAACTTCTATCAAGCACATTTCAAGTGCTCAGGAGCCATCTCTGGCTAGGGGCTACTGAATTGGATTGCATAGATCGAGAATGTTCTATTGGACGGTGCTGCTCTAGATTGTGTATCTGGAAGCTGCTGCAGGCAGATGAATCCAAATGGTAAGAAGCTTCTGGCTGGGAAAACACAGAGCCCCTGGAATGGACCTTTGCCCAAAGCTCACCCGTTGTTGATGATCTTTTGATCTTTTCAGCCTCATTCAACCCCTCAGAGAAAAACTAGTTTCCCTCCAGCTTCCAGCAATGCCGTCTAGGAAACTACTATTTGAAGTCCTGTCTGCAGACTAGTACTGGTCTGTTTGTATGGAAGTTGAGAGTAGGCATTTAGAAATTTCTAGAATTTTTGACATTTCCATGACTTCCAAGCATGTGATCAGGGGACTTGCCTGGTTGAACAGGGTTTAGGAAGGAGAGGGATTGGGCAGGCACAGTGGATCCAAATAATACTGGGTGATATCTTAAAGTCAGTTGGTAAACTCACATCCAAAAATGTACAAAATCCCAAATCTGCGTTCATTAAATTACTATGAATTTATTGATTTATCACACTAAAATAATATGAATTTAATCATAACTTTGTAGGACCAATTGTTGTGATTACCCACTGATGAGGATGGAAGGATAAAGATCCTGTTATTGGATAAGGATAAAAAGAAGTTGAATTTTGCAAACATAATGTCACTTGTTCCTTTTTAGACAAAAGTTTTCTGAACTTGCTGAAATGCCTTTAAAAATCTATTATTCCAACTCTGTGAACATGTCTCTGTAAGACTTGTTTCCCTACTATTAATGTGATTAAAAGAAAACATAGAAACTGTTCCGATATCCACTATTCCCTATTGTTGCCAATTCCATTGGATTTAGATAATAAGCACTAAAAACTTTGAATCTTGAGATGTATGGTGTTTGTACGAAGTATCCACAGAGCATTTAGCATAGTGACTGCTATTTCTTTCCTAACTTGTTGTTTTGATTGCAGAATGAGTAAAAGCAGCAAGTGGAAAAAGGATTCTCTTCATTAATCTCCTCTAAATGCAACTTTCAATGAACAATGTAACATGGTTTGTGTTTTTTCCCATGTAATGTTTGTTCTGGTTGTATGTATTGAAATTGACTTTTATGTCTATTGAATCTAGTAACAAAAGATTTGAGCTTGTATTTTGAACGTCTTTATTTTTTATTTCATTTTTTCCCCATTATTCATCTATATCATATCTTACAACAAATTATCGGCAAAGGATTTCAAATTTTAAAAAATGGTCATCATTTGCCACTGGAGTAGTTTGAACAGCCCTGTTGTAGTTTTCTTTGATATTCTTCCCGTAGATGGCTGGAAGCAGGTGGGCTCGTGACCCCAGGATTAAGGATGTCGATTGCCAGTTTAAGGTGGAGAGCTCCTTAGTTCAAACCATCATGAAAGAAAGTTCTCAGGACAATTTCTAGTTCAGCAAAACCTTAACTTAGAAAGGGGCATGGCAGGAGGGAAGGCTGAAGCAGAAAGTTCAGGTGGTGGGCATAATTATATTTTAATTCAGATATATTAATAGAGTAACATAGACTCAATCATCAACAAAATCCACAAACATAGCTTAACTTCCTAATTAACGGAGGTGAATGGAGGTGGAAGGGTGATGACAATGAAAAACGTGTGACCAAGTCAGCAAACATAAGGAAACAGAAATCAAGGGCAACAAAAAAGAAGAGTAAACCTGTGATGAGAAGCAGGGGGTGAGGTGTGCACATCTCTTTTCATGTAACATGCGAGTGGGTTAACTTCATTAATCAAAAGACAGAAAACTCCAGACTGAGTAAAAATTACATTATATGTTGTATAGAGGAGGTTGACAGACTGTCATGTGGCTGGGTGAGGTGGAACAGGGTGGTAGGCATGTAGCATGAACTTCAGGTAGCTGTTTATTATCTAATGTTATGAAAAATGTTGTGCAGCTGGAATTTTAGAGGACGATTCAAACTGGGCTTGGTTTTCATGCGACAGGAAATTAACAAACTGGTGGACAAAATGTATCACTACCCTTTTGTGATTCTCCCTGGGAACATTGTGCTGCTGGAAGTTGGGCAAACAGGAGAGACCAGAAGAGAATTAGTCCCTTTAGGACATGTCTTGGGAGGTGGCAGGTTTCTTAACTTACTGCCTGGAGTCTGGTGGGGGCAGCAGTGGGTAGGCAGCTTCTCTTGCTTTCTCTTCACAGCCGGCCAGGGAGCCTGTCCCAGCAGGCACATTAGCTGCAGGGCTGCCTGAGGGAGACTCAGGGTTTTCCCCTGCACTGGGTCCCCCTCTCTGTGGCCAGGAAAAGGCAGTTGAAGCTTCTCTTTCACTGAATCCCTCTGGATTCAACAGCAATTCAATTCGCATTGCGCATCAAGTTTGGACCACATGTCTACTGATGGTACCCATATATTTGAACATCCTTTTCTTTCTGTGATGTTTCCCCCAACTCCCATATGTTCTTGAGAGGTTACAAAGTAGACAAGAATAGGAACTGAGAATTATGGAAGCATATTTATATCTACGCTATAATATAAATCTAAACCTGATGTGCATAAGAGTACTTTCTTCGAATGCAAATGTAGAGGAAAAACATACACTTCATGTTAGAAACAAAGAATGCTTGCTTTATGTCGGTTGTTCCCTTACATTTAGCCCTGTAATGGGCACATACCAAGATACGCAATACATGGTGTTGAATTATTGTCATTTGGGAAAGCAAATTATGACCACACACTTGTATCCAAATAGAAATATAATTCAAAGTTGCTATGTGGCCTGATCTATAAATAAGGGCTAAAATTATAAAGCTGAGCTAAAAGCTGAAATGAAGAAAGTATCCAATTAAAGCTGTATAAGCAAATATAACTTTTTTATTTTTCCTTTTTTTTGTTGTGCTTAAAGATGTGACTGGAAGGCTGTTGTGTTGATAAACAGAGAACCCAAAACTTCCTTGGTGCCTTGCTTTAATTTCTACTTTTTCCCCCCCGCAAATCCACAATACATTGCACTGAAGGCTGGAGTCACAGTCATCTACGGTGAAGACGAGTCTTCACAGTAAACAGAGGCACAGTGTGAGAACCAGGTTCTTTGTTCATTGAAACAACTGAACATTTTCTTTCTAGTTTGCCAGTATTAGCAGACAAGAGAGGAAGTGATTGGAATGTTATTGTAGTAATTGTGTCAGGGTGAGAGAAACCTTCTTCTGTTGCTTGGCACCTGTGTTTGGGAGGGCTAATCCTAGCCCCGCCATCATCCACCCTGTTCTCAGCATGTAAGCAGAGGAGGTGGTCCTCCAGCAGGAAGCCACGGCCTTTGGTAGGAGACTGCTGCAGTGGCTCTGAACGGGTGGTGCAGAGCAGTGACATGAGAGGAATGAAGCCATTGTACCCCATTTTGCCATGCTATCTCTTTTTCAGGTAGATACCTGGATCTACATGAGAATATATCTAAGGCGGTGCTTATGTATTTTATTGATGTATGGTGCTGGACAAACATTTGGACTTTGGGGTTAGTCTTGTTGGTGTGCATGTATTAATACCAAGGAACCCGGAAGAACCAAATATCAAATGTGTATTTTCACTCTGACACTAATCTTAGCTAGAGATACTTTAGACTTGGAGGGATGGAGGGAACATGGGCACCGGAAGTTCCAAACGCTGACTGATAGTGGTGTGTGCTGGAACTTAGGGATGGCCTCAGGAAATATGGGGTCCTTCCAATCCCCTGCTATCTCATTTTACCACCCCTAGATAAGTTTGTCACCATCCTTACTGCAATCATGGGCAGTCCCCATGCTGGTCGGACTCTGCTAACACTATTTTTTCTTTTTTTTAATTTTTTTATTAAATCATAAGTGTATACAATGATATGATCATGGGGCATCATACACTCACTTCATAAACCATTTGACACATTTTTATCCCAGTGGTTAACATAGCCTTTCCGGCGTTATCTCAGTTACTGTGCCAAAACATTTACATTCCACATTTACCAAGTTTCGCAAATACCCCTGTAATATGCACCACAGGTGTGATCCCACCGATTCCCCTCCCTCTACCCACCCCCCCTTCCCACTTCCCCCCATTGTTAAGTTGTAGCTGGGTTATAGCTTTCATGTGAGAGTCCCAAATTAGTTTCATAATAGGGCTGTGTACATTGGGTATTTTTTCTTCCATTCTTGGGATACTTTACTAAGAAGAATATGTTCCAGCTCCATCCATGTAAACATGAAAGAGGTAAAGTCTCCATCTTTCTTTAAGGCTGCATAGTATTCCATGGTATACATATACCACAATTTATTAATCCATTCGTGGATCGATGGGCACTTCGGCTTTTTCCATGACTTAGCAATTATGAATTGGGCTGCAATAAACATTCTGGTACAAATATCTTTGTTATGTTGTGATTTTTGGTCTTCTGGGTATATGCCCAGCAGAGGAATTACAGGATTGAATGGCAGATCTATTTTTAGATCTCTGAGTGTTCTCCATATATCCCTCCAAAAGGAATGTATTAATTTGCATTCCCACCAGCAGTGCAGAAGTGTTCCCTTTTCTCCGCATCCACGCCAACATCTCTGGTCTTGAGATTTTGTGATATAGGCTAGTCTCATTGGAGTTAGATGATATCTCAAAGTAGTTTTGATTTGCATTTCTCTGATGATTAAAGATGATGAGCATTTTTTCATATGTCTGAAGGCCGTGCGCCTGTCTTCTTCAGAGAAGTTTCTCTTCAAATCCCTTGCCCAGCCTGCGATGGGATCCCTTGTTTTTTTCTTGCTGATGCGTTTGAGTTCTCTGTGGATTCTGGTTATTAAACCTTTGTCAGAGTTATACCCTGCAAATATCTTCTCCCATTCTGAGGGCTGTCTGCTTGCTCTGCTTACTGTGTTCTTAGCTGTGCAGAAGCTTTTTAGTTTGATCAAGTCCCAGTAGTGTATTTTTGAAGCTGCTTCAATTGCCCGGGGGGTTCTCCTCATGAAATACTCACCCAGACCAATTTCTTCAAGGGTTTTCCCTGCATTCTCCTCTAGTATTTTTATAGTTTCATGTCTTAAGTTTAAATCTTTAATCCAATGAGAGTCTATCTTAGTTAATGGTGAAAGGTGTGGGTCCAATTTCAGTCTTCTGCAGGTTGCCAGCCAGTTCACCCAGCACCATTTGTTAAATAGGGAATCTTTTCCCCACTGAATGTTTTTAATTGGCTTGTCAAAAATCAAATAGCGGTAAGTAGCTGGATTCATCTCTTGGTTCTCTATTCTATTCCAGATATCTACTTCTCTGTTTTTGTGCCAATACCATGCTGTTTTGATCACTATCGATTTGTAGTAAAGTCTGAGGTCTGGTAGTGTGATTCCTCCTGTTTTGTTTTTATTTCTGAGTAATGTCTTGGCTATTCGAGGTTTTTTCTGATTCCATATAAAACGAAGTAATGTTTTTTCAAGATCCTTAAAATATGACAGTGGAGCTTTAATAGGGAGTGCGTTGAAATTATATATGGCTTTGGGTAGTATGGACATTTTGATAATGTTGATTCTTCCTAGCCATGAGCATGGTATGTTTTTCCATTTGTTAACATTTTCGGCTATTTCTTTTCTTAGAGTTTCATAGTTCTCTTTATAGAGATCTTTCACGTCTTTTGTTAGGTAAATTCCCAAATATTTCATCTTCTTTGGCACTACTGTGAATGGGATAGAGTCCTTAACTGCTTTTTCAATTTGACTGTTGTTGGTGTATATAAAGGCTACCGATTTATGAATGTTGATTTTGTAACCTGAGACGCTGCTGTATTCCTTGATCACTTCTAGGAGTTTTGTAGTAGAGTCCCTAGTGTTTTCCAGATACACAATCATATCATCTGCGAAGAGCGAGAGTTTGATCTCTTCTGACCCTATATGGATACCCTTGATCGCCTTTTCTTCCCTAATTGCGGTGGCTAAAACTTCCATTACAATGTTGAAAAGCAATGGAGACAATGGGCAGCCTTGTCTGGTTCCTGATCTGAGTGGAAATGATTCCAATTTAACTCCATTCAATATGATATTGGCTGTGGGTTTGCTGTAGATAGCCTCTATCAGTTTAAGAAAAGTCCCTTCTAGACCAATTTTCTTGAGTGTTCTGATCATGAAGGGATGCTGGATATTATCAAAAGCTTTTTCTGCATCAATTGAGAGAATCATATGGTCTTTGTTTTTTAATTTGTTTATGTGCTGAATTACATTTATAGATTTACGTATATTGAACCAGCCTTGACACCCTGGGATAAAACCAACTTGGTCATGATGTATAATTTGTTTGATGTGTTGCTGGATTCTGTTTGTTAGGATCTTGTTGAATATTTTTGCATCTATATTCATTAGTGATATTGGTCTATAATTTTCTTTTCTTGTTGGGTCTTTTCCTGGTTTGGGGATCAGGGTGATATTTGCTTCATAGAACGTGTTGGGTAGTCTTCCTTCTTTTTCTACATTTTGGAACAGGTTGAGTAATATAGGTACTAATTCCTCTTTAAAGGTTTGGTAGAATTCTGACGTGAAACCATCTGGTCCCGGGCTTTTCTTTTAAGGGAGGTTTTGTATAGTTGATGCTATTTCTGAACTTGATATGGGTCTGTTCAACATTTCCACTTGATTCTGGTTAAGTCTTGGAAGGTGGCGTGCTTCCAAGTATCGGTCTATTTCCTTCAGATTTTCATATTTCTGAGAATAAAGTTTCTTGTAATATTCATTAAGGATTTTTTGGATTTCTGATGAGTCTGTGGTTATTTTGTCTTTGTTGTTTCTGATTGATGATATTAGAGATTTTACTCTTTTTTTCCTGATTAGGTTGGCCAGAGGTTTATCTATTTTATTGACCTTTTCAAAAAACCAGCTTTTTGATTTATTGATCTGTTGTATTATTCTTTTGTTTTCAATTTCATTTAATTCTGCTCTAATTTTGGTTATTTCTTTTCTTCTACTGGGTTTGGGGTTGGAATGTTCTTCCTTTTCCAGTTGCGTGAGATGTCCCATTAAGTTGTTAACTTCCTCTCTTTCCGTTCTCTTGAGGAAGGCTTGCAGTGCTATAAATTTCCCTCTTAGAACTGCCTTTGCAGTGTCCCAGAGGTTCTGATAGCTTGTGTCTTCATTGTCATTTTGTTCCAAAAAATTGGTGATTTCTTTCTTAATCTCATCTCTGACCCAGCTATCATTCAGCATAAGGTTATTTAACTTCCATGTTTTTGTATGGGTATGCAGATTCCTGTTGTTACTCAATTCAAGTTTTATTCCATGATGGTCCGAGAAGATGCATGGAATAATTTCTATTCCTTTAAATTTACTGAGGTTAGACTTGTGACCTAAAATGTGATCAATTTTGGAGTAAGTTCCGTGGGCTGATGAGAAGTATGTGTATTCAGTTTTGTTGGGATGAAATGTTCTGTAGATGTCTGCTAAATCTAAATATTGGATGGTTAGGTTTAAATCTAAGGTTTCTTTGCTCAGCTTCTTTCTGGAGGATCGATCCAACACTGCCAAGGGAGTGTTGAAATCTCCAACGATTATGGAGCTGGAGGAAATCAAGTTACTCATGTCTGTTAGAGTTTCTCTTATAAATTGAGGTGCATTCTGGTTGGGTGCATAGATATTAATAATTGAGATCTCGTCATATTGAGTATTACCCTTAACAAATATGAAGTGACCATTCTTGTCCTTCCTTACTTTTGATGGTTTAAAGCCTACTGTATCTGCAAATAAAATTGCAACACCTGCTTTTTTCTGATTACCATTTGCCTGAAATATGGATGACCATCCTTTCACCCTGAGTCTGTATTTGTCTTTTAAGTTGAGATGTGACTCTTGTATGCAACAAATATCTGGCTTAAGTTTTTGTATCCAGTCAGCTAACCTATGCCTCTTTAGAGGACAGTTTAAGCCATTCACATTGATGGAGAGTAAGGATAAGTCTGGTGGAATTTTGGGTATCGAGTTTTTCAAAGGTCCAGTGGACATTTTTAATCCTTTCGCCAGTGTGGAAGTTGGAGTTTGATCCGAAGTTTCTGAGTGAGTTTACTTTTGTGGTATAGGATTGGGTTGGTCATTGTGGAGGATAGGTCTGAGAACATCCTGAAGAGCTGGTTTACTTATGGCAAATTTTTTCAACATATGAATGTCATTGAAGTATTTAATTTCTCCATCATAGATGAAACTCAGTTTAGCTGGATACAAGATCCTGGGTTGAAAGTTTTTTTGCTTTAGGAGATTAAAAGTTGATGACCAGCCTCTTCTTGCTTGAAAAGTTTCAGCAGAGAGATCTGCAGTTATTCTAATATTCTTACCTTTGTACGTTATAGTTTTCTTTCGCCGGGCTGCTTTGAGAATCTTCTCTTTCATGTTAACTTTAGTGAAGCTAATTATGATATGTCTGGGAGATGGCTTTTTGGGGTTGAATCGTGCTGGGGTTCTGAAGCTGTCTGCTATCTGAATTTCAGAGTCTCTAGGCATGTCTGGAAAATTTTCTTTCATAATTTCATGTAGAAGGGCCTCTGTGCCCTTGGCTGCCACGTCATCAGTCTCCGAAATTCCTATAACCCTTATGTTATTTTTTTTCGAATTATCTGAGAGCTCTCTGAGTGAGTGATCCGTTTTTGCTCTCCATTTCTCTTCCTCTTTGAGAGATTGGGAGCGTTCGAAGACTTTATCTTCAATGTCAGAAATCCTTTCTTCTGCTTGCTCCATTCTGTTACTGAGGGATTCTACTGTATTTTTCATATCTTTGAGGGCTGTAAGTTCTTGTTTCAGTGTGTCTAAGTCTTTGGTGGTTTTGTCTTTAAATTCGTTAAATTCTTGAGACAGTTTTTGAATTTCTCCTCGAATTCCTAATTCCATTTTATTAATCTTGTCTGCAAACCAAATTCTGAATTCGACTTCTGACATCTCAGCCAGTTGTTTATGAATGGGATCTTCAATCACATCTGCCGTATCTTTTCTTGGGGGGGGTTGATCTATTCTGGTTATTCATGTTACCAGAGTTTTTCCGCTGATTCCGCCCCATGGTTTACTCCCTTTGGTTTTTCCCCTGGGGTTTTATCGAGGGCCCGTACAGTGTTGTGGCCTGAGAAACTGGGGCCCTGTCTGGTGTGGTGGAGCAAAGTGGTTCTGTCTTGTTTTCAGCTGGTTTCTGTTCGATCCTATTGCAACTTCTACTCTGGCTTGAAGTCTCAGCTGTGTGGAAAAATCAGCAATTAAGTCACCCCGCCTGCCCACCTCTGGCCCCAGTTGGAAAAGGAGAATCAAACCTTCCTACAATCGCACACCCAGGGCACCACCTGAAAAGTCCTCAGTCTATTAGCCCAGTTCAAAAGGTCCGAATCAACTGTCTCAATCGGCACTTGTCTCAGGTGGAAGGGTTCAAGAGGTCTCTGGGAACTGGATCACAGGGGCCTGGTGACTCCTCTGAGACAGCTCACCCCAGTGCAGCGTGGAGTCAGGAGGAGCCACCCCGCAAACAGAGCAGTCTGGGAAGGCTGACGTCTCCTTCCCCACTTTGCCCCTCCGTCGGACCCAGTCACTGGTATCTCTGCAGATGGCTAACCCAGTTGCCTGCAGTGAACAGACACTCCAGGGGTTTGCACCTGCCTGAATCGCGAGGAAGTCTGCCAGGCCCCCGCAGACTGCCGCTATCTAGCAGGAGGAGATGGGGCCTGACATCTTTGAGTGTTTGATGCAGGTGATGGGAAGGAGGTGTTCACTCAGGCTTAGCCCCGTCCCTGATGGATGCTGCTAACAGAACAGAACAGAACAGACAACTTTGTGAGGTTCTGTCTCTGTTCCTGTCGTCGCCTACAGGAGACGGGCTGTTTTGAGTTCAAACGTCTTTGCTGCTGGAGAATTGCGTCTGAACACCTCTCTGGGTCGGCCCCGCCCTGGAGGCTTCCGGGTTTGTGAGCCGTGTCACTGGTGGCCTCCTCTGGTTGCCCAGGGAGACGGGGGTGTGGCCTCAGAATATCCAGAAGTGAGCGTTCTGCCGTTAAAGAAAAAACGGCTGTTGATCTACCTCCAGGGAACTGCTGCTCTGGTGTGGGCACTCAGGCGACCCTTTTCTCCTCTGTCCTGCGCCCCAGAGTCAGCACTGAGCGGCCGCAGTTTGTGCTGGGTCCACACCCCTTAAGAGATCCCCCAAGAATCAGAACTCTTGGGGGATGGGCCCCCAGACCCGGATTGGGAGTGGGGCAGGGGGAAGCTAGAGTTTCATTCAGTTTCACGCAATACTACGGTCAGGGGAGGGCTCCTGCACTGCACCGCAGGGAAGTGCCGCCAAGGCTTGATTTCCCCTCAGCAGAGTGCCCTCTCCTCGCTCACGTATCCCAGAGTCAGCGCTGACCTGACGCAGCTCAGGCACTGTGCACTCCCCTCGAGAAATCACCCAAGGAGCCGAACTCCGGAGGGATAGGCCCTCTGACCCCGAGTGAGAGTAGGGGTTCTCAGCTCTCAGCGGGGAGGCCAGAGTCTGATTCAGTCTTGGGCCCCGTATGCCCGGGGAGGGTTGCTGTACTGCACCGCAGGGAAGTGCCGCCAAGGCTTGATTTTCCCTCAGCAGAGTGCCCTCTCCTGGCTCACGTATCCCAGAGTCAGCGCTGACCTGACGCAGCTCAGGCACTGTGCACTCCCCTCGAGAAATCACCCAAGGAGCCGAACTCCGGAGGGATAGGCCCTCAGACCCCGAGTGAGAGTAGGGGCTCTCAGCTCTCAGCGGGGAGGCCAGAGTCTTATTCAGTCTTGTGCCCGGGGAGGGCTCCTGCACTGCACTGCAGGGAAGTGCCGCCAAGGCTTGATTTCCCCTCAGCGGAGTGCCCTCTCCTCGCTCACGTGTCCCAGAGTCAGCGCTGACCTGACGCAGCTCAGGCACTGTGCACTCCCCTCGAGAAATCACCCAAGGATCCGAACTCCTGGGGGATAGGCCCTCAGACCCCGAGTGAGAGCAGGGGTTCTCAGCTCTCAACGGGGAGGCCAGAGTCTGATTCAGTCTTGGGTCCCCTATGCCCGGGGAGGGTTGGTGCACTGCACCGCAGGGAAGTGCCGCGAGGTGTGACTCCCCCTCAGCCCGGTGCCCTCTCCTCACTCGGCACGCCTCAGAGTCAATGCTGACCAGTCGCAACTCGGGGACTGTCCACTCCCCTTGAGAAATCACCCAAGGATCCGAAGTCCTGGGGGACAGGCCTCCAGACCTCAGTGGGCGGGAGGGGAGCGCCGGGGATTCAGGGTTGCCGGCAAAGGATTCCCAAAGTTTTATTCAGCCCTATGTCCGGCAGGAGAACGCCACGGCACCCCAGTAGGGGAGGTAGGTCCAGTTTTTAGAAGGTCTCTCCCGTGGAGTGTAGTGGGAGGGGCTTTAATTTCTGCCCGCTTGTTCAATTGTGGGGCTACAGAGCTGGTCTCATGGGGGAGGGGGACTCCCGTCCGCTTGGTGGTGGATTTTGTACCTTTTGTTTGCGTCCTTGTGATCACAACTTGCCTCAGCGGTGTTGATGTGCGTTCTTCAGCCTTCTCTCTTGGTGAGGCTCAAGTCCACCAGGATACTTACTAAATTCCTGTCCCTTAACTCTCCTTCTGGACGGGAGCCTTTGTTGAAAGCTGGCTTCAGTCCGCCATCTTGTCTCCCCTCTCTCGCTAACACTATTTACTGCTTTTGTCTCTGTTCTTCCCCACAGACTTGGCTGTAAAACAACATATTACCAGTAGGTGGCGCTGTCTAACATATAATGTGGACAACCAATTCAATTTCATACAATGAAACAACCAATTTCAATTTATTTTAAATATCATCCAGTTGATATTGTTGGACATTAAATGTGTAGGTTTTGAAAACTTTTATTTCTTTAGATAAGGAATTTAGACAAACTAACCGGAAAATCTTCAGTTGGGATTTTTTAAGTAAATAAAATTTCAAAGTTTTTTAGTTGCTAGAAAGATTGCAAAGGAAAATCTAAATCTTTTACATTAGCATTCAGAGTTTTACCATATTTCTTTCAAATTTACCTTTCCCGTATTATATATTCTGCTTGGTGTATGTTATACACCTAGTCGATTTGTGGTACTTGCCATTCTTTGGACATTTGTGTATTTTTCCCATGCTGTTCTGTTTATTAGGAGTATCTTTTCATTCTTAGAGACAGATACTAAGTCTTCTTAATCTTTTCAGGCTTATCCTGATTTCTGGATCCTTGGACCATTTTATTGTGTTTCTTGTGCAGCATATAATAAACATTAGCTCAAGTAACATTTATTCCTGCTTTATTATGAAAGCAAGGACTATAAAATAATACTACAAAACCTAGAACAGTGCTTAAAGGTTAGTAAATGTTAGTGATGTTATTTAAGTGAATGAATTAATAATTTACAAAAGGGATACAGGAAGACTGAATTCTAGCTGACTTTGAAGCATTGCTAATTTACTGGATACTGAGAACTGGCCAATAAATGATAAATGACAGTATATCAATATATGAAGAAATGCATCATCACCGTGCTATTGGAATCCCATCAGAACAGCGGATTCATTGGCTGTGACACTTGAGGACGTGGGGAAGTAAACAGCTCATCAATGCCTTGGCCTCTCTGTTCTGAGCTTCTTGCTTTTTAGCCTTGCTCTTGTGTGTAAGAATACAGTTAGAAATACAGACTACCTATCCTAACTGTATTCAATTCAGGAAAAGTTTTCCTTTTATCCACAATATTGGTGATAAAAATAATGAGAGACAGAAAATCCTTAGAGGAGAGAATGGAAAGTCTATCAAGGTAAAAATTAAGGAGACCAAAGTTTGAGCTCCCCATTAGCAACTCAGGCAGACAGAGAGATAAAGATCAAACTTGATTTTCCTATGAGGTTGGCTTCAGGATCATTACTGGGATCCTTCTTTGCCACTTTATTCATTGCTTGTGTGGAAAAGGGCTATTTCTGTTACAACCCTCAAAAAACTCCAGCCCAAAGATTGGTAAGTTGTCCCAGCAAGCAGAGATTCTAAGAATTCCGACAGACCCCAATGCTCCAAAACTAACTGCCCATACTCATTGAGACCTGTCCCCTATGTTCTGGTGGTGGACTAAGTAAACTTCTTACTATTTAACCCTTAAAAGTTGTAAGAAATCATTTATAGAAATTGGAGCTGCTATCCATTTTGTTGAATGAAATTATCCAGATCAGACTAAAGTTTAATTATGCATATATTTGACATTATTTTCAACTTTTTTTTTTTATACTCCATCTAAAGATATTCCTAAAAAATAACACAAAACAACCTTAAAAAACCTAAAATACAGACTGGGTGCAGTGGCTCAGGCCTGTAATCCCAGCACTCTGGGAGGCCGAGGCAGGTGGATTGCCTGAGCTCATAGATTAGAGTCCAGCCTGAACAAGTGTGAGACCCCATCTTTAAATATAGCCGGGCAATGTGGTGGGTGCATGTAGTACCAGCTACTCGGGAGGCTGAAGCAAGAGAATCGCTTGAGCCCAGGGAGTTTGAGGTTACTGTGAGCTATGATGCCACAGCACTCTACCAAGGGTGACAAAGTGAGACTATGTCTAAAAAAAAAAAAAAAAAAAACCCCACTAAAATACATACAAAGGTATCTGATGTATGATGATGACCAAGCAGTGATATTTGACTTACTTTCTAACCTTCTGTCAAGATACCCATGAAGTAAATGGGGTTGCGGAGGCTTAGACAGTGACACAGAATGTCTGTGAATAATATTTTGATGGACAGCCTTTGGGCGAATTGCCCTTTCTGTCATGTGGATGATCTGTGTATTACCAACAAGTAGTAGGACAAGGTGACCACTCTCACCCTTTGCTATGTTGACTCTTAACCAATTATCAGAATTCAGGAGAGCTCTCCTCACACTGTACCCTGGGTTGTGTTCTAATGTAGCTAAAGCTATTCCTTTGTCTCCAGTGAGAATCTTGAGAAAAATCTACAGAATGTATGTAAACCAGTGGCTGGGGCTTGTTGTGCTTCAGTGTTTGAGCATCAGTGTTTCAGACAGAAAGAGTGAAGGTGAAACAGCCTCTTCAGAGGCAGACTTACAGAGTAAAGGGACCTAGGAAGGTGTTGCCTATCTCCTGGGCTCCTCAGGAGTTTGCTGGGGGATTAGTGAAGCGTTTTCTCTGGACTGTGAGAATGGTATAAGTTCCTATCCTAGTTTGGGGGTGGGCAGGGGGTTTGTCATCTTTCTCTTTTTTTTGAGACAGAGTCCTACTATGTCGTCCTCGGTAGAGCGCCATGGCGTTGCAGCTCACAGCAACTTCAAACTCTTGGGCTTAAGTGATTCTCTTGCCTCAGCCTCCCAAGTAGCTGGGACTACATGCACTGACCACAACGCCTGGCTATTTTTGTTGTTGTTGTTGTTGTTGCAGTTGTCATTGTTGCTTAGCTGGCCCAGTCTGGGTTTGAACCTGCCAGCCCTCTGTGCAGGTGGCCGATGCCATAACCACTGTGGGTGCCGAGCTGGTTTGCCATCTTCTAACCCCACATCTAGAGAGAGAGTCTCAAGAGGAGTTTGAAGGCTGGGGGCCTGTAACTCAGTGATTATGATGCCAACCACATGCACCAGGGCTGGTGGGTTCCAACCTGGCCTGGGCCTGCTAAACAAGGAAAAAAAAAAATAGCTGGGCATTGTGGCAAGTGCCTGTAGTCCCAGCTCCTAGGGAGGCAGAGTGAGAGAATTGCTTGAGCCCAAGAGTTGAGGTTGCTGTGAGCTATGATGCCACAGCACTCTATAGAGGACCACAAAGCGAGACTCTGTCTTAATAAAAAAAAAGAAAAAGAGGACTTTGAAATGCATTCCCTGTAGCTGGAAGACAGAGAGATCTGTGTCCCGTGCATATCTGAGAAAGTTAAAGTGACTCGGACCAAGATATCAGATGTATTAATGTGAATTTATGATATTAAATGTGTATGTGTGTACACAGTTGGACAGATAGAAATAAATATAGATGTACGATCCCTTCTTCCGGGAATCACAGTTAATCATAGTGAGATCAACATGATGTGTCTCCTGATAGGATGCACTGAGAAGGCCACAGCAGCATTTCTGTGGTATTATTGCCAAAATGTGTATGATCAATCTAATCATTAGAAAACAACAGATTGGAGCTAGTCTGAAAAACAACTAGCAGCTCACCCCAAAAGTTTCAAAGTCATAAAAAATAAGCACAGACGGAGGAACTGTCACAGATTAGAGGAGCCTGAGGAGCTGTGACCACTAAATGCAATGTCAATTCTTGCAACAGATCCTACAACAGAAAAGGACCTCACTGGGGCAATTTTATGTAATAGTGTTGTATCAATGTTAATTTCCTGGGTACAATGACTGAACTTTTTAAATGTTAATGCTAACTTTAGGGGATGCTGGAGAAAGGGCATACTGGAACTCTGTGCTAGTTTTTGTAAGTTTTTTGAAGTCTGAAATTATTCCAATATAAAAAATGTTTAAATATCTTGAGTAAGAGAGTGGGAAGGTAAGCCATAGAGTGGAGGAAGGCATTAGACATAACTCTGATAATGGACTAAAATCCATAATATGCACATACATAAAGATGTTCTATAAACAAATGAGAAGACAGACAAAGCAATGGAAAACGGGGAAGTGCCCAGACACTTCACAGAAGAGGGTATTTAAATGGCCAACAAATAAGCATGTGAAACAGTGAAATATGGCTATACACCTATAAGAATGTATATGTTAAAAATAAATTGATTATACTAAAAGTTAGAGCAACTGAAACTTTCATGTACTACTTAGAAAGTCCTTTGGCAGAGGCTATCAAAGTTGTATCTACACATAACTTATGATTCAGCATATATGCACCAAAAGACTTTTTTAAAAGAAAAAACCCTATATACTATAAAAGAGGAGACTCACTGCTATAAAGTACTGTTAAAAAATATGTATAAAAATTCATGGTAAAAGAAGAAAATTAGAATATACTTGGTTTGAGTTCTTAACAGACTAAAAGGATATCTATGAAAGAGTATTTGAAAGGGCAGTTGATGATGATTCACAAAAAAAAATTACCCTGCCAAATGTTAAGATGCTATAGAAATTAAAACTCGATTGCAGAATTAAAATCCACATTGGGAACAGTCAGTGCAGAATGTTTTATATAATTCAAAAAATTTATAAGAAAGAAAAGGGTAGATTGGGGAGATAAAATATAAAGCTATGAATAACTGGCGCCCTTGAGAATGAGACTAAATGAATAGACTGGCCAGTATAATTAAGTGTATAATCAAATATGTATAAAGAGGGGTTTCTAAATCTGAAAAATTACCCAAGACTATAGATTAAGGAAAATGTTCTAGGCAAAATGAGACACCTTAGGCGTACACTGGTTAAAATGTGATTTTCCAGTATAAAAACAATTTAAAGTTTTCAAGCAAGAGCGAGAAAAAAAACCCAGTTAACTTGTAAAGGCATACAATTTAGACTGATATTAATGAACCACAGTGAGAACACGGACGCCCATCATATGTGTAGCGTGAAGCTCAAGTAATTGTTGTAAATTGGTACCCAAATGTTATAAAAAATAACAGAGAAGACCGAATGAAAACAGTTCACTGATACTTCAGGTGCATATTCTCAGATTGTACTGGCAAGGATTAGGAAGTAAAAGGATATTAAACTAATACTTATACTACTATTGGACTTTAGAAAAAATAAGTATAAATATGATGTTGAAAAACTTGATCATGTCCATTAAAAACTAGCTCTACATTGTTCAAATCACTGAATAAAATGAATATCCAGTTGATATGACTCAACTCCTTAGATACATGTCTATGTAAGACTGAATGTTAATTCAGCAAAGTGGTAAGGAACGTTATCTTTAGTTATTGAGACCAGAAGAGCATATTCTTATGTTAAGACCAAAGAACATACGTATTCTTTATGCTTTTTTATAAACAGGAAAAAGATATTGAAGATGCAAATCAATCAAGGCAAAAACAAGTAATTTTCTGTTCACAAAAGAAAAAAGCAGAATTGGGCTAGTGTTCAAATTTTCATCTAGGTCTATTTTCTTCATCTGTGAATAATTATGGACATCACGTTGGAGCAAGGCAGGACGATCTGAATCTATTTTGAGATTCTAATAATATTGACAAAGCATCAAGTTTGTCTATTTTTTATGAAGCCAGAAAACCTTTTTAGGGTCATTAGAGCTACCTCGTGCAGTCCTAAAGAATGCATCATTCTCCACCTCTACAAAGTGAGGCCTATTATCTTAAGTAGAGTATCATTACTGATCAGTCTCCTAACTCTGCAAAGGTGATGTGTGAAAGAGTTAAAGATAGACTGTAATAGTCAGAGGTTTAACTCCAAACTTCAATTTTTGTCTCCTTGTGAGTTGAGCTGTATCAATATGTCCTTCAAATGTTTTTAATGTAGAGCAGTGAGACCTAAGTGGTTGAGACAAATGGTAACAAACACACTAATAACCACAGTCACCACAAAGCAACCAAGACAAACACCTGTTTGGTGTCTGTCCCCTGAGCCTGCACACTAATGCCCTATATAGATTTCATCAAGCAGTGGCGAGGAGAGGAAAGTCAACCCAAGTAAGACTGTACCAAAGCCAGAGAAGGGAATCGCTTGCGGTAAAGCTTACAGAATTGCTGGTTTAAGACACTCAGGACTGGGCCTTCCTAGACTGGAGACCTCTCTGTTTGGAGGCAGTGCCAGGTTTATTTTATCACAGCAGCTGCAATAGAAGAAAGAGAGACCAAAGCAATTCAGAAGAACCCCAAGGGAACAAATCCAAAGCAATCTCCCCTTTCTGTGGAAGCCAGAGTTTTAACTTTTCCCTCTTCACCAAGAACTTTATTCTGGTTCAATATGGTTTTAGACTTGATCTTTAAATATTCTACCCTCTTAAATATACAAATGCAACAAAAACAAAAAACCTAGATAAACTAATCAATTAAATGCCAAATAACTAGTACAGAGAGTAACTATTCGTTCTTTAAATATTCTACCCTCTTAAATATACAAATGCAACAAAAATAAAAAACCTAGATAAACTAATCAATTAAATGACAAATAACTAGTACAGAGAGTAACTCAGTGCTGAGCCAACCTGACATTTGCCAACGTGGGGCATCCAGACATGACTTACCTGGAGCTAAATGATGATGAAGTTGTAGTCTAGCCTTCCTCGTGAAACACTGCTTAATTTTCACATGCATTCCACTTACTTTAAGAATAACTTCCAACCTCAGGCCCCTTCTTCCTGCTCCATGGCCACACACAGCCTGCTGGGCTAACAGAAGCAGCAGTTCCAGGGGCTTTGTAGGGGGAATTGGAAGTTGTACCTGGTGGAGAATTCTGAAAGAAATCGATTTCCTCTGCCTCCACTCCCAACTCCAACCTACTTGCCTTTGCTTTGACTTATGAATGGTGGGACTGAGGAGGAGCTGGGTCCAAGTATGGCCTTGAGCTGTGTGGAAATTGAATGGGGAGTGGTGGTGAGGGGACATTTTTCTTTGTGGGCTGGGTAAGACCTTGGCTAATAGCAACTGGAGACTGCTGGAAATTTTCCTGTGTGGGAAATCTTAAGTGGCAGGGTGAGATTTCTGGGTGAAGGCCAGAACTCTTGGGAAGGACTTGGCCTGTAGAAGTCTATGCCAACTGCACCTTGCCCAGAGTGGGAGAAGATACAACATAGCAGATTTTCCTGCCCCAATAGGCCAAGAATCATCTGAATGTGAGAGGCCTGAGTTTTCCTAGTGGGGAGTCAGGAAGACTGTCAGACCCGAGCTCTGATGAGTCAACAACAACACAACAACTTATCTGAAGGACTCTGCAGTAGACAGGGAAGTAGTGAGTACAAGTAGAATACCCACTTGGTGAAACAGAGTTGCAGGGAGAAACAGAACATAACAAGCAAAAAGCAAATAATCAGAATGTTTAAAGAGATTTAAGTATAGCACCAATACATGACTTTCTGTAATTAAAGTGCTTTGTGTCTTATGAATTCAGTGGCTGATTTGAAGAAGTGGAAGGTCACTTTTTTTTTTTATTTTACATATCTTTTTAATTTCCAAAAGGTCATTGATAAAAAATTAACACATGTATTTCCATCAGATAACATTGATCTAAGGAATAACAGAGCCACAGAACAGAAGGAATCCAGATCTTTGGATGACCCCATGGAGCAAAACAGTGTGACAGCCCTTAGACACCTGCTTGTGTAGATTTCTATGTAGAAGGAAAATAAATCTTTTCATTTCTGTTAGGGCATCTAATAAATTATTTTAGCTACTCAACTACTTCTCAGATTTATTGAGAGGATTAAATGAGTTAATGCCCATCAAGGGTTTAAAACAAAGTCTGCTAAAGTAAATGCTTACAAGTTGAAAGTTATTATCCTTCTTATATTTCTAAGTTAAAATGCAATTTTCCTCCTCTGTAATTCTGTATCATTCTATATGTTTGTATTACATAGTGCTATCATCATCCAGTTTCATGCATTTAAATTGGAATTTGCTTCAAAGAATTTTGTGACATTATGTCCCTGATTCCATGATCTCTGTATCGTAGATACATAATTCTCACACTAACTAAACAATACTTTGAACCACCATCACAAAACAAACAAACAAAAAAACCAAAGTATTAATTGTTTAGTTAGTAATGTGATGGTGGTTCACTTGTGAAATAGAAATTTTGGAAAAAATATCAGGAGATAGAAATCATTCGAGAAAAGATAAGGTTGGCTGCATAATACTCACTATATTCAATGAAGGAATTCCAGAAAGAGAAAGAGGAACTGAAGAAAGACAATAATGAACTAATAGCAGAAAATGTCCCTGATTTGATCTACATCTGCATAAATGAAAGGCTCACCAGGTTCCAGTAGGGTGCACAGAAGCATATATGTTAAGAGCTGTCAAGCTCTGCCAGCAAAAAGTGCTCCAAAAGTTGGGAATAGGTAGAAGAGACTGTTTTCTGTGAAGGTCTGGGCTTGACTTTCTATTGACTGAGTTATTTTACAAGTCTGTAATGGCAGAGATTAATGTCTAGATTTTTTTTTGTCTGGTAGAATTGCAAATAATTTTTGCAGAGCTGGATGTGGTGGCTCAAGCCTAGCACTCTGGAAGGTCAAGGCAGGTGGATTGCTTGAGCTCAAGAATTCAAGACCAGTCTGAGCAAGGGTGAGACCCACCCCCGATTTCTACTAAAAATAGAAAAACTAGCTGGGTATTGTGGCTGGTGCCTGTAGGCCCAGCTACTTGAAAGGCTGAGGCAAGAACATCTCTTGAGTCCAAGAGGTTAAGGTTGCTGTGAGTTATGAACCCACGACACTTTACCCAGGGCGGTAGAATGAGACTCTGTCTCAAAATTTTTTTTTCTTTGTTTGGTGGAAAAGCTAACTCCAATGGATATAGCTCATGGCCCTTAAGACATGAAACAGTTTTGTGTCTAACCCAGTGTTTTTATCTTAACATTCCTCTATTAAATCACCTAAATATACCTACCTTCTTGAATCCTCTTTAAACTTTTTATTAGCGTTTTACTTCATTATTTCATGGGACAAAGAAAATTACTGACAAGTGTTCATTTTATATTTCATGAGAATCATGGTTTTATCTTTTTGCAAATGCTTTTTTTGAGTTTTCAGGATGAGCCACTAGAATACCCAAGTGCACTTTCTTGAAGAAGCTGCATTGTCGGGAAGTGTACCTCACAGGCTGCTTGTGCTCAAGGACGGATGGCTTTTCCTGCCCTGTGCGGGAAATCTCAAGCGGCAACAGAAGTTTAACTTTGTTGATGCTCTGTTTATCTATTATTTTTTGCCCTTCTCTTTCTGTATTGATTTTGTGCTTTTACTTCTTCTGGTTCCTGAATGGTCAATAGAATCATTCCCAATGGTGGGAGCAGTGATGGAGTTCTGTTTTATGTTCTGACCATGGTGATCTTTGTCAAGATGGTGGTGGAGATCTAGTCTCTGAAGGGTGAGACAGGACAGAATTTGATTTGTTAATCTTTTCCTGTTTGCCTACTTGTGAACTTAAATCAATCAAAAAATATTTT
Source organism: Nycticebus coucang (assembly GCF_027406575.1). Lineage (NCBI taxonomy): Eukaryota > Metazoa > Chordata > Mammalia > Primates > Lorisidae > Nycticebus > Nycticebus coucang. The sequence continues at coordinate 16,933,307 of NC_069785.1, read as the reverse complement.
GTGACCACTGGGAAGAATAACAGCTTTTGAGATCTAGACTGGTGAGTTTTTATGTTTCCATGTTTGCTTTTGGCCTGCCATTGAAGTTGTACAACTGGCCTAAAGTTGATATGTTTGTAATTCAAAAATCCTTTAACCTGTTGTGTGTGAATGCAGTGTACTTGTTACTTCCGGAAGGTATTAAAATTAGATAGAATGTCCATTAAACGAAAAGGGATCTGGGTGGCGCCTGTGGCTCAGTCGGTAAGGCGCCGGCCCCATATACCGAGGGTGGCGGGTTCAAACCCGGCCCCGGCTGAACTGCAACCAAAAAATAGCTGGGCATTGTGGCGGGCACCTGGAGTCCCAGCTACTCGGGAGGCTGAGGCAAGAGAATCGCTTAAGCCCAGGAGTTGGAGTTTGCTGTGAGCTGTGTGATGCCATGGCACTCTACCGAGTGCCATAAAGTGAGACCATGTCTCTACAAAAAAAAAAAAAACGAAAAGGAATCTGTTCTGATTGGTTTTTAAAAATGAAAAGTGTTTATTCTGAGAATAAATAAAATACAGGAGAACCTCTTTAATTTGACCACCCAAGGGATTGTAACAAACTAGTCAAGGTACAGAGGCGACCAACACACTTAGGCCTACTGTACTGTGGTGCGTGTCTGGTCTATGAGAATTAGGTCAACTTAAGGAGGTGGTTAGTGTAGGGAGGTGATGAAGGTCAACTATGAAGGCTCTGCTATATTCCCAGAATTCACAAAAAGTGAAGAAACCATGAATCTGTTAATACTTTAAATGTAGGGAAAAAAATTCCTTCTTACAGAAACTATCTGAGAAATATTTCGAGATTCCAGGCTCATATAATTAAGGAGGATCTTTGTATAAATCAGGCTGGCTTAATAATTTTCTTTGATTTATTAGTGTTCAGTATAATACAACATGCTTTTTATTTGTTTTTTAATCATTTGAGTATATCCTCTTAAGGAGATTAGTTAATATACAAATATCCTAACCTCCTTATATTGTTTTACTGATCAAGTAAACTAACTTTACAGATATATTGCTTTTGATTATGATATAATGCTTGTGATTATAAAAATGTAAATCTGTCTTCATAATTCTGACAAGCATTTTTCTAGAAGTAATTTTGTAATGTATCAGTTTAAATATAATTTCCCAAATTCTTAGGCAAACTTAAAACATTAGAATTTCACAAATTATGATAATCAAAGGATAATTAATAGACTGAGATAATTTATAAGTAGTATCGATACTGAAACCTGCATTATTAAACATACATTACATTTCATATACTTTTGCATCTGGTTTTGATACATTATATAGTTGCTATATCTTTGAGCTAGTCATGTTAATGAATGTTTTATTTTTGCTTCCTTATAAAGGTAAACATTTTGTTATTGGTATTTGTTTTGGTTTTGTTGACAGATAAAAACTGTTAATTATGATACACCAGTCATTTTTCTGGTTTTCTCTGTGAAACAGAAGTTATTGTTTTAGTTAAAAGTTATAATTAATCTGACTGCTTGAGACTCTACCAAGAGCCACGGGGAGAGAAATACAACTGTGTATGTGCTTTTTATTTTCAAGGAAAAATGGAGAGTGACTTTATCCTACGGTACAGTGTCAGTTATCTCTCAGACTATCTCTCAGATAATAGTGAAGGACAAAATCTGATTATGTATAGCAAGTTATAAGGGTTAGAGACTACTGAATTTTATTTGCCTTAAATTAAAGTAACTGAAACTGAAAAGAACCTGTGAAATGCATTAAAATTTTGGCCAAGTTTGTTTGATTTCAATGCATTTATTCACCAGCTCGTTTAAGGGACAAAGAGGGGCTTGTAAATCTTTTACTGCCAAATATACTAATGAAAAACTAGAAGCTAACTTTATCTCTGTAAAAATTATAAATTAATCTGCAAAATGTTATTCTGCATCTTTTTTTTGGAAATCTATTCAGGTCACAGAGATTCCAATTTTCACTAGAATAATTTTCTCTTCTCTATGTTTACTTTTATAACATTCTTAATTGTTTTTGAAAAAGCAAAAGTAAAGCACAAAAGTTCCTCACTTGTGAAAGAACTATAGTTTCTTATAATTGTTACCTTGTTAATTTTTTAAATAATTTATTATCACTTTGTTTAAATAGATAACTGAGGACTATTTGTCTGCGTCCATGATGCTGTGCTAATCAAATAACCTCCAATAATGCTTTTGATTTTTCATTCCCCAATTCAGAGCCCCAAAATAGAGAAAAAATAAGTGGAAGTATGTTTTTTACACCTTAAATTACCTTTGTGAGTTACCAGAGGGCCCCTCGAAAATCACAGAGATTTATTACTTCATCTTATAAAGAGGAATGCTAGAAATAAATGTTTGGTTTGCTCTATTTTTCACAATTATCTTGACACTACCGTAAGAACTATATGGGAGGACTCGCCAAATCTGAAGACATCCTCAATATTTCCTTGTTAAGCTTGCGTAGGTAAAATGTTATTAATATAAATATTTCAGAAATTGCTCATTTTATGGGAAGGCTTTTGAGATCGATCCATACTCTGAGTATTATCCTCAGGGGAAACATTGATCAAACCCTTGTGAAATAGTTATGTACTATATTCCAATAGAGAATATTATTTTCCTTCATTCTGATACTTTTGGTCACTATAATAAATTGACTGCAGTCATTGTTTCATTATGAAACAAGTTTCTGCTTCCCTTAGACATTTGTCTGTAGGCTCTTTTATAAGCTACAGACGAGAGTAATGCATTTCTAAAAAAGGACAATTTCAGTCCTCATGGAATGAGCTTTATCTGGTACTCTAAAACTGCCGTCCCTAACCTCTGGGCCACAGACGAGACAAGGCCACACAGTGAGGGTGAGCAGCTATGGAGAAACATCTGTTCTTGCAGCCGCTCCCCATCGCTCGCATCACTAGCTGAACGCCGCCTTGGGTCAGATCGGCAGCGGCATTCGGTTGTCATGGGAGCGGGAACCCTACGGTGAACTGCTCATGCGCGGGATTCAGGGCAGGCGCTGCTTTTAAGAAGCTGCCGCCTGACCGTCTGAGGTTGAGCCGAGGGGTGATATTAGCGCCGGGAGGGTTTAGTTGCGGGGAAACTCTCTCAGGGCTCTCACAGAGTGCATTATGGTGAGTTGTATAACTATTTAATTATACACTACATTGTAATAATAATAGAAATAAAGTGCACAGGGCAGTGCCTGTGGCTCAGTGAGTAGAGTGCCACCCGAGGGTGGTGGGTTCAAACCCAGCCCTGGCCAAACTGCAACAAAAAATAGCCGGGTGTTGTGGTGGGCGCCTGTAGTCCCAGCTACTTAGGAGGCTGAGGCAAGAGAATCGCCTAAGCCCAAGAGCTGGAGGTTGCTGTGAGCTGTGATGTAACGGCACTCTACCAAGGGTGACAAAGTGAGATTCTGTCTCTAAAAAAAAAAAAAAAAAAAAATACAGTGCACAGTAAATGTAATGTGCTCCAGTTATCCCGAGACCATCTCCCCAAACCCGAGGTCTGTGGGAAATTGTCTTCCATGAAACCGGTCCCTGATGCCATAGAAGTTGGGGACTGCAGCTCTAAACTGTTCATAGTTCAAGAATAGACCCTTGGATATGTATTTCAGAGTTCCCATTGCTTACACGACTCTTAGATTTTACCAATGGGCTGAGTGGGGAATTCTCTCTCTTTTCAGTCTTAAGACAATGTACTTGACAAAGGCAGAAAGCAGACTCTTTGGCCAAAGACCCAGTGGAATAAGAACGAATTACATACAACTAAATGAACTGAAAAGGGAAATTAAATTATGGTTATTTATTTGAAATATTGGTGCTGTTTTCCGTGTTCCATTTTTTACGGGCATATGAGGAAGCTCTTTCCCTTTCTTCCTGAGCTATCGCCAATTCTCAATGTAGTAAACATCACTTTTTAAAACCTGAAATAAAGCATTTTAATCACATGTGATTCTCATTGGCCTTTCAGAAATCAGAAATACTTCTACTTAGCGTTCTTTCTCCATCAGCCATAAAACCATCTGCATAGGCTCAGTAAGAATCTGTCCTCATTTTTACCAGAATATCACTGGAAAAATTGATTTTGCAACTGAGTCCATAGCTGGAGTGTTACATGAAGAATAAGTCTCATTTAATCAGGTAGAACAAGCCCACATTAAGAAGCAAGGTTTGGCTTAAAGCCTTGCTATTGTCTATATATCTCATCTCTTGTTAAAAGGTTCTAATCAAACAAGAAATGAACCATATCAGAAACTAAAAGAGGACAATGAAGAAGAAAGAAGATAGAATCAGTTCAAATTTTTTATTAAATAGAAAATAATAGGTTGTCTGGACATATATGAGTCTAATTGGGGTTCCTGAAATAGAAGGAACTTACCACAAGAAAAGTTCTAGTAAAAATAAAAAGTGCTATAAGGTAACAAATTGTCTTAACAAAGGCAAGGATTGTGTGGGAGGGAGCAGAGTAAAAACATCCCAATGGGCCAGGGGTGAGATCTGAAAGTATCACTGGGATGGGGGTTGGGTGGGGGAGGGAAAACAGAACATGTTTGTAGGTTTCTTGTTGGGAGTATCAGTAGAGACAAATGCATCTGATTAAGAGTGCAGACAAATGAAAAATACTCCTTAAAGGAAAATATGGAAGAAATGTCGAATTAATAAAGGACAAAGTAGAATGAATGGTAATTTTATTAGGAAAGAAAAGATGGGAAAGAAGGCAATAGGAATAAAAATTAGTAATGAACATAAGGAAAGTTGGAAGGAATAAGGTCAAATGTGTGTTATTTTACTAAATATAAATGAACTATACTCTGTTATTAAAAGAAAGACTATCAGGTTAGGGCTTCAAGTTACTATATTGCAGAAGTTGACTTTGAAGGAGCAAATATACAAGGGGCCACCTCAGTGCGAAGGAAACAGTGCACATGAAGCCTCGATCTGCCAGTTGGGCTCCTAGAGTCACACACTCTGCTCCTGAGTTCTGGGATACACTTCTGCTCTCGGTTCTTCTTGTGAGGGCAAGAAGCTCTGTTAGTTGAAATAGGCTGGAACTTAATAAAAAAAGTTTTACTAATAATATTACTTAGAAAAGCAAAAACATAATAAACAAAGATGGTGACCTAGCGTACTTCATTCAAATTAGCCTTCGTTTTCCTCTTTGCCACATTTCCACTCACTTTCCTGTAGGTTCATTGCTCTGCAGTGGGAGGAAGGCTGGAGTGGAAACTGGAAGACTGGAAGGTTTGAGTGTTCCGTGTTTATCCCTTCTCTGGGAGCATACTGATTCAAAGTGTAGGACACAACACAGCCAGGAGAGCCATTCAATTCTGTCTGTCTTGTTTTCTTTTTGTTGTAAGATGTTGAGTTGTTGGACAAAGATTAAGGTTAAACCCTGAGGGAATTTGATTGATAAAGGCCTTAAGATTCAAGCATAGTTATTGTGCTGTAACTGTCTTTGACTTTGGGCAGCAAAATAAAACAATTTCTGTTTTACTTTGTAAGTTTAAAAATAAATACTGAGATCCCCAAGTGTGGGGCTGTTGGCAGTGCTATTGCTCTTGACATGGTTTAGTTTTCTTATTGAGAAAGTCAGAGAGTCAATTATACCGGGAAGACATGATATGGACTGGTAGAGTTTTATAAAATTACAGAACATGAAACAACACTAGCCTCCGGGCTTATAGACACAAGAACAGATGTTCAAAGTCACATCCTTACGGTCACATTAGTGGCAGAATTCAGACCAGATAGAGCAAGTGAGTTTCATGTGACTAGAAATTACAGACTCCAAAGTTATTTCTGTTTTTGAAAGTAATGACTGAAAGGATGCTGATATTTAAATATAGTATATATATTAAAACTGTTTTCTGTTGCTCTCTCTGCCTTTACTCTTCCTTTTTCTGTGTCCCTTCATCTTATAAGAATGCGTAAGTCTCATAAAGGAAAGGAACAAGTTGTTTTTTTTTTTTTTTTTGCAGTTTTTGTCCAGGGCTGGATTTGTACTCGCCACCTCCGGCATATGGAGCTGGCACCCTACTCCTTTGAGCCACAGGTGCCACCCGGAAAGGAATAAGTTTTAAAAATAAACCAAATAATTCCAAGTTTTCTCCCCTTATTGTTCAAGGATCACTTGTGAGCGATTGACCATTCATGTGAGAGCCAAACATGAATTTCCATGTATAAAAATCCACTTAACTCATAAATAAAGGTAATGAGGGAATAGGATTTTATTTTGTTTATTTACAGCAGATTTTTCAGAACTGCCTTCCAACAGGTGACACTGTCCATATATTGATTTCTCAGAGAGTCTAGAAGAATGCAACCCACTGAATCAATTTACAGCTCCCTATCCTGTGGTCTTAGGAAATATTTAGCCATATTTTTTCCATGAGTAAACTCTGCCTGGAAATTACTTTTGGAATTAGCCACATTACCTCTTTCTGGTCACTAGGGTATCATTCAATAAATTGCTCCTTAAGTGTTCCTTAGTGGCTGGAAAGAATTAAGGAAGTTGAAAATCTGGATATATTTTGTTATAAAGAAGACAACTCCCTAATGCAAACATTTTGGAGAAGTAATTCCGTTTTTAGGTTTGTTCATTCATTTGGCAAACATCTGTTGGGTACTTACTGTAAGGCATGTTTTTTTTTTTTTTTTGTAGAGACAAGAGTTTCACTTTGTCGCCCTTGGTAGAGTGCTGTGGCATCACAGCTCACAGCAACCTCCAACCTGGGCTTAGGCGATTCTCTTGCCTCAGCCTCCCAGGTAGCTGGGCCTACAGGCGCCCACCACAACTCCCTGCTATTTTTTACCACCACCTTTGGTATATGGTGCCAGCGCCCTCCCCATTGAGCCATAGGCGCCACCCAGGAGGGCATGTTCTTTATGAGGCAGAGGGGATACAAGATAAACAAAAGGAATCCTTTACTCTGAAATAAAAGTCTAGTGAGAAAGTGACAAGTGATGATTAGGTGTGACATTGCCCTAAGAGAGGCACACACTGGGTTACCTGGTAGATTGGGCTGCGGTGACCATAGTGCTGGTGATGGTGGCTGTGGGTGGCGAGTGATAGTGACGAGCTGGTGGGGATAGGGACAAAGCTGGTGGTAGCAGTCGTGAGGTGGTGGGGTGGTGGATTGTGGTGGTGATGGTTTGAGTGCGAATCTCAGAAAGCTTCTTGGAGAAGGTAATAGCTGAGTTGATTTTTTAAAGATAAATAGGAACTAGCCAAGTGAGGGAGTAGCATGTTTCCTATTCTTGTCCCTTAGTGCCCCAAACATACATGCAATGTGTATTTAGTTCAAAACTCCTATTTGCGTAACATGAGAACAATTCTGAGATTCTTCAAGTTCTCACCTTTGGCCTGGCGCTCTGGATGTGTGACATGCATCTGATGTATGCCTCATCACAACTCTCAGAACATTTGTAACCGATTCCCCTGGAGAATGAATTACATGCCATGATTTTTGGCCTCCTGTCAGTGTTTGATTCAAAGCGTTACCTTCTCCATCGCCTTTGCTCCAGCACGAAGTATGCTATGCATCATCGGACTGCCTGCTAACATTGACACTTTTATATATCCCTGAGAAATAATTTCTGTAGCTGAAAGGCCTAAAAAGTTTGTAGAGCTGGATTTTAGAAAAATAAGCAAAATAAAGACAACCTGTTAAATTCTCCAATGTTGATGCACTTTACAAAAAATGGCATTCAGGGGACTAAGGTCACTGAGGTGAGAAAAATGATGCATGAGGCTGCCACATAAATCTCAACTGTGTCCTGTAACTTTTAATCTGCTCCAGGTCAGTAGGGATTTAAACTGCCTGGCCAGCATGACTGGGGCAGTCACGATATTCCTCAAGGGATCCTCAGAAGAAACACAGACTTTTTTTTATATTTTTCTAGCTATAGAGACTAAGAGACCGTGAGGTCTTTCTTAATACTCTGGCACATACCAGCCTCTGCTTACCAGACCCACATGTCCATTCCCAATCTCCTGAGCAAGTGTTTTCATTTTGCTCCCCACCAACATGCTATTTAATTTATAAATATTATTCTCTTCAACAGCTTTCCTAAGAATCACAAGCTATATATACATTATCTTCCACAAAATTGATTGGTGGTAGAATATACTACTTATTTGTAGTACGAATTTGAAATGAAGTGATGAAAAATCAAGGAAGTAGTGGCGGAAGTCTATTTGCTATCAATAGCCATTAATCAGTGAGTGCTTAGTCTGTGCCAAGCATTGTGCTTGCTGATCAAAGGAGAATTTCACACTGATAACACACCTACCAGCCATATATTATTATCTTTTCTCAGAGATATCTATATGTTTGTAAAAGTGAAAGGAGTCTCAAAGATCATGTATTAGAAAGTAGAAAAGGTAGGTGATAGTGATAGTTCACAGATGCGTAAGACTAATCAGCTTTCACTGAACTTGAACCATGGATGGTCTCTAAATGTGAAGCAGATACTTTGGACCTTGTTTTTTTTAGACAATTTAGATCTATGGCCCTTGGAATGAAAAATCTGAAAACTACAATGCAGGAAACTTTGTAGTGGAAAGGAGGAAAATTTCACAGAGAAATGGGACCTAAACTAAAATCTTGAAGACAAATGAGAGATGCAGAAGAGAGAAGGGGAGGATATTTTCGAAAGAAGGAAGGAAATGTCATGGTTGAGAATATCCTAAGTAGTGGTAATAGTTTGATTTTTCTGGGGACTGTCATGGAAAACCTGAGCTAGCAAGTAGAGATTTATTGGTGAATGGGCAAATGGCATAGTCGATCCTCCGGCATTCCCTACCCTCCATTTTTTTCCTGAGTCCTGGTTGAAAATTACAGAGTGACTTTTGTGACCCAGCCAGCAGGCTGGACCCCAAACAGAGTCTTGGAACATTCGCAGGCACTGATGAAAGTGTCTGGGTCATTGCCCAAAACATTGAAAGAAAGCGGCTCCAGTGCTGAGCCCAACTTCTTAAACCCTGATACAACTCCATACTCAGACCCCTCACTGCAGGCATACCCAGCAGACCACCCCCTTTTCTCTTACTGTCTGCAGGAAGATTTCTTTAAGTACATTCCAAAAATGCTTTTCAATGATTATCTGGCATTTACAAGTTCTTTCTTTGGACTTCAAGCTAACTCTAACTCAGAATGGCTTAGGGCACTGGGAGAACTCCTCTGCTGCTGCTTTTGGGGGTGATTCCAGCCACAGATTTGGTGGGACAAATCATTTGGTGTAGCTGGTAAAATCATAAAGAAATGGTTTGGGGAAGGGAGGAAGGGCCAGGGAGGACCTGGGAAGGCCACAGGGGTCAGTGTAGGGCTCTGTGGGCCTCTTCCCTGATGCTTGCAGGCTGCCCTGGGAGTACCGAGATGTTCCCAAGCAGTGGCAGGCTTGGCTAGATGCATGGAGGATTTAGAACTATGAAGGGTCAGCAAGGAAGCCCAGAACTTATTTTCCGGTACTGACTGACCTCCATGGTGGGCAGCCCTGCTGTCAACAGCTGAGACTAAGCTGGTGGCCAAAAGCAAAGTATGCTAGTTAGAGGAGGAGTGACAATGTGGCATGCGAACGCCCCCACTCTGTTGGTTACCTAGGTGGGGTGGGGGAGTAAGGGAAGAAGAGGGGCTTGCCAGGGAGCCCCTCCAGCCTCAGTCCTGCCACTGGGGAAGCTTTGGGCAGTAGCAGCTCCAAGTCCCACCTGCTGGCGGTGGAGAGATAGAGGAAAAAAAAAGAAAAGAGAGGGAAAAGGGTGGGGGGGCAAAGAAAATGTGTGCTCAAGACCCTGTGACGCCATCCCTGTCGCCTCGGCAAGCCCTTCTGGAGGTGCGGTGGAATAGGCTTTGCTTGCTGAGATTACTAACCCACTGTGTTTGTGCCCCAGGCAGAGAGTGGGAGCCCTTCAGAGATTTGCCCCTATAGCTCTGAACGGCTACTGGCATGGTCTGGAGGCCTTGAACATGGAAACAGCTGCGACTAGAAAAGTGGTCCTGCAGAACTGAATGTCGCTAGACATGCTGACAGCTGCCCTGGGGGAATCTGTGCCCTTTTAAAAACTGAGTGTTGTGTCTGTATCCCAGATAAAGAACCCAAGTTAATCAATCCATCCCTCATTTATAAAAGCAATTACAGCTAATTGACTGCATGGGGAATGACTCCTGATGGTTTACCATAAAATCATGGTTTTCAGGATGGGCGTCATTGGTGGAAAGCTCTGCTGGTAAACCTTTTGGGAATTGCAATTTCAGATCTTGTCACCCACACACTTGCTGTCAGTGTGGGTTTTATTTGCTGAGTCCCATAAAGGGAGCGAAAAGGACCTTGCGGGCATTTACCTTTTCCTGCTAGCTAAGGAAATGCTGCGGAAGGGTTGGGTGGATGAGATTGTTAAGAGCCTATATTCAGCCATCGGGGGTGGGGGTGGATGGTAGGGTCGCTTGGTTATGCCTCCCCCTCATTTTTCTGAAAGTCACAGTGCCTTGACTACTCTGTGACCCAGCTAGCTGCAGGATTTTTCTATCAGGCTTGAACCCAGAGTCCTTGAACATTCCGAGGCACTGATAAAGATATCTAGATTATTTCCCCCCAAATTGAGAGAAACTGGCTGTGACCCTGAACCAAATTCCTTTAAACTCTTGTGCAATCTTTATACCCTGCCCCCATCACTGCAGGCATACCCAGTAGAGCGCTGGCTTTCTCTCCAAGTCTGTGGCAAGGATTTCTGCAGCCCTCTGCATGTGAGTTCTCCTAACAAATGCCTTGGACTGGCGGTTAGCACGTCTTTCCTTAGAACCCCACCCGGGTCCTTCCTCAGGATGGTTCAAGGCATTCCCTTGTGAGAGCTCACAAGCTGCCACCTTTGGGGCGATTATAGCCGTGGGTTCAACAGGATGAAACAGACACGGAGACTGAGAATTATATTTAAACTTCTGCTGGGGGCGAGCTCTGAAAGAACTGATTTCTCTCTTCACTTCAGAAAGAAAAAGAATCAGAGAATTTCCTTGTTAGGATTGCTTTGCAGTGAAAAGTCCCCAAATCTGTATAAGCAAGAGGGTCCGCAGTCAGCGCCTCTGGAAGGGGAAGCTCTGCGGACGATGTCAGATGGCTGAGGCGTGAAGACGTTTCTATTCATCACTCCCTTCCTTTGCCTTCTGAAAAGCATCTGGCACAGCAAAGCACCTTCCACCAGACATCTTTCAAAACATGAAGTTAATAAGTGACAACATAATAGATATGGTTTCTGTGGGAGATGAGAAGTCAGCTAATCATTTCCGAAACTTTTACAAGGTTCTAATGTGATCTGCACTTCAAGGTTTCTTTGGAAATAATGTATTTCTGTGTATTTTAAAGCCCAGAACAAGGAATGAACAAAGATGGTTGGAGATAGTGTTGCAGTCTGGAGATTGGTGATGTTGGGGAAAGTGAGTAGGATTGACAGGGGCACAGGCCTGATGTTGGTCAGCATGTGTCCCCTGCTTCACAGGTGACCAGGCCAGTGTCACAAAAAGCCCCACCCCAGTATTCAGCTGGCGTGCTGTGACTCTACATATCTGTAGGCATTAATTTCTGATTGATTAGGTGTCTGTTGCATGGGGCCCACACTGTACCCTTTGTTAAGTATTTATAAAGATCCACCCTGGAATCAGGGCCAGCCATACTACTTGTGGGGCTCAGTGCAGAAAGTATGGGGCCCCTTATTCAAAAGGCAAGAAAATATTGCTATTAAAGACACTAAAATATAAAGCTTTCCTTTTTTTTTTTTTTTGAGACAAAGTCTCACTTTGTCACCCTGAGAAGAGTGCAATGGAGTCATAGCTCACAGCAACTTCAAATTCTTGGGCTCAAGAGATCCTCTTGCCTCATCCTCCCAAGTCGCTGGGACTATAAGCCCCCTGTACAATACCCAGCTAGTTTTTCTATTTTTGGTAGAGATGGAGTCTTGCTTTGCTCAGGCTGGTCTCACTCTTGAGCTTGGGTGATCTGCCAACCTTGAATTCTCAGGTGCCAGTATCACAGGCATGAACCACCAAGCCCAGCCTCTCTTCTGTAGTCTTAATCTCGCTTTATGATAGTATTTTTAATTTATAATTTAATGTCATCCCATATTTAAATAAACTAAAAATTAAGTAAATAAGTGAAATTATTAAGCATTTCAAACTGGTGGGCATGGAGCATTAATCTGGCGCAGAGCCCGCATGAGTTGGGTTCTGCACACAGATTATATGCCACGAAGCTAGTCCCATCTGGAAATCAGAAAAGTCTTGAACTTCAGTAGCACCAAGATGCACATTTGGTAAGAACAATTCTATCAGGGTAAAGAAAGAAAACAAGAAAGAAACCAAGGACTTTGCACATCCTATAAGAGAAGATAGCCAGCAGGTGCAGGCTGCCATGCTGCGGTGGAGGGCGCACGGTAGACCAGAAGGGTCTCATGGCAGCAAAGCACGTGTTGCATGTTATGGTCTTTCCTGGACTCCTTAAAGAGAATCCTGGAGGAGCACATGGGCCAGAGACTAGAGCCAGTAGGGAATTCCCAAGTGGTTACATGGATCCTACCTACCAGCTGATAATGTGTGAACTGATGGTAACCCAGAAAGAAGTCTGTTGGGTGAGAGAGATATTTCAAACTCTTATTTTCTTCCGCGTTTGGTCAATATTTTTACTTAATGACTTGGGAGGACATTTTCAATGGAATGGGACTGTGTGGGAAAGGGAATCCATGAAATGACAGTCATGAATAAAAAAAGCCTTAGCTTGAGCCTTTCATGTCAGCCTTCCCAATCTAAGAGACGTAGCTTAACGTGGAAAAAAAAATCATGAAAAAAATCATGAAAACAAGTCAGATACAGGCAGCCCCAAATGCAGATTCCTTGTTGTGGATGTAAGGAAGACCTAGAGGCCTTTACCGTAATTATAGCAAATCGTACGTGAGTCAGCACCCAGTAGCTAGAATAAAATGGTGAAATAGCTGATTTGCTATTGAGCTACATAAATAGAAGTGTAATATCTAGGACAAGGATGGCAATAATGAAATTCAGCTCTTCAGATCACACCTGTGGTATTGTATTTAGTTTTCTTCAAAGTGATGTAAACAAATGAGACTGTGATTATTGAAACCAAATAGGAAGAGGATAGGGACATTAAAACAATGTGATTCAAAGCGCAGTAGAAAAATGGGATTATTGCCTATTGCAGAAAGAAAAATTGGTGGAGAGGGAGAAGGGGAGACATGAAAGGTGTTTCCAAGTATCTGAAGAGCTTTCAGGCAAAAGAGGAATGAGATTAACTAATTTAAATGAAGCATGCAGCTAGGGCCAGGTAGATCTCAGGTAAGTGTTAGGAGGAACTCTGTGAGTTGTAAGAGCTTTTAAAAGAAGAAACAAGCTGCTTGGAGAAGGGATGAATTCCCTGTTACTGGAGCACAAGTATGTTGTTACCAGAAAAGGTTAAGTTGGAGAGTCAGGTGATTGAGTTCACCTTGAGGTCTTGGCACTTACTGGTATAACTGGTAAGCTGCTTTGGTTCTCATGGAGAAGATGTCTAACTTTACTGGAAAGCATGCATGGCGTATTAGGGAAAATCTATGTAAATCCCTTGATACAGACTCTCTCATATTGTGTTCGTAAAATATAGACTGTGCATAAACCTGGTTAATGTAGTTCTTACACATTTTTCCTTTAACTTCTTAAATCATGAAAGCTACGATCACAAGAATTTGCCTACATAAATATTCATGGAACTTTCCCAGTGAACTATCGATTTTTACACTGGGGATGTTAAATACAGTATTGTGAATTTGGATAGTCTAAACAAAAGAAGTAGAAAAGGAAATGGAATTTAATCTATCACAGACCTCAAGGAAAATGTCTAAATTTTCATCTTGTCATTTGATCCTCCAGTCTCTGAAGCATCTTTTAAAAACCATAGTGTTTTCTAGACAGGGGCAGATGAATTATTAAAGGATTATGGAGATCAATACTGTTATACTCAGCCAAGTGGGAAAGGTAAATTCCATTCTGTAGCTGGGAAGACTGAGATTATGGCAGTGGTAAAATGTGTTGAGTGTCTTCCACATGTCAAGCGCTGAGTCAGCTGCTTTGCATTCTTTCAAGAAGTCCTTGCAACAACTCAATTGAAGTCAGTATTATTATCTTTATTTGGAGGTGAGGTATGGAGTCCCTGAGGACTAAGACCCCGCTTTTATTCACTACCCTTACCTCCAGGGTCTAGCATAATGACCGGCGTCTTAGTCACAGAAGAAATATTTGTGGAATTAATGGACAGATGGACCAGCTAATGAAAACATAGAATCTCAGAAAGAACAAGCCAACTGACTGAGGTCATAAAACTTTGTACGTGGTGAGGTGGATGTCGGGCCAGATTACAGTGCTGGCCTCTCTCAAAGAGCTGTGGAATCTGCTCACAATGACTTCTGGTTTCCGGGCACAGGATCAGATGCTGTGGCTGGTTATAAACATTTACATACTGAAACAGGTAACTGATGTTGTATATAAATCTGAGGCAAAATATTTTTTTTACAGATTTTTATCCTCTCCAGATGTCTTGGTTATTTTTATTTGCATTTTAGGAAGCTTATTTCACACAATTTCATCCTATTATTTTTAGTATCTCAGATACTATTTTTAGAAAAGCTCCTCCCTTTCTGTTTATAAAAACAGTGTAATGGAGATAATGTAATTACATAGACTTGGGTTTGAATCTGACTGCCATGTACAGCTAAGTGATCTTAGGGAAGTTGTCTAATGGGGATAATACATCCTTTATCGGTTCTTTTTTCTGGTTCTTTTTTTATCGGTTCTATTTCAATAAAATAATATGTGAATTATTTTCTTGACATAGTGTCATGTGCATTATAAACATTCATTCTCATTAAATCTTTAATGATAAATTACTAATAATGTATGCCCATTATAGAAAACTTGAAAAATCCAAAGGTACTGAAAAGAAGGGAATAAAACACTCCAAGGTTACTATAGTTAGTAATTTGTTGTGTTTCTTCTTTTTCCTTTTGTGTGCATTTTCAAGTAGTCGAGATACTACTGCACATATAATTTTGTAAGCTGCTCTTTTTGTTTTTATCTCAGCAAGAGACTAATTTGATGAAGAGATAAAAATCTGTAAAAAGCCAGGTGTGTCTTCCTTACTAGAACATATCCATGCTATGTTCATAGACCCTAAAAGGGCACTTCTTTGTCTTTTAAATTACTTTTCTGCTCAAAGATCAGCGCAGTTGAAGTGTCACTCCCCAGGCCGTGTGGAAGGCAGTCATCCTTCTGCCCTCTAATGAAAGAGTAAATGTCCAGTTTAACTCTGTGCTTTTCCCTGTGCTTTTCCCAGGCCTGGGCTAATCAGGATACTGGATCTTTGGGCTTTCAGATAATTAGTGATGGATGTTTTGCCCTGATTGTTTTTTTTTTTTTTTGGCCAGGGCTGGGTTTGAACCCGCAACCTCCGGCATATGGGGCTGGCGCCCTACCCTTTGAGCCACAGGCACCACCAGCCCTGATTGTTGAATAACCTCTCTCCCTTTTCTTTTGCAATGCCTTCTCATTAGTAATCAAAACGGAAATTGCATCAAAGAAGCTGAAGTACATCTGCATGGCTCAAGTTGCATGACCTGTTTGTGAATTACTCAAGGACCTGAGAGTATTTGATTTGGAAACCAGGGCTGCCTATAGAGATGCGAGCAGGATTGCCTCTGACAGGGGACATGGTCAGACACAAGAGATCAATGGGGAAAGTACAGGGCTGCTCCCTTAGTGGCTGTCATGCTTCTCCGAGTGACTAAAGCGTGATTCAGCTGAGGTCAGGCACTGAGGAGTTGATGCGCTGGTGCTTTTGGCTCTCACCTCATCTAGGCAAGGCACTGTCTTGGCAAAATAATGCTTACTATTCCCAGGGGAGCTTGCACTACAGATTCAAGGCCATTACTGAAGTTCAGAGCAAAGATTCTGGGGACCATAACCAGCCTAGGCACAGAAATAAAATGCAGATGTAAATAGGAGCTAGGACAATTGCCAGGGGTTTTCTGTATGTCCTACCTGTGCTGGGGACTTCATTCCTGGCTGGGGTAAATAGTTACGGTTCTTATCATCACCACCACTATCACCCTCATCATACTTGGTATGCATGAGTGAGCAGGGAACCGGGGCCCCCGGACTTGAGTTTTCTGTCCAGTTGGTAGATACAGCATGTTGCGGGTTGAACTGTGTCCCTTCCCAAACATGTTTAAATTCAACCCCTGTACCTGTGAATGTGATCTTCTTTAAAAATAGAGTCTTTGAAGATACAGTCAAGTGAAGATGAAGCAATACTAGATTGGGGGGAAGTCCCTAAATTTAATACTGGTGTCCTTATATGAAGGTCACGTGAAGGTACACAGTGGCACAGGAAAAAGAGCACTATGTGACGAGGGGCAGAGACTGGAACACTGCAGCTGCACACCAGGACCGCCACAGGCTGCGGGCAACCACCAGCAGCCAGGAAGAGGCGAGGAACTGTCTTCTCCAGAGCCTTCAGAGGGAGCACAGCTCTGCTCACACCTGCACGTCTGGACAACCACCAGCAGCCGGGAAGAGGAGAGGAACTGCCTTCTCCAGAGCCTTCAGAGGGAGCACAGCTCTGCTCACACCTGCACGTCTGGACAACCACCAGCAGCCAGGAAGAGGAGAGGAACTGCCTTCTCCAGAGCCTTCAGAGGGAGCACAGCTCTGCTCACACCTGTACATCTAGACAACCATCAGCAGCCGGGAAGAGGCGAGGAACTGCCTTCTCCAGAGCCTTCAGAGGGAGCACAGCTCTGCTCACACCTGTACATCTAGACAACCGCCAGTAGCCAGGAAGAGGCGAGGAACTGCCTTCTCCAGAGCCTTCAGAGGGAGCACAGCTCTGCTCACACCTGTACATCTAGACAACCATCAGCAGCCGGGAAGAGGCGAGGAACTGCCTTCTCCAGAGCCTTCAGGGGGAGCACGGCTCTGCTCACACCTGCACATCTAGCCTCCAGAACTTCGAGAGAATGAATTTCTGTGTCTGTAACAAGGAGCCAAGTTTCCAAGCAGCCGTTGGAAACAAGTACACGGCACAGTGGACCTTACTGAGAGTGCTTGTCAGGAGGGCCGGAGCTCTTTTCTGTCTTCAGACTGAGCTTTATACTGCTGCTGCTTTATTTCTGACTTCCACCGAAGAAACACATCGTCAGAGGAACTTACCTGCACACACATTACCTTAGGTTGGGTTTCCTCAGAAGCAAACTCTGAGATAAGGGTATGTGTGTGAGTAGGATTTTTGGAGATGATGCAAGGCAGGGCAGATAAGGCAGTCAGGACACGGCATAGGGAAGGGAAGGAGAAAGTAAAGGGCCAGGGATTGATCAGTTTACCACTGCAGGCAGTGGGGCCCAGTCCCACCGGGGTCCCTGGAAAGCCTCAGAGTCCCCTCCTCAAAGGGTGTTGGAGAACTGCCATAGATGTCCCTTCCTTTCCTCCAAAAATTCTGTTCTTGTTTATGCCCGTACAGTGCATAGTTTGCATTCTTACAGTTTATTTTTTTCTTATCTCTGTGAGATCCACTTCTTAATTTTCATATTCAAATTTTCATGGATAGAAACTGATCACATTGTGTGATTCTCTTACTTCTTTCCATGCCAGTGCTGGCTCCTTCTAGCCTGTCCCTGGTGATGCACCATTCTGGAGCCTTCCTCCTGGATTTGCCTCTGCACACACTTTCCCTGTGCTGACAAGTCCAGCTCTTGTCTACTCCACGTGCTGTGCGTAGTACCTGGAGAGGGTAAAGAGAATAGAGCCTCAAAGGGTAGCTTTGAGGTCAAACTTCCACACGCTCTGAGTCTGCTTAAAGTAATGCAGTATAACTCCTTTTGAAGGTTTGAATTTGCCAACAGCTTTTCAGGCACGAAAGCCTGTTGATCTTTTTTTTTTAAGAAAAAATTTTATTCTTAGTTACTGAGTCAGAATTTCTATTTTAGAAATGTACTTTTAAGCTTTAGATTTAATTTGGCAAAGAGCGTACACGAACAATTTAGCAAAAATTATTTGTTTCTCTAGCCAAAGACGTGAATAACAGGTCTAGGAATTTAGGGATTACATTTTTTTTTTGTTTTTTTTTTGTATTCACACAGAAAGACTTGCCCTACAAGAACATGCTGTCCCAATTCAGAGAGCCCTTTGGGTATTGCAAATTTTGTTCAAAAAAATTCAAGGTATACAGGAGAGGAAAGGTTTATATCACCTCAAACAATAGCAGGTGGCAATGAAACACCTGTCAAATGAAACTGGTGTTCATTCCAGCCGCTGCAGCAGCAGCATTGAAACTTTCAAGGTGTGATGAATTATTATCCACCATCTGCTTTACAAAATGTTAATTCTTCTTGAACCAAAATTATGGTCCAGCAAATGAGCTCTTAGCTAAGCAACAAGTCTTCATTTATATGAGGCTATAGAGAGGACTTGAGCCGGAAATTATTAGCACAAATGATTTGCCAGAAACAGAGTGGAATCTTACTAAAGACCAGAGAAAATAGTGAATTAGATAATGAGGCAAAATAAGCAGCTATAGAAAAAAGGGAAAATAGTGTCTTCACAGGTTAAACTAGAAGATTTTTAAAATTCTATTCTATCCTTTAGGAAACAATTACTGACCATCTCTCTAAAAATTTTCACATTTGTGCAGGGTTGCTAAGAGCGGTGTCCCAGAGTTGTGAAGTATAGTTGTCCTAGGATTTTCTTGTCTTCTTTGATTTTAGTAAGGTCACTGCATAGAGGGCAGATATCTGTCCTTTCTTCCAAATCTTCCTGAACTCTGGATACCACTGTTCTATAATGAGTATATAACAAACACAAGAGGAAATGAAATGGAAAGTTGTCCAGGGACTCAACTGTAATAACTCTTTCTTATAAATTCAATTTAAAAAAGAAGTTAGGATTAAATTTATAAGGAAAAGTTATAGCTGAAGACCTAAAGATTAGAGAGAGGAGAATATTATATAACACAAGAGTGGGGCTCGAGAATGACTCTGAGAGCCATAATAAATGCCTACCTGCTCCTGAGCCTATGTCTACTTTCTGTTTATGTTTATATCCATATCAGTAAGTATAACTGTATCTACATATTTATAGTAAGCCATTCATACAATTAACAGCGCATCAAATGCCTTATAAGTTATATTTCACATATCTAAAATTTTAAAAACTATGAATTTAATGCAAATATTTCCAATTTCTTTGACTTCCGATGACCTTTTGAAATGGTGTTTCTGATCATTTTGGTGGTAAACAAAGACAAGAAATTGATTCCCCTGGGAAGAAGAGTCCTCCAACTCTTGGACCTCCACGTTCTTAGGTTTTTTTCATTCGATTCTGAACTCGAAGTAGTGAAATTATTTCTCCAGAAGGTTTACCAGCTCTTAGGTGCATTTGAGTGGCACTGCCTGGAAGCCTAATGGGGAAAATAAAATTAATACAACACTATTCCACTTTTAATATATGTGCTGCTGAAGCAAGCACATTATTATGTGTTTATTTGCTGATCACATTACAATATATAATTTAATTATAAAACATTTGAGGGAATTAAAAAAGGTCAACAAAGAAAATGTCATTCATAATCCTGTCATCCCCAAGCAACCATTATTAACATTTTGGTACGTGGCTTTCCAAATACATATTTAAACAATTTCCATCATCATTCTGATGGCATAGTGAGGTTAAAGCAACAGTAATTATCTTAAAATTCAGACTTGTGCTCCCTGCAGCTGGATGTCAGAGCCCAAGCTGCCCCTCCGTTCTACCTCGTGTTACTCTGGGCATGTCCCGGGTGGCTCCCACAGGTTCTGACATGAGCATGCCTTCTGTACTCCCGAGTCCACTCTGCACACCCGCTCAGACCACAGCTCTTCAGCGTCCTTGTTGTCTTTATCTTCCTGGAGAACACCACGTCCATGCCGGGAGAACTGTCTTCGAGCTGCCAAAATGGAGCAAATGCCCTGTCGTCTTTACCGTGGCAGGGCCATATTGTGTGTTTCATATCAGGTCTGCTGTGTTATTATCCCAGCCCCCCAAGCAGAGGAGCGTGACCCTCAAGCCGAATACGGTGTTCCACAAAAACTTGTCCTTTACCAGCATCTGCACATTTCCTTGGGCTCAAACACAAATGCATGGGGACTGGGGAACAAACACTGTTCTGTTTTCTGTCCCCTTTTCTTTTCTGCCCCTCTGTGCCTAGCAGGGCACTTTTCTCTCTGCACCTTGTTATGTGTAAACAGGTGTTCTTCTTGGGCCCGCCAGTATAATCAGTTATGCTGTCGTAACCTAGGCTCAAGCTGAGGTGACCATGATATGTCTGTTTTACCAAAGACTTTTCTTTATAGTGGGAGGAAATTTTACTCAAATGATTTTAAGTTAAAAAAAAATGAGATTATCAGGGTTTCCTCTTCCCCTCCAATTGTTATTTCCTCTCTCTTTAAGTAGTAAGCACCGTGACCATGGTCAGCCTGAGAGTTTCACCCTAAAATCTAAGCTATTACATCAGGAAGAGTGATATTTTTTTTTCCATTGGCTCTGACAAATGTATCAGCGGAGCGTCTGATTGCCCTGGTTTAGGTCACATGCTTATTACTTAACATCACAGAGTGAGAGGCTGGCTCAGCCTGACTGGCTGCAGATTCTGCTTTCCAGTTAGATGTGGGATCACTGCTGGGCTGGCTTCTCACCCCAGGCCTGGAGAAGGGTAGAGGTCAAGAACAGGGCTAACAGTAAGTTCTTGAGGACAGAGAAAAAGTATTAGAGTGGAGAGGACTGGTTTCCAAAAGGACCCTAGACATTACCTAAATATCTACTATAACATACATATTTTGTTGTGGTCTTAGAAGGTGAATGCCCCGCAAACAGGGTTTTGGGGGGCCTTGTTTACTATTGTGTCCTCATCGTCATGCAATATATTTTAAAAATTGTTTTCCACTTACAACTCTATCATGACCATTTTCCCTGAGTGATTAAATAGTTTTCCCCCCCGCATGATTTTAATGGCTCTACATAATTCTATTGTTTGTATTCTCCTTTTTATTGTATTGTTTTGCTCCAAATATGCAGAAAACTGTATACTTCCTAATGCGGATACCTATCTTTTAACAGCATAGATTTCTGTTCTGATCAGCGCAACACAACCCAAAGAAAACATGCAATGTACCCTGAGTGATTTGTTTGGAAAGTCTCTGCACCACCTTATAAAACTGAAGCAAGTCATTTAAATCTCATATAAAGGCCCTGATTTGTTTTTTATGGTATATAGGCTGGGTCACTCTCTGTGTCTGTTCCTACAACGTAAACCAAGGGTAATAATAGCACTCATAGCACAGGGCTATTATCAGCACGAATGAGTATACAATATCGCCTGGTATGGACTAAGAGCTCAATAAATATCAGCTAAAATGACCATTATTATTGGCATTGCTATATTGCCTTTCTCTAAAAGTAGGCTTTATATTGTGGTATGAGGGCTCTGGGCTCCATAAATGGGAGGGAGTTGGCCCTCTAAAAATAAAATCTACAGGATATTGAATATAAGTCACTGCTTTTTGTAATAAACAGTAATTTATAGAAGATTTGATTTGTTTCAGTATGTTCGGCAAAATAGTTGTTTTAGTTTCATGATGCTGAAAACATCGCCTCCTGACTGTGCTGTATTTGTGTTCCTGTTTGGGGGATACTTTCTCTCAGTCACTCTTTGGTGTTTAGTTTCTCTAGTGGTGGGAGGGACATTTTAAAATCCTTTCTGGAAGTCCTTATTGGAAATGGATCCCCTACTGTGTGGCATCATTAGGTTTTATGTGGAGACCATTAAACCTGAGAGCTGGAGTTGATGAGCCCTACTTTCTCAGCTCTTTGTGTTCACTATCATTTGGCCTTCTAAAGCACTGCATAACAACAAGAATAAATTTTTTACCAGATTAGGAGTCTGTCAGTGCCTGTGCTGTTGGCAGAGGGGAGAACAAGCTTGGTGGTTGATGATCCAGACTTCCCTTCCACCTCACGAGCTAGTCACAAACCTAAGCAATGGTCACTTGGAGTGGCGGATCCAATATTCACACAGTTGTCCCAGAGATACAGAGACCATTTCATGTGTCTTCAATGAAGAATTTGTAGTTATAGAAGGAATACTCCTTCCTGCCCCTCTTCTCCTCTCAAAAGTTAGCTCTTCAAGGTAGGGATCTAATCAGACACGTCTGTGTACCTCCAGTGCCAAACTGTGACCAAATATGTTTCCTTATAAGGCTATCAGCTTAAATGAGGTTACAGTATTGCCTGGCATGTACTAAATGTTCAGTAAATGTCAACTAAAATATAATTATTATTAGTGCTACATTGCCCTGCTCTCAGAGAAGGTTTTAAACTTTAGGATGAGGACATTGGGCAGAGGATGTACCTGATTTCAGAAGACAGAATCTGCAGAATATCAAAGAGGAATTGCTTTGTGATCTCCCTTATTATCTCTTGGTATCTTTGCTTCCATGATGGCCGGATCTTTCTCTGGTTCACTTTGAGCCATTCACTAGAAGGAGACAGAATGTATTAGATTTCTACCCGGACAACAGTTTCAACGCTAAATTGTATGTCTGTAGGAAGTCACAAAAACTCATGGAAAATTTGATCATTAGAGTGTAACTGATGCAGCAAAGGACAAAATACAGCAGCGTTACACATTTGCTAACTTTGGGTTTCTCTTTTCCAAGATAAATACACAATGTTGACTATTATAATCTGTTAAGATTTTCATTCCACAAAATGCTTAATAAATTATCTATTTTCTATATAGAGACGGTGATGAAATCTAATACATCTAATGTATTTTTTCTTAAAGAGTGGTTGGGCAAATATTAAAATGTTCTTGTTTTAAGCAAGGGAGTAATTTACACTTATTGCAATTCTTGATTGATTAAATTAATTTTGTGGAACCTTTTAGTTCACTCCTCAGTGGTGAATAGAGACACAGGGTGATCGTTCCTCAGCGTTTGCAACTGTTCTGTGCGTGCTTGGCTATTAAGAGGATGTGGAGGCAGTGAGAAAGCTTGTTTTGCATATTTTGTTTCTTTCATTAGTAAAACATGTTTAGAAATGCACAGATATTTTGTATTTTTCAGAGATAGGAAAGGCAATCTTTATATCCAGAAAAAGAATGATGGAAAAATATCATAGGCAGCTGTTGGTTTTCAAAATGAATTTTTAAAATTCCTTGTGGATCTCAGACTACTTCAGAAAACTTGAAATTCTACTATTTTTTATTTTTATTTTTTGAGATGGGGTCTTTCTCTGTCACCCAGGCTGGATGGAGTATAGTGGCATCATCATAGCTCACTGAAACCTTGAACTCCTGAGCTCAAGCAATTCTCCTGGCTCCTGCTTGGGCTCCTAAGCAGCTGGGACTACAGGTATAAGCCACCATGCCTGACTGATTTTTTAATTTTTTATAAAGACAGGGTCTTGCTATGTTGCCCAGACTGGTCTTGAACTCCTGGCCTCAAGTGATCCTAGTACCTTAGCCTCCCAAAGTGCTTGGGTTATAGGCATGAACCACCATGCAAGGCTACTCTACTAGTTTTAACTGTATATTTACTTTTTATTTTTCAGCTATGTATATAATACTATACCACGTATGTATTTACTATAACCAGCACAGATTTACAGTGTACAACCTGATAAATTTTGACATTTTTATGTACCCATAAAACAATTATTCCCTTGGTATCTGTAGGGGATTGCTTCCAGGACCCCCTCTGCATCCCTAATCCACACATGTTCAAGTCCCTATTATAAAATGGCATAATCCTTGCATATAACCTACACATGTCCTTCAGTGTACTTTAATCATCTTTAGATTGTTTATAATACTTTAGGTAATTTAATAACATGATGCAAATGCTGTATAATTTTTTTTATTGTTGGGGATTCATTGAGGGTACAAAAAACCAGCTTGCATTTGTTAGATAAAGTCCCTGTTATAATTGTGTCCCGCCTCCAAGAGGTGTGTCACACACCATGACCCCCACCTCACTGTCTCCTTCCCTCTTTCCACCCCATTCTGCCATCCCCTGTCCTCATATTAGAATTGAGTATGTTGGATTCTTGCTTCTCCATTCTTGTGATGCTTTACTAAAAGAATGATTACACTGTGATTTTTATGTGTATTTTTTAATTGTTGCATTTTTTGTTTTCTTTTCCTGATATTTTTTGATCCAACATTAGTGAAATCTGAGGATGTAGAACCCAAAGATGTCAAAGTCTGAGTATATCTGTCACCAAGACCTCCAAATTAGTTCATGCCCGTCCAACTCCTCTCTCTCCCTACCCTGCCCAAGCAAATACCTATCTGTATCTGTTAGTATATAATAGTTTGCATTTTATAAGGTTTCATATAATCAAACACTATGTACTTTTCCCCCCCCATCTGGCATAAGTGTTTTGAGATTCATCCCTATGGTTCTTTTTATCTGTAGTTCATTCCTTTCTGTAGCTCAATGATTTTCCATCACACAAATATTACTGCAACTTGTGCAGTTAGCTTTTTATGGACATTTGAATTGTTTCCAGTGTTCAGCTGTTACAAATAAGGCTTTGTTAAAAAGAAAAACTTTGGGGAAGTTAAATTTAACAGAGTTTAATTGAGCAAAGAATGACTTGCAGATTGGGCAGCCCTCAGAACCAGAATAAGTGTTAAGAACTTTGGCCTTCACTGAGGTCAGGCAGCATTTGTGAATAAAAAATGGGAGTGAGGGGCAGAGACAACTCACCTGGCTACAGTTCACTGTTCTGCCCCATTCGAAACAGTTGACACCTGTAATTAACTGAAGTTCAGTGGCTATAATTGAAATTCATCTGGGGCTTGGCACCTGTAGCTAAGCGGCTAGGGCACCAGCCACATACACCGGAGCTGGTGGTTCGAACCCAGCTTGGGCCCGCCAAACAACAATGACAACTACAACCAAAAAATAGCTGGGTGTTGTGGTGGGTACCTGTAGTCACCCCTACTTGGGAGGCTGAGGCAAAAGAATCACTTAAGCCCAAGAATTTGAGGTTGCTGTGAGCTGTGATGCCATAGCACTCTACCAAGGGGGACATAGTGAGACTCTGTATAAAAAAAAAAGAAAGAAATTTATCTGTCTGTTATAAAAGTAATTCCGAAGTTAGGCTTTCCGAAGTTAGTTTCCCTACTAAGTTAGTTACAAAAGGACTCAAGGTATCCTAATGCCAAAGTTAAACAGCTTCTTTGAACATTTGTGTGGTCCCTGTATGTACATATACTATTTTGCCATCTTTGTTAAATACTTAGAAGTGGAATGACAGGTCAAATGGTGGGTATGCATGTAACATTTTAGGAAACTGTCAAATAGTTTTTACAAAGTGGCTGTGCCTTCTCTACTCACAAAAATTGATTCAAGAGGGATGAAAGACCTAAATTTAAGGCATGAAATGATAAAAATTCTCAAAGAAAGCATGGGAAAAACACTTGAAGATATTGGCCTGGGGAAATACCTTATGAGGAATACTTACATGACAATTGCGACAACAACAAAAATAAACAAATGAGACTTAATTAAACTGAAAAGTTTCTGTACAGCTAAAGGAGATAACAAGCAAAGCAAACAGACAGCCTACACAATGGGAAAGGATATTTGCATATGTTGAATCAGACAAAAGCTTGATAAGTAGGATCTACAGAGAACTAAAATTAATCAACATATAAAAAGTCAACAATCCCTTATATCAATGGGCAAAAGAGATGAATAGAACCTTCTCTAAGAAGACAGATGAATGGCTAACAAACATATGAAAAAAATGCTCATTGCCCCTAATAATTAGAGAAATGCAAATCAAAACCACCCTGGGATCTCATCTAACCCCAAGGAGAATGGCCCACCTCACAAAATCTCAAAACAGCAGAAGCTGGCGTGGATATGGAGAGAAGGGAATACTTTTACACTGCTGGTGGGACTGCAATCTAATACAACCTTTTTGGAAAGAAGTATGGAGACTCCTCAAAGAACTTAAAGTAGACCTCTCATTTGATCCTGCAATAACATTACTGAGTATCTACCCAGAAGAAAAAAATCCTTTTACCATAAGGACACTTGAGTTAGACGGTTTATTGCAGCTCAATTTACAATCGCTAAAATGTGAAAACAGCCTAAATGCCCACCAATGGATTAACAAACCGTGGTATATGTATACCATGGAATACTATTCAGCCGTTAAAAAAGATGGAGACTTTACATCTTTTGTACTAACCTGGATGGACGTAGAACACATTCTTCTTAGGAAAGCATCGCAAGAATGGAGAAGCAAGAATCCTATTGTGCTTAAATCTGATATGAGTACAATTAATGACCTAGTACATGGTAGCAGGTGGGGGAAGAGGAGAGCAAAGAGAGGGAGGGGGGGAGGTCACGGTATGTGACACACCTTTTGGCAGTAGGACACAATTATAAGAGGGATTTCACCTAACAAATGCAGTCAATGTAACCTGATTCTTTGTATTCTCAATGAATCCCCAATTAAAAAAAAAAAGAAAAGAAAAGAAAAAGTGGTTGTGCCCTTTCACATTCTTTCCAGCAGGATATGAAATTCCAGTTCCTTCACATTCTCATCAACACTTGATATAGTCAGTCTTACCCATTCAAATAAGTGAGAAGTGGTATCTCATTATGGTCTCAATTTGCATTTCTCCCGGGATTAATGACACTGAGTATGTTGTTATAATAGACTTAATTTTAGAACAGCTTTAGATTTATAGGAAAACTGTGAAAGACAGTACAGAGTATCCCAGGCCCACCACACCCAGTTTCTTCTATTATAAACATCTTATATCAGTGCAGTGCATTTATTAAAATTAATGAACCGATTTTGATACATTATAATTAAAGTCTCTGTACTTTGTTCAGAGTTCTTTAGTTTTTACCTAATGTCCTCTTCAGTTCCACATGACATAGTTTAAGCTGCACTTGGCTGTGATGGCTTTCCAGATTTTCCTTATTTTGATGAACTTGACACTTTTGCAGTATATGGGTCAGATATTTTGTAGAATGTTCCTCAATAGTAATTTTCTTGATGTTTTTCTCATGATTAGATTGAGGTTATGTGCCTTGGGGAGGAACATCCCTGAGGTGAAGTGCCATAGCGTCCACATGCCTTGCCAATGTTGAGGTTAACCTTGACCTCCTGCCTGGGCATTTGCTAGGTTTCTCCACAGTAAACTTTTTGTTCCCCAGTCTCTTTTCATATTTACAGTGTGCTCTTTGGAAGGAAGTTGCTATGCACAGCCAGATTTAAGGAGCGGAGAGTTGTGCTCCATCCATCTCCTTGAGGGTGGAGTGTCTGCATAAATTATCTGGAACTTTTCGTCATGGGAAATGTGTCTCTTCTCCCCAACTTATCTATTTATTCAATGACTTGCTTATATTAGTGAAGATTTCAATACTCACGGCTGTTTATTTTATATTCTGGGTTATAACCTAATATTACTTTATTAATTTTGCTGCTGAAATTGTTCCAGCTCTGTTGCTCAGAGTTCACCGACGAGATCTTTCATATGGATCCTAGATCCTTTACATGTGCCCATCATTGTGGGGTTTTGGGGTTTTTGGTTTTTTGAGCACCTTCTTATTTTTTGGCACTACAAGATCCAACAGGCTTTTCTTGTATATTTTGTGCCCTGATTTCAGAATTGCTTGTTTATCTCAGAAGCCCTGGTTCATTTTATTGGAAGGTAGTATTTAAAACCAAGATCTGGGTCCTAGATAATACCACTTGCTACAGGGCCCTCTCAGCTGTCAGGACAACGAGATACATCTGTGTATTCTAACCTATGCAGGGATGCTTATTTAAAAATACTTCCACATGCAACCAATTATATGTATACTAAGTTAGGAATTCACATAGATGCTTCCAGCTCTAATCCAGCACCTCATAGACGATGCCAGCTACTTTCCCTTGTTCATCTGTAACTTCCCACTTCCAACATTTGCCCGCCCCCCTTCTGTGAGGTTGTTTCATACAGGTGCGATACTTGATTCTTATTTATTTATTTATTTTTATTTATTTGATACTTGATTCTTTTTTATACCCCACGTTCTCTGCTGGGATCCTCTGGCCTCCTAAATGATTTTTTTTAAATTTGCATGTATTGAGGTATAATTTTTGTACTATGTGTTTTTATAGATTTTGAAAAAGTATTAATATCTTGTATTCACCATTATAGTATCATACAGAATAGTTTCTGCCCTAAAAAAAAAAAAAACCCTCTGTTCTTCACCTGTTCAACTTCTTAGTTCTGGCAACTACTCACTTATTTACTATTTATTTAGTGTTACTTTTACCAGGCTATCATAGACTTGTAATCCTACAGTATAGAGCTTTTTCTATATTCTCTATAAAGAGAACGGCTTCTTTCACCTAAGATTCATCCATTTTTGGTGTGTGTGGCTTGATAGCTCACTTCTTTTTATTGTTTAAAACCAGGCTACTGTATGTGTGAACCACAGTTTATCTATTTACCTTCTTAAGAGCATTTTATTTGTTTCTAGATTTTGATGATTATGAATAAAAGCTGCCACAAACCTTCACAAGCAGTTTTTGCATAGAAATAGTTTTCAAATCAGCTGGAAAAATACTTGGTTGCATGAGTGCTGAATTGTACAGTAAGACTATGTTTAGTTTCTTTTTGTTGTTAATATCTGAGGGAACATACAGTTAGGTTATATTGTTTGCATTTGTAAGGTATAGCCTAAGTTGTAGCTGTGTTATGCACGCAAGAAGTATGCTACACACATCTGCCTTGTTCCTGCTGGGAGTTCTGTCTTCCAAAGTGGTTGTTCCATTTTTCATTACCTCCAGGGAAGAATGAGAGCTTCTGTTGCACCACATCCTAGCATCCTAGTCAGTTGTTGGTGCTGTCAGTTTTTTGGTGTAGCCATCCCAATAAGTGTTTGGTGGTATTACATTGTTGTTTGACTTTGCAATTCCCTAATGGAAAATGATTTGAGAGTCTTTTCACATACATACTTGCCATCTCTGTATTTTCTTTAGGGGGAGGAGAGTGTCTGTTCAGAACTTTTGCCCATGTTTTCGTTAGGTTATTTTCTTCTTTTTGATTTTTAAAGACATGTTGTTTATTTTAGATACCAATATTAAACCACATATGTGTGTTGCAAATATTCCCTCCCTGTCTATAGCTTTTCATTCTCTTAAGAGTATTTTTCACAGAGATGCTTTTAATTTTAATAAAGTCCAGCTCACCAGCTTTTTCTTTTGTGGATCATGCTATTGGTCTTGTGTTTAAAAACCATCAATGGGGGCAAGACATGATTGCAAGAGGGACTTTACCTAACAATTGCAATCAGTGTAACTGGCTTATTGTACCCTCAATGAATCCCCAACAATAAAAAAAAAAAAAAAAAAAGGGAAAAAAAAAACCCATCAAATTTAATGTAATGTAGGGTTTTTCCGCTTTTTTGTTTTCTCGAAGATGTGTTAGAGTTTTGCATTTTACATTTTGTTGTATGGTACATTCTGAGTTATTTTTGTGTGATAATGTAAAGTCTGTGTCTAGATTCTTTTCCTGTTTTGTCTTTTCTTCCAGTTGTTCTGGTGCCATTTATTGAAAAGTCTATTTAATTGATTGCCTTTGCTCCTTTGTCAAAGTTTGGTTGATGATAGTTGTTTGGATCTATTTAATTGATTGCCTTTGCTCCTTTGTCAAAGTTTGGTTGATGATAGTTGTTTGGATCTATTTAATTGATTGTCTTTGCTCCTTTGTCAAAGTTTGGTTGACGATAGTTGTGCGGATCTATTTGGGGATCTCTATTCTGTTCCATTGTTCTATGTATCCTTTCACCAAGACCGTGCTGCCTCGGTTACTGTGGCCTCATGACAAGTCTCGAAATGGGAGTTATTCTTCCAGCACTGTTCTTTTCTGGCATAGTGTTGTCTGTTCCAGGTGTCTCACCTTTTCACATAAACTAGAATCAGCTCAATAAAATCTATAAAATTGCCTGCTGATATCTTGATAGAGATCACATTAAATCTTTAGATCAAGTTGAGAACTGACTAATTAGCAATATTGAGTCTTCAAATCCATGAATAGGGAATGTTGCTCCATCTATTTAGAGCTTGTTTCATTTTTTTCTCACTGTTTTATAGTTTTCTGCATATAGGTTATGTACATATTTTGTTAGGGTTGCACTTATTTTATTTTTTGTAAATGTTGTAAATGCTATTTTGGTTTTAATTTTGACTTCCAATCATTCATTGCTGTCATGTACATCAAGAGGCAATATATTTAAAAATGCACTTTCAATATATTATATATTATATAATATATATTAACCTTATATTCTGTTACCTTGCTGTATTTGCTTATTGTTTCCAGACATTTCTTTTGACCATTTTTTTGAGAATTTCCATATAGACAACCATGTCATCTGTAGTTAGAGACAGTTTTCTTTCTTGTCTATCTTTTTATTTCTTTTTTCCTGTTGTATTGCACTAGCTAGTACTTACACTATAACGTTGGATGTGAGTGGTGAGAGGAATCTTCTCCAAGCTTGTGAGGCAAGCAGCAAGTATTTAATTCACCATTAACCATCACCATTATGTTGACCTGAGTTTTTTTTTGTAGATGATCTTTATCAAGTTGAGGAAATTCTCCTTTATTTCTAATTTGTTGAAAAAAATTTTAAATCATGAATGAGTGTTATATCTTGACAAATGCCTTTTCTGTATCAGTTGGGATGATCATATAATTTTCTTTTGGTAGCCTATTAATGTAGTGGGTCATATTTATTGTTTTTCAAGTATTGAACTAGCCTTGCCTACTTGGAATAAATCCCAGTTTTGGTCATAGTGTCCAATTCTTTTTATGTATTGTCATATTTAATTTGATATTACTTTATTGAGAATATTTGTCTATATTCAAGAGAAATATTTGTTTGCAGTTTTTGTTTCTTATAATATCTTATCTGTTTTTGATATTGGGGCAGTGCTGGCATCTAGAATGAGTTAAGAATTATGCCCTCTATTCCTGTTTTCCTGGGGAGATGAGTATATATCTGAGTCTGATTCTGATACTTACTTTATCTTCTCAGACTTTATTTATTTGTTTTTTGTCTTTTGGTGTGTCTTACAATTTTTTGCTGAAACCAATATGAATAATAGACAGTGAGGTGAGTAGTCCTGTACTCTGAGGACTTATATTAAAGTGGCTTGGATTTAGACTGTGTTTGCTGTAGTTGTAGGTGCCAACCCTTCTAATTCCTCTAGTGTCCTTGTATTTGTCTTTCCCTTGACTTTTGGTTTTCTGAGTACTACTTCTTATAAAGAATCTGTGTCTCGCAGCTCTTCTGGCTGTAATCCACTATTATCATACTAGAGGCCCATTTGTTTAGAGATAGGAGTAGAGGGAGGAAGGAATTCCATAATCATACAAACCAATGGCAGTCTTTTCATGGGCCTGTGTTTATGGCCTGGGACCTTCTTCTCTCCTCTCCTCTATACCTTGGGTGAGACAGGAAGGCTAGTACAGGTTAGAGACCCAAGGTTCTGATAAAGTCTTATCCTCTGAAGAGCAAGCTTTTTTATACAGAAGGAAGCTCTGGGCCTCCTCTCTCCAGAGACACAAGGGGATCTTTCCAAGTCTCTGAAATTACCATATAAGTATTTCTATAAGTTTATGGAGCCAGTGGCTTGTGCTACAAATAGGTAGATTTTGGCTGTGACTCTCCCAGGATTGACCTCAGATTTGGGGTGGGTGGGTGGTATGCCCTGCAAACTCAGTAAGTAACCAAGAAAATGTAATTGGTTTTCAGATTGTTCATCTTTTACTCATTGTAAGGATGGGGTGAGGAGTTCTTTTTTTTTCAATTTTCAATAGAAGTTTTCTGTATTTTATGAATGATAATTTAAATTATTGTGCTTTTTTTAGAACTTTAAAAGTTTAGTTCTTTTTTGATCTTAAAAAACTATTTTCCTTTTTTTATTTATTTCACATTAATATGAGTATACAAATGATCAGGTTACGTTGTCTGCATTTCTAAGGTAAAGTTCAAATTGTAGTTGAGCCTTTGAATTTTAGGCTCTTTTCTTGTCATAACTGAAACCAGAAGTCCATTTTTTAAGATCTATTTATTTTACTCTATTGACTGTTGTTTCTTAATGTCTTACCCCTTCTTGCTCTCTTCACCTTACTCCTTGTTGCCAAATATATACACACTGTACTTGTCTTTCAGAATCCTCTGCAAGACTTTCTGTCCTTGTCTTTCTTATCTAGTAGTTTTGAATCTTTGACTCATTTTGAATATATTTTGGTAGAAGTGAGATAGCAAGCCATTATTTTTACTTTTGTCAAAATGCCAGGCCATAGTTTTTGAACAATCTGTCTTTTTCCAACTGATATAAAATGCTGTTCTTTTTAATATTCTCAATTTAAAAAATATATTTGATCAATTTTTAAGTTATTTGTTACATTGGTCTGTCAGTTTATTCCTGTGTCAGTACCACTTTTTTTTTTTTAATATGAGTTTCACAGGTTGGCAAATTACTAATTAAACATGGTGATTTTTTTTTACAGTAACATATTGGTTATGTAGGTTATTTTAGATTTATGTCTTTATAGTATTTATTTTGCCTGTCCAAGAACAAGTATATATTTTTATTTATTCATCTTGTATTGTATCCCTTAGAATTAAAAAAAAAATTCTTCATATAAATTCAACATAATTCTTTTTTTTTTTTTTTTTCTGTTTTGTTCAGGGCCGGGCTTGAACCCACTACTCCTGGTACATGGGGCTGGCACCCTACCCCTTGAGCCACAGGTGCCACCCTAAATCCAACATAATTCTTATGTTTATTTTAAATATTCTATTTTTTCATTATATTTTCTTACTAGTTACTATGTGCATATAGGAAAGTAACCTATTTGGCAAATTAATTCTGTAATCATGTATTTTACTGAATTATCTCACTGTGTCTAATGGTTTTTTGCTTTTCTTGGTTTATGGTTATATAACGTCATTTTCAAATAATGATAATTTTGCCTTTTTCTTTCCATTTTTTGCCTCATTTATTTCTCTTGCTTTATGACAATGACCAATGTGTTTTAGAACAATATTAACTAATGAAACACATTTTATTAGAATAGACTTTTTAAAACCATAATTATCTTTGTGTGCTGTTAGATTACAAAGACTTTAGGGAAGGAACTTTTTATTATTCCTAAGACCTAACATAATATAGGCATAAAATACATAAATGACAGTTATTGAATGACTCAAGCAGGTTGTAAGGTAGACTAGGATAAGGTGAGGTCAGTAGACAGGTACCCCACCCCAGAGAATTAGCCTAAGTAAGATGAGTATCTTTGAATATCACAGGGATAACAAAAGTGTCTCTTGGTCAGATCCATGAAGTTCTGGTGTGAGTCCCAAAGCTAAAGCCTGTGGTCCTTGACCACATTTGCGTCTTCAAAGAGCTGTATTCCTCAGGCCTCAGATCAGTTGGAGTATAAGAACACTGCTACTCAAGGCCCATATTTCAGGGACCACTGCCATGGAAATAAATAGTGCTTTAATTTTTTAAAGATAGTGTACACAGAGGAGAAGCATCAAAAGACAAATAGAAGTGCCTTGTGGATTCTACACGGCCATCCCGAAGCTCAAGTTGTAGGACCTCCTCACAGAAGCATCAGGATCCTTCCTGCTCTGGATGTGACTCTAAGAATGGTCCTGTGTTGGGAAGGCAGCACCTTGGCTTTCTGTGCATGATGAACATGAGACTGTTGGAAGAGTGTGCGGAGACAGACATATGCGAAGGCAGCTGCGAGAGCCCTAATGGTGAGGCCAGCCTGGAACGCAGTGAGGAAGACAAAGCACCAGCGGTGGCAGCATGGAAAGGCCAGCTGCTGATTGGAATGGGGCCAGGGTGAGAGTAGCAGCTGTAGTCCGTAAACCAAAGGCACCTGTATCCTTGGGTTCTAAGCAGGGGACAAAATAGTCACGGTTAATGGGCTCTCAAAAATATGGGCAGACATGAGACCCAATGGCCTTGGCTTGTGGCCTGATGGGCAAGTGTCTCTGGCTTGGTACTCGTTCCTGTTACCCAAATTTGCTATCTCAAGAATAGCACTCTCCTTTTCAACCCTATTTCAGTAAGTCCTGTGTCATGCATCTTTATTTCAGAGAAGATTGCATCTAACTTTCCCATTAGAAAAATGAATGTTATGATGGATTTCCTTTTTCCATTGGAGTTAATTAGCCATGGGCAGTAATAAGAAGCACTCCATCTAGCGGAAAGAAAAACAGAGGAATGTCGTTTACCAACCCCTGTGTGAAAGCAGAGATTGCGGGTTCATTTGAGGAACTGAAGCTTCTGATCAGCCGTGTGACTTCAGTTAGGCTCGGTGCTCAGCATAGGTTTGTGCATTTGCTTGTTCATTCATCAATCCACTCATTCACTCATGAAACCCTTCTTGGGTGTCTAACATGGCAGGTATATCATGTGTGTGGCACTGTAATAAAAAGATGAATGGACCATCCTCCAGGCTGGTGTGGATGATGTATCCCTTGCCTTTCTTTACACAGAATATAATAACAATTTTTGTCATAGATCTATATGGAAATAATATCTAAGCAATAGAGCCTCTCTCCAAGAAAAAGCACATGAGCCTAATTTAACACAGGAGATGCAAAGCTACCTGATGAACGTCCATGGAGCCCCCTAGGTTGAGACACCCCACCAGGAGTGCAATAGGCCTCAGCCTTAATGGCAGAAGACAATGGTCTTCACACATCAGAATATCAATGCCACGTCTCTGACTAAGAAATTCTTTGATATCTTATTCAGTTTATAACCCATCTTTCTCTTTCAATTTAAACTCTTAAATATTTACCTTTGTAGGATATAATAAAAATATTACCCAATAGTGGTGAGGGATTGGTTGAGGATGAAGACCAAGCACTTTATAATGTGACCTGTTGGCTGGATATGTTTCTACAGCAGCAGTTCGTCCCCAGAGAGCTAGAAGACATGTTGGTGGGACTGACCCACAGTCTTGCGTAGGATCACATGGCTTATTAACGTGAAAGTCACAACAGGAATTCTAAGTCTCATACAAGCTTAGACCTCCATTCCAGACCTTAATTCTGTCTCTAGTTCCATCTTCTGGCCTGAAAACTGGATGTAAGTCTAATGAACAATTTCTGAAGGTAGCTTAGAATTCATTTATCAGAACTCCTAGATGCAAATCTGGTTAGTGAAGTGTGTAAGTGTTTTCCTGATTAAAATGAATGTGTTAAATACGTTATTCTCCATTGATGTACACAATGTTAAAGGCAAAAAAATCTAAAGAAGCACTTTATCTTGTTTAAGGTACAAAACAAAACTTTTTTGTGCAATTTCTACATGAATGCATTTTTTTTTTTTTTTTTTTGGTTTGGAAAACAATAGTTTTTTGGAGAAAGCGTTCCTTTCCATGATGTAGGACACTAGAATTGCCCAAATAGAATTTAAAAATGCAGAAGTTAGGAATCCAAATGCTGACAGACTCACAACCTCAGGGGCCAAATGGCACCACAATGAGTTTTCACATTTTTTAATTTTCAAAAAACCCTAGAGACTGCTTTATTGCATATTTTATGGAGCCATCTGTCTTTTTACCAGAGCTAGTATATATTCAAATCTTTCAATAAAATTTTTCACTGTCAGAGAATGAAAATTTCACCCACTGCAGTGGCCAGTAGTAAATTCCCAGGGCTCACAATGGAAGGGAGAGACAGCACTGCGCTGAAGGCTGACGCACCTGCTGTTATGGCAACTGCACTAGGTAGGCATTTCTCATTAGATGTGTTTTTCTATTTCAGCCAAAAATGAATGGTCAATGCCATAAATCATTTTAATTGATACATCCTTTTTAGAGCTCTTCCTTTGGACTTGCTGACATGATGTCATGTAGAATTCTTCATATTTCAAATGTGACTCCAAAAAATGAAAGGCTTCCTTCCAATCCATCTTTTGCTCACGGGAGTTAGAGGAAGGGACAAGATATGGGACGGCAGTGCTTGCATGGAGTAAAACACTACAGTAACTATGAGGAAGATGTGGTTTAAACTTCAATAGTGCAGATATACAAATACCAGTGCAGACATACAAAACAAAGCCCAGTGACATCTGAACATGAGGTAGGCAGGGCTTGCTATAGGGGAAGCATTTCATGAAGTCAACTGTTATTCACTGGTAGGGCTATTCCTATGCTTTTAAAATCAGATTGATAAAAATTATCGTCATAATTTATATCAATCATAATGGAAATACTGCCAAGGCCATTATTACATTTCTTGTGAAATATGCATCAATTTCCGAGGAATATAGGTCATTGTAGGATGATGTAAAAGGAAAGGAACTTGTAATTTTAATTAAAGCTGCCAGAAACATTTCCCCACATTTTGTGGAGCATATTAATGGCATCTTGACCCAGCCCGCGGGTCAGTTGACAGGGATACCTGGAGGAGGTGGTGAGAATGGAAAGGGGCAAGGGGCACGAAGAATGGAGACAAGACAGGAGTCTGATCAACTCTCGTTTATTGCAAAGTTCTTCCAGGGTATATAAGGGTAGGTGAAGGAGGAGGTTTACGTCACCAGGTATCCAAGCAACCTGGCCTTGGTATAGATAAGTTCCTGGCCTTGGTGGAGATAAGTTCCAAACGACAAGCTTCCAAGTTTTGCTCACGTGATTTACGAGAAGAGGCCTGGCATTTGCAGGGAAATAGAAACTTCAGTCTGTTAGTACCGGAAATAGCACTTGGCCTACAAAATAGATGCTGTTGTGTCAGCCTTCCACAGGTCCCCCCTTTTTATAACATTTTTAAATGCACATTTTACCTTTAAAGTTTTGCCAGCTCTCAACCGAGAGGGTGGGGTGACTGTGTCTGTCTTAGGTTGGGACCGCCTTACCATCTCAGCTGATCCTCCTTACCCGTTATGGGATACATGGTAGCTATCTGACTGGGCTCCTGTCTTAGGTTGGTAGGATAAGCAAAGTCTGAGATGAGGGTCCTCGTTACCCGTCCTTGACTAGCCAGTCCCCTAAGTAGTTATGGTTATGTGTTCATCTTCCATAGTAAGTCTGTGGTAATGAACCTGGAGGGGCTGCATTTTAATAGCATCAATTTGTTGTTTTATAAAGGCCATGACTTCGTTAGGTATATTCCTAGGTATTTGATTTTCTTTGAGACTATGGTGAAGGGAGTTGTGTCCTTAATTAGCTTCTCATCTTGACTGTTGTTGGTGTACACAAAGGCTACTGACTTGTGGGCATTGATTTTATATCCTGAAACATTACTGTATTTTTTGATGACTTCTAGGAGTCTTGTGGTTGAGTCTTTGGGGTTCTCTAAGTATAAGATCATGTCATCAGCAAAGAGGGAGAGTTTGACCTCCTCTGCTCCCATTTGGATTCCCTTTATTTCCTTGTCTTGCCTAATTGTATTGGCTAGAACTTCCAGCACTATGTTGAATAGTAAAGGTGACAGAGGACAACCTTGTCTGGTTCCAGTTCTAAGAGGAAAAGCTTTCAGTTTTACTCCATTCAGTAAAATATTGGCTGTGGGTTTGTCATAGATAGCTTCAATCAGTTTTAGAAATGTGCCACCTATGCCTATACTCTTCAGAGTTCTAATTAGAAAAGGATGCTGGATTTTATCAAATGCTTTTTCTGCATCTATTGAGAGGATCATGTGATCTTTATTTTTGCCTCTGTTAATATGGTGGATAACGTTTATAGACTTGCGTATGTTAAACCAGCCTTGCATCCCTGGGATGAAGCCTACTTGATCATGATGAATGACTTTTTTGATGATAAGCTGTAATCTATTGGCTAGGATTTTGTTGAGAATTTTTGCGTCTATGTTCATGAGTGAGATTGGTCTGAAATTCTCCTTTTTGTTTGGGTCTTTTCCTAACGAAGGAGGTGAAGGACCTGTATAAAGAAAACTATGAAATCCTCAGGAAGGAAATAGCAGAGGATATTAACAAATGGAAGAACATACCATGCTCATGGATGGGAAGAATCAACATTGTTAAAATGTCTATACTTCCCAAAGCAATCTACCTATTCAATGCCATTCCTATCAAAATACCAACATCATACTTTCAAGATTTGGAAAAAATGATTCTGCGTTTTGTATGGAACTGGAAAAAACCCCGTATAGCTAAGGCAGTTCTCTGTAATAAAAATAAAGCTGGGGGCATCAGCATACCAGATTTTAGTCTGTACTACAAAGCCATAGTGCTCAAGACAGCATGGTACTGGCACAAAAACAGAGACATAGACACTTGGAATCGAATGGAAAACCAAGAAATGAAACTAACATCTTACAACCACCTAATCTTTGATAAACCAAACAAGAACATACCTTGGGGGAAAGACTCCCTATTCAATAAATGGTGTTGGGAGAACTGGATGTCTACATGTAAAAGACTGAAACTGGACCCACACCTTTCCCCACTCACAAAAATTGATTCAAGATGGATAAAGGACTTAAACTTAAGGCATGAAACAATAAAAACCCTCCAAGAAAGCATAGGAAAAACACTAGAAGATATTGGCCTGGGGGAAGACTTCATGAAGAAGACTGCCATGGCAATTGCAACAACAACAAAAATAAACAAATGGGACTTCATTAAACTGAAAAGCTTCTGTACAGCTAAGGAGACAATAACCAAAGCAAAGAGACAACCTACACAATGGGAAAGGATATTTGCATTTTTTCAATCAGACAAAAGCTTGATAACTAGGATCTATAGAGAACTCAAATTAATCCACATGAAAAAAGCCAACAATCCCTTATATCAATGGGCAAGAGACATGAATAGAACTTTCTCTAAAGACGACAGACGAATGGCTAACAAACACATGAAAAAATGTTCATCATCTCTATATATTAGAGAAATGCAAATCAAAACAACCCTGAGATATCATCTAACCCCAGTGAGAATGGCCCACATCACAAAATCTCAAAACTGCAGATGCTGGCGTGGATGTGGAGAGAAGGGAACACTTTTACACTGCTGGTGGGACTGCAAACTAGTACAACCTTTCTGGAAGGAAGTATGGAGAATCCTCAAAGCACTCAAGCTAGACCTCCCATTTGATCCTGCAATCCCATTACTGGGCATCTACCCAGAAGGAAAGAAATCCTTTTATCATAAGGACACTTGTACTAGACTGTTTATTGCAGCTCAATTTACAGTCGCCAAAATGTGGAAACAGCCTAAATGCCCACCAACCCAGGAATGGATTAACAAGCTGTGGTATATGTATACCATGGAATACTATTCAGCCATTAAAAAAAATGGAGACTTTACATCCTTCGTATTAACCTGGATGGACGTGGAAGATATTATTCTTAGTAAAGCATCACAAGAATGGAGAAGCATGAATCCTATGTACTCAATTTTGATATGAGGACAATTAATGAGAATTATGGTTATGGGGGGGGAAACAGAAAGAGGGAAGGAGGGAGGTGGGTGGGGCCTTGGTGTGTGTCACACTTTATGGGGGCAAGACATGATTGCAAGAGGGACTTTACCTAACAATTGCAATCAGTGTAACCTGGCTTATTGTACCCTCAATGAATCCCCAACAATAAAAAAAAAAAAAAAAAAAAAAAAAAGGCCATGACTTTGTTAAAAAGAAAAGGTCCTAGCGACAGTAATATTAGTAAGCCAAGGAGGGGCCCTAAAAATGGAAGGAGATAAGGTAGAAAGCCGTTTAGTCCTCTCCAAAACAGGTTGTCCATAATTTTTCTTCTTCTTTCCTCTAGATTATCTTGTAATTTCTTTATTTTGTTTCGAACAATTCCTGACTTATTTGCATAAAAGCAGCATTTTTCCTGTAATGCTAAGCAGATGCCTCCTTGGTTAGCTGTTAGAAGATCTAAACCTCTTCTATTCTGTAGTACTACTTCAGCTAAGGAATCTAATTGATCTTGAAGATCTTTAACTGTGCCTGATAGGGCTTGTA
The DNA here is from genome assembly GCF_027406575.1 of Nycticebus coucang. NCBI lineage: Eukaryota > Metazoa > Chordata > Mammalia > Primates > Lorisidae > Nycticebus > Nycticebus coucang. The sequence continues at coordinate 16,893,179 of NC_069785.1, read as the reverse complement.
TATCTTCTGCCATAAGTTGAGATAGTTCAGTATATTTATGTACAGCAATGCCCATACTGGCGGTACCAGTGGCCATGCCAGCAGTGATTCCCAGAGTGGCCAAGAGAGGGAGAAATTGGATAGCCCTTCTAGAACGGCTAGATATATAATCAAAGGATGGTATAGGTAAAGATTCATTTCCATTGACTATATCTATTTCGGGTAGCAAAAGGGTGATAGTACATAATCCTGTCCAATTAGTGCGCAGAACGGTATATGCCAAGTTATTGCCACAAACAAATACCATATCATTGGGAGCACATGGGGAATAAGTAATATTGATGATGTCAGTGCAATTGGTCAAAAAGAGTATGCCAATATCAATAGCATAACTGTCGTCTCTATAAAGGGAGACAATACAGGGTGCTTCAGAAAAGACAGGTTGTACTGGTAAAGGCATGATGGGCATGCAGTTATTAGATGATAATTCAATGGAATTGACATTGATAGCAATAGGCATAGATAGTCCTAAATGAAGGCATAACCAGCAATTTTGAGCCAAAGAAGGGTTGGATTGATTAATCTATGTGTGATATCTAGCATTTTCAGGGTTTGGGGGTCTAGATTCACATCCCTATTTTTGGGTAAAGCTATTGGATGGTACTTAAATTTAGGAGACATGTGGCTTACAATGTTTTCCAGTTGCTTTTGGACTATTTTCTGTCTTACCTGATCTTGGGGTCCACCTCCATCAGAGATGTGCACAGGTGGAGTCTTATTCCAGCAAACTGTTTTCCCTACTGTATCGGGACAGCCAGATTGGGCATATTCATTTGAGGTCCCCTGGACCTGAGGGACTGTGTCCCACTCGCCTCCAAATGTCCCCGAAAAATGTCTGGTCAAGATTGCTGTAAAATAGGTATTATTATCTGTACCAGTACATAGCTGAACCTGCTCATAACAGGTATTATGTACAGATGGATGGAATTCTATACAAAGGCATGGTCCAGGCTTGTTATTAAAGGTGGGGATAATTTTAGCCTTTTTGCTACAGACCCATGCCTGTGCTCCATGAATATTTTGTCTCATTACTAAGTATGCTGTTTTATCACCACAATCTACATTTAGGAGAGGGGTTGTCTACCATTCCAGGTGTCACCACAGCACTCGCAAGGAGTACCAGTTAATTTTTGTAAGAGTGCCCAAGCCTCATGGGGATTACCGAAACCACCTTCATTTTTTTGTATCAGGAGAGAGATTCCCAGCAGTAGCCATGTCCAGGTGCTCATAGTTACCTGCAAAGGAAAGAAAAGAAAGCCTTCTCAGGGGGCCTCTTGCTCCCTGGATTTAGAGGTGATGATGTTATCTTCTTGTTTGACCAGTCGTTCAGGTAACCATCGTGCTGCTTCCATCTTCTGTGAATATATGCATACTGCACCTCTACCCCAAATTAAAACTGGATCGGGGCCATGCCATTTATTATCTAATGGATCTTTCCATAGGGCAGTGGCAAAATCCCGTTTAGTATCTGGGTGCCAGAAGTGGTCTGCTGCAGACCGGCTGTCTTGGTCCAGTGTAAAAAAATTTAAAATGAGTAATGAATGGGATAAGAGATTTCTTGGGGACCCCTTAATAGGGTACCATTCCCCCTTCTTTATTTTTTCTAGAGTGTTTTTAAGAGATAAGTGGGCACGTTCTACTATGCCCTACCCTTGTGGATTAAATGGTATACTAGTGACATGTTTGATACCGAGGTGTTTACAGAAGGTGTTAAATGCATGTCCTGTGTATCCTGGACCATTATCAGTTTTAATTTGTTTAGGGGTGCCCAGTACAGCCATGGTGGCTAGTACATGGGCAATGACATGTTTGCCAGCCTCCCCTGACTGGCCAGTGGCATAAATAAATCCACTGAAGGTATCTATGGTTACATGAACATACTTGAGTTTTCCAAATTCAGGTAGGTGAGTAACATCCATTTGCCAGATGGCATTGGGTATGAGACCTCGAGGATTTACTCCTAGATGGGGAGTAGGGAATAGAATTACACACAAGGGCATTGCTTTACGATGTGGCGGGCTTGTTCCCGGGTAATTTGAAACATGAGTCTAAGGGTGTGAGCATTTAGATGATGTAATTGGTGAGCAGCGGAGGCTAATGCGATCCAATCAGGCTTTGTGGTGGTTTGGGCAGTACAGACTAAGTGAGTGGCTTCGTCTGCTCTGCGGTTACCATCAGTTAGGGGGCCAGGTAAATTGGAATGAGCTCTAAGGTGTCCAATGAAAAAGGGGAGGGTCCTTTGGTGTATAAGATTTTGGAGTTGCAAGAAAAAGGTAGCAGTTTCTGATACATGTTTGATTTGCATTGCTGTCTCTAATAAGGGAACTGAATGAGCTAAATAAGCACTATCAGTATAAATATTCAAAGTTCGATTGGGAAATGTGGAGAAAACTGTGATAACTGCTTGAAGTTCTACAATTTGTGCAGAATTTGATTTTACCTGAAATTGCACAATCTCTGTATTAAAGGTGTAAGCTGCATGACCAGAAGAGGAGCCATCTGTGAAAACTAATAAGGTATTGGGCAATGGGGAATTGGAGGTTCTTGTGGGAAATACAAAGTCATGTGTACTAATAAATTGTAATAATTTATTGGGTGGATAATGATTGTCAAGTTTACCTGAATAAGAAGCACAAGCAATAGGCCAATGTTCTGTAGTTTGAAATAACCAATTAATTTGTGCCTGAGAATAAGGCTGTATAATGATATCTGGTTCTTTATCAAAGTATTTTTTACTATTTTCCCTTCCCATAATGATGATATCTGTGACAGCCTGATAATAGGGATAAATAACTTTTGTGGGAGAAGCAGGTAAATGGATCCACATAATGGGGGCAGTTTGACAAAATACTGCTGTGGGCGTAAGAGAAGTTTTACAAATGATGTAACTAAGGGGCTGAGTGTAATCTATGGTTGTTACAAATTGTGAATGAATAGCTTGTTGTACTAATGCTATAGCCTGACGGCCTTCTTCTGTTAATGTTCTAGGAGAATTGGGGTTGCTATCGCCTTGTAAAATAGCAAATAAAGGTTTTAAATCCCCTGTGGTTAGTTTTAAGTAAGGTCTAAGCCAGTTTATATCCCCTAAGAGCTTTTGAAAATCATTTAGTGTTTTTAATTTGTCCAATCTGAGGGCAGCTTGAGTATTAGTAATTCTGGGTCCAGTTAGGTGGAAACCAAGATAAAGGTAGAGATCTTTTAGCTGAACTTTTTCCGGGGCTATTTGAAGTCCCTGGTTTGTGAGGGAGGATGATAAATCACTGTAACATAGTAAAACCTGCCGAGCATTCTGTCCAGCAATAAGAATATCATCCATATAATGAATGATGTACATGGAGTTCCAGCGAAGCCTAGTTTCCTGAATAGCTGTGGCAACAAATTTTTGGCATAAGGTGGGGCTGTTGGCCATGCCCTGTGGTAAAACTTTCCATTGGAATCTTTTCATAGGTTCCTTGAAGTTGATAGAAGGGAGACTGAATGCAAATCTTTTTTGATCTAATGGATGGAGTGGTATAGTGAAAAAAGTCTTTAAGATTAATGATAATTTTATAGTAACCAAGAGGGATGGCCACAGGAGTGGGTAATCCTGGTTGCAATGCCCCCATGAGGACCATACTGGAGTTTACAGCTCTTAAATCTTGTAATAGTCTCCATCGCCTTGATTTCTTTTTCATGACAAAGATTGGAGTGTTCCATGGGGAGTTGCTTTCCTCTATATGCCCAGTTTTTAGTTGTTCCTGCACTAACTACTGAGCGGCTTCTAATTTTTCTTTTGAGAGGGGCCATTAATCAACTCATACAGGCTCGTCACTTTTCCAAGTGATCTTATCTGCATGGCGTGCAGGAATGTCAATAGCCCTTAAGATAAATTTCCTAGCCCTTTTTTGTCTGTTTTTCCAGTAATTTATAGAGGGCTGGGAATGCCTGATTCCTCTTTGTTTGATTCCTCATCACTCTCTAGTGAGATAAGATCTTCTTGCTCATTAAGCTGACAGCTAGGAGGAGTGCCTCTAGCAGCCCCAAAATCCTGGGACAGATCTTGGGATTTAATATCCTTTTCTTTGTGGTGATGTAACAGTTCTTCTCCCTTTTTTATGACATCCACAACCACAGGACAAACACTATGATAGCTAATAATATCATTAATGAGATTCCAGTACGAGAAAGCAGTGACTGGTATTTTTTCAGGTCCAAATATCTGATAAAAATCATTTAAAGCATCACCTGCTCTTTTCCATCTTTTCTCGTCTATGGTTCCTTCTTGAGGAAACCAAGGACAGACTTCTTTTAAGAAGTCAAAAAATTGAAATAGCTGTTTAATTTTGACCTTTACTCCTTACGTCTTGAGTGCATCTCTTAACTGTTCCACAAATAACTCATGCTGACTGACTTCTTGCCCCATGATTGTTACTACTCACTGAGATCCTCGTTCCAGCGCAGCAGGCTACTGTGTGGCCAGGTCCCGATGTTTCTCTGAGTCGGCCGGCTGCCTCCAGTAGCTTCTTCACCATTTTCCCTCATATCCAGGTCCCTGTTCGGGTGCCACGTGACCTGGCCCGCGGGTCAGTCCACAGGGATACCTGGAGGAGGGGGTGAGAATGGGAAGGGGCAAGGAGCGCGAAGAATGGAGACAAGACAGGAGTCTGATCAAGTCTCGTTTATTGCAAAGTTCTTCCAGGGTATATAAGGGTAGGTGAAGGAGGAGGTTTACGTCACCAGGTATCCAAGCAACCTGGCCTTGGTAGAGATAAGTTCCAAACGACAAGCTTCCAAGTTTCGCTTACATGATTTACGAGAAGAGGCCTGGCGTTTGCAGGGAAATAGAAACTTAGGCCTAGCATTTGCAGGGAAATAGAAACTTAAGTCTGTTAGTACCGGAAACAGCACTTGGCCTACAAAATAGATGCTGTGGTGTCAGCCTTCCATAGCATCTCTTGGGAGGATTATTAATACTCCAAGTTAGGAGTAAGCATACTTTGTTTCTCAGAAGTTGATGTAGAAAATTTTGTCTGGGAAAGGGAATAATCTAGGCATTGTTGGTCTTTTTCAGTGAGGATGTTGGGGGTGGCAGCAGGGAGGATACCCTGGAATGAATGCCAAAGTCCCCTCAAAAATTTAGGTCAGTGGTTCTCAAATTCTCATGTATTGAGTCATTTAGTGTACTTGTTTAAAACATAGACTTCTGGAACCTTGTCCCCAGTGATTTTGATTAAGAAGGTAGAGAGTGAGGGCCAGGAGGCTGCACCGGGAAGGCCCCCGTCTGACTTTGCTCCGTGGCTACACTGAGAAAAGCTGGCGAGCCTGACACCATCCTCACTTCTCTTTATGTGCATCTAGATTCCATTCTGAACAATCAAAAGATAAGCTCACTCTGTATCCCTGGGTGGTAGTGGTATTCTTTTGAAATCATAATACATGAACACATTTGATTTCAAAGTAAGCACAACTATACACACATTATATTAAAAAATTCAAATGATACTACAGCATGACAATTGACGTCATAAAATGTGCAAATATGGAAAATATTTTTACTAAACTTAAATAGTATATGAACAACTTTCCCCTCTGTTAAAAAGATCAATCCCCCAAACATAGCTCATTACTACCCACATCTTTGTGATGCTCAGATTATTTATGGGTTACCACCAATAATGTCCTACTTCATATTATCAACTGTTCAACTACATTGGTCTGTGTTATAAAACAGCCTCAAAATCAACATACTTTCAGTAAAACAGGAGAGCATAATGTTTTTGATCAATAATAGGCAGTTAGGAACTTAAATGTGGTTTTTACATGGAAGTTACAATATGTTGACAGAACAACTACTACATTGATGGTGCATTGTATATCTTGTTACACCAGACTCTAGGGATGAAAAATACTTTCCTTCCACATTTAGACAGATATCTCCATTGATCACATCACTCTTTCCAGCTATATCACATGCTACCATGGAATCCTTTTTAACAAAAGAAATCACTACCAAAGTTGTGATTTATCAAAGTTGGCAAGAAAGTAAAAATGTATTTGGGGTACCTGCCCCACCCCAGATAAAAAGCACTCTTCTGGCCGAGCTTCTTTGCTCTTAAAAGGGATCATGAGACACCCAGGTCATTTGTTTGTTTTTTGAGATTGGTCTGTTGCCCAGGCTAGAGTGAAGTGGCATCATTATCGCTCACACAATCTCAAACTCCTGGTCTCCAGCAATCCTCTGGTCTCAGCCTTTGGAATAGTTAAGACTCAGGTGTGTACTACCATCCAGGCTAGCTTTTAAATTAGTTTTGTGGAGACAGATGTCTCACAATTGCCCAGGCTGGTCTCCAATTCCTGGTCTCAAGCGATCCTCCTACCTTGGCCTTCCAAAGTGCTTGGAAAATTTGAAATTTCAGGTGTGAGAATCAGCCCCAAGTCTTTTTCTTAGACATTCTCCCAGTAGTGGCACACTTTTTCATAAGCGTGCAAAAAATAGTTTGTATCTATCCATTGTTAAGAAGACAGTGGTTTCAATCACATATTCAAATTCATCAATGTACCGATGAATCAAGAAGCCTATGTTTCTCCTTGAAGTTCTCAGTTAAAATAAACCAACAAACAAGGCACCCTCAATTATTTTAGGAAAGCATCATGTGTCTTAATCATTTAAACACTCCATATGCTTAGCCAAATTATATTTTGTCTACTTTTCAACTTACAACGTGTTAAGCTGTGATGCTTAGATATGTTTTAAAATACAAAGTAAAGTAATCTCATTTTTGGAAACTCAGAGAAATATATATATATGAAAATTTAAACTACCTGTAAGATCACTACCCAAAGATAAGCAATTTTAACATTTTGGTATATTTTCATTCATTCTATTCTCTGTGTATTTTCATATGAGTGTGTTGTTTTCTTTTATCACAGTATTTAGCTCGTTTTGTGTATCCAGTTTGCATCTTGCTTTTTAAACATATAATATTTCATGAGCATTTAATTTGAAATTAAAGCATGACATTAAGTTATCTTTACAAAACATGTTTTTTGTGTTTTAGTATGGGTTTTTCAAGAAGCAGGTGCCAAAAATGGATTAAACCTAGGAGGATTTTGTTAGAAGTGCCTGTGTGAGGGAGAACAGGAAAGAAGCCAGATGTGACTGGGAAAGCCCTCACAGCCCATTTCAGTCTGACAAGGAATGTGTCTGCCACAGAATCTTGTCTCCCGGGTCATTAGCTGGGAACAGGCCTTCAGAGGTACAGCCTTGGTGGAAATGCAACAATGAATTTTAAAATGCAGCAGCCAGGTGTGCCCTTGGTCCAATTATATTTCCATAATTGGAGGCCTACTAGGTACGTTCTATGGTTTCCACATTAAGGTTGCATGATAGTCACATGGATAGAGTTTTTCAATGACTGTTGTGCATTGATGCTTATTTTGTTAGGTTCTTAGAAATAAAGTTTGCTAAATCATGAAAGAAATTTATTTCTATTTGAAAACAAATATTTGTTGATAAAAATTAAAATAAAACAAATTTGTTTCTAAATATGTTATTCAATATTTAATATTTCTAAATAGTTTTTTTCCTACATAAACTATGATTTATTTACTTTAATCTCTCATTGTTGGAAAGTATCCTGCCTTCTATTACTGGATAGTTTTTCAAAATAATTTTTCAGTCTGTATTTGACACATGCCTATAAAACAGTTACTTAACACAGTTTTATACCTGCTTCCTCTTCAATTTTTCATCTTCATGAATATATGGGGTTTAAAGTTAAGATTATTATTATTAGACTGTGTTATTAAATTTCAAAAATACATCTTCTTTCAACTATATATTTTATCATTAGGATAAAATTAGGAATAATAAAAAATATTATCATTATGAAAAAACTAAAATAAACAGAACAATCTTTTTTTTATTGTTGGGGATTCACTGAGGAAAAATCTTTTTTCTAAGAACCAATATGATTCTATGTTCTATAGTGCTTTTATTCCCTGACTTGAAGCTAGATTATCTGAATTAAAGATTGCAATATGGCTATGCACTTAGGAAAAGTCACATTAATCTCCTTGTACTTCAGTTTCCTAATACTATGTATGTAAAATGCAGCAAAATCTGCTCCACCATGACATGTAATTTTTATGGTAATCAAAATTACATAATGTGGGTATTAATAGGTATTAACAAGGAATATACTACGGTAGGGTGCTATTCTTGTATATGCATAATTTAAAAGAGAATCACTTATTATGGTTAGCGAAGTGTGATTTTTGATATTTGATTTTATGTTAGCAGCAACATCCCAGGGGAAATAGAGCTATTGTCACTAAATTTAGCAGAATGTTCTCCAAGATTGATTTCGAATCGAGGAAACCTGGAGTTGATTTAATTATGTTGCCATGTTTTACTGCGCGTTGACCACCAAGAGCTTCTTCCTTTCACTGTCTATGAAGCTCTGTGCTGGACAGGAAGGCTGCTTCTATCTCCATTGGTAGACTGGAGATACAAATTTCTCCCCTTCTCTGTACTGCATAGCATTTCATAGTAGAAATATATGAATAAAATATTGACTCTATTTTGAAAATATAATTTCATATCCATCTCTTTCCTGTACGGAGAAAGTTTTAATCAACTCATATGAAGGTGTTAACAGTATGAATAGAGGGCAATTCTATAACTCTTTGCATATGTACTAGGAAATGAATGCTTTTGTGAAAAGTAATTTTTTTATTTACCTACTGAATCTTTACTTTTGTCAGAGAAAGAGGCTTCACTTACTATATCTATTTCCAAAGTGGTAAGCCGAACAATAATAAAGAGGGGTGGAGCGGAGGAAACTGGTGGGGGTGTGGTGGGTGATTAATGCCCTGTTAAAGGGATGGCAGAATTGTCCTGTGCTATTTAACTACCCATAACACCGTTCAGTCTGATAAAGGCCAGCCCTGTGAATGTTTAACTTTCGCAATATTTGCTTTGCTGATAGTGGGTCACTTTCATATATGAAATACAACCTATTGCTTATTATTAATTAGACCCGAGTTAACCTTCAGGATTTAATATTCTTTGAACAGCGAGATGTGCGGTTTACTGCAGGGTAACATACATCACAATGTGAGAACATTCGGATTCTAGATATGCCTGCCATCTAACCGATTCATTCAGCCGTCTATTGCAGATCTTTTACATGGAGGGAATTTGTGAAATATAAGATGTCTCTATCCCCTTATATATTTGTGCTCTACTATTGGGGGAAATGAAATGACTTCATATGAAGATAAGACGCTGAGTCCTTTTCAAGTTCAGAGCAGAAAGAAGAGTGATGTGGTCGTCAGGCAAAGATCTAGCAGAGAAGGAAAGAGTTAGTACGGCTAGAAAAAGAAGGGCAGGGCTCAGGTAGGCCTGGGCTTGGCGAGGCAGGGGGTAGCTGGAAGCCAGACGGCAGCGGCTGGCAGATGTGAGGGCTCGGTCAACAGGTTAGTAGGTCTGCCTGCCTCCCAGCTGGTTTAGGCTGTTCCTGACTGGTATGAGGTTGAAAGTCCGGACTGCCTTTTCAGAAATATTGATGGCTGAGGCAGGTGGCTGCCTCCTGGAGGGATATATGGCTTCATTGATCTAGTGTTTTACAAAGGCCCCTGTGTTATGAACATGGGCTTATCTTCTGTGACTCTCCTCAAAGCACCCTATGTTTTAATCAAACACGCAGCTTCCTGTTCCCTGTGGCTCAAGTTTATTAACTAATATGTGAGCACAGGTGGAGAATGATAAGCTAGGAAGGGAGCCTGAGGCCTGTATAGGACGTGGTGTCCTGATGCTTACAAATTAAGACTTTAATCATTAAAGTCAGAAAAACATGAATGGAGCTGGACTTTTAATCAGGGAAGTGACATACTTGAATTTGCATTTAAATAGGTGACTGAGTACAATGGCGCTATCTTGTGGTTGTTAAGCACCAAAGTTTGGGGGTCAGACCGTCAGGATTAGATATCCTCTGTAGCCTTATTACCTCTGATCTCATCAACTTATTTAAGCCTCAGTGACCTCATCTATACAATGGGGGTAAAAACCATTACCTGTCATAGAAATGCATGTGTATTAAATGCACATAATGTGTTCAGTCCAGTGCTGGGCACAGAAAAAGGGAAAATTCAGTACATATTGGTACTTACTACTTTTATTATTCTTCTGGGGTAGTATAAAGATGGCTGACTCTGCCAGCAGCTTAGAAAAAAGCAGATAAAATCCTTTTATGGCAGTGTTTTAGGAGAGGGATTGATGTGCTGAATTAAGGCAATGGCAAAAGGATTGAGAAGGCCAAACAAAACTTAACACTGTGGTGGGCATAAAGTCAGTAGGATTTGGTGTCTGAGTAATGTGGAGAGTGAAGATGAGGGAGAAGTCATAGCTGTGAGTACCATTGACCAAGATGCTGCAGTTAGGCAGACCTTGTTGGTGTCCCTCCCCTACCTGCTGTGTGGCTCGTGACAGCTGATGGGCACTTCCAGCACCTGAGGGGCAGAGATGGATAGTGCTAGGGAGTTAGCACAGCCTGCAAGCCTTGTTCGGCAGGAGGTGGTGGGTGAATGCCTTGGCACTTTGGCCCCACCGCTGGGGTTTCTCTGAGGTTTGCCTTCTCTTCCCAAAGTTCCTCAGTAGGATTTAGCTCTGGGTTCCCATTGTGGGAACTTGTCTGATAGCTAAACTTTTCTGCAGGCCTTCCTTTGTAGTCTCTTCTGGATCACCTTCCAAATGAACTATTTGCCTCAGAATCCTTGTCTCAGGGTTTACCTGGAAGAAACAAAGCGAAAAGAGTAAGGTGCTTAACCTGTAGCCCATGGGCCACATGTGGATTATTGGCAGACTGTTTTGTTTATCTGTTTTATTGGATATAGCAAAAATCATAAACAGATCTGTTTTGTTTTTATCATCAATTTTCTTTAGTCTTTGTGTATTTAATGTGACTCAAGAAAACTCTAATTCTTCCAGTGTGTGGGTGAACAAAAGTTGGGCACCCCTGAAAGGGAAAGGAACGGGAGGAACAGGAAAATCATTTCCACATTAGACATTTTGGAAGGGGAGATGCCTTTGGGACATTCAAGTAGAGATGGCTTGAAATCCACTGGAAGTAAGGAATATAATGGCATTAAACTGGAATTTAACACTGTTGGGCTCTGGTATATTACACTGGTAAGTAAACTAAAAAAAAAAATAAGTGATGGTTAAGATCTTGAAAGATGTTCCCTTATGGATAACTTTTTTTTTTTTTGAGACAGAGTCTCACTTTGTCACCCTTGGTAGAGTGCCATGGTGTCATAGCTCACAGCAACCTCAAACTCTTGGGCTCAAGCAATTCTCTTGCCTCAGCCTCCTGAGTAGCTGGGACTACAAGTGCCCACAATGCCTGGCTATTTTTTGAGACAGGATCTCACTCTGGTTCAGGCTGGTCTCGAACCTGTGAGGTCAGGCAATCCACCCCCCTTGGCCTTCCAGAGTGCTAGGATTACAGGCGTGAGCCCCTGCAGCTGGGCCTCATGGATAACTTCTAAGGCAGAAAATTGTAAGAAGATAATAAAAGGCACATTAGTGCAGAAAGGTGAAAAAAAAAATAAGAGGATGATGTTACAGAAGCCAGAAGACAAATTTTTTCAGGAAGATGAGCCTGATTTTTCTTATAAAGTATAAATCCTTTTTAGGGGACACTATGTTTCATCTTTGTACTGGCCCAGGTGTCTCACACAAAGTAATAGGAAATGATATGTTTGTTGAATGAGTATTACTTCTCTCCATCCCATGGTGAAGACATAGGAAAAGTTGAGAGGTGAAATTAATGGGTGAAGAATAACTTAACAGTTATGTCTGTCTTAAAGAATTTTTTCTGTCTCTCGATTGGTTGTATCTCTGCCTGTTTGCTATGAAATGGATTCATGTTGTAAAGAAATGGGACCTACTTGATCAGTATGTTATTCTATAGGAATTGATTCTTAATACAACCAATTCCAGTTAATTATGGTGTGGGATCAAATAAATACAGGTAGAGTCTTGGAGCAGTGAGAGGCTAGTGGCCAGGAAACTCCACGGTGCATGCAGGTCCTTGTTCATGTGGGTCTGCTGCTACTGACTTCCCAAAATTCTCCTTCACTATTTCACCGCTGCTTCTTAGGTTGTACTGTGATGTCATCACAGTACCGTTACTTTCTGGCTCTGGGTTTTGATGTCACTTCAGTACTGTTACTTTCTGGCTCTGGGTTTTGATGTCACTTCAGTACCGTTACTTTCTGGCTCTGGGTTTTGATGTTATATCATTTTTCCCTTCTCTGTAGTTCAAGACAGTACAGAGTGGTCAGATCTTTCCATCCCTCACTTATCAATCCCCCACGTTCTGATGTACTGCCATTCTGTAGTCAATGACTTGTTTATTGTGGGTAGATTAGAATATAATAAGAGTCCTGAACTTAGGAACTTGTGCTATCTTTTGGAGTTGTATTGAGATTTAATTTGTGGGCCAAGTGGCATTTATGAAAAGTTTATGAAGAGAGAGTGAAAACACTGTCTTAGGTTTAAGGCTTTTCCTGATTTCCTATGTTTCTTTATTATGTCTGGTTTTTATAATCATCCAGAGTAACTTTCTTTCAAACTATTCTAGAATGAATAAGTGTCTTCCTGATAGAAATAGAAGAGATAACCTGAATATGGTTGTTTGTGATCAGGTCAACTGATTCTCTTTATCTGAAACAGAGTCTTGCTCTGTTGATCGGGCTAATGCTCAATGGGGCAATAGTGGCTCATTGCAATCTCAAACTTCTGGTCACAAGCCCCTCCTGCCTCAGCCTCTAAAGTAGAGTAACTAGGACTACAGGCATGTGTCCCCAGCTATTTTTTTTTTCCCCAGTTTTTGTAGAGACGAGATCTCACTATGTTGCTTAGGTTGGCCTTGAACTCCTGGCTTCAAGTGATCTGCCTGCTTTGACCTCTAAAAGTGCTGGATTACAGACATGAGCCACTGTGCCCAGCAAAGGTTAGCCAATTATATCAATTCTGGAAATTTTCATTGTTGTTTTAAAATACATTTAATATTTGAAGAATAATTTCTCATCAATTGTATATATTTTCTTTCAGTGTCCAGCACCCCTAAGATTATACTTGAAAGGTTGGTGCTGAGAAAAGAGAGACTAGAGAATCCAGGGGTTCAGGCCAGGTTTAATGAAAGGGACAGAGACCCATCTGGGCAGAGCCGAAGATGCTGTTTGCGCTGACCACATTTGGAAACTTCTTTTTTATATGGGACTGTAGTGGGTGGAAGAGTCTCACTGCTTGCTGGCATGAAATTTCGGGGCAGGGCTAGCTAGGCCCTTTGTGGTCTTTTGTTCCAGGTGGGGAGGAGAAAGAGGAGGGCTGGTATGGGGCTGCCTTAGGTCCCTAACAATGCTCAGTGCCGCTGCCTCCAGAAGTATCTTTTCTACACTGTGTACTGTTGTACTAAGACAATTACCATGTTGTCTTTTCTCATTTATATAAAGCCATTAAACCAATGTCTTGTCCTGTGCAGATACAATAAGCAATCACTGACAGTTTTCCACTTAATTACACGCTTCACTGGGTGCTTCTTGATTGAAAATATTTTCTCCTAATTTCCTTTGTTTTGCGCTCATGATCTCACCCCTGTAACATAAGGGATGATAAACGAAGGTCTGATTCGACCAGATTGCTGTCTGGGCAGTAGCTGTACCTGTCAATCCGGTGAATTACTTAACATCCTTGCCCTTTACCTTCAGGCCAGAATGTTGGATCTGTGTCTCCCCTGCAGGTCACTGAGTCTTTCCCTTTTCCGGAGAGATTCCTCAGCTCCTGGGTGATGACTTCTTTGGAAGTTGTTCTCCAGAAACCAAACACCTGCTTCCACTGGCCTTCTCTAATGTTTTTTAGGGGGAGAGGGGAAGTGGCTGTGACATTTCTATTCAAGATCTATTTTTTTTTCAATTTCCTGACCTCCTGGTCATTGTGCCACTAAGTTGTGAGCTGCCGGAGCCTCTGTGACATGTCATGGAGCTCTCAAACCGTTTTTGAAAAGCATTGTTTATCTTTGCTCAACCAACAGTGCCCCTTACTGGACCCAGTGAAAGCTTTGAACCATAGGTGGTTCAAGGGATGCTTTGAAATGGAGGTGTTGTTTGAATTGTTGTTCTTACATGACTGAACTCTTAGCCTTTGACTTTTTTTAACTTGATAGTAATGTCATCACTGTGGAATAATGAACATGGGCAAGCAGGTTGACCTCATGAGGAAGGAGCTCTCTGTTGGGTTCAGCATTTACCTCTTTTCCCTCTGAAATTCTTTCTTCAGAAGAGCTGGGGACAATATCACAGTTATGATTCATTTATTTCACTTAAAGTGTTAGGTCTGCTAATATAAAATCAGTATAAGAATAAGTAACAACTCAGGATTCATTTATTAATCGCTGATTTATTAATCACCACATATGTAGTGCCATCTACATAAAAATGTTAGAACTGAGGAACCTCAGAGAATTATCTTATTCAATTTTCCTATTTTGCAAAGGAACTGAGGCACAGAGATGAAGTGACTTCTCTTGATGTTGACAGTTAACATCTATTAGAACCAGCACCAGAACACATGAATTGTAAGAATCTTAGTTCAATACTCTTTCTATTTTACCCTGCTAATGAGATCCTTTCATGACAGTAAGTTTTGAAAGAAAAGGTACCTTAAAAGTGTTAGACCAGCTTGAGGGGAGAAAGGAGGACAGAGAAGGGAATGCTGAGATTACTACTATAATATTTTTTTCTGGGGGCTGGGTTGGTATGGCAGAGTGTTCTTGATTCTATTTGTGCTCTTGGAGGCATCTTATTGTCTCAAATACCTCAAGTGAAAAAGTATTTAGCTATCTTTTAAAGACATTTTTTCCTCCTCTTTTTTTGAACTCGGTTATCCAAAGTTCACTAAAAGAATTTGTAAACAAAAGAGATAAAAGAGCATTGATTTGTGACTCTACAGCAGGGGTCCTCAAACTTTTCAAACAGGGGGCCAGTTCACTGTCCCTCAGACCATGGGAGGGCCGGACTATAGTTTTAAAAAAAAAACAACTATGAACAAATTCCTATGCATGCTGAACGTATCTTATTTTGAAATAAAAAAACAAAACGGGAGCAAATACAATCACACTGCCTCATGTGGCCCACGGGCCGCAGTTTGAGGACCCCTGCTCTACAGCATAGAAGGCTGAATTGTGTTGAACAAAATCCCTTGGAGTTTGGGAGGTCTGGAGAGTATGGAGTTGCACTGGGTCAAGTCAGAGATGGCACAATCAGGTTCAGTCACAATAGTCAGTAAAGGAAGAGGAACTTGAGCTTGCCTACAAAGGCCACACGGAACTTGAGCAGGTTAAGAAGAGCTGGTAGTGTAAAGATGCCCACTAAAGACACACATGTGGAGGTGAGTCTCGGCTCTCAGTACGGCCTAGAGTTTTGGAGGTTAGTGGGAGATGAGCTTAGTGAGTCAGAATGTACCTTGGCCGGGGACCTCTTTTTTGTGGTCCTCTTATTTAAAAAAATTCAGATTAATATGAGGGTACATGTGATTAGGTTACAATGTTTGCATTTGTTAGGTAAAGTCCCTGTTGTAGATGTGCTCTTCACCCAGGAGATGTGCCATGTACCCTTATGTTGTGCTCATTAAGTGGGAGCACACTGACCTCCCTCCCTCCTCTCCCTCCATCCACTCTCTCCCTGGCTCCTTTTCTACCCCCAACTTGAATTGAATTGCGTTTTTCTCTTGTGTAGGTATGTATTAGTTCATCTACTGGCTTCATATTAGTATTGAGTACATTGGATACTTGCTTTTCCATTCTTGTGATACTTTACTAAGAAGAATGTGTTTCAACTCCATCCAGGTTAACACAAAAGATGTAAACTCCCCATTTTTTAAATGAATGAATAGTCTTTCATAATGTACATACACCACAGTTTGTTAATCCATTCATGGGTAGATGGACACTTGGGTTGTTTCTACATCTTGGTGATTGTAAATTGAGCTGTGATAAACAATCTAGGGCAAATAAGCTGGGGACCTCTTGAAGGCTCCGCATGGTGACTACAACCAATTCCACAGTGGTTTCTGGAATGTAGTGCTGCAGGAAATTCAGTCTGATGTCCTCAATGGGTTGGACAAAGTAGAAGCAATTAAAAGAGGCTGGTAGAGTTCCCGAGACAGGGGGTGATAACTTGGAAGCCTGTGAAGAAGAGGAATGAATCTGTGAGAGAGAACCAAGAATACATGGATTGTTCTCACGGCTTATTTAATGCAGGAAAATACACTTCGAGTTTTTAAGTTGGGGAGAGAACTGATGTCAATGATGGATTTATGAACATGGAATTAAATACAGCAGCAGCAGTGGGTGAGAAGTTGAATTATCAAGAATGAAGGGAAGGGAAAGGTAACTGCCCAGAGTGTGAACCTTTCCAGACTCTGCTACCCACCCGCTGGTTTGTCATTGTCCTTACTGGGGTAGGCACATGTTGGGGGTGAGGATGATACTCCAGTTCTGTTTCCAGCACATATCACAGAGGCACCTATCGCATGCTTCATAAAATAACTTGAACTTGGTATTTGGAAGAATGGTAATATTATAAACAAAAGGTGAGGCTTTAAATGGGAAAGGAATCAAATTTAGAAATTCTATGTTTAGGGAAATGACAGGAACCCCATATAGAAATGCCTTGATCATGATTGGATCTTGAGTAATGTCAGGGCCCTGTGATAAAGAGTTATGATTGGATGAAATTTAGAGTTAGAGTTTTGCAACTAGATGATGTTTTTGAGAATGGAGAACTAAGGAGGAAGTGTGGAAGGTTTGAATATAAACTGTCAGCTCCTCCAAGAGTGATGTGTGAAAAACAAAGAAACTATAGTATTAATAAATCCATTGTGTGCCCAGAAATTTTAAGTGACCCTCCAATTTATTTGATATAGATTCTTTTTTTTTTTTCTCTTGTCTAAAAGTGAAATACAGCTTTTCAACTAGGTCAAGAGGAGGGAGAGAAAGGCCAAGACGCCCGATTCCCTTCCATGCTTAGTGAGGCCCATTAACCTTGAGGCACCGGTGCTCAGGGGAGGAATTGGAGATTAATGACAACACGAGGAAAGAGGAAAAACACAAAACCTAAAGAAATAGGACAAAGTTACATAAGAAACCTGCAGAATCAGAGTAATGTGGAGTTGCATGTGTGGGATAGAATACTTATTTTTTTTATTAATAATGTAAGAAGAAAGAGCAGAGTGAATAGAGAGCATGAGAGAATAGATTATGGGAAAATGTGACTGGAATGTCTAGGAGATCAAATCATCTTTTCATTACTGCATTTTGAAAAAGATGAACATTTCACAGACTGAAATATGTTCTGTTTTTCTAGGGAATCATATTGTTAAAAGCCCATTACAGCTTCTTTCTTGCTATTAATGTCCTTGCCTCGCCTGGTGAATCAAGGCTGAGGGCTGTGCAGCACCAATCTAATAGTATTTAGTGACAATTAGAGCTGAGTTGTGCAGGACTGTGCAAGAGCAATGGCCTTGAGCTATGCAAACATCTTTCAAAGCCACCAACTTCTGATTCTCCTGGAGTGCAGACTCTGTCCCAGGTCAGTAGTGTGGCTGGGTCAGAAGGATGCACAAGGCCTGATGGAGTGGTAAGAAATGTGGCTGGAAGACAAATCATGAACAGATCCTGTCACTCTTGTCTGTAAATCCTGTTGGAGGAGTTTGGATTTTCTACAGAAGTAATGTGAGCGGTCTGTTTTAGAATGTTCTGGCTGAAGTGTGGTGGTTGAATGAGCATGAACGTTGGTGGAAGGAAGACCAGTAATGGAGGAAAGAGAACTAAGATTGGAGAGGAAGGTTGAAGACAAGTGGGCAGCCATCTGGGATCACAGGACTGGGTGATGAGTAGGGAGTGTAATGGGAGAATCAGGAATGACGTCTAGACCCCTCCCTGGCTGGGTGATGAGTAGGGAGTGTAATGGGAGAATCAGGAATGACGTCTAGACCCCTCCCTGGCGTGAGCAACTGGGTGGGTGGTGCTGCTGCTCACTGAGAGATGGAACATTGGAGGAAATACAAGCTCAGGGATAGTTTTAATTATTTTCTTAAATTAAAAAATGTGAAATGTGCTAAAATTCGTATAATGTAAAATTTACCATCTTAACCATTTGTAAGTGAATAGTTCAGTCATGTTCAAGTATATTCACATTGTTGTGCAACCAGTCTCCAGAACTTTTTTCACTTTGCCAAGCTGAAACTGTGTACCCGTTAAACAGCAGCTCCCCATTTCTCCCTCTTCCCAGCCCTTGGCAGCCACCGTTGTACTTTCCATCTTTCTGAATTTGACTTCTCTGAGTGCCAGATATTAAGTGGATCTTACAGCACTTGTCTTATTGTGATTAGCTTATTTCACTCTGCTTGATGTCCTCAAGATTCATTCATGCTGTAGCATGTGTCAGAATTTCCTTCTGTTTTAAGGCTAAAATGTATCTCATTATTATGTACACACCACCCTGTCTTTATCCATTCATCTATTGATGGACCCTTGGCTTGATTCCATCTTTTGGCTGTTGTGAATAATATTGCAATGAGCAGGGTGTATAAATACCTCTTTGAGATGCTGATTTCAGTTTGAATAAATGAAATTGCTGCATCACATGGTAATTCTATTTTTAATTTCTTGAGGAATCACTATAGAGTTTTCCCTAGCACCATAACAGCCGTACCATTTAACATTCCCATCAACAGTGCACAAGCATTCCGATTTATCCATATCTTTACTAACACTTATTTTGTTTTTTTCCTTTTCTTCTTCCTTCTTCTTCCTCTTCTTCCTTTTTCTTCTCCTTCTTCTCCTTCTTCTTCTTCTTCTTTTCTTTTTTAGAGAGAGGGTCATACTTCATTGCCCAGGCTGGAGTGCTGTGGCATGATAGCTCACTGCAACCTCTGACTTCTGGGCTCAGGTGTGTGACTTCTGCCACAGCCTTCCCAGTAGCTGGGACTAAATGCAAGAACCACCACACCCATCCTCATGGGTGTGAGATTATATATCTTATTGTGGTTCTGGATATGTTTTGATATGTGGAGTTCAAGGTCTTGTAAAAGATGATGGTAAGACATAGGGAATAAAAGAATGAAATTATTTTTATATTTAAAAATTAATTTTTATTAAATAAATGTTTACTAAATCAATTTGTATTAAATAACTAATTTATTTAATACATTAGTTTTTCTTAAATTAATTAAGTTCTAAAAGTCCTGTGTAAAACTTCAAGACAGAAGGCAGGAAGGTGATGACATAGTCTTTGAATCTCCCTGAATCCCCTTCAAAAACTGTCAAAAAAGGTAGATAAAAAAACATTACTCCCAACAACAACCATGAAAAAAAAATGAGGAAGCTTCTACAAAAAGCGAGGAATGAGATACCCCATGAACTTCACACTGTGAAGAGCAAACCGATGATAGCTATGAGAACTGTGCTAAGTGATTGTGTGGGAAAGAGTGGGGCAGGGCAGAGAAATTAGAAAGCACATGCCCCCTTTCAGTGGGGGAGCACAATAGTCTTTCTGAGAATAGCAGCCAAAGCTGGGAGGGGACTTTGCAAGTCCCATTGTCCCAGCGAGGGTGAGAGAGTTGTTGGAAGGCTAGTTGGTGATGGAAGGTTCTTGGGAACTCTCTAAATTAACAGACCCACATTGTCTTTCTGGACCCTGCTCACTGAGAACCAACTGTGGGAGTAGGATCCTGAGCAGGGCAGGGATGCTAGGAGCAAAGGAGAGAGGTGGTCTAGATAAAGTTGGAAGAGGTCAGGCACAGTGGCTCACGCCTCCAAACCTAGTACTTTGGGAGGCTGAGGTGGAAGGATCACTTGAGGTTAGGAGTTCAAGACTATCCTGGGCCACATATCAAGACGTGCGGCAGTGCCTGTGGCTCAAAGGAGTAGGACGCCAGCACCGTATGCCAGAGGTGGCGGGTTCAAACCCAGCCCCGGCCAAAAACTGGGAAAAAAAAAATTAGCTGCGAGTGGTGGTGCACTCCTGTAGTTCTAGCTGTTAGGGAAGCTGAGGCAGTGATGATCATTTGAATCATTCAAGCCCATGAGTTTGAGGTCACAGTGAGCTATGATGATACCACTGTTGTCTCCTGGGTGACAGAGTGAGACTTTGTTTCTTTTATTTTTTAAAAATTCACATCAATTTTTTTAAATCTTTTTTATTTTTATTGTTTGGGATTCATTGAGGGTACCAAGAATTAGGTTATACCGATTGCATTTGTTAAAGTCCCTCTTAAATTGAGTCCTGCTCCCAAGGGTGTGCCATACTCTGTGGTCCCCTATTCTTCCCCTCTTTCCTCTCCCTACCCCCTCATTCCCCTACCCTACCCCTTGTATTAGCTCATCTTCTGCCTTCATATTAGAATAGAGTACATTGGATTTTTGGTTCTCCAGTCTTGTGATGGAGACCCTCTTAAAAAAAGGTGGGTGTGGGGCGGTGCCTGTGGCTCAAGGAATGGGGCGCTGGCCCCATGTATCAGAGGTGGCAGGTTCAAACCTGGCCCCAGCCAAAAACTGTAAAAAAAAAAAAAAGAAAGAAAAAAAAGTGGGTACAAGGCTCAGAGAAGGGCCCAAGATGAGGCCATATTTGCTGATATTTTTTAATAGCAACAGAAAAGATAGCCCTAAAGTTGTAAAGATGTGGAAGTTACCCTAGTCCCTCACTGCCCCAGCACGCAGCATGTCTAAAAGGATTGGCAAACCCATGTCACTTAAAGACAAGTTTCAGCAAAAATCTTCAGTCATATCTCACACAGATTAATTATATGAAAAGGAGAATTCTTTTTTTTTTGTAGAGACAGAGTCTCACTTTATGGCCCTCGGCAGAGTGCTGTGGCTCACACAGCTCACAGCAACCTCCAACTCCTGGGCTTAAGCGATTCTCCTGCCTCAGCCTCCCAAGTAGCTGGGACCACAGGCACCCGCCACAACGCCCAGCCATTTTCTGGTTGCAGTTTTGGCCAGGGCCGGGTTTGAACCCGCCACCCTCGGTATATGGGGCCAGCGCCCTACCGACTGAGCCACAGGCACCGGCAGAAAAGGAGAATTCTAAATAGAGCAACATTTTGATAGCACCAGGTAAAAGCCATTAACTAAAGTTTCAAAGCAATCTAAATTAGAATATTTTTAGAACTATGAAAGAAGAGTATAAACTAGAATTAGAAAAACTCAGAGATAAAAATGACTGGACAAAAGGAAGGGTTGAGGAGAGAACTAACCAAACCACAAAAGATAATTGGAAAACAAAAAAAAAGATAAAAATCAGAACTGAAGACTTAGAAAGAATTGCAGATACAGCACGAATAATACTATAAGACAAATAGATGATAGAAAAGAGAAAAATAGATTAAACATTTGAAAAAATAGACACTTCAGAGAAATTTATAGATATTTAAGGTAGACAAAAAAATACGCCATATCTATTATCTATCTATCTAAATGAGCGCCTCCAACGCAAACCAATGTGACAAAGTAATACTAAAAGCTGTTTCAAGAATAGTTTCCTGAAATAAAAGAGGTCTTAAAACCACACTATGTTTATGGGGAAATTGTCCCGGAATAGCTAACACTGACACATATTCTACTAACATGATTATACTAAGAAGAAAACGAAACAAAGCTCTTTAACTTATCAGGGGAAACATTCAGGTCACTTATGAGGAGGAAAAGTCATAGTTAGCAATCTTTTATGCTAAAATAGTAATACTTAGTATACACAGGGCAAGAAATGTAAGAGTTGTCTATCCTGCCAAACTGATAATGAAGCACAAAGGCTACAGATCCTGGAATGTATGCACATGTGACAATTCGGGGCATACAGTTTCTAACATGTTCCTGAGAAACACACAGACGACTGTGAACCAGAGAGAGCTGAGACTACAGAATAGCTCCCAGGTGGCTCATGGCCTAAACTCAACCTACAGGCCAGGGGCCATCGCTGAGTAGAGGTCATGTGAGTACCCCACGTTCCCAGAAAACCCCAGGCTCACTGAAGTTCGGAACTTTCCCAGTTGCCTGTTACTGCTGCTGCAAGAATCAACCAGTAGACTGTGTCCTGCATTGACCAATTAGAACTAAACAAGTCTGCATTTTGCATTTGCATAAACAGATCAGGGAGGGAACCCGGGCAGGAACTTTCCCTGTGATGGACAGCTGCTTTTTTTGGTTAGCACCTTTATTTTGTGCCAAAGGCTGCATCTCCCCAGTTTGCAAACTGTTTGCTAAAATAAAGTCTTTCCTTTTTCAGAACATGCTTTTTAGTGAGTTTGTTGAGACAATTAAAGTGACCTGAGAGCAATGACTACAGATTTATCCGGGAGTGTTGAACATACATTTCCTTGTAAAACTGCCACTAAATGGTGGAGATAGGAGAACAATATAGCAAATGACAGCCGCACTCTGACGACACAGGTGTGACACAACTCTTGGAAATAATAGGAGGGGAATGGGTTGCATTTATAAAATGCACTATAAACTCCCCAGTGGTTTATTGGCATTAAATTGAAGTAAAATGATGAGAATATTTCA
Organism: Nycticebus coucang; assembly: GCF_027406575.1. Taxonomy (NCBI): domain Eukaryota; kingdom Metazoa; phylum Chordata; class Mammalia; order Primates; family Lorisidae; genus Nycticebus; species Nycticebus coucang. The sequence goes on along the minus strand of NC_069785.1, from coordinate 16,870,527 downwards.
GATTGTATATGAAACCCGCACATTGTACCCCTTGATTGCACTAATGTACACAGCTATGATTTAACAATAAAAATAAATTAATTAAAAAAATAAATTGAAGTAAAATGGTATTACAAATGTGATGTTAGGGAAGAGGGCAGGGAGGAGAGACAAAAGCTAATTGGCCATTTTCAGTATTGTTCATAGGAGGGAACTAACAGAAAGCATTTAAAAAGGGGGCAAGTCATGGAATTATATGTCTTTTTAATGTATTTTTCTATAGGAAATCATACATTTTTCCTCATCCGACTGGCTCTAGGAGTAGTAAAAACAAGAAAGATCTGCACTGGAAGATCAGTCCCCGTTCCTCCCTCATTTACAGGCCACATTATATGTCCTCCTGCCCTTTCATCTGGATTGGTTGGTGTTGTACATGGAATCACGCACTTTCCCCACAAAGATATCTGTGTCTGAATCTCTGAAGTCTGTGACTATGTTAAACTACAAGACACGGGGGAGTTAAGTTACAGTCAGCTGACTTTTTTAGATAGGGGAATTATCTTGGATTCTACTGGGAGACCCAGTGGATTTGCAAGAGTCCTTAAGAGGGGAAGAGACAGGCAGAAAAGAACAGAGAGGCGGCACCCAGAGGAGCACGTGGCTTGATGTTTTGGCTTTGAAGATGGATGAAGAGGGCCAGTAGCCAGGGAATGTGGGCAGGCTTTGGAAAATGGGAAAGGGAGGGAACTGGATGTTCCCCTACAGCCTCCAGAAAGGAAAGCAGCCCTGGCAACAGTGTGCTTTCAGCCCAGGGAGGTCTATTTTGGACTTTTTTAACTACACAACTGATAACTTACTACATTCGTGGGCTTTTAAAAAGGATTTTATTTTATTTCATTCATTTATTTTTGGTTCATAACTTCTTATTTTTTTTTTTATTTCAGTCAATTTAGGGAGTACAAGTGTGTTTTGTTACATGGATGAATTGTATAATGCTGAAGTGCCCATTAGTTGGTGAGGGGATAAAGACAACGTGATATGTAAATTTACCATTGGGTACCGCTCAGTCATAAAAAGGATGAAATAGTGTCTTTTGCAGCAACTTGGATGGAACTGGAGACCATTATCCTAAGTGAGGTATCTCAGGGATAGAAAGAGACACCATGTCTCACAAGTAGGAGCTAAACAGGGGCGTATATATGGTGATAAAGTGGTGTCATGGACATGGGAATTTGTGGTGTTGTAAGTCACTAAGTTTATGGCTTTGTCTAACAGCCATAGAAAATGGATACAATTGGTTTAGATAAAAATTCATCCTCACAGGGTTAATGTTGGATATTGGTGGATTGGTATTTGAAGTCCATCCCACCCTCCATCTGGTGCAGTGGGTATCAACACGTTTTGGTCTTAGTCCATGCGGTCCCTGTGATCATTTGATATCATAATGCAGTCAATTTAGGGAGTCACACACACATACACACATACACACGTACACATTCACGCACACCCGTGAAATAAAAAGCTTTAAAACAATCCTCCTTTACTACATAGGATATAATGATGTATTCAATTCTATTCCATTTCATTAAAAATCAATTGATTTCATGGCCCATTAAATAAATTGATTCTAATTTGCAATGTAGAATTTGAAAAATCCTCTTCTAATATGCATTCCTGCCTAGTAACTTCAACGAGAGCTAGAATGCTAAAATTTTCATTTCCTGGACTCCCTCAATTTAAGAGTCCAGCTGTTATTACAATTTGGCCAATCAAACCCATTTGCATGAAATTAGAGGCCACATTTCAAATATATATGTGTGTGGATATATATATGTATGTATCTTTTTTACTTCTGGAAAACAAAGTTGAGGAGGTATTGAGTTTTTTCCCAGTGGAATTCTTGTGTCTAATCACTGGCTTTCTAGGTGTTGAGAGGTAGAGATGGGAGCCTGGCTAACTGTGTTCCCGAGGTGACATTTCTAGTGGCAGCTTCCTAACTGCCTTATTTGTTAACCGTGGCAAGGGAAGTAGCTCCCCTGGTGGGTCAGTTCTGAGGTGGTTGTGTGGGAGTCATTTCTCAAAGCCCAACCTAGACCAGCTTTTGCAACTCTGCTAATGATATTGTGATTACCCAAATCTCTTTTTACAAAAACTCTTGTTTTCTGAACATGGCTTCTGTCTTCTGCAAATCAGTCCTGTCTAGACAATGTTATAACCCTTAAAGCAGTGGTTCTCAACCTGTGGGTCATGACCCACAGGAACTATATTAAAGGGCTGCAGCATTAGGAAAGTTGAGAACCACTGCCTTAAAGTATAATCAAGCAAAAAGATCAAAGGAAACAATCAACAAGGGGAGAAGGCAACCCCCAGAATGGGAGAAAGTGTTTGCAAACCATATATCTGATAAGGGTTAAAATCTAAAATTTATAAGGCACTCCCACAACTCAGTAGTAATAAGGCAAAACCAGATTTTGCAAATGGGCAAAGTATCATGAACATTTTCCCAAGGAAGAAATACACATGGTCAACAGGTATATGGAAAAGTTCTCACTGTCACTAAGCATGAGGGAAATGCAAATAAAAAACACAATAAAATATGACCTCACACTGTCAGGATGGCTACTATTAAAAAGCCAAAATAAAAATGAAATAAAATAAAATAAAGTATTGGCAAGGGTGTGGAGAAAAAGAATACTTACACATTGTTTGTGGAAATGTAAATTGGCATAGCCATTGTGGGTAAAACTATGGAAGTTTCTCAAAAAATTAAAAATGGAACTACCGTGTGATCCAGCAGTACCACCTCTGGGTATATATCCATTAGAAATGGACCCAATGTGTCAGAGAGGTATCTGTACCTTCTTGTTCATTGCAACATTATTTACAATAGCCAAGATATAGAATAGACCTAAGTGATCAAGGGATGAGCAGATCAAGAAAATGTGAGCTATATATGTTTATATATATATATATGTACACACATACATACACACAAACACACACACACATACACACAAATACTGGAATAATATTCAGCCTTAAAAAAATAAGTAAATTCTGCCATTTACAGTAACATAGATAACCCTGAAGGATATTATACTAAGTGAAATAAGCCACACGCGGGAGATAAATAGTGCATGATCTCACTGATATGTGGAATCTAAAAAAAAAAAAAAAATTGAACTCATAGAAACAGAGTAGAATGGTGGTTAGCAGGAGTTGAGGGTTGTGGAAAATGGGGAGATGGCGAAAGAGTCCAGACTTTCAGTTATAAGATGAATAAGTTCTAGAGACCTAATGTGCAGCATGGTTATCATAGTTAATAACAATGTATTGTGTACTTGAATCACTGAGGGAGTAGAGTTTAGGTATTCTTGCCACACACACACATGCAAAAACTATGTGAGGTGATAGATAAGTTAATTGGCTTGATAATAGAAATTATATATGTATATCAAAGCATCACGTTGTTCACCCTGCATACTCACAGCTTCTATTTGCCAATTATATCTTAATAAAGTTGAAAAAATAAAAAAAAATAAGTCATGGGCAAATCATATCTACAAATCCTGGAGGAGCCTGGGCCTGATGTCACTACAAGGTACCATCATTCTTCTTTTGAGCAACTCTGGCTTTGAGTGACTGCAGAGTTTTGGAGGTAACACTGAATTCTTAATGGTCTTCATTCCTTTATGAGGACCTAAAATTGCAGCCATTCATTATAGGTCATTAAAAATGGGTACTGTGTATGATACATTTTTTTCATATATGTATAGGATACATATTTTCAATGTTGGGATGATTTCCTTAGGATTCTTTAATCTGCGAATCTTGAGGAATAAAGAATTTTTTAAGCTTAGGTTGGCTTAACATGCAAGAATATATACGTATGCATACTTATATTTAGGGAAAATATGAAAAATACTTAACTACTGGTGTGACCAGGCACTGACTAATTGGAACTATGAGAATGGATGCTAGCCAGGTAGCCCCAGAGGCTGACCATCAGCCTTGTTTATTCATGAAATGTTGCCAGTACAGAAAACAAACAATTCTTTACAATAAATAAACAATATATATTTAGTTTATATATATTATATATGAAATAAATGTAAACATAAAAAAGTAAAAAATTTTGGCCAAAGTGGAAATGACAAAAGGAAAGAGAAGATAATGCCAGGGAGAAATGGGTACACGCTTATCCTTAGGTCTTTGACACCTTTTGAGGCAGTGGTCCCTGACCTTTTTTGCACCAGGGTCTGGTTTCATAGAAGATAGTTTTTCCAGGGACCAGAGCGGGGTGGGTGGGGGAATGTTTTGGGGATGATTCAAGTGCATTGTGTCTCCACCTCAGATCATCAAGCATTAGCGACTCATGAGCAGCACAACCTTGATCCCTCCCTCCCTCCCAAGAACAGTTTACATGAGGGTTCACGCCTCTGTGAGAATCTAATGCTGCTCCTGCACTGATGGGGTCAGAGCTTGGGTGGTGAGGTGAGCGATGGGGTGTGGCTGTAAATACAAATGAAGCTTCACTTGCTTGCTGGCCACTCACCTCCTGCAGCCCAGTTCCTAACAGTCCACTGATCAGTTCTGGCCCACCATCCTGAGATTGGGGACCACAGTTATAAGGGACCAGCAAGAAAAGAGATTCCTCCCATCATACTCCACAAGGGGGCAGTGAATTTGTGAGAGTTGACTGCTCTTTTTTGCAGCATTTGAGGTCACTCTGTAATCCAGACTGAAGAGCTATATGTTACTCACATGTTGGTTAAAAAAATACCTTCAATCTTTAGGGAAATTCAGAGCACTTTTTTTTCATTTCCTGACACAAGATTCCCCCTTGCACCCTTCCCCTTTCCAGAGGGCAGAGGCAAGAATAAATGAGAACCAGCTCCCCTGAGCAGAGGATGTGTTTGAGTTCAGCTGCATTATGGCATATTTGATCAGAGTCCCAGTGACCACTTAGGCATCATGCAATTAAGTGTTGAAATCAGGGTCTGTTTTCCAGCTGTGGCCACTTAACTAGCTACAAACAATCTCTAATAATTACCAGGCTGACTGCTTTGTGTACTCTCTCTCTCTTATTAGTCTAGTGTATGCATTTGCTTTGTGGAGTTTTCTTTAGCCTCTCTATTCCTTGAAATATTTGACTTTATATACTTGCTGAGGGGAAAAAAATCTAATAATGAGTGAATTAAACTTTAGTGGTCTAATGTCAATACCTCTAAATTGGTAGCTCTAAACAAACCCAAAGAGTTAATGTATGAAGGACAATGCCTTGCATATGAAAATAATTGCTGTAAGAGTAGTTGCATAAAAAAGTAGCTATTAGAAATATAGTCCAGTCAGCCCTACTTATCTGTGGGCTTTGCATCTGTGGATTCAACAAACTGCAGATTGAAAATATTTGAGAAAAATGCATCTGTACTGAACATGGGCAGATTTTTTCATGTCATTATTCCCTAAACAATACAGTATAACAACTATTTAAATAGAATTTACATTGTACCTTAGGTATTATAAGTAATCTAGAGATGATTTAAAATATACCAGAGACTGTGCATAGCTTATATACAAATACCACACCATTTTTTAATCAGGGACTTGGGCATCTGCAGATTTTGGTATTTGAGGGAGGTCCAAGCAATTCCCTGTGGATACTGAGGAATGACTGGACTTTCCTTTCCCCTTATTGGTCCTCACACCCAAGTGTCAAATGGTTAAAGAGATGGAATCACCCACAATCCCAGCAAAATCATTAACTCTGTTTTTGATCTTGAAAGAAATGTCAAAAACAGCAGGATTTCAAGTGCATTAACTGTTAATCTCCCAAACAGTTGAAACCAGAGAATCTGTGTAGCCTGGGGGGTTTAAGCCTGAAGCCAGAGATTAACATAAAAAAATATTTTTTTTAACTAGATATTTTTTCCTGAGGCTAAATCATCCTGTCAGCCAGGAGAAAGCTATAGCAATCAAAACGTTAAAAAGTGTTTTTAGGATCCTTCTAAGTAAAAGACTTTATGGTGAATTTTGCAAATAATAACCGGCTTGAGAACATCTGAGTGAAACTGATGCTCATAAGGCTTTTTTGCTAACAATGATAATAAATAAGGATCAGTATTTATCAAACACTTAATTTTGTGTCAGGTGTTATTCTAAGTACTTAAAAACTGTTAAATTATGTAAAACTCACAACTTTCATATGAGGTAGGTACAGAATTTATGGCTGATAAAACTAAACAAGGAGAAGTGATATGAGTAAAATGCCAGAAGTCTCACAGACAGTATGTGATGGAGCAGATTTCAAACCCAGGCCATCTCACTGCATACCTCCTCCTAACCTACTTAGGTCCTGCCCTTCCAGACCCTCACAGCTGAACACACATGAATCAATCAACTCCCCACTTTGGCTCCTTGGTTGACTTGATGGCTCATGATAATTAGGTCATATAGGAAACCTACTACTGAAATGAGAACTGGAAAACTGTACATTAATCTAAGAAGTCCATGGGTATGGAATAATCATGATAAATGACAAATACATTTAATCTGGGTCTTTCAATGTCTTAAATGACAGCTTTATTTATGCACAATAAAGACTATTTAGCATTATATAGGATTTTAAAACTATTCTTTGACTTATTAAAATAATAGCTATCAGTAATGGTTTTTCCATAAATGTTTCAATTTAGTTTAACATACTATGATTCTACATACAAAGCTAGGAAATTTCAGCAATTACTTCTAAAAGAGTCTTTACAAATTCTTTTACAACTTGCACATTAACATTACATTAAGCATTTTGTAATGTCATTGATAAATTCCTTTTTATGAATTTTGACAAAAGTATAATTTTGTCATAATTAATAATTCTCATAGTGTAATGGAATAAAGTACAAATATAGTAGAACCTCCATAGTCTACCAGTTCTCTACATTGACCATCTCTTTAAGTTGACCTTTCATAGACTAGACGTGTACCTCATACACTCAATGGAAGGTCTTTTTTTTTGTTTGTTTCTTTTTTTTATTATTTATTTATTTTTTTATTAAATCATAGCTGTGTACATTAGTATGATCATGGGGCACCATACACTTGGTTCATAGACCGTTTGACACATTTTCATCACACTAGTTAACATAGCTTTCGTGGCATTTTCTTAGTTATTTTGCTAAGACCTTTACATTCCACTTTTACTAGGATTCACATATTCCCTTGTAAGATGCACCGCAGGTGTAATCCCATTAATCCTCCTCCCTCCACCTACCTCCCCCCTCCCTCCCCTCCCTTTCCCCCTTCTCCCTATTTTTAGGTTGTAACTGGGTTATAGCTTTCATGTGAAGGTCCTAGATTAGTTTCATAATAAGGGTGAGTACATTGGGTACTTTTTCTTCCATTCTTGAGACACTTTACTAAGAAGAATATGTTCCAGCTCCATCCATGTAAACACGAAAGAGGTAAAGTCTCCATCTTTCTTTAAGGCTGCATAATATTCCATGGTGTACATATACCACAATTTATTAATCCATTCGTGGATCAATGGGCACTTGGGCTTTTTCCATGACTTAGCAATTATGAATTGGGCTGCAATAAATATTCTAATACAAATATCTTTGTTATGATGTGATTTTTGGTCTTCTGGGTATATGCCCAGTAGAGGGATTACAGGATTGAATGGCAGATCTATTTTTAGATCTCTAAGTGTTCTCCATATCTCTTTCCAAAAAAAATGTATTAATTTGCATTCCCACCAGCAGTGCAAAAGTGTTCCCTTTTCTCCACATCCATGCCAACATCTCTGGTCTTGGGATTTTGTGATGTAGGCTAGTCTCACTGGAGTTAGATGATATCTCAAAGTAGTTTTGATTTGCATTTCTCTGATGATTAAAGATGATAAGCATTTTTTCATATGTCTGAAGGCCGTGCGCCTGTCTTCTTCAGAGAAGTTTCTCTTCAAGTACTTTGCCCAGCCTGCGATGGGATCCCTTGTTCTTTTCTTGCTAATGCGTTTGAGTTCTCTGTGGATTCTGGTTATTAAACCTTTGTCAGAGACATAACCTGCAAATATCTTTTCCCATTCTGAGGGCTGTTTGCTTGCTTTACTTACTGTGTTCTTGGCTGTGCAGAAGCTTTTTAGTTTGATCAAGTCCCAATAGTGTATTTTTGAAGCAGCTTCAATTGCCCGGGGGGTCCGTCTCATGAAAAACTCGCCCAACCCAATTTCTTCAAGGGTTTTCCCTGCACTCTCTTCTAGTGTTTTTATAGTTTCATGTCTTAGGTTTAAATCTTTAATCCAGTGAGAGTCTATCTTGGTTAATGGTGAGAGGTGTGGGTCCAGTTTCAGTCTTCTACAGGTTGCCATTTGTTAAATAGGGAATCTTTCCCGCACTGAGTGTTTTTAATTGGCTTGTCAAAGATTAAATAACGGTAAGTAGCTGGATTCATCTCTTGGTTTTCTATTCTGTTCCAGATGTCTACTTCTCTGTTTCTGTGCCAGTACCATACTGTTTTGATCACTATCAATTTGTAGTATAGTCTGAGGTCTGGTAGCGTGATTCCTCCTGCTTGTTTTTATTTTTGAGTAATGTCTTGGCTATTCGAAGTTTTTTCTGATTCCATATAAAACGAAGTATTGTTTTTTCAAGATCTTTAAAGTATGACAGTGGAGTTTTAATGGGGATTGCGTTGAAATTATATATTGCTTTGGGTAGTATGGACATTTTAACAATGTTGATTCTTCCCAACCATGAGCATGATATATTTTTCCATTTGTTAACATTCTCGGCTATCTCTTTTCTTAGAGTTTCATAGTTCTCTTTATACAGATCTTTCACATCCTTTGTTAGATAAACTCCCAAGTATTCCATCTTCTTCGGCACTACTGTGAATGGCATAGAGTCCTTAATTGTTTTTTCAACTTGACTATTGTTGATATATATAAAGGCTACCGATTTATGAATGTTGATTTTGTGACCTGAGACGCTCCTGTATTCCTTGATCACTACTAAGAGTTTTGTAGTAGAGTCCCTAGTATTTTCCAGATATACAATCATATCATCTGCAAAGAGCAAAAGTTTGATCTCTTCTGACCCTATGTGAATACCCTTGATCGCCTTTTCTTCCCTAGTTGCGGTGGCTAAAACTTCCATTACAATGTTAAAGAGCAATGGAGACAATGGGCAGCCTTGTCTGGTTCCAGATTTGAGTGGAAATGATTCCAATTTAACTCCATTCAATATGATACTGGCTGTGGGTTTGCTGTAGATGGCCTCTATCAGTTTAAGAAATGTCCTTTCTATACCAATTTTCTTAAGTGTTCTGATCATGAAGCGATGTTGGATGTTATCAAAAGCTTTTTCTGCATTGATTGAGAGAATCATATGGTCTTTGTTTTTTAATTTGTTTATGTGCTGAATTACATTTATAGATTTATGTATATTGAACCAGCCTTGAGACCCTGGGATAAAACCGACTTGGTCATGATGTATGATTTGTTTGATATGTTGCTGGATTCTGTTTGTTAGGATCTTGTTGAATATTTTTGCATCTATATTCATTAGTGATATTGGTCTATAATTTTCTTTTCTTGTTGGTCTTTTCCTGGTTTGGGGATCAGGGTGATGTTTGCTTCATAGAACATGTGGGTAGGCTTCCTTCTTTTTCTACCTTTTGGAACAGGTTGAGTAATACAGGTACTAATTCCTCTTTAAAGGTTTGGTAGAATTCTGATGTAAAACCATCTGGTCCCGGGCTTTTCTTTTTGGGGAGATTTTGTATGGTTGATGTTATTTCCGAACTTGATATGGGCCTGTTCAACATTTCCACTTGATTTTGGTTAAGTCTTGGAAGGTGATGTGCTTCCAAGTAACAGTCAATTTCCTTCAGATTTTCGTATTTCTGAGAATAAAGTTTCTTGTAATAGTCAATAAGGATTTTTTGGATTTCTGAGGAGTCTGTTGTTATTTTGTCTTTGTTATTTCTGATTGATGAGATTAGAGATTTTACTCTTTTTTTCCTGATTAGGTTGACCAAAGGTTTATCTATTTTGTTGACCTTTTCAAAAAACCAGCATTTTTTTTTTTTTTTTTTTTTTACCATTTGACACATTTTTATCACAGTGGTTAACATAGCCTTTCCGGCGTTATCTCAGTTACTGTGCCAAAACATTTACATTCTACATTTACCAAGTTTCGCAAATACCCCTGTAATATGCACCACAGGTGTGATCCCACCGATTCCCCTCCCTCTACCCACCCCCCCTTTCCCACTTCCCCCTATTGTTAAGTTGTAGCTGGGTTATAGCTTTCATGTGAGAGTCCCAAAAACCAGCTTTTTGATTTATTTATCTGTTGTATTATTCTTTTGTTTTCAATTTCATTTAGTTCTGCTCTGATTTTGGTTATTTCTTTTCTTCTACTGGATTGGGGGTTGGAGTGTTCTTCCACTTCCAGTCTCTTGAGATGTCCCATTAAGTTGCCTACTTCCTCTCTTTCCGTTCTCCTGAGGAAGGCTTGCAGTGCTATAAATTTCCCTCTTAGAACTGCCTTTGTGGTGTCCCAGAGGTTCTGATAGTTCATGTCTTCATTGTCATTTTGTTCCAGAAATTTGGCAATTTCCTTCTTGATCTCATCTCTAACCCAGCTATCATTCAGCATAAGGTTATTTAACTTCCATGTTTTTGTATGAGTATGCAGATTCCTGTTATTGCTCATCTCAAGTTTTATTCCATGATGGTCTGAGAAGATGCATGGAATAATTTCTATTCCTTTAAATTTACTGAGGTTAGACTTGTGACCTAAGATGTGATCGATTTTGGAGTAAGTTCCGTGGGCTGATGAGAAGTATGTGTATTCAGTTTTGTTGGGATGAAATGTTCTGTAGATGTCTGCTAAATCTAAATGCTGGATGGTTAGATTTAAATCTAGAATTTCTTTACTCAGCTTTTTGTTGGAGGATCGATCCATCACTGCCAAAGGAGTGTTAAAATCTCCAACTATTATAGAGTTGGAGGAAATCAAGTTGTTCATGTCTGTTAGAGTTTCTCTTATAAATTGAGGTGAATTCTGGTTGGGTGCATAGATGTTAATAATTGAAATCTCGTCATATTGAGTCTTACCCTTAACAAATATGAAGTGACCATTCTTGTCCTTCCTTACTTTTGTTGGTTTAAAGCCTATTGTATCCGCAAATAAAATTGCAACCCCTGCTTTTTTCTGATTACCATTTGCCTGAAATATGGATGACCATCCTTTCACTCTGAGTCTGTATTTGCCTTTTAAGTTAAGATGTGGCTCTTGTATGCAACAAATGTCTGGCCTGAGTTTTTGTATCCAGTCAGCTGACCTATGTCTCTTTAGAGGGGAGTTTAAGCCATTCACATTAATGGAGACTATTGATAAGTTTGGTGAAATTTGGGGTACTGAGTTTTTTGAAAGTCCAGTGGGCATTTTTAATCCTTTTGCCATTGTGGAAGTTGGAGTTTGATCAGAAGTTTCTGAGTGAGTTTACTTTTGTAGTAGAGGATTGGGTTGGTTATTATGGAGGATAGGTCTGAGAATATCCTGAAGAGCTGGTTTGGTTATGGCAAATTTCTTTAGCATATGAATGTCATTAAAGTATTTAATTTCTCCATCATAAATGAAACTGAGTTTAGCTGGGTACAAGATCCGGGTTTGAAAGGTATTTTGCTTGAGGAGATTAAACGTTGATGACCACCCTCTTCTGGCTTGAAAAGTTTCAGCAGAGAGATATGCAGTCATTCTAATGTTCTTCCCTTTGAAGGTAATAGTTTTCTTTCACCTGGCCGCTTTGAGAATTTTCTCCTTCATATTAACTTTAGTGAAGTTAATTATGATATGCCTGGGGGATGTCTTATTGGGGTTGAGTCGTGCTGGGGTTCTGAAGCTGTTCGCTATCTGAATTTCAGGTTCTCTAGGCATGTCTGGAAAATTCTCTTTCATAATTTCATGCAGAAGGGCCTCTGCGCCCAGTGAGGCCACTTCATCTGTTTCAGGAGTTCCTATGAGTCGGATATTTGCCTTCTTTGAGTTATCTCAGAGCTCTCTGAGAGAGTGATCCATTTTTGCTCTCCATTTCTCTTCCTCTTTGAGAGTTTGGGAGCATTGAAAGGCTTTATCTTTGATGTCGGAGATCCTTTCTTCTGCTTGGTCCATTCTGTTGCTAAGGGATTCTACTGTATTTTTCATATCTTTGAGGGCTGCAAATTCTTGCTTCAGTGTGTCTAAGTCTTTGGTGGTTTTGTCTTTAAATTCGTTAAATTCTTGAGACAGCTTTTGAATTTCTCCACAAATTCCTAGTTCCATTTTGTTAATCTTGTTTGCCATCCGAATTCTGAATTCAATTTCTGACATCTCAGCCAGTTGTTTGTGAATGGGATCTTCAATTACATCTGCCGTATCTTTCCTTAGGGGGATTGATCTATTCTGGTTATTCATGTTACCAGAGTTTTCCCACTGATTCTGCCCCATAATTGTTTTACTCCCTTTCATTTCTCCCCTGGTGTTTTGTCAAGGACCCATACAGTGCTGTGGCCTGAGAAACTGGGGCCCTGTTTGGTGTAGAGGGTCTAAGTGGTTCTGTCTTGTTTTCAGCTGGTTTCTATTTGACCCTAGTGAAACAGTTAGTCTGGGTTGAAGTCTCAGCTGTGGAGAAATACCAACAATTAAGTCACCCCATCCACCACAGGCAACAAATGGAAAAGGAAAATCAAACCTTCCTACAACCACACACCCAGGGCACCACCTGGATAGTCCCCAGGTGAGCGGCTCAGTTCAAAAGGTCCAAATCAATTGTCTCAGTCAGCAGCTGCCTCCGGTGGGAGAGTTCAAGAGGTCCCTGGGAACTGGATCACAGGGGTCTGGTGACTGCTTTAATATGGCTTGCTCCAGTGCTGCGTGGAGTCAGGAAGAGCCACCCAGTAAATAGATCAGTTTGGGAAGATTGATGCCTCCTTCCCCACCTTGCAGCTCTGTCACACCCAGTCACTGTTAGCCCCACAGGGCTATGACCCAGTCAGTTGTCTGCAGTAAGCAGATACTCCAGGGCTTTGCACCTGCCTAAGTCACAGGGTAGTCTGTGTCTGCTTGTCTAGGCCACTACTCTCTGTCTTTATCCAGAAGGGGGTGGTGTGGCCTGTCAACCTCAGGCACTTGATGGAGGCTGGAGGTGTTCACTCAGTTCCAGCCCCACCCTTACTTTATGTTACTGGGTGAATGGAACAACCCTGTGGGAGTTTGTTTCTGACCCTGCTAGATTCTTCTGCAGAGGAGAGGCTGATTTGAGTTCCCAGAACCTGTGCCTCAGGCCCTGTCTTTAGTCCTGTGGGTTTGTATTCTCAGCACGATCAGTTGTCGGCTGCAGCCTCTTGGCCTCCTTTGTCTATAGGCTGGTGATCCCCTGAGGGCCAGGTGCGTCTTAGGCTCAGTCAAGTGGTCCTCTGGATCAGCCCCACCTTGGGAGTTTCCTGGCTCTGCAGGTATGTTTTCTAGTCCCCGTGTTCCACCCAGGTCAGTGCCGCCTCTGGCAAACCCTGTACTCACAGGGCCTGTGTTTCAGTCCCAGGTCTGTTCCATGGTGGTTGCCATCTGAGAAGATGCTCGGCCTCATCTGGTTGCCCAGGAAGACATGAGGAGAGGCTATGGGATATCTGGGGGTGGGCCTTATTATTGCTGAAGACGGCTGTTGCTCTGCACCTTGGGGCACCACCGCTCCAGTGTAATTCCCTCTTAGCCGACCGTCGTCTTCTTGCTCCTTTGCTACAGAGTCAGCACTGGCCAGCTTCAGTTCATGTCCTGTCTGCACCTCTCGAGAGTTCACCCAAGAATCTGGACTCCTGGTGGGGGGGCAGGTCTCCAGATCATGGAGTGAGAGTGGAGGGGAGTGTTAGGAGCTCAGAGTTGCAGGTCGTAACACCAAGCTCATTGAGACCAAATGAACAAATAAACAGATACAAAGGTTACCAGGCACACGGGCCCATAGATACAGAGACAGACGGAAACACATAGACATACAGGTAACAGCCACGACAACAGCAATATAAGAACAACTGCAATAAAAATAGTGATAATTGTAAAATAATTGAAAGGAAAAAAAACAGAGAAAAAAGTGGTGTTATTAGGAATGTTAAATGGGAAGAAAGAAGAAATTAAAATTAGAAGAGATAGAAATAAAAAATATATTTATACTGTGGCTCAGTGAGCAGGGTGCTGGCCCCATATACCGAGGGTGGTGGACTCAAACCCAGCTCCGGCCAAACTGCAACAAAAAAATAGGTGGGCGTTGTGGCGGGCGCCTGCAGTCCCAGCTACTCGGGAGGCTGAGGCAGGAGAACCGCCCAAGCCCAGGAGTTGGAGGTTGCTGTGAGCTGTGTGATACCACGGCACTCTACTGAGGGCAATAAAGTGAAACTCTGTCTCTACAAAAAAAAAATATATATATATATATTTATATAAAAAGTAATAATAAAAAATTATCGAAATCTCCTCTAAGAAAATGGTGAGGAAAAAACAGACAAAAACAGAACAAACAAACAAAAAAACCACGAAAACCAAAAAAAAAAAAGCCACCAACTACAAAAATATTCTTGCGTGTAGAAATATACCTATATTTATCTATATGTCTGCTGTAGGGATCAACTTTCTTAGGAATATATTCATACTGCAATATACTTTCTGGACACCAGGTGGCGCTGTGAGTGGTTCTGAGGCTTATATCTGATTTACAGTTTATACTGTTACCATGGTAACCACCTTCCATGACGGATCGCCATTTTGGAATTTCTGCAAAAGTTTGTCGCCTAAGAATTGTGTAACCTCAGCTGTTCTTTTCCAGACAGCACTTGCTACCGACCTTCCCACTCAGTGCGGGAGTCCACGCTTCTTAAGTCTTTCCACTCTGTTCCCAGGTTCTCCTGCAAACTGGCGACTGCAATCAGCTGTAGGGGGAGTGGTGCTGAGTTTGTGCTGTCGTTGGTGGGCTTGCGGTTTTATCTGTTGTAGCTGGCTCCTGGGGCTGAAGCCAAGTTCCCGGCCTCAGCAGCTACAGCCGGGTCCGTGGCTTCAGTAGCTTCCCAGCTTTAGCAGCCAAAGCCGAGTCCATGGCTTCAAGCCGGGTCCCGGGGTTGGAGCATTCGGGGGACTTATTCTGGGTTTTATGGTTCAGAGTTTGTCTTTTTGATTGGTGCCCACCAGTTCGCCATGCAGCCTAAACCGCCAGCCCCCTCCAACGCCTGGGGGAAAGGTGCCTGCCCTTTTGGGTAGTTCAAAATGTCTGTTTCCCGGGCAGGATCCCTTCCCTTCAATTGTCCAACAGTTTGCCCAGCTCCCCGGGGTTTTGAGTGGCTCTCCTTTTGGATGCCTCCCTCAGTTCAGGAATAATTATCTGTCAATTGGGTTTTGTCAGCATTTACAAGCTGCTGACCTCCGTAGGGGAGGGGCCTGCTGGCCGGCATGGCCAAGCAGGGAAGAATCTCTACAACAGAGTCTATGATTTTAAATTACCCCTCATATATTGCAATCTGCCAGTTCGCTGGGCATCTCCAGCTGTCTGTCCATTCCAATAATCCACACACAGGGAAGGTCCAGACGGCCTTTCCTCTCACCTGGTGGCTTGGGAGAGGTGGGCTACACATCCGTCCTGTCCGCCATCATGCTCCGCCCCCTCAATGGAAGGTCTTTATGTTGACCTTGTCCATGCGTTGACCAGTTTGTTTCAGTTCCATAGGTGGTTAGCTTATACAGAGGTTCTACTGTAGAGTAAAATTGGAGTTTTCACACCACTCTAGTAGTATTTATAAACTTAAAAATTTGTACATATTCATACTAAAAGTCAGATAAATCAATTATACATTTTTACAATTAGAATCTATAAGATGGAGAGTAATGTCAAATTTTCTTTTTTTTTTTTTTGCCCAGTTTCCAAAGGCTTTATTGGTAAATATGCTGTTATAAAAGAATAAGCAACATTATTGCTTCCAAGTCAGGGGAATGAAGATCTGTGTCCAGGGACATACCAAGCAATGCTGAAGGGGACTGCTGCTTGGTCTACCTCTTACTCATAGACCCAGTCATAAGCACAGGACTTGTAGTCAACCAATTCTTCAGGCTTCAACCACAGGCTGATCCTTTTTCAGCACTTTTTACTGAGTTGCTTCCATGAATGATGTTCCTGGCAAGTTGAATGCAGACATCCGACAAATGGTGCCTGGCTTAGAATCTGCTGGATTTGTCTTCCCAAGCATCACTCGACCTGTCTTCACCACATTCAGCCCCTTCCTGACCATGGCCACAACCAGGCCTGAGTTCATGTATTTCACCAGTCCAGGGAAGAATGGGTGTTTCAGGTCAGTGTAGTGCCACTTCAGGTGTTCCTCAGAGGCCTGAAGGAACTTCATGGCCAATAGGCGGAATCCCTTTTGCTCAAAGTGCTTGATGATCTTGCGCACTGGCCCATGCAGCCGGCTATCTGGCTTGATGGTGATGAAGGTGCACTCGAGGTTGGCCATGGTCCCGGAGGCTAGCAGTGCTGAGCTGCTGTCAAATTTTCTGAATCATAAAAATCAACATATAAACTACGCACAGATTATTCTCATACTATGAATATAATGAACTTCTTAATTTTCAATTTCTCCAGCCTTAAAATACTTATTCCCAATAGATAATTTTACTATCTAAGAATTAATTTTTTTTTTTACCAAAAAGATTTGTGGTTGTTTTATCAATCAGATAAAATGCATATTTGTCAAAGCTTTTGGAGTGCTGTGAAATCTGGAGCTATAGAAATCCATGGGGGGTGTGTGTGTGTTTCATGACAGAGAGGCAGAATTCTCATGTAAGTTTGCTAGGATCATTAATCCACTCCTCCAAGTGAATCTGTAGGATTTAAGTTACATCCTACCTAATTCTAAAAGTTGATTTTTCTCTATAAACTCCATATAAATTTGCTTCATCATTTGATTGAATTAACTGACTTATTTACTCCTTACTAATTCTTGTCAGATTTTTCCTGACATGACAACTCTTACAGATATTGAATTGATATCCTGGTAGGTTCTGAGTTTCTTCTGAGTCTTTTGCTAAACTATATCAAGTGGTTCTAAGTGCATACAACTATTTTATCTTGAAAACATATTAATATACATCTATTTGTCAAAAAACATGGGATTTTATTCGAATAAGAATAGACTAAATAAGATTCTGTTTGTCTTTTTTTAAATATAAACCATAAAATAATGCATTCTTTGTGATGTTCCTTGGGAATAAGAGCCCAGAAACACTTGTGAGGTCATCTGAGTTCAGGATACCTCTAGATTATTGCTATTTCCCATCCCAATGTTTCACAATAGTTTTTCAATGTTTTTAAAAGTTATTATTTGCATTTATTGAGTCTTGCTAAGGTATATCAAGCTTTTCCTATAAACAACATTTATACTCCTTTTTAAGAAGGTTAAATAATATTTAATCAAATTAAATGATTGTAACAATAATCACCAGTAACACAAGTGACTCCTGGTGGTGATATACCTAACTGATCAGAGTATTGGTAATACATGTGTATTATCAGACAAACTACAAGCTATGAGCATTTAGCACCTTTTAAGGAAGAAATGAGAAAAAATTGACTCAAGAAGAAATAGAAAATCTGAATAGTCTTATAACAAGTAGAGACATTGAATTGGTAATTAAAATTTTTCCCATTTAAAAAACCTCTCAGGCCTAATGGGCTTCTTTGTTGAATTTTATCAAATATTCCAGACAAAATAGTGCCACTCTAAATAAACATTTTCAGAAAATGGAGGTGGAGGGAATACTTCTCAATATATTCTATGTGATCATTATAACCATAATATCAAATCCAGACAAAGAATCCTTAGAAATAGAAACTACAGACAAATATCCCTGATGAGCATAGACAAAATAGTTTTAATGAATTATTAGCAAACTGAATTCAGCAACATATAGAAAGGCTAATGCACCATGACCACACGGGACTTATTCCAGGAATTCAAGGTTGGTTTAACATCTGAAAATCACTCAATATAACGTACCATATTATAGGAATAAAGCCTAAAATCACATGATGGTATCAGCAGACACAGAAAAAACATTTGACAAAATCTAACGCCTATTCATAATAAAAACTCATAACAAACTAGCAATAGAGGAGCACTTTCCCCATCTGATAAAGGACACTTACCAAAATGTACAGCTCCCATCACAGTTAATGGTGAAAGACTGAAAGCATCCAGATTGGAAAGGAGAAAATAAAAGAGCCTTTATCATGAGATTGGGTCATGTTCTAAGATATGATATTATTTGTACAAAATTCTAATGAAGCCAAAGAAAAAACCTACCAGATTTAATAAGCAAATTTAGAACATTATAACATACAAGATCAATATAGAAATCAGTTATATTTCTATATACTAGTAAGAAAACAATCTGAAAATAAAATTAAGGAAGCAATTCCATTCACAGTCACATTGAAGAATTAAAATACTTAGGAATAAATTTAAGGAAAGCAGTATGAGTTCTGTCTATAGAAAAGTACAAAGTACAAATTGTTGCTGAGAGAAATTAAGATCGTAAATAAATGGAGAGATGTTCCATGTTTCTGTGTTAGAAGAGTCATATAGTTAAGATGACAATGCTTCCCAAATTGATCTAGATATTCAATGCAAGTCTACCAAATCCCCATTAAATATTCTTATGTAAATTAACAAGCTGTTTAAAGGATTTATTTAGAAGTATAAAGGTTTAGAATAGCCAAAACACTTTTGTAAAAGAAGAACAAAATTGGTGGACTTAATTAACTTAATTTCAAACTTACAATAAAGCTATAGTCATCAAGACAATTTGGTATTATTATACAGATAGATATAGATATTGGCCTAAGATCAATAAAATATATATAAAAGTCTAGAAATAAACTTCTACATTTGCAGCTGATTTATTTTTGAAAATAATTTTAATAGAGAAAGAATAATGTTTAATAAATGGCTTTGGAACAATTAGATATCCGTATGAAACAATAACAACAACAACAGCAGCAAAACAAAACAAAAACCAAATAGAACAAAACGAAACGAAAAACAAGAAAAATCTTAGCCCTTTACTTTATTAAATAGATAACAATTAACTCAAAATATATTGAAAGAGAGAAAATCATTTCTTTTTTAAACATAAGTTAGTAGCTGGACAGATTCCTGTTAATTAAAGACAGGTTAACAATACAATAGTATTGACCCCCAAATAAGTGACTGAGGCAAAGATCTCAATCATTGAAGGTTTATTAAACCAAAGTTGAGGACATTCCTGAGAAAGACACAAAACGGACAAATCTGTGGCTGTTTTTCTGAAGGAGAATCTGGAAGTTTCAGTTTTTAAAAAGGAATAGGCACACAGAAAGAATTTTTTTAAAAAGGCAGGACAGCGTAGTGAGACAAAGTGGTACTATTTTTGTGAGACCCAGGAAAATCTACATTTTATATACACTAGGGCCAAGGTTAGAAAAGAAAAAGGCAGTGAAGGGAGCATCAATTACGTAGATGTCTCTAGCTAGGAAGACTGTTGGATCCTGTCTTGTCTCTGTCCTGCACTGGAAAGATAAACTCCTAATTCATTATTAGCGTGAATTACACAAACTTCAGTTTTAGGGGCAGCACATAGCCTGCAGAGCCGATGTTAAAATTGGTATGTTCTTGCTTATGGGAGGCCAGCAAGCCATTTCCTTAATGACTCCTCTGTGGGGCTGGTCCTTCACAGGTTCCTGAGGCCTTTACCTTCTCTTTTGAATAAAAAGTTGGGGGAGAGGGCCCTGAGATTTTATTTTTGTTTACGAAAGAAAAACGAACATTTTAATATTTAACATATGCCGTGTACATCATGTAGGAGGAGCATGTGTTCAAAAGTCTCCCTCTGTCAAGACAGTGGATCTCCTTTAAACAGTATTTTAACAAAGAGGCATAAATCCTGTACTGACCAGTTATAGGGGTCTCTCACCAAGGTGGGACCACCAGGGGAACTAATAAAGTCAGCTCCCAGATCCCCATAGCTCTGATGGTGCCAATTTCTGAGCTGACAAAAACTCAGAACCCTCTCCAGTAAAGACAAAATTTACACCTCTGTCTTTACACTGGAAAGGGGGACAATATTTTGTCTTTGTGAATTACTGTCATGCTGTTAGGCAAACACAGGGAGAGGCAAAGTGTCCCCCTAAGTTTTCATCTTTTTCAGCTAACAATCTTCAATATTTTAGAGAGAAATATTTTTATTTCCTTCAACATCATAGATCTAAATGTAAAAGTTAAAACAAAAACGTTCTAGAAGAAAACATAGGAGAAAATCTTTATGATTTCAGGTTAAGCAAAGGATGCTTAGACAAAATGACAACAACAAAAACCAAAAGGAAGAACCATTAAAGAAATAGATCAATTTGGGTGGTGCCTGTGGCTCAAAGGAGTAGGGCGCTGGCCCCATGTGCTGGACGTGGCGGGTTCAAACCCGACCCCAGCCAAAAACTGCAAAAAAAAAAAAAAAATAGAAATAGATCAATCATATGCATTAGAATTAGAACTTCTTATGCTTTAAAAGATACCACTAAGAAATCAAAAAGACAAGTCACATTAGAAGCATTTCTAATTATGCTCATATATCAGATAAAGGGTTTATATTTAGACTAAATAAAGAAGTCTTACTACTCAACAATAAGACAACCAACCAAATTTACATATGAGGTAGGTTGAGAAGAGGTTCTAAGCTCCAGATATAGGAGCTGCCAGCACCATGGTAGCAGTGGCTGCGACCAGCTGACACTGATGGGAGCTCCTGGAAGAGCCACATACAAATCTACCATAAGTGAGGGAGGCCATGAAGTAGAGTGCCTGGAGAGGCGGCTGGGAGAGGCTGAGAGTGGCCAATATGTGCTATATTTGGGAACAGCAGCAGCTGAGAAAAGCAGATGGTATTTGGTGTACATGTGTGTGGGAGAACCTTATTGCTCACACAATCCCAACCTTCTGTCATCCCTGTCATGAGTCACTCTCAAGGGGAAAAGGGGTCTTACCCGCAGTTGTTTACCTACATTTGTGTGTGGTAGAGAGAGCAATGGGAGTCTAGAGATGGTATTTTAGTGTGCATTTTGCTAAACATAAATAATAACGACTTTCTGCCTTGATACCAAATGTAGTTCAAGCACAGAATCTCTGAGTAGATAGATTACTCATCTAGAGACAAAACAAAACAACACACAAAAAACAAAACAAAACAAAACACCCTTCAAGCCTACAAATGTATATGAGAGAAGTCTAGAAATGGAGTTTGAGCCAACAAAAGATTGAGAAGAAATAAGTAACTCCTAATTGTTTTTATATACCATTATTTATTCTTCACAATAATCCTAGGACATAGGTATTATTATTATTATTATTATTTTCGTGTGTGTGTGTGTGTTTTTTGGCCAGGGCTAGGTTTGAACCCGCCACCTCTGGCATATGGGACCGGCGCCCTACTCCTTGAGCCACAGGCACCGCCCGGACATAGGTATTATTTACAAATGAGAAAACTGAGACTCAGGTGTATAATTTAATCTATCAAGGATTGTACAGGGAGCAAAATGGAAACCCAAGTCAAATCCAGTGCTTTCACTCTGCCAAGATCTCATGCTTTTTGGCAAGAAAGACCCAGGAAAGAGAATTTCATGTTACTTAGCAATGGACAATTTGGAGATGGTGCCTTGAGCCTTGACAGGAATGCCCTGGCACACTAATGGGAATGGGCCTTTTGGGGTTCTCTTCTGTACTCATGGGTAAAACACATTGTTTATAGTTTGGACAAGCCTCTGTATGCCCCAGTTTACTCTTAAAATTGGAGATAATGAATAAACTTATTCATTTATTTTCATCTCCTTCAGTAGAATGTTACCTAGATGAGGGCAGAAACTTGAGTGTTTGTATAGCTCTGAATAGATGCATTCAGTAAATATCTATTGAATTAACGAAAGAAAAGAGTACACTTTTTAATTTCCTAGGGATGTCGTAACAAAGTATTACAAATAAGGTGGCTTAAACAATATGAATTTATTACCTTATAGTTCCAGAGTCCAGGAGTCCAAGATCAGGCTACTTCTCAGGGCTGTGATGGTGAAATATGCCTCCCTCTGTGGCTTCTTCTGTTGGTTTGCTGGCGATATTTGGCATTCCTGGGCTTTGTATGAGTCCAAATTTCTCATTGTTATAAGAACACCAAACATAGAGGATTCTAAACCTTTATAGACCTACCTTACTCCAGCATAACTTCCAAATTACACCCACAATTACCCCATTTCTAAATAAGGTCACATCCTGAGGTTCTGGGGGTTAGCATTTACTCCAGTTGAAAACTTATGTTTACCCCAAAAACCTATTCTCAGATACTAATAGCAGCTTTATCCATAATTGCCGAATAGTAGGAGTATGTTTAGTTTTATAACAAACATAATGCTAGGGCATAGATATTATCATTAGGAGGACCCAGGTATAGGAGCTGCCATCACCATGGTAGCAGTGGCATCTCCTACATACATTATGGTAGCAGACACCTCCTACATATATTATGTTTGTTAAGGCTATCAAACTGCCTTCCAAAGTGGCCATACTATTTTGCATTTCTACTAAAGATGAACGAAAGTTCTTATTGCACTACATCCTTTCCAGTATTGTCGGCATTTGTTCTGGAGTTTGACCATTCTAACAGGTGTGTAATGGGATCTTATTGTTTTTACTTGCATTTCCCTCATAACATAGGATGTGGAACATATTTTCATATATTTTTTATGTTTTTTAGTGAGGTATCTTTTAAGGTCTTTGGCCCATTTTTAATTGGGTTCTTTTCTTATCAATGAGTTTTAAGAATTTTTTGTATATTTTGCTTAGAAGTCCTTTATTAGGTAAGTCTTCTGCAAGTATTTTCTACCAGTCTGTGGTTTATCTTGTTTAGGAATTTTGATAATATGTAATGTATATAGCTTTTTTATTTTGGGACTTCTCAAGGCTTTAGGGTCTTGAATGTACATCGTGTAATACCTATCTTAGTTCATTTGGTCTGGTACAACAAATGAACTGGATAGTTTATAAACAACAGAAATTTATTGCTCACTGTTCTAGAGGCTGGGAAGTCCAAATTCCAGGCAGCAGAAGATTCAGTGTCTGGTGAGGGCTTGCTCTCTGCTTCCAAGACGGCATTTTCACATGGTGGAAGGGGTGAGGCAGTTCCCTTTAATCTCTTTTAGAAGGAAAATAACCCCATTCATGAGGATGGAGACCTTCTGACTTAGTTACTTTCCCAAAGGCCCTCCTTCTTGGTACTATCACATTGGGTACTGGGATCTAGCATATGAATTTTGGAGGGACATCAACATTCATATCATAGCACCTCCCCTTCGACAGAGGATCCCACATGATTATTTTCTATAGAATTTGCTTTGAAAAATGCTGGCAATATAGAAAAATCACTGCTTTGAGAATGAAGAAGTTAATCTTAGAAGGTAGTTGATATTGGCCCCTCAACTTCTTTATTTATGAAGTGCACCAACCATTGACAACTTTTAATGGAGGTTGTTTCAAGGGTAAACTAAGACTAGGTTTGAGAAAATATTTAAAATTAGCAAAGGATTATAGCTATTTGTAGAGCATTGCACTTAAATCCTAATAAGGAGTGTGCCACTTGAATCAGGGGCATGAAGATATCAGTTTTTGTGTCTAATGTCTACATTTAGAAACTGGTATAACAAGAAACTAAAAGATATTTTAATTGCTTAGTTGGAATAAAAATATAGGTTTTCTAACTCTTTGCTAACCTGCTATATTTTGTTTCCTATGATTGTTGGCTGCAGCATGGACTGATGTATTTACTGTGTTGGCTCCACAACCATGTGTCAGAATAGATCACTCAGCAATGGTTGTATTATATACTATTGCCAATCTGGTAAAAGTCTTCTGCAGTGAAGAATAGGGAATAAAGGGAAAGAAGAGTTAAATATCTTGATTTGGGGAGAGAAGAGCCTTAGTTACTTCAATGCTATGTTCTAATCTGCTCCTTTCCCCCACTAACTTCCCAGGACGAAGCTGAACATAGGTGAAGATCATCCAGGTACCTAGGAGTTGGGAGAAATCTGGGCTGACTTTCATGATCTATCACCATGAGTGATATAAACATACTTATGTGTGTTTTAAGAGTTTATACTGCCTGACTGAAGCATAGGGTTTTGAACTGGTATTTTTTTAGGTTTCTGAGGAGAAAAGAAAGCTGCAAATTATGGGAAAAGTACATCAATGCCTATTTGAGACTAGGCATTGTTGGGTTAAAAATGAAGTGTATACATTGAAGTGAATGCTCCTCAGTTCCTTTTCCTTAACAAAGGAAAAACGCATCTAATTCAAATTGATACAATTTTGGAAATAACCATGGTTACTAAAATGGATGCACTTTATGCTCATTGAGAGAAATAATTATGACAACAGTTGCTCTTTTCACAATAGTAAACCTCTTTATGGCAACTGAAAGTGGAAGAATCAGCCTGTGTTTGTAAGCAACAAATTCAAGCCTGAGACTATCCGTTTAAGCCAAACAGCATGGAGGTTGCTGAGATTTAAGATTTGACAAAAACACAGGTATATACTTGAATGAGGAAACAAGGCAATGAAAGTATGGCTCAAATGATTTCAAGAAGTGGAACAAGATGTTTTTCTTTAGTACATTTATTAAGTATAAATTGAGAATGGGGGTCTAGAGAATGGGGCAATAGCACTAATTTGAGATGTAATGACATTAACCAAAATCTACAGTTCTGTTTATTAACTGAGTTGTTTTCTACCATTACCAATGAGTTTTGATTTAGGGGATATCTACAGGCACAAATACATTTTGTGAAAGAAAATTGATGTTTAGATTCATTCCACGTTGTGACAGTGTAAGAGACTGATTTGTATTAGCTGGCCTAATGCCTTGTGACTTATCTCCATTAGAAGAGGATGAAGTACTTTCCTCTCAGTAATCTATTCATACCTGGATTCAACATACACAGAAGTAATATTTTAGAAGCCATTGGAAACAGAACATCTGGATTTTAGACACTTCCCTGCTATTGAACATGTCTTGTTCAAGATCCGTAAAGCATCTGGCCATTTTACTTTATGCACAGCAGTCTGACTATAAAAAAAGAGCAGATGAAATCATGCATAATATTGATTATGGCTGAAATATGAATAAATAAAAAGTATGAAACACTCAGGGAATTATTTCCAATAGGATGTAAATATAAAATATTGCTTGATTTTTTTCTTTATTCAATAACTTTTTTAGCATATATTATTGAGTGCCACCTACATGACAGGTTCTTCAAAAATCTCTTATTTAATTTTAAGGAACTCTTCTAATACTTGATAAATGAATGTATTTAAAATAATGGTCATAATATACACAATAGAGAATATTTAGGTTAAACCAAATTATTTCTAAAAATAAAGATACTGTAAATTTGGGCATCACACACACACAATTACAGCTAAACAAAATCTTCAACTTATAGCTATGGCTTTATTCTATATTATGTTCTTTGCTTATTTCTCTTATTGGCATAGAGATATAGAACATGGCTGAGTCAGCTATTGCTGAGCAAAAGATTATCACAGAATCTCAATGGCGTATAGCAATAAGCACAGGTGCCTGGTCCAGGCCTGCCTTGTGCGTCTCTGAATCTCCATCAGGCAGCAGATTCCAGGGTGCATGTTCTCATTGAGGTGCAAGACAGCAAGCAACACAGGGCCCCTGAAGGCCCAGATAGGGAACTGGCACAGTGTCACTTCCAACACCCGCTTCCATGAGCCAGAATGTTTAAGACAAGGAGGAGGTGGAGAATTGAGGCCAATAATACAATCTACACAATGCATAGTATTAAAAAGCAATGCCTCATTTCTTTATGGCACTGAAGGTTTCAAGGGGAGTGCTTTCTTGCAACAAAGAGAATCATGATCATTGTCATCACCACTGTCATCTCATCACTATGATATGGGGCACATGCCATGATTTCTTTGCACTCTCTTCTAAGTGCTTTACACTTAAGTTTTGCAACTGCCTCATAGAGGTAGTCACTATCATTACCCACATTTACAGCCAAGGAAACTGGGGCACAGAGAAATTAGTAAAATTGCTAATGTTTTCCCCCAAGAAATGAATTTTTAGGTGAGTTTCAAACTGCACTATTTTAGCACAGCCTCATGTATCAGAGGACATTACCATATTTACCTTCTTGTCAGGGTCTATCCTCAAAGAGACAGAGAAGGGGACATGCTTAAAAATGGGGGGCCTGAACACACTAGCGGGCTTTTGCTGGTAAGCTTCTCAGTTCAGTGGCTTAGTCAACCAGACATTGTCCTGGAATGTTAAGTCCATTTTTCTGTCTGGAAATGATGGAGTCAGGACCATTGCTGTTTTCTTCCTTCTCAAGGATTGTTTTGCTCGTCTAGTATGTTTTCCTCTTAGTGAACACATAGGATTTCACTTAAATGTCTTGTCAGAAGATTTTATATGCCTTTTACAGCCAATAAATTAGCAAATCCACTGGTCACATCTGCAGTACCTAACCCTTCACTCTACAGAGTGTGCCCAGTTTCCTCTCTGACTATGGTAGTAACCTGACCCAGAGAGAACTAGAGAGCTAAAGCCAGGGAAGAGTGGAAAAAAAAAAAGATTCTTTAAAGCATTTATTTCCATTTAGAATTTAGAAATGAAAACACAGGCCGAGTCGGGTCCAGTGGGGGAATTACTCTTAGTAGTTTATTAAAAGAAAAAGCAAAACTTCAAAGGAATATGCAGTAATATACACAACCAACTTTTGGGGGGTATGTCTTTATTTAGCACTATTCTTACAAAACTTAAAAAGTTCTCAAATTTAGTTTTTGGATGTGCTCTGAATTTTTTTCTTTCCATAATCCCATGAATTCAAAGTGTACTGCTGCATGTATGAAATTATAGCTGTCCTCTCTTATTTTCATTTCTAGGCATTTAGGAATTATTTATAAAGTCAAGAATTAGGAAAACGCTTCTGAATTTGTTCACTAACAGTTGAGTGCCCAGCAGGTGCTGAGCTGGCTGTGAGAGCTTCAAAAATAACAAGGGTTAGGGTTCTTTGTTTCCAGCACTGTGTCTTAGGGTTTACCTTGGAAATCTGACCCTGACGCTCCAGTCCTTTGCAGGATGGATGACAAGGCTCCATTTAAGGAGGGTGCTGTGACATCTTAGAACAGCAACTAAGAGTTGTTCTTTTCAGGCTCTTCTCAAACCATCAAGAACGTGCCACTGACTAGAAGTGTTTAGTGAATGTGTTTGACGATGATGTCATTTGGGGAAGTTGTTCCTATCTGAAGTGTTTTGGCTTCTCAGCTTTAACTACAGCAATAACTGGTTACTGGATCACAAGATAGCGTTTCAATGAGGGGCAGAGAGGGTGTCTGCCTCATTTATCAGCACCCCCCCAACTTACCTGGGGCCTGGACAACAAAAGGAGGGGGGTGCAGTCTTGTGAAGTCTTGTCTTCTCAGCACTGATTTGCTTGGCCAGAACAAACATTTTTTAAAAAATTCAAAACTATTTATTGACTTCCTGTTATGGGCTGGACAGTAGGTACTGAAGATAAAAAAGGAAACAAGAGTAATTTGTGGCTTTCTGGAGTGTTCAGTGGGAGCGGGGAGGAGGGGGATGTAGCGATCACTTAATGAATAAACTGACATACAAGTAAAGTAGCTTTAAATTGTGGTTTGTGTTAAAGAGAAACCAAGGGGGCTGAGATGGGGAATAGCTGGCCAGGGAGCGTTGAGGGGTCATCCTTGCTCTTGGTGCTTTCTGCTCAGGTGTCTGTGATCGAGGCTTCCTCCTCGTGCTCAGACAGGAAATCATCCAGAAGAGTTGCTTTAAGACTTGGTGAGCGAAACAATGGTCCATGCACAACAAGGTTCTCGGGAGACCTTGACATTCTGCTCTCTAACTCCCAGACGGAGAAGAGCCTTGGTTTTCCTGCAAGGGAGTAATGCATTCTGGGGCCCTGTTGAGCTGACAAATGCCTTTTCTTCAATTTAAATGACTTATGGGTCAGAGACAATGCCTTCTGTGGATAACGTTCCTGGAGGCTCAATTATTAAAAGAAAAATTACTCTCAGCTAGAACATGTTGTCTTTTTAGTTTTCAGCATGTTTGTGTATATTCTGTGCTGAATTGGTGTTACACAGATACTCCGTACTAATAGCAAAATAACACAAAATTAATCGCAAAACAACACAAAATTAATGCAACTAATGAATTCTTTTTTTGCTAGGATCATTAATGACTTGGATTATGTAAATTAGCACAGTGCTAGACACAAACAGCGTTTTAAAAAATATTTGTTGATCACTACGACACCCAAGGAACTTGAAGAATAAACCCGGAGTGCTGTGGTGCAGACACACCAGGGCCAGAGGAGCTCTGGTTAACTGCATTTTTACGGATGCTTCTCTAAGAGGTTTTGTTAAACAAGTCATGTGTGTGTACATGTCAAATGTTTCTCAGGAATATCTATCGTACCTACAAAAGCAGAACATTTGGAGCAAAATTTAAGACATTTTTTGAAACATAGATGAACTGATTTTATAAACCTCTTCCAGAAGGTGGATTTTAGGGTTTTCCTTACCAGGAGAACCATAGGACTACATCGATGACTGGTCACAGAGGTAGTGACAGCCACTATCTGGCTGTCCCAGATAGTACAGTCACGTGGGCAGGACAGTACAGGATGGGTCAGTGTATGGGACCCACACCTAACCCCTTTCTTGCTTCAACACAAGGCTGGGAGTGGACAGCCTTGCTAAATAAATAGATTTTTGCCTACATGGGGCTAACCAAGTGAAGGAATAAACTTAGCAGGGTTTTTCCACATGTGAAGAGGGTCTCCAGATCCTAAAACCCTGTGTCTTTCCTGACCTGTCTCTCACGGGTTCATGGACAGGCTGCTTTTCTCCGGTTTTATGACTAGCTCAAGGTCACTCAGAAGAACTGGCTTCTCAATAGCTAGGAATAGAGAAGGATGGAAATGAGAGGTGCAAGGAAAAGTCCTGAGAACGATTTTTATGTCCTTCCTTCCTTCTTTTTCTCCTTTTCTCCTCCTTTTCATCTTTTTTCTTTTCTTTCCTTCTTATACTCCTTTTTACAAAAAAGTCTGGCTTACCTGCCTGCTTCTGTCATCCCTTGGGGACGAGCAAGGCTGTCAATAATATTTCCTGGCTAATTAGCCACCCGAGCACCTTGTGAGGCAGGGGAGTGAAGCAGAACTAGACTGTGCCCCAGTCACTCTGTGCAGGCATTAGCCGGGCAGTCTGCGGTAAGTACAAAGCTACTGATCCCAACCCCCACTGCAGCAGATGTGCCTGTTATCTACATGCCCTTCAGAGGATGCAGGTTGAGCCTGCGTAGTAACCTTGTAACTTCCTTGACCTTCTGTTGTCTTTGAGGATGGGTGGCCATGCACCAAGGGCACGTGCCGGCCTGACCTTCCCTGAATCACAAGATTTTCACATGCACCCAAACCCTACAATTGTATAAAAGGAAGGCCAGAAATTGAGTTGGTTGGCCCAGTCTTTGGGACTGTCTTTGGGAGTCTCTCAGCCAGTGAATAAAGTGACTTCCTCTTTCAACCGGTGCCCAAGAGTCTTTTTGTCTGCATTGGCTCCTGATACACTTGCTTCAATCTTGTGACCATCTTAACAAAGTGACATGCTCACTGGCTCTCCTTGAAGGCATAAGCCACAGGTCTTAGCAGCCATGCTGACCAATAGTGACACACCAGTCACTCTCAGCTGAAAGCAACTCTTGGCACCCTGGGCCTGAGTCCAGGATAAACTTTTGTATTTCTTTGGAACTCTGGCATTCTCAGAGGTATGTAATTGAACAGATGCTGAGTATTGGTTTTGACATTTTTATTTGTTTGTTTGTTTTGGTCTTTTGAACAAGTTAAGGCAGTAAAAACCTTCCCTGTAACATCTAAGGTGAACTCTTTTCCTTATTTTTTTACCTGGTCACACACAAAATACAGGAAATTATAGAGATGAGTAGACTAACAGTGCTCCTCAACTTTAAGGCACTCGTAAGTCTCCTGGGGGTGAGGATTCGCATTCAGCAGGTCTAGCAAGCTCCTGGTAGTGCTGCTGCTGCTGCCTCAGGACCACACTTTGAGAAACAAGGGGCTGTTATGTAAGTTTTGAGAACCCAGGCTTCAGAAAGTACTCTGGAGTACAGATTCCTGTGTTTTAAGGCTGTTTATTTTTGCCAGATCCAATTTGCAAATGTGTCCTTAAGTGATGCTGAGTGGGATGGCTTTAGTGAAGCTGCACAAATTAGCCTGAAAGATGACAGCCTGAATACAAGAGACAGTCTGCCCACAGCCGAAGCCTTCTACAGGCTGCGCTGCTCCCTGCCTTCAGGAGCCTTGCCTTTTTGACACAGTGAGAGCGTGGAGACCCATGCGGGAGACTTGGAGGCACTTCAGACACCCACGGCTGATACGAGGAGGAGACTTCTCTATTTCCAGTAATGCTTTGTGAACCTGAGTGAAGCTGACTTCTGTCTGCCTCGGTTTCTACAGTCACGAATTGTGAATTTACGGGATGGATCTTTTCCACTATAGCTTGAGGGATGGAGGAGGTTCTTTATTGAGATTATACATTCAAACTTGGAGATTATGACTCACCTGCTACGTATTTCATTATAATCATGTCGCATTCAGATAGATGTAGGCAAATGCATGCAAATATAACTTTGAATAATAATAAAAATGGTTTATAATATGTGATGGATAGCTCACACAGTTCCATGTAGCAATATATTTAACCCCCCTGAGGATCTCATGAGGATATTAGAATTATCACTATTTTAAAGACAGTGGAATAGAGGTGCTCAGATGACAGGAAACTCTATCCTGCATCAGATTGAGCATTTGGACCATCTGTGGCAAGAGGTTGCAAATTGGGTACCCACAGATATGTTTCGTTTGAGCTTCCTAAAGATTTTTTTTAAAAATTGAATTGGCTTTTGACAATCCCGGGTTATTCTCCACTTCTTTTGGATAATCAGAGCATTCTGACATGTTAGGCTGGTGTTTCCACTAAGCAGCCATCAGCTGGTGTGGAATCCACTTGTACTTCTCAGAGGGCCGGTTCACCTGAATGTTATTATTTCCTGGCTGTGGTCTTATCTGAGTTTGAAATGGCCATGTGCACTGTGACTATCAGAGATCTCTACATAGCTGGGAATCACTGGTCTTAGGTAGAATTCGATTGAGCTTTCTCAGGGATGGAAGTCACTGGGCTGGGTTTCCTGGGGCCTGGGAACTAAAGACAAATAGCCCCACCTTCAAGATGTCTTTCTGCTGCCATCCAGACAGAAATATTTTCAGAGTTTCCAGAAGCACAATATTTACTGTCGTGAATGGTCCAGGAACATGGGTAAGTAACACTATTGCTAGCGGGCAGGACTCCACACTGATTCCCTGGGTCCCGACTTGCCTCTCTCCTTGTCAGATTCATCATTTTGCCTGCACCTTGATTTTTGCAATAATTCCTGCAGAAGGTGCTAAGTGAACCTCTGGGCTTTTTATTTTTAAAGCCCTCATGTTATACATGCACACACAGAGAGAAATATACAACATGTACACACAGAGATGTACAGTATACACACACACATAGAGAGAAAGAGTTGTGGGATTGTTTTACTTTTTAAATGTTTTATCTTTAAAAGAGTTGGGGTTTTTTAAAATAATTATTTGAATAAAGGTATTTTTGAAGTCAGTTTGGGCATGGCCAACTCTTCACTCCTCACAATCTTGGTCATCAAAGTCGTGGTGCTGTCAGGGAGACTGGGACTAGGGGACAGTCAGGTGTGAGACTGTGTTTGGGTGTGTGTCTGTGTAAGTGGGAGATCTTTTCTGAAGAGATGGGGACTGTCTTGAAGGAAAACTGCATTTTGCCACTGATGAGGCAGGAAGGGGCAGGTTAACAGGCTTTGATTAGCCTGAAACACTGGCTAATTTCATCAGCATCCAGCCCTCATGTAGGGTGGGAGTTTGGGAGGAGCTCATTGTTATTCCTGAGGCATCCTGGGGTCCCTGGCCTGGAGGAAACAGTACCTGTGGCTATAAATCTCTGTGTTCCTGACTTCTGCAATCCCTCAGCAAAGCCCTCCTGCTTTCCAGTCTGAAGCAGTTTCAACGAATGTGTTTTTGAACTGTCTATCCTTGGGGAACACTGGGGCCTCAACCAGCCTGCTCAGCTGCAAGGGTGGCAGGGGCAGGAAGGCTGGGTCAGGCCTGCCCACTGTTAGCCAAGGCAGTGTCAACACGTGCACCGGGCAGAGGGAGCAGAAATCATGGAAAGGGAGAGGAATGGAGCTATTATTCTCATCGTACAGAAGAGGAAGTAGAAACACGCGAGTAAAACCATCTGCCTAATGTCATCCAGGTGGGAATTTGTAAGCTAGGTGTTAAACCCGGGCCGTCTGATTCTACTGCCCAAGCTCGTAAACACCCCCCACTAGGGTGCTATAAAGCAGAGAGGGGAACAGAAACAAGGCTGCGGTGAGCCAGTTAGAAGAGGGGAACTGAGAGGGAAAGTGGAGAGTTTCCCACTGGTGGAATCACATCCCTGAGGAAGGTCGCCTGAGACTGGAAACCAGCGAACCGAGGTTCCCACTTTTGCTGCTTGCCAGTTAACGTGGCTTTGAGCTCCAGTTTCCTTGTCTACCAAAATAGGAATGAGAACCCGGTAAGTGCTCATAAGGATGAAAAGAAATGAGTTAGACAGCACACGTCTTACAGTGGCAGCACTCTAGATGTTGAACTCCATTTCTGTTAACAGCTTAGGAAGCTTCACTTGGCCATGGCACCTGTGTGCACAATAAGCCACTTGCCTTCTGTGACGCGTCGTCTGGGCCCCTGTTCCTACGTCTGTTGTTGGGTAGAGAAGTCATCTTCTTTATCTGGCTCTTGCTTCTCTGTTGATTTTTCCATGAGCCTGGAAGAGCTGCACATTTTCCTTCTTTACAGGATCAGGGGACTCAGCCTCCACGTCCTGTGTTACTGACTGTCCTATTAGTGACTGCCATCGCTGAGAGGTGTCAGGCACAGTCACTGCTACGAACTCCATAGCCACTTGGACTCTTAAGGACCGCAGTTTTCCTATCTCACTGTAGCAAGATTGTTTGCTCAAAGCCAAACAGAATTGATTCTTCTATTTTCTTTCCAGTGACTGATGCCATCTCACAGGTTACCAATCCCTGTTTTTACTGTCTCTGCTACTGTGTAGAGGATGCTTTCTAACTGGATGCAGTGGGTGGGGACAGACAGTGTGAGCAATTGGTAGGAGAGAGGGCAGTGATACCACCTTTGTTCCCATCTCAATACCTTACTGTGTCTACCTAGGACCAGTGTAGGTCCAGCAGTGACACAGCAAGGCTTAGTGCCCTCCAGTCTTCCCTTTCAGGGACCTGCCCTGTAATTAACTTCACCCTCCTCTTCTTGTTTCATTCTCTATAGGTTGTTAATTGATACTTAACTTGAACTGTATTGCTCCTAGCAATGTTGACTTTTGATAGAAAAACGGTGAATAGGATGTAATCTATATGACAACAGGAGCATTGTCTGTTTCAATCACCACTGTACATCCTACCACAATGTCTTACTAGAGTCTAAAGACCTAATTTTTAATTCAAGTAAGTCACTGGAAAAAGTTAACATGGCTTTGAGCTCCAGTTTGAGCTCCATATTAAGAAGCTCTGATGCTGTCCTTGTTGTTGTTGGGGATTCATTGAGGGTACAATAAGCCAGGTTACATTGATTGCATTTTTTAGGTAAAGTCCCTCTTGCAATCATGTCTTGCCCCCAGAAGGTGTGGCACACACCAAGTCCCCACCCCTCTCCCTCCTTCCCTCTCTCGGCTTTTCCTTCCCCCACCATGACCTTAATTGTCATTAATTGTCCTCATATCAAAAGTGAGTACATAGGATTCATGCTTCTCCATTCTTGTGATGCTTTACTAAGAATAATGTCTTCCACTTCCATCCAGGTTAATACGAAGGATGTAAAGTCTCCATTTTTTTTTAATAGCTGAATAGTATTCCATGGTATACATATGTTTTTTGCTGTGCAGGCCATTTTCAATCTCTGTTGCATATTCTTCATTTATTTTCTTGACCATTCGAAAACTTAAAAAAAAAATTTAGCTTAAGGGCCAGAGAAAAATAGGCCAAGGGCCAGTTCTGGCAATGCTGGTCTCCATCATAGAATTTCTTGCCATTTACCACTTCTAAACTATGAGAACATACATAGGAGAGATGGAACATTGTTTTATTTGCTTTACAGTTTGTTTCCACTGTCTAGTACAGTGACTTACAGTTGTTGAATAAATGTTTAATAAATGAATGAAAAAAAAGCTCTGATGCTATGACAGAGCTTAATATGCCTATGTCTTTAGCATTTTGCCTGTAATTATTCATTGATTAATTAAATACGAATATTAACATCTACTACTTTGTAGTTATTGGGCTGATGATGAGAAGAGAAAGATAAACAGGGCACAGTTCACAGTGCCATAGAGAGTGAGGGCTGGCAGGATAGGCCTTTCAGAACAGTGATGAAATGAATGGGAATTAGCCAGGACACCTGGAGGAATGGGGGATCTTTCTAAGCAGAGATTAATATGCACGAGGTCAAGAAGGTGTAATGTGCATGGAAAATTCTTTGTGGTGAAAGTAGTTCAGAATGCCTATTCAGGATGACATGAGCAAATATTGAGTGAGATGAGGCTGAAGATAAGTGAGATAAGGTAAGAAGTTATGAGAAGTAAAGAATTTTTTTTTTTTTTTTTGAGATAGAGTCTCACTATGTTGCCCTGGGTAGAGTGCTGTGGCATCACAGCTCATAGCAAGCTCCAACTCTTGGGCTTAAGCGATTCTCTTGCCTCAGCCTCCCAAGTAGCTGGGACTACAGGCGCCTGCCATAATGCCTGGCTATTTTTTGTTGCAGTTGTCATTGTTGTTTGGCAGGCCTGGGCCGGGTTCGAACCTGCCACTCTAGGTGTATGTGGCTGGCACCCTGACGATTGAGCTACGGGTGCCATCCAGTGAATACTATTTTAAAGAGTTTGAACTGTTTCCTCAAAGACACCAAAGGATTTTAAACAAGGATAAAATGTAATTAGCTATGTGTTGATTTACCCACCTGCTTCCCTGAGGATTTTCTTTTATACCCAGATTTGCCATCAGCCACAATAGGTGTGCAGTGTAGATGTGAATAAAGGTTTTATTTATTTACATTAAATACGACCATAGTCAGTGATGGGAGAGATAAAAGAGATCAATAGTAACCAAACAGTTCTTTGGTTGGCATATCTATTTTTAAAACCCATTAAATAGAAAATTTCAAGCATACACAAAATAAGCAGGAAGTTTAATTAGCCTCCCTGAGCACGTCCCTCAGCTTTGATAATTGTCAATATTCTACCATTCTTGCTTCACCTGTGCCTCTACCCATTTACCCTACCTCAGTTATTTACCCTACCTACCTCACCGTTAGACTTTATTTTTAGCATCTCTTTTAAAGACCCAATTTAGATGCTGTATACTAAAATGCACCAGCTGTAGAGCAGGGCTGTCCAATCTTTTGACTTCTCTGGGCCAGACTGGAAAAAGAAGAGTTGTTTCAGCCACACATTATTAGATACACAAACACTAACTAAAGCTGATGAGCAAAGAAAAAAAGTCCATGCATAACTTTTATGATATCCGCCACCACAGATAAGCAAAGAAGTCCTCACATAATAATCCTAATTACACAGCAGCACATTCAGAAAGTCTTTAAGAATCATTGAGTAGGTCCCAAGTTTGTAATCACTAATATAAACAATGTACGTATTTAAGGAATAAAACATCTTTGTTTTTAAATATATTTTTTCATATAAAAGTAGATGAAAAATGGGCAGCAAAAAACTAGCGGGATATTTGACCTTGTATTTGAGAAACTAATATGTCAGTATTGGGTTTGATGGAAGTAGTTGCAATTCTCAGCGAGTTCCCAAGGTGCTCATCAGATATTTTGGTTCTGATTTTATTCTTAATGTGCTTAATTCTTGAAAATAGCTGCTTACAAATGTGATGCCAAAAAGTGATGACATGAATGAGGTGTGATTGTGAAGTGAGGGATATTTCTCTCTGGGAAGATAGGACCAATAAAAGTCTAGTAAAGGGACATGCTCAAAATTTTCTTTAAGGTGAACATCAGACTGCAGCTGTAGTCATTCCATTTGAAAACTGACAGGTAACATATTTATGTCGACTGAAAATGGAGTCACAAACACACCAAAATATTATTTTCCTAGAAATCTCAAAATCTGTTCTCAAACTGAAAAGCAAGGCAGCATATTTTTGCTGTTCATATGATTGTGTTTAGCCAACATGTGGCAATGCATAATATTGTTTGCCTTAATTTGAGCTTGCCATAATTTTGGTTTTGTTTGGAATGTGTTATGGTTTGAAACATTGTATTGATAAGTTGGTTTTAAACTTGAAGACACATGTTTAGCCCATTTAAATGACTGGTTAAATCCACTAAAAGTGCTAAATCGGTAAACCAGTTTTCATTACCAAGTTCTGGCACAAATTTGGTTTTTGATACCATAAATAACTTGATAACATGTCACAAATCATAAACTCTTTGCAACATTTGGTCTTGACTTAGCCATCTTACTTCCACAAAGGAGATAATGTCACTATAGTCAACATCAATACTTTTAAGAAATTCCTGGAATTGGCGATGATTTAATCCCTTGGCCCTTATGAAATTCATAGTCTTGATGATAATTTTCATGGCATT
The DNA here is from genome assembly GCF_027406575.1 of Nycticebus coucang. Taxonomy (NCBI): domain Eukaryota; kingdom Metazoa; phylum Chordata; class Mammalia; order Primates; family Lorisidae; genus Nycticebus; species Nycticebus coucang. Next base: position 16,833,606 of record NC_069785.1, on the reverse strand, counting down.
AACCGTTTTTAAAGCTTTTGCTCATAAATTTTCTCCGTGTACTATGCAATGATACTTCATCAAACCTGAGTTTTGGGTGGCAATTGCATCATCTTCTATTAATTCAACAAGTCCCTCTCTTTTACCTACCATCACCAGGGCACCATTAATCACTACCCCAGAGATGTTGACAAGGGTCAAAGAAAGTAGTTTTAACATATTTTTTATTGCTTCATATAAATCTCTTGATTTTGTTGTGCCTTTTAATGGCACTAAAAAAGCCATTTCTTTGGAGACATTGTCTTTGTCGTCAATACCTCTAATAAAAGTGGCAAATTGAGCCATATTTATAGCATCAGTGCTGTTATCTGTTGTTAAAGCATAAAATTTAAAATTAGCAGCTTTACTCTCCAAACTTATTTCAATAGATTTTCCAGTTTTTTAAATTCGCCTGGCTATAGTCTGGTGAGAAACATTGATTTTAGAAATATTCCCCTTTTTTCAGAGCAAATTATATCTGTCTATGCTTTCCATACATTGCTTAATAAACTCACCATCAGTTAATTGTTTTGATTATTTTGCTATTAAATATAGCTTTTACAATGGAATGCATCTGAGTTGTAACTTAGAAAAATTTTTTTATTAAGAAGACAGATTTATTTTCAGTCCCACTGTTTTGTCCTTAGACATAATCCTCCATATGCATTGAATGTGTATATATATATATATAAAATGTCTTTTCAAGTTATAGTCTTTGAAAATTTGCACCAATTCCCTACAAATTAAGCAAAGTGCCTTACTATTTGCCTTGACAAAAAATACTCATCTGTTCACTTTTCACTGAACAATCTTCTTTTATCCATAATTTTTCTTTTGGGGGATTCTGTTTTCTTTCGAGACATTGTAGAAGCCATGCTGGGATTTAAAAAATAATAATAGATAGATAAGGGATGATGAAAATTAATTGACAGGAAAATATAAAGCTAGGTTTGGGCCCTTCCACATTAGGTGGAGGGCTGATAGTGAAGTGTGGCAGGTGGTGTGTGAGGTACTAGGGAGGTCTGGAAGTACCCTCTATAATCTATAAAGTAGGATCAAATGCCTAATGTTGCAGAGGTGGGTTGAAATGTTATTGATATTCGCTGCCTCGCTAAGTCACTGTGAGCACGTGTAACATCTGGTGGTGTCAATTGAACTGTCTGTGATTAGAAGATGATGTGCTGGAAGCCACACACTGCCATAATACTGAAGCCATGCACAAATATCGAGAGTACACATATGTTTATTTTATGTGACATCATTACATAATGGTGTCATCTACAAAGTTCGTGCTTAAGAACCACACCCTCATGTTCCACCAAAAAAAGAAGAAAAATCACAAAATAAATTCTATAACGTTTTAAGTAAGTTTATGATTTTGTGTTGGGTCACATTCATAGCCATCCTGGGCCACATGCGGCCCACAGCTGAGGGTTGGACACCCCTGGGTTGGAGTTTTGGCTTACACCAATGCCTCTGCTCAACAGATTATTGGCAGCCATCTGGAAGCAATAGTGGAATCCTGGATAACCCTGGAGATGCAGCAGGGAGCTGAGCTAGAATGAACGGGAGGGCGACGAGGGGGTCAGGGGGCTGTAATCTGCACACTTCTCTATGCTTTCCTTTTTGATCTACATGGAAACGTCTAGGCCTTTGGTCCTCCTAGGCCAGCTGCACATCATGTGGGAAGGGTAAAATGAATCCACATCACAGGGTGCTACTTCTTTCTAAACTGTGTGCCTGTTTCTTCAAACCAGTTGTTACTGAGGTATAATATAGATACAAAAAGTATGCCGACTTCAACAGTTCAATTAATCTTGACAAATTTATACATAGCTCTGAACAACCACCTCAACCAAGAGGCAGGACGTTTTCATATCCTCAGAAAGTTTCCTGTGCCCCTTCCCAGGTTTTTCCCTCTTGCCAAAGCAACCTCTTCCCGTAGTTCCTGCCTAAGATTAGTTTGGCATGGTCTAAGATGTCTCTAAGTAGAATCATTCGGTACATTCTCCTTTGTGTCAGTGTCTGTTTCTGAGCAAAACGTCTGTGATACTTATCCACTTCGTGTATCAGTGGTTCATTTCCCTCGGACCACAACTTGGTTATCTGTTCCCCTGATGACGGCTGTTTGCTTTGTTTTCAGTTTGTGGCTATTATGACTAAAGCTGCTATGAGTGATATATTTAAGTCTTTCTATAGAAAATTTGTTTTTATTTCTCTTTGGTAAATACCTAGAAATGGAATTACTGAGTTAAAGGGTAGATGTGTGTTTGTTTAACTTTTAAAGATGCTTTCAAATAACTTCCCAAAGTGACTATATCATTTTATACTTCTGCTAGCAATGTCTGTGAGTTCTGGGTGCCCAGCCTCTTTGCTTATGTCCAGTGTCTTTTACTTTAGTCGGCCTTGTGGACCCACAGCCCTATCTCATTGAGGTTTGATTTTCCCCTGAATGACTAATGATGTTGAGCTCTTTCTCATATGCTTAATGGTCATTTGTATTTTTCTTGGGGAAGTGCTTGTTTAAGTCTTTGGGTCAATTATTTATTGAGTGATACACAATTTGGAAAATATGTACGTATCAACTAAGAGATGCTGTCACCAAACTTCCCAGAGAGCAGATGTCTGGACACCCTGAGGAAGACCTTTCTATTTGGGAAGACCACCTTAGCAGGTCCTTTTGGGATGTGACATGAGAATCCTACCTGGGACTGTTCTAAACCTTTTAGGGGCTGACCTTCATTTTAAACATTGCTGGAGAAGACGTGGGCAGATTTGTCAAGGAGTCTGTCAAGGAGTCAAATGGCCTTCTTGGTGGGGGGGCGGGCATGGTGCTCTAGCCCTTGGAAGTTTTTTTTTTTTACATTTGAAAGTTACCGAACTTGATCATATGTTCTGGGGTAGTCCTGCTTGGCCTAGCTCTGAGGTGCAGGTCACTGGAGGAAAAGTCATGTTTTGAATTCTAAATCTGTTAGCACAAGCCCAGCAAGACGTTCTAGAGAGCTGGCTGAAAGCACGGGGCATGGCAGAGTTAGCACTCCTGCTGCAGAAAGGGTCTGGGAAGTGTGTGCATGTGTGTGTGTGTGTATGTCACAGAGGAAGGAAAAAACTGTACCTTTTACCCAGGGTTAACTTATCACTTAGTCACACATTTTACTTTCCCTCCACCCCAGAGATGCTTTCTGTCCTCCACAGCCCTGAGTGTGCTATGTTGTCGCCAACATCGGGGTTATTGGCTTCTCCTCTGGGGTACTGGGAGGCCATTCAGACAGGTAGCTGGAAGGGTGGCTACATCATCTGCAGCCGGTTCTGACTGATGTCAGGGTCAGCTGCTTTGAGGCAGTTTGGATGGTACAACATTGTGCAGAGTAGATGAGAATTTCTACACGTACGTATGTACCTGTGGGTGGGGAAGGTCATGGTCAAAGTACAAATTTCTAGTCCACGTCCAAAACTGATTTCTTGAGTTGACATGAGATTTATCAAAAAGCCCTTCTGTACAAACGAATACACGTTTTCAGCTAACGAACTCTTAGCAAAGTCTCTCGAGGTGCCAGTGCAGCAGCGTGTCCTAGCTGGGGGCACAGAAAATGACCTGCTCTATTTTCTTTGGTTATGTTAATTTGATAGACACACTTCATTTTTCCCTCTTCATCTACTTATTTTCTCTTGTGCAATCATTGCAGGCTTGTAATGTAAAGGGTTCAATCTCACAGGGAGACTTTCTCCCGTTTTCCTGTAATGCTTTGTGTGGGAAAACCAGAGGTAATTATAACATTGGGCAGAGAAACTGCCTTTTCCCTCAATTTTCTCCGAGAAACCACCACCAAAGCACCTGGTTTCTGTGTTATCTCATGCCTAGATCACCACAGTACTCCCAGACCCTGATTTTTGGCAGTGATAGCAGCAAATGCAATTAAGAGTAATGCATTTCATGGGACTGAAGGGAATCTGTGGTGTCTTTTCTCTGAGCCATTAATACCTTCTTGGTTTGAATATACAAACCCCACCTTCATTGATTTATTGTGCAAAGGGAGTGAGATATTAGCAAGGAAAGAAAGACATGCTCTGGATAAATAGAAAGGACTCAAAGTGGATGGATTCGTTTGAATGTTAAGGGGTATATACCTTATTTTATGAGGTGGAATAGTTCAGATACTGTTGGTTAGGATAAGCTAATTCATGAAAAAAGCCACAACCAGGGCATAGCCAGAATCCAATGACTCTGACTGGATTTCAGTTAAGCTCAATTTCAGACCCAGATGAATAGTAAGTGCCTTATCAGCAATTCTTCATGGGTTTATAGCTCCTTTGTTGGTTGGGGACCCTTAGTCAGGAGATGAATGTTCCCTTCTAAGGGTGAGAAATCCAGCAATAAACTCAATACATTTCAAGCACAAAGATACTCGTTCAAAAATCTCAGCTTAAAAGTCTTCTGGGATGATGGAGAATCAAAGACACAAGGACTTTATTTTTTTTAAGCATTAGTGAGAAAGGGAAATGTAGGCCCTCCAGATAGTAATGACATCCCCAGTGAGCACTTCAGCTATAGAAGAAGCAAAAATGAGTCAAAATTCATACATCTACAGGGGCTAATTATGAGACTATTTGTAGAGGAGCTTAAACAGAGGATCCTGCTTAACTCTACCTATGGGTGTCTTGCCAGACAATTGCACAAACATTTAACCCAAGGAGGAGAAGAAGTTGTCCCCACTGTCCTGCGTGATGGTGCATGCTCTGATGACCTGATGTCTTTCCAATACCCTGTAGTGGAAAGTATCAATTTCTCTGCACTTTTAAGTGGCTAATAGGAATGTCTTTGAGACCTTTAATTAAGGGCTAAAAGCTAATCCCAGAAATTTCCTATTGTCAAGAATTATCCCCATTACAAACTCAATTTGCCACAAAGAAAAAACTGAAACAATAGATGAAAGGGAAAAGAAAAAAAATGAAGAAAAGAAAAGAAGATGAGCATTTAATTCAATCTCCATATAGCTTCCCCTTTACACATAACCTTTCTGTTTGACACATCTGCTTCCATAGGGATAAAACTTTCTTGTCACTAATCCCTAGATAACACCAGTCAGGAGAAATAGGAATAGATACAATAATAGATTTGGGTCTCTGGATTTTTCACTTAGCCACCACAAGGGTAGAAAAGGGGCCAGATAAAAAAATAAAAGGCTCTAGACAGGAAATATCTATTTCTTCATGGAGAGAATACAAGGATTTGATGGACAGAAACCTAGAATGTATACTAGACAGTTTTTCATTCTTAAGGTAATATTGTAAATACTCTGTAGTGGATTCATTTCGCCTTGACCAAGTAAATGTGTATACATTATAGAGTTCCATATCAGCACTGTTTTCAATAGCAATTAACAGGAAATAACCTAATTTTATACCAGTAGTTGACTACGTAGTGTTTAGATTAGTGGTTAGTAAACTACATATTATGATGCAAATAGAGCCTGTGGCCTGTTTTTGTCAAGTTTTATTGGAATATAGCAACACCATCAATTACATGTTACGTGGTACCTATGTAGTCTTACTGACTTGAGGAGTTATGATAAAGGCCATATAATTCATAAAGCCTGAAGTATTAACCATCTGACCTTTACAGAAGAAAATTGATAACTACTGATGTAAGTGATTGCACCTGTTATTTAAAAAATGCAAAATATTGGTATATGATGATGTGAAAAAATAATCTGAAAGAGAAAAAAGATCCAAAATAGTGTGTGTTTAAGTATTTTGGGATTCCATTTGCCTAAAAACAAAGATCCGATACATTAAATGTCCTGGAAGAATGTACCTGTAAGAACATCTTATTGAAGCAACGGGTATTCATGAATTTTTTTAGAGACAGAGTCTCATTTTGTCACCCTCAGTAGAGTGCTGTGACGTCACAGCTCACAGCAACCTCCAGCTCTCGGACTTAGGTGATTCTCTTGCCTCAGCTTCCCAAGTAGCTGGGACTACAGGTGCCCACCACAGTGCCTGGTGAAGAACATTTTTTTTAATTAATTAATTAATTAATTTTTTTTTATTGTTGGGGATTCATTAAGGGTATAATAAGCCAGGTTACACTGATTACATTTTTAGATAAAGTCCCTCTCGCAATCGTGTCTTGCCCCCAGAAGGTGTGGCACACACCAAGGCCCCACCCTCCTCCCTCCTTCCCTCTCTCTGCTCTTCTTTTCCCCACCCCTCCCTCCTTCTTTCTCTCTCTGCTCTCCCATTCCTCCACCCCCACCATGACCTTGTCATTAATTGTCCTCATATCAAAATTGAGTACATAGGATTCATGCTTCTCCATTCTTATGATGCTTTGCAAAGAATAATGTCTTCCACTTCCATCCAGGTTAATATGAAGGATATAAAGTCTCCATTTTTTTTAATGGCTGAATAGTATTCCATGGTGTACATATACCACAGCTTGTTAATCCATTCCTGGGTTGGTGGGCATTTAGGCTGTTTCCACATTTTGGCGATTGTAAATTGAGCTGCAATAAACAGTCTAGTGCAAGTGTCCTTATGATAAAAGGATTTTTTTCCTTCTGGGTAGATGCCCAGTAATGGGATTGCAGGATCGAATGGGAGGCCTAGCTTGAGTGCTTTGAGGTTTCTCCATACTTCCTTCCAGAAAGGTTGTACTAGTTTGCAGTCCCACCAGCAGTGTAAAAGTGTTCCCTTCTCTCCACATCCACGCCAGCATCTGCAGTTTTGAGATTTTGTGATGTGGGCCATTCTCACTGGGGTTAGATGGTATCTCAGGGTGGTTTTGATTTGCATTTCTTTAATAGTAGGGATGATGAACATTTTTTCATATGTTTATTAGCCATTCGTCTGACTTCTTTAGAGAAGGTTCTATTTATGTCTCTTGTCCATTGATATATGGGATTGTTGGCTTTTTTCATGTGGATTAATTTGAGTTCTCTATAGTTCCTAGTTATCAAGCTTTTGTCTGATTGAAAATATGCAAATATCCTTTCCCATTGTGTAGGTTGTCTCTTTGCTTTGGTTATTGTCTCCTTAGCTGTACAGAAGCTTTTCAGTTTAATGAAGTCCCATTTGTTTATTTTTGTTGTTGTTGCAATTGCCATGGCAGTCTTCTTCATGAAGTCTTTACCCAGGCCCGTACCTTCCAGTGTTTTTCCTATGCTTTCTATGAGGAGTTTTATTGTTTCATGCCTTAAATTTAAGTCCTTTATCCATTTTGAATCAATTTTTGTGAGTGGGAAAGGTGTGGGTCCAGTTTCAGTCTTTTAAATGAAGAGTTCTTCCAACACCATTTCTTGATTCCAAGTGTCTGTCTCTATTTTTGTGTCAGTACCATGCTGTCTTGACCACTATGGCTTTGTAGTACAGCCTAAAATTTGGTATGGTGATGCCTCTACCTTTATTTTTATTACTAAGAACTGCCTTAGCTATACAGGGTTTTTTCTGGTTTCATACAAAACACAGAATCATTTTTTCCAAATCTTGAAAATACGATGTTGGTATTTTAATAGGAATGGCATTGAGTAGGTAGATTGCTTTAGGAAGTATAGACATTTTAACAATGTTGATTCTTCCCTCAAGACCCCACCATACTGAGAGGCCCAACCAGACATGGTGGCTAGAAAGATACTGTTAGAAGGAATGACTAAAACCAATGTGACTGGATGTCTGTGATTATTTTTATTGTATACCCTGTAAGCATTTAAACAATACCTGCCTCTGCAATATTCTGATCACGCAAACTCACCCAAGCTTGTATCAGCCCACATTATATAAACTGAACTCTACCGGTGGTCGGGGCTGCTCTCCATATTGGGGGAACAGCTGGCTGTTCCGTCTTTTCTTTAATAAAGACTTCCTAATTGGCACTATATTTATTAAGTTTGAGTCTTAATATCTTGGTTCCGTCCCATAATAAAATGAGCATGAAATCAATTAAAAGAGGCACTTTTCTGGAAGATGTAAATTCTGAAACCACAAATGACACTATGGTCTCCAAATTAAAACAACAGAAAAGCCTCTTTCAGCACAAAAACTCTGTGTTTTGGAGCTAGTGCTTGCTGCCTCATCTCTAACATGGAAATGTTACTCTGTTCCTGTTTTGCCAATGTCATAGAATTTTTGTGAAAATTAAATGAGTTAATGTATGCTAGAGAAATCTGTAAATTATAAACTTCTATACAAGAGAAATCTGTAAATTATAAACTTCTATACAAGAATTTTTCAAAATATAGTATGCTGCTTTAAAAGATGATCGGACTGGAGATAAAAAATTTTGTCTTTTAATGATTGTATATTTATGTTATACATACTTTTTGTTTTTGGTGAGTTATATGCTACATTTATGACAGTCTCCTTTGAAATTAATTTATGGAAGGAAAAAGGTGAGTCATTTAAAAGAAAAATATTAACTAGTACTGCAGGTAGAACAAGAACATGACCAAACTCGTGATAGGGAAACGTTGACTGAAGTTCGGGAAACGTTGCCTTATGGAGTTACAAATGTGACGTGGATGCTCATATTTGACTATATGATTCTCAACTGGCATTGTTTAATCTGCTGTGGCTGCAAACATATTGTGATAAAACAAGACATATGGGGCTCTTCTGCAGGAAAGGAAGAAAGAAATAAAGAAAAAGATGCCTAAAGTGTTTGGAAAAGGAACCCCCTCCCCCACCTGGCAGCTGAAAATACTGGCCCATGCAGGGTCCGTAGTCCCAAGTCAGCTTAGGCCGGGCTGGTGTCACCAAAAGAAAAAGAAAGCCAACAGCAGGCAAAGGGTCAGAAAGTATTCCTCCAGGGGGGCTCTCAACATTTCTGAGAAATGAACTCGGGGCCATTTTACAGTAAAAAATGTTCGGGAGAAGTGTGAATCCCGCCAGGAAGGATCCAACCGTATTTCTGTTCCGACTCCCACAGACCTGCCAGCCGTGAGTCACCCTCATTACTGCGGCTAGAATTAGCGAAGCGCAGCAGAGAGGAGTGAGGGGTGGCCTTGGGAAACCTGCCTCGTGTTCACACCCTAAGGCTACTGGAATTCTGCGCAAACTGGCTTTCAGGGCGTTAGATGACAGAGACATACCAAACTCAGGCTGGGAGGAGGACAGAGTTGGGATAGCAGCACCCACCTTCCTCGGCGACCAGGAAAGCGAAGGCGTCAAGTCGTAACACAGCAACAGGCTCACCCGTGAACTTCTCCCCACGCCCTTCAGGTCCTGCAGGGCAGAGTGCGCCAACGGCAGCCAGAGGGTCCCTCTCCAGGACGCCCATGCATTGTCCCTTCTCTTCCTAAATCTGAGTCCTACCTAGGAAGAATATATTTTATTCATTCATGCAATGCCATGCCCTTGACTTAGGAGTGCAAAGGAGCTACTGCATAGAAAGTGGAGGATTCTCCGAGTCTCACCAAGCCCTGTGGTGGCGCAGTTCCCATCTCTGCCCGTCCTGACCGCGTGATTACTGATTTTTTTAAGTCTGCAAAGTCAGGTGACCCAGGAAGTGCTTACGCAGCAGTTCAGAGGCAAGACGGAGTACCTCTCGATTATTTATTTAAAAAATTCTTTGAAGCCTGCCATTTAACCTCAGCAGGGGAGCTGGGATTTTTCAGCTACGATTCCTCTGAAGCCTTATATGAATTATTAAGCTTTTAAGAAAAGAGAGCAAATAGAGTTCTGCAAGGTAATCAAAAGCAAATATGCTAATGTGGGGCTATAGGACAGTCTTTATCAGAAAGAACATTGAGCTTAGATCAGTTATTCATCTAAATTAAGGAAATCAAGAAAGAGAGCAAGACTAGCAAATTACCTTTGCTGATAGTCGGAACCAGCCCTATCTCACACTCTTTCTTAATCGTCTTTCTCAGTGTAAAACCTAGTTACTAGGATACGGCCGTGTCGCAGCATCTTTATTAGAAATTGTGTGGGAGAAAAAAAGGTCAGAGGCTCATTTCCAATAACGATTTGACAAGTAACATGGAGAAAAGGGCAGGAAGGAATGGAGGGTTGTGGTGTTTCCTTAGAGCAAGATTTCGAGATAATAGCACATAGTGAATGGGAAGTCTCCAGGAATACATTTTATTAATCTCAGGGTTCGAAGAAAAGGAGACACGATATCATATTATCATCAAAATTAAAACAAGGAAGCCTAAAAGGATGACATAAATATCAGGTGGAGAACAAAAAAATCCCATCATCTGTCACTTATGAAAGTTTTCTGATCTTAACTCTGGGTAAATGCAAAGGCCCTGTAATTCTATAGCTAGAAGTCACACCTCCAGTTACCACTCTTCCAAAATAATCCATAGCTGCAGGGCTTTTAAAAGCTGTTGTAGAAAACTATACAAACTCCAGGTGGCTTTCCTTGAACAAAAGTCTACAGAGAGGTCATTATCTCTCTCTGTACTTGGGGATCTTTCTATCAGATGAGATACATATTTGTAAAATTTGCAGTAATGAAAATGTCTTCCAGTTAAACTTGGGGTTACCATTCTCTTCTAACAAAATAATAGGTATTCTAATTCAGAAACATGATAATAAATTACCAAAGTGCACATAAAGATGAAAAAGCTCTATGGTGAAAAAAAAAATTAAAGTTACTGATGCAATTTGCTGAGAGAGAAACCATGACACTCAAAATACTTGAATTCCCAGACTTTCTGTCTTCCACCCCATAACCTAGCTCTTCCCCACTCTCAACACCAGAGGCTGTGTGGGCCAGGACAGAACTCGTGTGGTTTGGCTTCCAATAAACCTGCATTGAAACTCAGGTCCCCTAATTTACTAGTCATGTGACCTTGGGAGGATCATGTACCTCTTCTGATTCTCAGTTTTTTCAACTAAAAATGGGCCATGCTTTTAGGCTTATTATGATAATTAAATGAAATTTTAGACTTAAGCTGAAGGCATTTAATACATGCAGCTGCTACTATCATTATTACTGCTAGAGTTTTGAAAGGGAGCCAATAAAGAACACTTGAGCATTGTCCTGCACTGTGGGAACACCAGGCCTTGGGCAGTGGCTGCTCCTTCAGCGCTCACATGGACATTGCTAATGTCATTTGCACCCAGGATGAGTGGACATGAGGATCCAGCCAACGTACCTAGCACAGCCAGGTTACAAGCCCAGCCATGTAGCAAACACAGCTGCCGCTCACCTGTATCTCTCCTGTAGAAGAATAAATCTTGTAAGTCACCGTGATTTTAGGCTTGTTAGCACCACAACACAGTTCACAAAACAGTACGCCCTTAGTTCTTACTAGAGCCTTGAGCAGATAGCCTGAAGGGTCATGATCTCAAATGAGAAGCCAGGACAGCAAAGTTCACAAGTTGGCTCTTGCAAAACCCGTGGGATTGTGCTGAGTTAGCCTGGCACTAACGCAATGGTGACAGCCAGACTGTTAGCACTTTGGGAGTTTGACAAAGAATAGGACAAGGTCAGCTGCTGGCTAGGTGCTGAATTGTGACACATACTGCCAGAGGCAGCACCATGCGGGGATCCAAGACCTCCCTATCTGAGATTCAGGTGTTTTCATAAAGTGAATGTCCTCGTGCATGGCACTAAGGAGGGACTAACTTGTCTTGGCCCTCTTGTGTCGTTTAATATGCAAAAATTCCAAATACGCAATTGTGAAAGTGGATTACAGCAAATAGCTTAAATCAAATCTTATTATGATGAAATATATTATAATGGAGTATGTATGACCCCCAAGATTTCCAAAATGTTGTAATATCCAATTTAAGAAATGCTAAAATAAAACCTGATGCTTTCTGGCTCTGTACAATGGAATTTGACTTACAAATACATATATTTTTCTTTGGTGGGGGGGGCAATGTACTGCAGAGTGAATAAAGGTCCAGGCTCTTAATGAGCTGACAGGACTCATTTTACGCCCCAGCCAGTCCAGGTCCTAATTTTATGGGCAAGTTCGTGGGCAAGTCATTCAAATTGAACTCTGTTTCACTCTTCCTCTCTGCAAAATAGGGATAGTAATCAATCTCCCTAACAACGTGTAATAAGATGAGATTATGTCTACAAAGCACGTATCCCACAGCTGGAACATTGTAAGCAGTTGATATTTGCCAGACACACTCTTACTGTCATTCTTGCCATAAACAATTATGTGTAAAGCATAAACAATATTCAATATCTTTTAAAACATCAGAATATTAAGGAGGTACACACGTATTGGTTATGTAGTTTGCTTTTGTGTATTTTAAGTCAAAGTCATAAGTGTGCCCCTCACCCAAAAACTGTGCGATGTCCCTGTAGGCATGAATTGACCCCCTTACTCTATCCGCCACTGAACTTTTTCAAGCTTCAGCTTTTGATAATTCCAGATGATTAAAATGTGCATATGATTTTATCAAATCTAGAGCCTCTATCATGACAGAGGAGGAAAAAAGAGAAAAAGGAAATTCTGTTTTGACAGTAGACAAAAATTTCCATAAGTACCCAACAACTAACACCAAGTATTTGAGCATTCCCCAAAGTCACTGCAATTTAGAAATAATTATACTAGTTTACATAGCATAGCACTTACCCTTCTCAAAATACTTTGTCAGCTATTTTCTTGAATCTTTCTAGCTATTTTATTATAAACTCACATGTGTCATAGCCATACTATTCTTTTCTACCAAAATTAATGACTTTAAAAATACTGAAGAATGGTGTGAAGCGGTGGTTCACAACTGTAGTCCTAACATTCTGAGAGGTCGAGGCTTGAGCTTATGAGTTTGAGACCAGCCTGAGCAAGAGTGAGACTCTGTCTCTACTAAAAATAGGAAACTAGTCAGGCATTATGGTGGACACCTGTAGTCCCAGCAACTTGGGAAGTTGAAGTAAAAGGATTGCTTGAGCCCAAGAATTTGAAGTTTCTGTGAGCTATGACACCAAGGCACTCTACCCAGGGTGATAGAGTGAGACTCTGTCTCCAAAAAGTAAAAAAATAAAAATACTGAACGTTGAAAACTTCTAAAATGTGTAAAAAACCCTGAATATTGAAAACTTCTTTACCAAATACTCTCAAGGTTTTATTTTTTCCTGTATATCTACTTCATTTCCTGCTAGAAGTTTATTCCTTTGACAAGAACAACCCAGACTCATAGATTGACACATTTCTTTAAAACATTTTCCAGTACGAAATTCATACATACACGAAGAAAAATATAAAAACACTAATATGAATACCCACATACAGACACGCAGACTTTTCATACTTAAAATTTTCCACATATGTCTTTTCTCTTAAACAAAAAATAGAGATAAAGCCAAGGCCTTTTTTCCTTCTTTTCCTTATCCTGTTTTCCAAATTACTTGCTATTCCTGAATTTGCTACAGTTTTGCCTTCTCTCGAACTGTATGAAAATATCAGTGAGTAAGGCGCCAGCCCCATATACCGAGGGTGGCGGGTTCAAACCCAGCCCCGGCTGAACTGCAACCAAAAAATAGCCGGGCGTTGTGGCGGGCGCCTGTAATCCCAGCTGCTTGGGAGGCTGAGGCAGGAGAATCGCGGAAGCCCAAGAGCTAGAGGTTGCTGAGTCCTGTGTACATCATGGCACTCTACTGAAGGCGGTAAGGTGAGACTCTGTCTCTACAAAAAAAAAAAAAAAAAGAAAATATTATGTATTATAACTATTATGACATAAATTTAGTTTATTCTCAGTATCACATATTGAAATTTATGTTGATTAATGTAGATCTACACTATTTATGTGAATTGTTACATGATTTTCCTTTGTTTGAGCCGATGACGATTTATCCATTTCCAGGTTCATGTTTATAACTGTTTGGTGTTTAGTAAATGCTACTGTTTTTATCCTCACACCAGTTGGCACTCACATTTCCATGCCAAAGTCTGCTTTCTTTGGGTACCTGTCACACTCTGCTGGGGGAGTGGGCAGTTAGTACTGGCATACGTAGCCCACAAGCAGGGCAAGTTCAGATGTTGGAGAGCCAGAAGCAGCCTGCATTCAAGGACAGACGGTAATTTAGTAAATAAATATCCCAGCTTTTCTCATGCCTATTGTGAGAAAACTCTGAGGTGTGTTCCCCATCGGTATTTGCTTCAAATCCCATAGTGGTAATTTGTTGATTACCCTTGGGCTTCCTGCCTTTCCCTATCTAGCTTCTCCACTTCCCCACTTGTTCTTTTTTTCTAGAATCACCTCTCAAATAAACTATAGACATACTTATGGCTGCTGACTGATAAGGGTGGTGGTTGCTGAGGGTTGGAGTGGCTGTGGTACTTCCCTAACATAAAGCAACTGTATCAGTTTTTTTCACAAAAGATTTCTTTGAGCATATGATGCTGTTTGATAGCATTGTGTGCACACTAAAACTTCTTTTAATATCGGAGTCCATTCTGTGGATGCTGGCACTGTTTTATCAACTAAGTTTATATAATATTTTGTTGTCATTTTAACAGAATCCTTAGTATCTTCATCAGGAGTAGACTCCATCTTAAGAAACCACCTTATTTGCTCTTCTATAAGAAGCAACTTCTCATTCATTCATGTTTTCTCATGAGATTGCAGAAATTTAATTACATCTTCAGGATCTACTCCTAATTCTTGTCCTCATCTTATGTACATCATATCTGCAGTTACTTTCTCCACTGAAGTCTTGAACGCCAAAGTTATCCATGATGTTGAAATGCATTTCCTCTAAACTCTTACTAATAATATTTTGAACTCCTCTCTTGAATCTTGAATGTTCTTAATGGCATCTAAAATAGTGAATCCTGTCCAATCCAAATCCAATTAAAGGTTTTTAATTGACTTTGTCCAGATCTATCAGAGGAGTCACTATCTATGGCAGCTATAGTCTAATAAAATGCATTTCTTAAATAAGACTTAAAGTTTGAAATTACTCATTTATTCATGGGCTATAGATGGATGTTGTGTTAGTGGGAATTAAAAAAACCCACTCGTCTCCATCAGAGCTCTTGGATAACTCAGGTACATTGTCAATGAGCAGTAATGTTTTGAAAGAAATCTTCAATTCCGAGCAGTAGGTCTCAACAATAAGCTTCAAATATTCAGTAACTTATTCTGAAAACACTGTGCTACCCTTTGTTGTTCCATGTTATGGAACACAGTCTGAGTAGATGTAACCTTATTTTCTAGGGTCCTAGGATTTTCTGTTGGGCTTCAACTTAAAGTCAACAACTGCATTCATCCCTAATGAGAGAGTCAGGCTGTCTTTTGCAGCTTTGAAGGCTCCTCTCTGGATAGAAAATCCCTAAATGGCATCTTCTTCCAATGGAAGGCTGTTTTGTTTCCATTGAAAATCTGTTGTTTGATGCGGCCACCTTTATCAATGATCTTTGTTCCATACTCGCCATAAGGTGCTGCAGCGGATTCTCCATCAGCCCTCACTGCTTCACTCTGCACTTTCATGCTGTGAAGATGGCTTCTCTCCTTAAACCTCAGGAACCAACCTTTGCTCACTTCAAATTTTTCTTCTCTGGCATTCTTACCTCTCCAGCCTTCATAAAATTGAAGAGAGTAAAGGCCTTGCTGTGGATTAGGCTTTGGCTTCAGGGGATGTTCTGGCTGGTTTGATCTTTTATCCAGACCGCTGAAACTTTCCATCAGTGATAAGGCTATTTTGCTTTTTTATCATTCATGTGTTCACTGGAGTAGCACTTTTCATTTCCTTTAAGAACTTTTCCTTCGCATTCACAACTTGGCTGACTGTTTGGTGCAAAACACAGTTTTTGGCCTGTCATGGCTTTTCCTGTGCTTTCTTCACTGTGGTTAAATCATTTCTAGCTTTTGACTCAAAGTGAGAGATAAGCAACTCTTGCTTTCACTTGAACACTAAGAGGCCATTGTAAAGCTATTTTTCAGCCTAATTTTAATATTGTTGTATCTCAGGGGACAGGGAGCCCCCCCCCAAAAAAAAAAGAAAAAAAGAGAAACGAGGGAATGGCCAGTTGATAGAGCAGTCTGAATGCACACACATCTGTAGCTTCAGTTTGCCATAGTAAACAGGTGTGGTTTTGCCACCCCAAAACAATAACAACATCAAAGATCGCTAAATACAAATTACCATAACAGATATAAAAATAATTTAAAAAGTTAGAAATAGTGTGACAATTACAAAAATGTGATACAGAGGCTTGCAGCGAGCACAGGCTGTTGGAAATGACATTGATGGCCTTGCTCCACACAGTGTTGCCACAAAACTTTGACTTACAAAAAACACAATATCCATGAGGGGCTATAAAGCAAAGTACGATTTAATCAAGTTTGCCTATATGTGCACTCAAATCCTTGTTTCAGGACCTAGTCTTGGAAAATCAAACTAAGCCTGCTATTAAAAACACCCCTGCAATCACAGTTGTACATCTCTCCTTAGCTACGTGAAGGTGAATTTCTCTAGAGCAAGGTTACCAAATTTGAATCCTCGGGGTCCAAATCCAGCCTGCCACCTGTTCTATATAGACAGTGAGCTAAGGATAGATTTTATATTTTTAAAAAGTTAATAAATCAAATGAAGATTAACTATGGGCAGTGCCTGTGGCTCAATGAGTAGGGAGCCAGTCCCATACACCTGGGATGGAGGGTTTGAACCCAGCTTCTGCTAAACTGCAACAAAAAATAGCCGGGCGTTGTGGTGGGAGCCTGTAGTCCCAGCTACTCGGGAGGCTGAGGCAAGAGAATCGCCCAAGCCCAAGAGATGGAGGTTGCTGTGAGCTGTGACTCCACAGCACTCTACCAAGGGTGACAAAGTGAGACTCTGCCTAAAAAAAAAAAGAAGATTAACTATCTTAGTTTGTTTTGTGCTGTGTTACCAGAAATATCATAGATGAATAATTTATAATAAACAGAAATTTATTTGGCTTGTGGTTCTGGAGACTGGGAAGCCCATGATTAAGGGGCCATATCTGGTGAGGGCCTTCTTGCTGAGTCATAAGGTGAAAGAAGGCATCACATGTCAAAAGACAGCCAGAGAGGGTTGAACTTGGTTTTATGACAATGTCACTCTTGCAATAGTAAACCCACTCCTACAATAGCATTGATCCTTTTGTGAGGGTGAAATTTTCATGATCTAATCCCCTCTTAAATGTCTGACCTAATCACTTCTTAAAAGTCTCACCTCCTTTTGCTTTGGGGACTAAATTCTCAACATATGAAATTTGGGGGGACATATTCAAATCATAGCACATATACAATTATACAAAATTTAAATTTTAGTGTCCTTAAATAAGTTTTTGTTGGTGTTCAGTTATGCTCATTTGTTTACTTATTACCTATGACATTTTTGCCCTAAAATGCTGCAAAGATTGTGTGGCATACAAAGTTTTAAATATTTACTAATTCACTGAGTTTTTCTCTAAGGTATATATTTAGAAATAGAATTCCTATGTTCAATTCAATGCATATAAGTAAATACTTAAACATTATATATAATACACAAATAATATTTATTTATATTATTACATAAATACTTTAAAATAAAGATGATATACATATATAATGTAAACTTTGTAAATTGCATTCCAAAGTGGTTGTTCTAATTTATACTCTTACCTACCAAGGGCATTTGTTTACATTTTACATTATGTTCACTGACATGCTTTTATTTTGTTTTATTTTTTATTATTTGAGACTCATTGAGGGTACAAAGAATTAGGTTACACTGATTGCATTTGTTAGATAAAGTCCTCTTATAATTGTGTCCTGCCCCCAAGAGGTGTGCCATATACTGTGACCCCCAGTCCCCTCCCTGCACCACTATCCCCTCTCCCTCATTCCCATATCCCACCCCTTGTATTAGCTCATTTACTGGCTTCATATCAGAATTGAGTACATTGGATTCTCGCTTTTCCATTCTTGTGATGCTTTACTAAGAAGCACATGTTCTACCTCCATCCAGGTTAATACAAAAAATTAAAGTCTCCATCTTTTTTAATGGCTGAATAGTCTTCCATGGTCTACATATACCAGGGCTTGTTAATCCATTCCAGGGTTGGTGAGCATTTAGGCTGAATCCATATTTTGTCCAGTAACAGACAAGATGAGAAGGTAATCAAGGACACAATTCCCTTCACAATATCTTAAAAAAAAAAAAAAAGGAAAGAAAGAAAAAATATACTTAGGAATATGCCTAACCAACATGCTTTTAAACACCTTCCTAATAGTTGCTAAACTCCCTTTTTGATGAAAACCTATTTATGTCTCAGACTCTTTTAAAGGCAATGACATCTAGAATTGTTTTGTTGTAAAACTTTATTTTTAGGGTTACTTTTGACTTGTGGCAGGTGATGATACTGGTTTTTCATTTATGGGGGTGATATAAAGTTTCCTTTTAAATTTTCTCCTCCCACCCTCCCTCGCTTCCTTCCTTCCTTTCTTTTCTTTTTCTCCTCTCCTCCTCCTTCTCTTCTCCTTCTCCCTTTCCCTCTCCTTCTCCTTTCTTTCTTTCCTTTTTTGACAGGATTCTCTGTCTCCCAGGCTAGAGGCTGGAGTGTGGTGACATCATTGTACCTCACAG
This sequence comes from Nycticebus coucang, assembly GCF_027406575.1. NCBI lineage: Eukaryota > Metazoa > Chordata > Mammalia > Primates > Lorisidae > Nycticebus > Nycticebus coucang. The sequence goes on along the minus strand of NC_069785.1, from coordinate 16,815,086 downwards.
CAACCTCAAACTCCCGGGCTCAAGAGGTTCTCCTGCCTCAGCCTACTGAGTAACTGAGACTACAGGCATATGCCACCATGCCTGGTTCATTTAATCTTACCTATTAGGACTTGAATTTCTTGTCTTTTTTAGTTGTTGTTTGTTTGTTTATTTTGTTTTTGTGGGTTTTTTTGAGACAAAGTCTCACTTTGTCACCCTCAGTAGAGTGCCATGTCATCATAGCTCGCGGCAACCTCAAACTCTTGGGCTTATGTGGTTCTCTTGCCTCAGCCTCCCAAATATCTGGGACTACAAGCACCCACCACAATGCCCGGCTATTTTTTGGTTGTAGTTGTCATTGTTTTTTGGCAGGCCTGGGTTGGATTTGAACCCGCCAGCTCTGGTGTATGTGGCTAGCACCCTAGCCACTAAGCTACAGGCGCTGACTGTTTATTAAGACTTCTTAATAAATAATATTTATTTCTTGTCTTAATAAACAAACATTTCCATGAAAATATTTGTTTTCCCTCACTATGGTATTTGTAGCATCTAATAAAATGCTGGGTACATCGTAAGTGCTTAATGAATATTTGTTAGATGACTGACAGAATGAATAAAGTGTTGCTCTGTCCCCTGCGAAATCAAATCAAACATACCATTCTCCCTTGCTCTCATCTTCCAAGATCAGCAAGAAAATTCATATGAGCAAGGGCATAAGTTGAGCTCTATCTGCTCTAGCCGAGTTGTCTGGGAAAACTTCCAGGGTGTTAAGACACCAGTCATAGCTTCCAGGAATCAGTGACTTTCGGTGGCAGTTCTCAGTGACCTGCTATTGCTGATGCCCTGCTCTTTGAAAGCTATATCTTCCCCAAGCAAATGTCAGATGCTGCCTGTGATAGTTGGACTCTAGCTTCAGGGCACTCTAAATTTACCCACGTGCTGTGTTGTCTTAGATTTCTACCAAAAATAACCAGGTTGTTGAACCACAGCAGAATAATACACAATTAAAATTCAGGTGCCAAGTGGTACATTTATACATTAGAACAGACAACCTTGTGTTTGGTTTCTGACATAGAAGGACCTGTCCCTGCTGTGTGGCATGAATTACTGACAGCCTTGAACGATCACACATCAAAACCTGACACTAAGGGCAGCCTCCACATATACAGAAACATATGTGTGTAATTATTAGTCAAACTCTGTATTTTAAAAGCTTTTTTAATGGCTAACAACACCAGATTTTATCACCACTTACTAGTTTTAATACTATGAATATCGATTAGAGCATAGAGGATTTTAAAAAATACTTTTCTTTTTGCCATTTTAGTAAATAAGGTTCTTCTAACTCTACTCCTTAATCTTTCTCTCTATTTATTTATTTTTTAGAATTTACAAGATTATCCACAAAGTTGTGCTTGAGTTAAGATAAAACACAGTGATTGAAGGCTGCCATGTTAACATATCTTTATTTTAAAATGCTCTCACAGTATCGCTCTGGCAAGGACAGGGTCCATGAACAGGTGTCGGCAGTTGACAGGACATATACAATGGCCACACTTCTCACGTTGTAACCGGGCAGGGGGCTTTCACAGCAACATTACCTACACTATCCCACATCCCCGTTAGCACACACGTGTGCTGCTTAGGGCCACACAACTGAACCAGAGGGAATTGTCTTTCCCTGGATTTTGGTGTGAACTGATTGTAACTTGTCTTGATCTAAGCTTACCTCTTTAACTTTCAGAGCCTGTGAATTTAAAAAACAAATGCTTGCTTTTTAACCAGAGGAAATGATGAAGCAAATGGGCTGGATAATATGGCTCTGAGTACTTGTTTAGTCATTGACTTAATCAGGGAGAGAAATTATTGCAGAATATGTTAATATGTAGTCCTGGATTTTCTAAATTAATGAAGACTCTCATTTCCATTTTCAAAGAGCGTGGTTGGGTATAATTCCTGTTTGATGCCACATTGTTGCAGCATTGGCAGTGGGTTGTCACTAAAACGGAATAGAGAGGAGGTGCCAGTCAATACCGGAGTGGCCCGGGAAGGAAGAGCGCCAGTGGAACATCTGGGTTAGAGACACAGCTGCTCTGGGGAAGGCCCTTATCCTCGTAGATGGGGTGATAAAATTCAGTGAGTCAGAACTTCTATTACTGTGTATTTCATAATAACTTCTGAGCACAGCGTTAGAGTAGGGGTTGTGTTTCATTTTATTTTGCTCGATTGCTTCCATTGTATTGTGATAAAACTTACATAGAAATTCCGATAAAGACATTTTAACATTTTTATTAGCGAGCTTTAAGAACGATATCAAAAATTGAGTGTGTGGTGATGTAAAAGCCGTATTGCTTAATTTTGTTCAGTAGAATAAACAAAGATGGATGTGAAAAGGAGTTCTTAAATACAATACGATATAATGCTCTGTCAACAGTGGTTATTTCTAGCTGCAGGGTTTTGAATGACTAAAAATTCTTCTTGGTTTGCCTCTATTTTATAAATGCTTATTTATAATATAAAAACATACACACATATACATGCTCATACTTGCATGTGTACCTGTGTGCACAAATACACATACAGATATACTGAAGCTATCATTTTCTTTAGGCAGAGCAGTTATTTCAAAGAAACACAATATTTCCACTCCTATGACTTGAGTTCAGAAGTGTATATTTATGAGGCTGGAGTAATAAAGTGGGTGATCTGAGAAAGGGTGGGATAGAGAAAGCATGAAATCCACCTTGTCTCTTGTCTAGGTGTTATCTCCATGGGAGCCTATGACTTCTCATTTTCTTCTGGGGTCAGTGATAGGAATGTCACTTTCCCATAGTTTTGCAACTCTTGCAATCCAGGACAAGAGGAACAAATTACTGGGCATTCTAATGACTTCCTGGGCGTGGCGTGCTTCACTGCTTGAGACGAGTGTGCACACATGATCCACCTGTATACAACATGAATTTTCCTTAGGGGATTCTGAGCTTTGTTGGTGCTGTGGACATTGTTGTTTGCCTGGTGCTTATTTAAATTCTGGGTAGCCCTAAGTTTCACAAGCTTTTCTCTAGCTGCAAGGGTAGGGATAGTGTATGTTTTCTCATCTAAATCAGTTGGGGTAATTCTGTTCCCTTCACCAGATAGAAATGAAAGTTCATTGGGGGGAACTTTTGAGATTTTTTTCTTAATCTTCAAAAAGGGACACAGGACACTGATTTATGCTTTTTTTCTTGGTTGAGTTTTGTGTGAGAAGGGACACCTTGAAATCGAAACAGAGTCACCATGCTAAGGAAGGCAGGGGAGACAGGAGGGGAAACCTTGGGTTTCTGTTGCTCTGTCCCTAAAACCTTCTACCTCTAAATTTCTTGTTGTGAGACAATGAACTCCCTAATTATGTTATTCATTTTTCTATTGCATCTCTGTTATATACAGTTAAAATCATCCTAACTGACATAACCTATAATCAGATTAGAAAATGAAGTTCCTTTCCTCTTCCTGTAGGAGATGAATAACTCAGAAAAGTGATGACTGCTGCTTGGATAAATACAGAGCTTACACCACCCCGATTCATTTTAAGGAGGAGCAACATACACACGCACGCGTATCCTGCCAAGTTCTTTAAAATGACTGTTCAGTGCTTTGCTTGCATTTGAATTAAGAGTTTGAAATCAATTTAAATGCCTATCAATAGACATTAGTTGAATATGATATATAGAGATAATGGAATACTAGGCAGTTAAAGAGAATAGGTAGATTTATGTGGCCTTATTTGGAAACATCTTTCATGTATATTTTTAGTGAAAAAGGCAAGTTGCATACTTACATAATAATATATTATTTTACATTTATGCACATATATAAAGTATGTAAATTATAATTTCATTTATATTTTTATCAATAGATAGAAAAATTTCTAGAAGTCTTAACAACAAATGGATGTGGTGGTCACCTTTGGGAGATGGAGCAAGATTGAGGGATTTAGAGGAGTATTGTAAATTTTTACACTATGTTTAAATAACATTTGAATTTTTACTGAAAGCATTTAGTCACATTTTACTCATAGAATTAAAATATAAAAAATTTGCAGGCCATGTATTACGCAATGGCTTTGACCCCTGTGATTTCCACTTCCCACCTAACCCAGTAAACAAAATTATTCATATATAATTTATTTATTAATAATTTGACCCATATACATATATCTGCTATTTTCTGTTCCCTGCTGTTGAGCAGTTGCCACCCCCCATCCCCTAACACATACCTCTCGGGGCCCCTTTTCCCTGTCAGGGGCCTGTTCCAGAGTGTGGGGTCTGGGAGGTATAGGGTTTCCTGGCTTAAGACTCCCACTTCTGGTCTGTAATTGAGGGGCCTGATCCTTGGTTTAGCCAGGAGTTGAAGTGCTTTCTTCCAGCACCCCATATGATTTGGTTGGAAAGAATGTTTTGGGCTCATATAGGTCCTAGTGGGAACCCAAGGACCAGATTTTTCCTATAGTAGAACTCAAATTATGCCTATACCATCTAGTCTTCAGACCTTTGTGGATTTTTGCTTGTTCTCTAAGCCTGGCCCTGGATTCCCTGGCATCCTTCAAAATCATTCCTTGGTTGTTTTAGATAGCTGAGTTTACTTTTCTTGCTTGTTGGCAAGAACTACTATGATTAAATAGAGAAAGACCCAGAGCCGGCTTGCTGTTGTAGAAATCACACATTAAAACTTTGCTGTGGACATTCTTATTCCTCAGTCTTTCCCCATGGGATGTTCCCAGTGATAACTGATTATATCACATAGGGGAAAAGACATGTCTATTTTAGCGAATCTTAGTTCTATTTAATCATAGTAATGATGATGCATTGTTCTCTTATATCCCTTAGGCGGCTTTCACTTTTGATTACACGGAGGAGGAACAGAATTCCTAAAAAAGTAATGAATAGAGGTATTTTTCACTTGGAGTTTAACTCTTCACAGAAATCTGACTTTGACCTGCTTTTTGATGGTACATTGTGGACCTATAGAATGATTGTCATTGAATTTAGGTCCTGAAGGGAATCCAATAGTTATCAGCCACCTACCCTCATTTTACAGCTAAGCAGAAGCCCCTAGTGGTTAAGACTTACTCCACTGGGCTTAGGTGATAACTCAGGGTGGTTTTGATTTGCATTTCTCTGATAATTAGGGATGATAAGTATTTTTTCATATGTTTGTTGGCCATTCGTCTATCTTCTTCAGAAGAACAAAAAATCATTTACCATAAGGACATTTGCACTAGATCGATTATCTCAGCTCAACTGATAATTGCCAAGATGTGGAATCAACCCAAGGGCCCATCAACTCGTGAATGGATTAATAATCTGTGGCATATGTATACCATGGAATACTATTTAGCCATAAAAAATGGACACTTCATATCTTTTGTATTAACTTGGACAGAGTTGGAGAACATTCTCTGTAGTAAAGTATCACAGGAAAGGAAAAGCAAGTATCCACTGTATTCAATAGCAATATGAAGCCTGTAAACAAACTAATATATTCCCACACAGGAGAAAAACTCAATTTAATTCAAGTTGCGGGTACAGGGGAGAAAGGATGAGAGGGAGAGGAGGAGGGAGGGAGGTTGTGCTCCCAACTAATGGGCACAATGTAGATGGGTAGAAGGGTAGCTTCCCCTCCTGAGTGAGGGGCACAATTACAACAGGGACCTCACCTAACAAATGAAAATGCTTAACCTAATCAATTGTACCCGCGCATTAATCTGAAAAAAAAAAAAAAAAAAACTTACTCCAAATGATATAGCAATACAGAATGGCTTAAATACAGAATTATATTTAAATACAGAATTGGGCTTAAAATTTAAGACTTCTGAATAGAAGTCCAAAGTTCTTCCTTTAGATGTCACTCTCCAAAGATACATGTATCATGATTTAAAAAAAAAAAGAAGAAAAAGAAAGATGAAGAAGTTAAAAAGGCACTGTGCTTTGAAAAGACTAGCAAATAAATTCATAATAATGCTTTTTAAAGTACAGCTAAATAATATCCCAGCCAGTGTTTTCTTCACTCACCACCTATGTTGTTTTGATTAACAAGTTTAGGAATCTTCCACCTTTGTGTAAGAAACAGGAAAAAATAAAATCTATTTTCAGACATCTCTTTTTCTTTCTTCTTAATTCTGCCTATCAAATATAGTTAAGGTGATTAAGAAAGTAAAAAATCCATCTCTGATATTTCACCACTCTTTGTACAAACTGTGACTGGGACCCTGCTGGGTACAACCTAATAGGACAGTTTTAGTGCTCTGGGGATAATTGGAATCCAAGCTTTGACATTTCATATGATTTTTCCTTATGTGTGTGTCCTGCTGCATAAACAAGATGGTGCTCCTCAGATGGCCTTCAGCAAATGAATTTAAGTGGCTTAACTCCCAGGGAACAAACATGCCTTCAGCATCTCCAACCCACCATGTACTATGGAATTAGTGACTCGAAGAAGAAAAAATCTTCCCCCTGCCCTTAGGGAACCCACACTCTATTCAGAGAAATGTGTATTGTAAAGTGATAGGTGACAAGAAATAATTCACAAGCAAAGCAGTAGGGACTTGGCTCTCTTAGTCTAGTATTATATCCTTAAGAACGCAGAGGAGGGAGCCCCACCTTTCTAGAGATGTCCTTTGTGACTCGTTAAAGGGCCTTGGGCTATGCAAGGTACCTGCAGGTCCTCAATATACAGAACAAACCACTTGAGTCTGGGCATCAGTCCAGTACTTTGTCTCTGATTAACAGATCCTTACCTTATCTTATCTTATTTTAACTCTTGCTTTGCTTTTCTCTGGCTCCTGGTCTTTTTTTTTTTTTTTTTTTTTTTTTGTAGAGACAGAGTCTCACTTTATGGCCCTCGGTAGAGTGCCATGGCCTCACACAGCTCACAGCAACCCCCAACTCCTGGGCTTAAGCGATTCTCTTGCCTCAGCCTCCCGAGCAGCTGGGACTACAGGCGCCCACCACAACGCCCGGCTATTTTTTGGTTGCAGTTTGGCCGGGGCTGGGTTTGAACCCGCCACCCTCGGTATATGGGGCCGGCGCCCTACTGACTGAGCCACAGGCGCCGCCCTGGCTCCTGGTCTTTTAGACAACTGTTACAGACAGTTGTCAGTTAAGGAATCTTTAACCCCACCTCTATATAGCCTATAAGACCACCACTCTGAGATGTCCCACCTTTGGGGGCCAACCCAATGTAGGTTTTCTATGTATTGATTGATGACTTTACCTGTAATTCCTGTCTCCCTAAAATACATAAAACCAAATTGTAGCCCAACCACACTAAGCCCACTTCTTAGGCATAGCTGTGGGTCATGATCTTCCAGTTTAGCTCAGAATAAACCTCTTTAAATTATTTCACAGAGTATGGCTTCTTTTCTGTCCGTATCTCTACATAAATTGGTCATTTAATTTATGATTTTTCCAAGCCAATAATAGTCTATATTTTTAGCAAATGTTAAGAAAATGCTTAGAACAGGTCAATGTGAAGCAAATGGGCTGAAAACTCTGTGAAGATTAGAGGAAAATGGGTAACATAAAATCTGTGGAGTAATAAGATTGACATGCTGGGGGCTGAAAACTGCCTTTGTCTCAGTGGTAATACTGGAAGCCTCCGTGTTTTTTATTGTTGTGCAGGCTCATCCAGTCAACACATACCACTCATCTTCTGAGCACAACATTTTGCTAGATACTGTCTTTGAACCCTGAAATAACATCAGGCCAAAGACTCCTGACCCCATGTGCCTACATTCTTGGCAGGGGACTATAGAGCAATAAAAATGTAAATTATATGGTAATTTGGGGAGGTATAAGAGCCAGAGGGCAAAAAGAAAGTGTAAGCACAGGGAGAGGGAATAGCAATACCTGAAAGGGAAAGTTTTTAAAAAAGAATTCAGAATAGACCTCATTATCAAAGGGACACTTGAGTGTTGATTTGGAGATGAGAGAGCTAAGTACTGGGAGGAAGAGCTTTCCAGACAGATGGGGAAGTCCTAAAATGGGTCTGAGAATGCCAGACAGGTGCAGTGGAGGGAAAGGCCGTGTGGTAGAAGATGAACTCAGACCACATTGCAGCTTTTTGCATTCTGTAAGGACTTTGGCTTTTTCTGTAAGTGAATTCAGGAGCCACTAGAGAGATTTGAGCAGAGGCGTTACTTGCTCGATCTGATTAACTCTTTAAAATGGATTAGTTGGGTGACTGTGTTGTGTATACCCTGGAGGGAGGTAGGAGCAGAGCCTGTGGAGGAGGTGATGGCCCTAGTCTGATTGAGAAGAGGAAGGTGCAGATCGGGGATGTCAGTGCAGATAGTGAAAAGTCATAGGATTCTGTTCACATTTTGAAGGCAGAACCAATAGGCAATGCTAGTGAGGGATAAGTGAGATGAGAGAGTCACAGATGACTCTCTCTTGGGTTTTTGTCCTGAGTAATTGGAAGATTGCAGTCGTCATTAATTCAAATGTGAAAACAATTTGGATGGAGCAGATGTGAAGGGGATGATGAGTTTAGTGGAGGGCATGCTGAATTTCTGATGCTAATTAGATATCCCAATGGACAGGGTAAGTAGGTTGTTGGATACACGCTTATCATCTAGGAGAGAGGTGCGGATGAAGGCACGGGTCTAGGAGCTGATGCACATAAACTGTATTCATGTTTAGATGACAAGACTGAGGACCAAGTCACACAGTGGGCCCTTCAACGCCAAGTCAAGAAGAGAAACCCACACCAGAGGAAAAGGAAGAGTAAAACAAAGATACAGGAAGGAAAACAAGAGTGTGTGAGTCCTGCATAGGAGTTCTGAGTAGTGGTTTCCAAAGACACCTCAGCGAAGTTTTGGAAGATCAGTTTCTTCAATCAAGAAGTTCAGGTTTATCTGTCAGGTCAGTCATACGTAGAAAAAAGCAATTAAGATGGTGATAAGATAGTTTTTATTTTTTTCTCTTTCTTTTTAGTTTCCTAGGAGAAACAGGGAAAATGGATACGTAACGGACCAAAGGATGTTTTTTTAAATAAGAAATCCAGACAGGTTTTGAATCACATCCTTCCGAACCTACAGCGCAGGATGGGAATTTCACTTGGGACAGTGCAGAATTTTGAAGCAACAGCTAGTGGCTAATGCCACCAGATGTCAGAAGTCCTATGCTTGCTGCTATTGCCAGCGCTATAGGTTAGCTCCACTAGTGAAGAAGATGGTTTCGTTTCATTACAGGTAGAAATAATATTGGGAACAGAAAAGTAAGTGCAGGGTATCGGAAGAGGCTGTGTACACAAATGTGGGGGCCAAGGGTGGAGCTTCTTAGAAGGCAGAGCTTGATATAGCACCAAATTATGTTATTATTCTAACAGAAATACAGTGGGGACAAGGCCTTTAATGTTACAACTAATATCTTGTTTCTATGAAGATTTCAGCAATAATTCAACCGAATGACTCTACTGGGTTATAACATTGACCCTCCAGGCCAGACTCAGTTTCTTTTAACCTCTGTTTGTGGCCTCTTTTCTTGGACAATACCATCTTTTAGAAAGCCATGTATCTCTGGGTGTTGTGTTTTGAAGCTTTTCTCCTTAATGGCAGAGGTGAGTGAATGAAGCGAAAGAGAGAAGGGAAAAGGGCTTGAGGATATAGCGTCTTTCCCACACAGAACATTGAAACTATATGTCCCCCCCAATTTTTGTATTGTTGGGGATTCATTGAGGGTACACAGAACCAGGCTACATTGATTGCATTTGTTAGATAAGGACCCTCTTTTAATTGTGTCCTGCCCCCAAAAGGTGTGTCACACCCTGTGTCCCCCACTCCCATAGTATTATTTGCTTTAATAAGTAAATGATGTATGAAATGGCTTTCCAAAGAGTAAAATTGAACCTATAGCAAAGTGTGGTGTTTGTAACCTGAGTTTTACCTTAAACCAGGTAACCTGCTACTAATAAAGTAATGATTATTGCACCAGGTAAGGGAAGGCAGGGTTCACACAGCTGGCCACCTATTTAATGTGAATACTTTATCCAGCAAAACAATCCCTTTTGGATAAAGACAAAGTAATGGCATTTTAGACAAATAAAAGCTGGAAGAAGTTGTCACCAACAGACATGACTATAAAGAAGGGTAAAAAGGTTTCTTAGGCAGTGCATGCAAAGGAGTGATTATAATGGTTGGTCAGGGAATTTTCAGTTGTCTAAGAGAAGAAGAGAAGATATCAAAAGGACAGGATGAAGCATTTGACACATTTTTATCACAGTGGTTAACATAGCCTTTCTGGCGTTATCTCAGTTACTGTGCCAAAACATTTACATTATACATTTACCAAGTTTCGCAAATACCCCTGTAAGATGCACCACAGGTGTGATCCCACCGATCCCCCTCCCTCTACCCACCCCGCCCTTCCCACTTCCCCCTATTGTTAAGTTGTAGCTGGGTTATAGCTTTCATGTGAGAGTCTCAAATTAGTTTCATAGTAGCGAGTGTATGATGCCCCATGATCATATCAATGTATACAGTTATGATTTAATAAAAAAAAATAATAAAAAAAAAGGACAGGATGAAGGTGGAGAGTCCATAAACTCTTGGTTATTGGTTGTCTAGATGGTGTGAGATTTTTGAAATTGAGCTGCTGGGGGATTGAGGTAGAAAACGAGGTCAGAAAACAGAATGCATGAAATTAAGAATATTGAAGAATTCGTAGCTATTGGTAATCATGAGTTTTATGGTAAAGACTAAGGGAGTGGAATTTGTGTTAAAAATTAGTGCTTGCAGAAAGGATACAAAATAGAGAGAAAGATCCACAAAGATCCAGTCTGAGCTACCACATCAGAGTAGAGGCCCCGGCTCCCTTTTCACCCATCAGAGTAGAGGCCCCCACTCCCTTTTCACCCACCACTGCTATTTGGTCCTTCATTCTGGCCATTGTTTCCCACTTCACTTCTATTTCTGTCTCAGGCTCCAGGGGTCAGTGGTGGGTCACTCTCCACTTTCCTCTTTCTCATAACTATTTTCCAGTGAGCAATGGGCTGACAAAGTAATGTAAGAGTAGCATCCTCTATCATTACTTTAACTGAAATATTGTTGTTAAAATAAAAATATTGTACGCAGAGAGGAGTCAGAGATGAAAGTAGCCTTTACGAGCACTTTGGGGGCAATTCCAATTCCAATTAGACCCACAGACTGTCACCCCAGCAAACCTGAGGCCAACTATTCAAACATTGTGTCACCAGGGACATGTTGTCATTCTGACTAAGTGGTATAAAGTGGCTCCTCTTCAATTGCAGGTCACTGTGACTTTTGGCCGGAGAAATCGATGGGACGCTAACATGGGCTGAAACACACTGACGCTGACGGCGTGTTCAGCCCGTGGAGTATTGCTGACATTCTCTGTTTTCAGGATAATCATCCTCAGTCGTCCTCAGGATTCATCTGTATTTTTTCCTAAGCTGAATAACAGCGGAATGCGGCAGGGATAAGGACGTCTATGATAGAATGCGAAGAGAACAGAAGGACTCCCTTGAGAATTTAACTAAAAATGGATTTTAAATTAATTGATTTAACCCATTTCCAAAAGATCATGATTCTAATGCTTCTGAAAAAGATTTTTAAATCCAGCAAGACAATGTAAGCTGACTAAAATGACAATTGGGTCTCTTTTCAGTAGCCCACAGATAGTTCCTCCTTAATATGACTACTCTAACTTCTACCCTTCCTATAAGAGATGCTCAAGTTTAATGCCCTCGGTGAATCCTGTAAATGTTCCAGTTTTGAGTGATCTCCCTTTTATATGAGCACCAATAATGAACAAAATATGCCACACAGAGTTGGGTACTTTGAGACTTTTCTTGCATTGCTTTTTCCTAGTTGTTTTCTCTCAAGCTTGCTACACTAATCATGTTAGGTTTTCTGACTTGAGGCTGGTTACCCTAAATACACAGCAGCATCTAACTCTAGTTGAGCATGTGATTATACACATACATTAAAATTATTTCTTTCGCAAGAGGGACTTTACCTAACAATTGCAATCAGTGTAACCTGGCTTATTGTACCCTCATTGAATCCCCAACAATAAAAAAAAAAAAAAAATTATGTCTTTCACTGATGAGAAATGTATGACAGATATTTGTGTTTGAACCAAGTAAAAGATAAATAACCAATAATAATTCTTATAAGAAAACGCCCCAGGCTTATGTAATTGTTTGGCAGGTAAGCTCACATTGGTTCCTCAAGTGCTGTCCATTTTTAATTAAACATATTTAGGTGTCAGGTACCAGATGAGGCATTGGGATATGAAAGTATACAAAACATAGTCCCTGATCTCAAGAACTCTCTGGTCTGGAGGGAGAGACAGGTAGGGAGGGGATTTTTGTAGAGTGTGATGTGTGTTTACCATAAGCTGTTAGGGGAACACAGAAGAGACACCTAGACCTGGTCTGTAGGTCAAGAGAAGCTTCTGGAGGAAAGGACAATTTGAACTGGCTGAAACCTGAAGGTTGGTATGGGTTAGAAGGGTTGGAAAGATGTTTGAAGCGGAAGGAAGAGCATGTGCAAAACTCTAAGTAGTTACGCCTGGCTACAGTTGTGCTAGTTTTGGATTTTACTCTAAACGTATGGAAAATAACTTCAAGTATCTTAGGAAAGAAGGCCAGTAACTTTGGGACTGGAGAGGGCATGAATAGAGGCAGGCACAGGAGTCAGGAGGGGGAAAAGTGCTGTATTTCATTCATTTGAAGACTTATTAATTTCCTTCCATATTCTATTATCTCTGAAGTCTGGATTCATTTTATCATCAGTGACACGTCATAGATTAACTGGAAGCTTTTATTTTCATTCTCAGTGAGACAAAGGATAATCGTGCAGTTTACAAACAATAGCAACTCAGAGCCAAGAAAACAAAGTCAGGAATGATGGTGTATCCTTCACTAAAATGGTAATTGAAGAGAAAGAATGTGAAGCCGAGATGTGTTTTGGAGGTCAGATTCTCAGATCCAATGACTGACCTGACTGCATTTAGGAACATGAAGTTCAGGGAAAAGTTGATGATGACTCCTGGTTTCATTTCATTTCATTTTTAAATTTGAGCAGCTGTGAGTGTAGTGGTTCCACTCATTGAGATAACGAACTTAGTTGGGTCTGTGGGAGTGAGTCAGGGAAGGTGTGGGACTCGGGTGGGGGAAGAAATAGCACCATTCTGCACATAGCAATTGTGAAGATTCTGAGGCCCATCCAAGTCAGAACATTCTGTCAGTGATTATAGCCTCACGTCTGTTCATGAAAGAAATCTGAACAGGAGAATTAGGCTCTTCTAACATATTTCTTTACCAGCAAACCCATAAAATAGCTATAGTTACCTTGGACTACCACGGGAACAGTTTCCATGCAAAGGCTACCCTATTGGTAGGTCTCCTTCCTCTCCCAAGAATTCCCAAAGCATGAACTCTGCTATTGAAGCCTCCATCCTCTTCGTGCCTGATGATGTCCTTAAGAAAACTCTAATCTTTTCTTCTGTGGATCTCATATATCTCCTAGATGGGTTCATCTGAGGAAGCCAGATTATGTAGACTTATCTGGTTCGGGGACCCAGATTTAAGAGAAATTAGCTAGAAAATCTTATTTTTATCACTCCAAAGACATGGATGGATCGAGGTATATAGTCTTCTGCTAGAATAGTGGAAAGGAGACAGACCAGAGTATTTTGATCATGACACTGCTGCTGCTGCCTCCATAAACTTCTCCTGGACCACCAGCATCAGAGCTTGCACGATTAGCCATCTGCCAAGAACTATGCCAGGCACTCGCCCTCTTTTCTGTGTGTTGAGGCTCAGAACCTCCACTGGTGCTGTTGGGGGTGCATGTGTACACACACACCAGCCCATGCCTGGTGGCTGAGGCTGAGGAGTCTCTGGACCAGTCTCCTGGTTTTTAAGGGTTTTATGGTTTTGGCGTAAAGATTAGAAAATAGGATATGGCTACAAGAGGCTTCCCCTGGTTCAGTTGGATTCATATGGTGTTTGTTTATGTTTTATCAGAAGCTTTCTCAGACATTATCTTGTTTGATCCTCATAAGTACCTAGTGAACTACATTGGTTGGGCATTATTATTACCATTGTATCTCTGGGAAGACTTTGAGTTTCAGAAGAGGAAAGATTCTCAGGCAGGCATGGATCTGGCAAAATTTGAATTCAGGTCTCTTGATATCTAGTTTAATATTCTTTTCACTGGACAAGCAAGACTAGAGAGAAGGCAAAAGTTCTTAAAGTGTTTTAAACAACCTTAGCTGATGTTAAACGCAGCTGAGATAGGTCTAATATCCAGGGGTCTTCTAGAAGCCCAGGCTATTTCAGCAAAACCTAATTCTTTCTAAATGAGTGGTGGTACTAACAGGTGTCTTCGGCACTACTTATTTAATTCAGACCAATAGATCAGGAAGATCTCCAAGAGGAGTTTGTGGAAGCTCTCAGAAGTCCAGGAACCATGGATACGGGATTTGTTTACTCCGAGGGGCTGGCAAATACCCTGGGGTTAGCCCTTTGATTTTGATGTTCAACCCAGCACAGTATGTGGTTTGCCTGCTCTGTCCTAGGCTCAGGAAAATAACCAACTGAAAAAAAAAGTAGAATATTGTTCATTGCCCTGGGGAATGTGTACAGACTGCTTTGGTCTCTAAGAACTGTCACTGTGAGGTGGCAAGAGTTCAGATCGGGAGTTTCACAGCTAAGAGTGTGTTGAACACCTTATGACTGGCAGTTCTGGTGGAGTGAGGCTGCAGAGTTTAACAATGGAATATGTTAGAAAGGAAAACACTTTCTGGCATGTAGAAACATGCCTTTCAGCAAATCTTTGAACTTCATTTCAACCTGGACCTCTTTCTCCCTGGGTCTAAAATGACTGCATATGCTGATAGGGTCCCTCCTGTCATTTGAAGCAGTGGAGAATTCACAGAGTAAGTGAATTACTTCGGTTTTCAATAAAAATGTTAATATCTGCTTTAGAAGTGAGCACAGGACATTGAATGTCAGTAATGAGATGATCAAATCCACAGGGCCTGAGAGAGCAGAGGGAAGGCGTGCATGGAGCTGCCACTGAGAGCGAGCGAGCCGGAGCGAGCCACAGACTCGGAGAGTGGGCGGATAGCCGAGAGGAGGACCCGAAGACAGGGAGCATGGCAGAGGAGCTCCGACCACACAAAATAGGACTGAGAAGACAGCAAGGTAAACTGCTTTCCTTTGACAAGAGTGGGTAATGCTGTGTTAGTAGTTTTCTTCCCAGGAGTAAGAAATGGCTATGTGTGTCTTTCTTCTCTGACTCAGATACGAACGTGGCCTTTTCCATGGTCATGAAAGAAACTTGAATGTAACTTCTTTTTTTTTTTTGGTTCTATAAAATGCAGGTGGTTTTTAAAGAAGAGCAACATGATTTTCGCCCAAAGAGAACTGCTCATATCTCTCAGTATTATGTTATTTTGTATTTCAAGACTCAAAACTTCCACCATCAAAACCTACAAAGAAACTTGATGTAGGCCCTGACAGGAAGATAGCATGAAGACATATCTGTACAAGATGGTAACTGAATCACTCTTTTTCTATATAGCATTATTAATAACAGCTGTCATTCAATTAATGACCTAGTACACGCTAGTACATGGTGCGGGGTGGAGGAACGGGAGAGCAGAGAGAGGGAAGGAGAGTGAGAGATGAGGGGGTCTCGGTGTGTGACACACATTTTGGGGGCGGGACACAATTATAAGAGGGACTTTACCTAACAAATGCAATCATTATAACCTGGGTCTTTGTACCCTCAATAAATCCTCAACAATAACAACAAACAAACAAATAAAAACAAAAACCATGACTTGGCGCCTGTAGCTCAGCGGCTAGGCTGTCAGCCACATACACTGAAGCTGGCAGTTTGGAACCCAGCCCAGGCTTGCCAGAAATGACAATGACAACCAAAAAAAAAAAAAAAAAAGCCAGGCGTTGGGGCAGGCACCTGTAGTCCCAGCTACTTGGGAGGCTGAGGCAAGAGAATTGCTTAAGTCCAAGATTTTGAGGTTGCTGTGAGCTGTGATGCCACTGCACTCTACAGAGGGCAACAAAGTGAGACTCTGAAAAAAAAATAACAGCTGTCATTTAATGAATACATATATAAGGCACTATATTAAAAGTAGCTGCATGCAATATAGAGAACTTTGCGTAAACAGAGGTTGTGAAAAATTAATTACCTTCCCCAAGTCACAGGGATAAGGGGGAAGAGTTGAGATTGTAATTCAAGTGGTGTGAGGAGGAATCTGTGGAGTAAATCCTCTGTAAATGCCATTTTTCAGGTGGTGTGCTTCCATTTCTCCATCTGAGACCTAGAATAGGCAATCCTAGTGCTTAGATTCTATTTAAGAATCATTTTAAGATAATTTAGGTACAGCTAATGTCTTGGAGTTTCAT
Organism: Nycticebus coucang; assembly: GCF_027406575.1. NCBI lineage: Eukaryota > Metazoa > Chordata > Mammalia > Primates > Lorisidae > Nycticebus > Nycticebus coucang. The sequence continues at coordinate 16,798,667 of NC_069785.1, read as the reverse complement.
TCAAATGTCAACTTCATTTCTAAGTAGTGCAGTCATTGTTTTGAGTAATTGACTGATCTGAATAGTGATTGACCTTGACATTCATGTACACACATCATCTGACCTGAGATGTTCTGGGGCCTTTGTATATCTCTTCCTCTTAGACATTGCTCAGTTTTCTAAAAACAAAAAGAAAACAAAAACAAAATTTCTTCATTGAAATACTCATTGTATTTCCTTCCCATGTCTACTTGATAGAAATGGGGGGCCTACTTTGGTCTCTGCAGTTTTCAAGGGTAATCTATCTGGTGTTTAAATTACACGTATGAGTAAATACTAATTATTAACCAGCCTTTGTTAATTTCCTACAGAAAGCATGGTAATAGTTAAATATTCTTTCTTTCTTTCTTTTCTATCTTCTAAGCAAAATCTAAAGTTTGTTCTGGGAAGGTATTATCTGACTAGGTACTGCAAGTCTCAGTTAGACTAGATAATTCTAATTTCTGTCAAATACATTCAGTGACAGGAGAAAAGGACATGTCTCTAGAGATGACTACGAAGGAAATAAGGCAGAGATAAGGAGACCCAGCAGCTGGGAAGCACCCCTTGCTCTGAATAACATCTCCTGGACCTACTCTGAACAGGTAGCTGCTATCTTCTTGAATGTCAGGGTTGGAAGAAATATCATTTAAAACAACAACAACAAAAATTGCCCTGAGGGATTATATACAAATGTCAGGTTTTGAGTTGCAGCAGAAAATAGATAATTTCTGGAAGCATGGTCTTTTGTGTGTATATTTGGTCTAAAATATTCCTGATGTTATAGGGGAGAAGGCAAAAATCAAAACAGTTTATGGAACTCACTCTATGGCCATCCAAGTATTTCTCATCTGCAAAAGTATTTTAGCTTACTGATTCGTACCTACCAAATAGCATATTAACCAGTTTTACCATGCCGCAGCTTCTACCAGAGGTTGTTGCCCTCATCTGTAGGTCACATCATAGTATTTTATTTTATCTTATCGCAATGTTCAATAGGCAATAATTTCTCAAATTTTCCTGGTTTTTCCATATGGGATACTATGGCGCATATAACCCTATCGTGACCCCAGTAAGTCACATTTTTGTATATTCCCTTTCCCTTGAAAGCAGGGTGGAGCTATAGTTGCAACAAACCATTGGCAAAGGTGATGGGAATTCATCTCTATAATTATGTCATATTCTATTTCTCTCTCTTTCTTTCTTTCTTTTTTTTTTTTTTTTTTTTGACAGGGTCTTGCTTTGTTGCCCTGGCTGGAGTGTAGTGGCCTTGTCATAGCTCACTGCAGTCTCCAGCTCCTGGGCTCCTGCTTCAGCCTCCTGAGTATCTGGGACTACAGGTATGGGCCATGATGCCCAGCTGATTTTTCCATTTTCTGTAGAGATAGGGTTTTGCTACATCACTCGGGCTGCTCTCAAACTCCTGGTTTCAAGCTATCCTCCTGCCTTGGCTCCCAAAATGCTATGATTATAGGTATGAGTCACTATGCCTGGCATATAAAACTCCTTCTTAGCAAACCGGATTGAGATGTCCTGGTGGCCTGGAAGATGTAAGCTGAATACCGTGAGATGGCCACTGGAGGGACCATATAGCAAGGATCTAAGGGTATCTTCCAGGAGTGAGAGCAAGCTACAGATGACTGCTAGCAAGAAAAGGGGAATCTTAGTCATACAAGCTTGACAAAATATATTTTCCACCAACCCGAATGAGCTTGGAAAAGAACCCAAACTCCAGCTGAGAACACAGCCCACCTGAAACCTTGATTCCAGACTTATTGAATCCTGAGTGAGGACCCAGTTAAGTATACCCAAATCCTCATTCAAGGAAACTGGGATTATAACTGTGCACTGTTTTAAATGTGAGGTGACTTGTTACACAGCAATAGAAAATGACGACAGATGTTATGGCCTCCCTGTTCTATTCAAAAAGAACTATAGAATATTAATATAATTTAAAATATTTTCAACTTCTTAACGGCTCATTTTAATAGCTCATGGAAAAGTTACTAGTAAATTCTTAACCTTTTAACTGTATGTAAAGTGAGAGGCTAAGGAAGGGTAAATCACTTGGCCACACAGGTGGGATTGTACAGGGGTTTTTATTATTTAGCACAAGTAAGGAGCACACTGGGGAGAGTTCCCAAAGCAATGTGTCCCTGAACAAGGGGGTTGGGCTGGTTTTGTAATCGGGGTAATGAGGTATGATCTGATAAGATCTTTTGATGGAGTGATGCCAGGAAACGTGCTCTAAGTAGATCCTGACATGGAGTGAGGCCAGGGCTCAATCTGATCAGGTCCTAGATCTTGCCAGGTGCTGTCTGCTTCTGGATTCAGTCCTGACTTTTTGGTTTAAGCACCTAGGTTCCGTCCCATGGTTGCATACCTGGGTATAATCAGATTCTATGACCTTCAATCTGGGGGGTCATGGCTACTGCATAAAGAGTGATTGTGAAATGAAGGACATTTGTCTCTGAGAAGACAGACTTATAAAAGTCCAGTAAAGAGACATGCTTAAATTTTTCTTTAAGCAGAATGTCAGACTGCAGCTCTATGCATTCCATTTGAAATTTGACAGGCAACATACTTATGTAGACTGAAAATGGAGTCACAAACACATCAAAATTTTATTTCCCCAGAAATCTAGAAATCTGTTTGCAAATTCTTGTATCAAATTGAACAGCAAGGCTGCATATTTTTGCTATTCATACGATTGTGTTTAGCCAACATGTGGCAATGCCTAAAATTGTTTACCTTAATTTGAGTTTGGCATAATTTCAGTTTTATGTGGAATGTTGTTATGGTTTGAAACATTGTATTGATAAGTTGGTTTTCAACTTGAAGACACATATTGAGCCCATTTAAATGAGTGGTTAGATCCACTAAAAGTGCTAACTCTGTAAACCAGTTTTCATTGCCAAGTTCTGGCACAAATTTGGTTTTTGATACCATAAATGACTTGATAACATGTCACAAATCATAAAATCTTTGCAACATTTGACCTGGACTTAGCCATATTGTTTCTGAAAAGTAAATGATGTCACTGTAGGCAGCACTGATACTTAAAAAATTGCTGGAAGAAAAAAAGAAAAAAATCCTGGAATTGGCAATGATTCGATTCCTTGGCTCTTATGAAATTCACAGTCTTGATGCTGATTTGCATGACATTATTTAAATCTTTTGCTCATAAATTTTCTTGATGTACTACGCAATGATACTTCATCAAACACAAGTTTTGGGTGGAACTTGCATCATCTTCTATTCATTTACCAGTTCCTCTCTTTTACCTACCATCATCAGAGCACCATTAGTAACTATGCCAAAGATGTTGACAATGGGCAAATAAAATTGCTTTAACATATATTTTACTCCTTTGTAAATATCTTGACTTAGTTGTGTCTTTCAGTGGTGTTAAAGAAGCCATTTCTTCAGTGACATTATAGTTGTCATCAATACCTCTAATAAAAATGGTAAGTTGAGCTGTATTTGTAGCCTTAGTGCTGTCATCCATCACCAAAGCACACAATTTAAAATTAGCAGCTTTTCTCTCCGAATTTCTTTCCATAGATTTTCCAGTTTCTTCAGTTTGCCTGGCTGTAATCTGGTGACACAAACTGACTTAGAAATATACCCTCTTCCTTTAAGGCAAATGATATCTGCCATGCTTTCCATACGTTTCTTAATAAATCACCATCAGTAAATGATTTTAATTTTTTTGCCATTAAACATGCTACCGCATAACTAGTTTTACAGTGGAATTCATCTGAGTTGTAACTTAAAAACAATGTTTAGTAATTCTAGCACTCTGGGAGGTTCAGGTGGGTAGATTGCCTGAGCTCACAAGTTTGAGACTGCCCTGAACCAGAGCCAGTCATCTCTAAAAAAGAAAAAAAAAAATAGCCGGGCATTGTAGCAGGCACCTGTAGTCCTAGCTACTCAGGAGGCTGAGGCAAAAGGATCACTTGAGTCCAAGAGTTTGAGATTGCTGTGAGCTATGAGGCCATAGCACTCTACTGAGGGCAACAAAGTGAGACTGTCTCAAAAAACAAATAAACAAAAAACAATTTTCGTTGAAAAGAGAAGCTTTTTCTCAGTTCTGCTATTTTGTTCTTATAATACAATCCTTCATATTCATTAATTTGGCAGTGTGTTTTTGCATATAATACCTTTTCAAATTATAGTTTTTGAAAACATGCACAAATTCCCTACCAATTAAGCAGAGTGCCTTATACCTCAACAGAAAGGAGTCATCTGTTCACTTTTCACTGAACAATCTTACTTTTCTGTAATTTTTCTTTATTGGGATTCTGTTATCTTTTGAGATGTAGAAGCCATACTTGGATTCCAAAAGTAATGGAGATAAGGGACTATATTTACTTTTGTTATAAAAATATATTGACAGGAAAATAGAAAGTAAGGTTTGGACCTTTCCATGTCTCAGCTGTAGGGTCAGGTGGAGGGCCGATTGTAAAGCCTGGTGGGTGATGTGTGAGGCCCCACTGAGATATGGAGGAACCTTAGTAATCAAATAAGTATGCTCACCTGATTTCTGAATAACAGTAAATGTCTGGAAATATTATTATTATTATTATTATTTTGTCTGGAAATATTATTGATAATGGATGCCTCGCCAAGTCACTGTGAGCACGTGTAATGTCTGATGGTGTCAGTTTGACTGCCTGCATTTAGAAGTTAACACACTGGAAGCTGCACACAGTTGTAAAACAGAAGCTACACATGTGTACAAATAGGATGTATGTATGTTTATTTCATGTGACATTGGGACATGACGTTGTCATCGACAAAGTTCATGCTTGAGAACTGCACAGTCGAGTTTCACCAAAAAATCACCTACAAAAAAACACATCTCAATGTTTTAGGTAAGGTTATGATTTTATGTTGGGGCCCATTCATAGCCATCCTGGGCTGCATGTGGCCCACGGGCCGCAGGTTGGACATCTCTGTCAACTTCCTCTGTTCATCTCACTTGTGAAATGAAGCATTGCCTGATTGTAGAATTGCAAAGAAAGCTAGTTAAGGTCTTTTAGCTAAATTGGTGTAATTTTGTCTTTTTATCTATGTGTTAACTCATTTAATCTTAAAAACTCTATAAAATGGGTGCTTTTAGCAGTGCTTTACAGAGGAAGACAATGAGGCACAAGGGCTGAAGGAGCTTTTCAGAGTCATAGCGCTAATAAGTAGTGGGATTACTTGCTTACCCAGACAGTGGAGCTTCAGATTATGTTTTAAAACATTAAAAAAAATTTGTGTGTTTATTCACAGTTGTAAACATGTGAATCTATCTGTAGGATAAATTCCTCAACATCAAAGTTCTGAGTTGGAGGACATGCACATTTTTAGTTTTCATAGACACTGTCAAATTACCTTCCAAAGAAGTTGTGACAATGACAACACTCACTGCCAGCATGCGATAATTCTTTGTTCCTCACATCCTTGCCAAGACAGTATACTATGAAATCATTGCCAATCTGGCAGCTAAAAAATACTGTCTTTATTTTTCCTTAACTTGCATTTATTTATGAGAGGATTGGGCATCCTTCCATATGCTTATAAGCCATATGTGTTTATTTTTCTGTGAAATTCCTATTATATTTTTCTAAAGGATTTTGAGTATTTTCCATAACGATTTTTAGAAGAATTTTTCTATTTTAAGGAAAATAAACTTTTACTCTTGAATATATTGCCAACATCGTTCTTTCTCTCTCTCTCTTGTTTTAAACTATTTTCTTCGTTTATACTATTGGTTTTAACAACACAGAAGTTTTAGATTACCATTAGGTGTGATTTACTGATATATTGTGGTTTCTGGATTTTTCTCGTGTTGATTGTAAAAGTTGTTAACTTTAGGATTTTGAAAAATTGTGATATACTATGGGTGTGATTTTATTATTTTTCTTTCAAATTTAATCCAGTTGAAATTTATTTTGCTATAAATAATTCAGCTTTGCCTTTCGTTTAGATGGCCTTTTGAATATACAATAATTCTCCCTGATCTGCAGATTTGCTTTCCATAGTTTCAGTTACTAGGCCTACTAGGTCTGTAAATGTTAAATGGTTTACATTGCATGTCACTGTTGTGAGAAGCATGATGAAATCTCTCGCCATCCTGCTTTGTCCTGCCTAGGTCACGAATCCTCCCTTTGTCCAGCATATCCAGGCTGTATATGCTGCCTGCTGTGAGTCCTCTTTATCACCAGAGGACTCACTATCACAGTCTCACAGTGCTTGTGTTCAAATAACTTTACTTACTAATGGTCCTAAAGCACAAGAGTCATGATGCTGGCATATTGTTACAATGGTTCTATTTTAATTAAACTTCATGACAGGTAGGTATGTGTAGGAACACCCAGGAATGTCTGTATAGAGTTTTTGGTCCTATCTGAGGTATCAGGCCTCCCCTGGGGGTCTTGGAAAGTACCCCTGTTGGATAAGGGGGTGCTGTTGTACAGAGTTCTCATATTTACCTGTGTACGTTTCCAGACTTTTTGTAACCATCGGTAGTATGGCCACCTAGGCTTGTCTCTTCTGCCCCTGCCCACCTCCACATGTTTCTATTCTTTCTCAGAATTTTCTAGCTATTATTACATATTTATTTTTCCCATTTGAACTTAAAATATAATTTGTCCCCTTGCAAAAACAATGTCTGTATTAGTGATGCCACACTAAGTTTTTAATTTATGGGAAACTGAAATATTTACTATTGAATGTTCTTAACCAAGAATGAGGCATTCAATTCCATTAATTCATAGGTTTCATGTCCCTTAGGAAAAGTTGAGGTTGCTTTTCCCAGAATTTCTTGTTTATCACTTGTATATTCCTTTTAATAGTTTTGAATCGGTCATAGTTTTTATACAGGAAAGCTATTTTGAGGTTACTAATTTTGTAGCAGGTAGCTGAATGAATTATTTAATTTTTTGCTGGTATTGTATAGTTTCAAAATGATTCAAGGCTTACTATCACTACTTTTAAAATGGCTTGTCCAAGTTGTTTCTTGTTTAGTTGTATTTTTTATTCTCTTCTTGCCTCAAAATGTATGGTGTCATTTGCATACAGATCAAACTATTTTATTCATGCAACTTTCTTTTGTATTGTTTTCTTTCTTTGAGAATGTCCCCCGCTTTCTTTTCCTCATTTATTTTTTATGATTTTGCTGTTTTATTTTTATTCTCAATATTTTATTGCTACAAAGCAATACATACATGTGGTAGAAAATTAGGAAATAAAAATAAGCAAAAACAAACTTAAAGGGTTCGTTTGACCTCCAAGGATTCCCACGGTAGCACTTCTAAATGGATATATCTTTTAGATATTTCCTATATACATATAAATAAACATACAAATACACAATGTTTTCCCTGTCACCTGCAACAGGAAAGCTTCTATTAATAACCCCAAGCCAGCCTGTTTGTTATCACCACTTGGCAGCGTGCTTTCCGGCCCAAAGGCTAACAATTCCACCAGGTTGTGTAATGGTCTTGGTCATTCTACATCATTTTTCTGCCAGGACCTAAGTGTCCTTCTAATTTGAAGATTTGGAGTTGCTTTTTTTTTTTTTTTTGCAGTTTTTGGCTGGGGCTGGGTTTGAACCCACCACCTCCAGCACATGGTGCCGGCACCCTACTCCTTTGAGGCACAGGCGCCGCCCTGGAGTTTTCTTTATTATTGTGTTCTGATATTACAGTCAAAACACAGCAGTTCTACGCTTCAGGTGTATCTGCAAATAATGTTAAAGCACCTTGGACCATGGGTGGAGAACGCACTGAGAACCCCCACGACATCACAACATCGGTGTTGTCACCTCAGACTGTTTCCCAAGGTAATCTGGACCCCTTCATGTATAGAATTATAACTTTACTGATACTGTTGCAACTGCAGGTCTTTCCACGTGAAGAAGCACTATCAATTCTTTTTCAGTTCAGTTCATTTATTTCCGGCTCTTTTGCTCCGTTTTCCCTCTCAATTTCTACTGTAAACATTAACTGACACATACTAATTTGTACAGAGTTTTGTTTTAGCTCTAATTGCCCCCCATCTTGGCTCTCGTTTTCCTGTTGCTCTCTGTTTTTCTCCCTCTCTCTTTTTTTTCTGTCTTTCTCTTTCTACACACACACACACACACACAGATGCACATAACCTTCTATATTTTGTGTCATGAGAGCGAGGCGGCCTAAGAATTAGTCCCATCATGGAAATACTGCTTATGAAATCAGCCAAACTAGATAGAAAGCACATTTTTTTCTCTTAAAAATTTTGAGCTTTCAGACTCTTGTTTGCATTTTCTCAAAACTTGAGAAACGCATTCCATGAAACTCTAAGTACATAACCAAAGTGTGTTTGTCTGTGAGGTAGGTGGAGGTTTGGGTTTCTGCTGACGTTTCCCAGAGAGAGGAAGCGAGGGGTCCAATGTAATCCATCCTGTCTAATGATATTCCCCGAATGTTTTGGTTTTCTTTTTATCTCTTCTTGTAACTCCAAGACGATCACAGAACACCCATGAGAACATGAAGATAAATGACAGAGGGTGGAGGAAGCGGATTAAAAGAAGGCAAACTCGTTTCATAACCTAACCGTCCTTAGAAAACCAGGCTAATGAGATGCATTTTCCCTCTAATAGCTTTCATTTCAGGATACTGTGTGGTTTTCCCCGAAAATGTGATGAATTTGGGCTTTACAAATCATTTTGATTTCCTCTTGTTGTCACACTCTGTCTAATTTTGCTGAGTTACCGGCAATACATTGACTGTAGTGATGAAGAGTTATCACCACCGGTATAACCAGGGATCAGATTTTCTGGTTTTATGACTTGAAATCATATCTTTCGCTAAGAATTCTGTGACTGAATTTTCCTGCAGTTTAATTGATACAAAAACAGGAAATGACACATTCTTGTATAATCCCATAGGCTTGATTGTGAAGTGTCTGGTATAGAATATGCTCAGGGTAAGTGCTCGATAAGTACTGATTTGTTGTTGACTGAATAAATAATAGGCAAATAGAAGAAAGTGGTTTATAGAAATAGTCGTGAGGTTTTAGGCTTATTAGAGCAGACAATTTATGATTGGAATAATTTAACAAATTTCTTCCCCCATTATTTGTCCCAGGTCTAAAACACAATTCACATTGGAGATTTGTAAACCTCTGAGAGCAGTTCTGTGCTTTTGGATGGTGAAAGCTTTTATGGACAAATGTATACACACATACACACAAGCACACCTAATGTGGGAATATTGTAGCTTAAATGAGTGTTGCTCTTGTATTATACAATGATGGAAAGAAGTAACTGGGAAACAGATCAGCTTTCCATTGTATCTTTCATTATTGGCTGACTCAAGTTCAAAGCTGAAAAGATTAACTCCCAGATAGGCTGTTCAAAGTTTGGAGATTTATTCAGGATAAGCATTTGGAAGATTGGATGCTTATCTCTACTACATACTCCCATCCAGCCCAAAGTGTGGTCAGAAATATAACAAAATTGTCTTTCCTGTGAGAGAAAATTGGACCTTTCTCTTGCAAGCAAAACTGGAACTGTTAGAATTTTTTAAAAATTTTAAAACTATTTCACAGCTTTTTGTAATCCAGCTGTGTCCAGGAAATGACAGTTATAATCAAAGTATAATTCACATGTGTTTCACACTCTCTAAAGACTTCTTTGGGAAATCAGGAGATGATGGAGATTTATGTGTATTTTTCATTCCTAATAAATTTAAATGTGATTGGGGGTTGGTTTTGTGGGAAAGAGAGAATGCAATAGCTTGACTTATCTCATTTGAATACTTTGACACCATAGGAGCACTCAGTAGGGTGCAAACCATTCTGGGGTCTTTGGAATAGATACAGATTTTAATATTTTAATATTTTCCAGAACAGAGGTAATGGCACTGTTGCCTATGTGGATTGATTTAAAAAGCCCAGAATCACCCGGACATTACTCATGCTTGTAATCCCAGCACTCTGGGAAGCCAAGGTGGGTGTATCTCTCAGAGCTCAGTTGGAGACCACCCTGAGCAAGAGCAAGACCCCATCTCTATTAAAACTAGAAAAATTAGCCAGGCATTGTGGGGGGCACCTGTAGTCCCAGCTACCTGGGAGGCTGAGGCAAGAAGATTGCTCAAGCCCCAGAGTTTAAGGTTGCTGTGCACACTACCCAGGGTGACAGAACAAGACTTTGGCTAAACAAACAAACAAACACGAAAATGCATAATCTTAGAAATCACTCATCATGATTTAGAGACTACCCCTTTCTCCATTGAAAATAAGAAATTGAGATAATCCAGTCCAGTGATTTTCTTAAAATAAAACTTTAGTTCCCAAATTCAAAATTCACCAAATACACCGAAAATTATGGAAAATAACCATAGCATGCTTAATGCTATCGGTAGTAAGCAGATGGAAACATTTTGGTATCTGCTTCAGATTGCTTTTGAAAAAATGGAAAAAAAAATCCTACTACACCAAGCTATGCTTCTTTCATCCCTCAAACCTTCTTGCCTACTTTTTCCCCAAAAGTGACCTCAAGCTTGAAATTCATGCAAGTTTTCTTATCTTTTAGACAAACATGTTTATTCAACAATAGTATATTTTTTATGTCTTATTTAAAATTTACATTAATGCAACCACATTATGAATGCCAATTTGAAAATTGCTTTTTCATTCATTGATTTTTGGTATTTATCCATGGTGGTAAGTGTAGACATAGTTTAATTATTTTAACTGGTATAGAATTCCATTGTATAAATTAACCACATTTAAGAGATGGTAAAATTATTTTCAGGTTCTCATTATTCTAAACATAGCTTCAGTGACCATCATCCTTTGTGCAGACATTCTTGGTGCTTTTCCAAGGTAAAGAACATGGACCCAGAAGTGGAATTTCTGGAATATAGACTATTTACATTCTAGAGTTTATTGACTTTTGTTCTATTGCCCTCTGTAGGACTTGTATGAATTTATACTCACACCAGCAATCACTACCTGGTTAAGAGTTTGTGCTGTCATATTTATTATTTTTGTGCCAATTTGGTATTGTGAAATGATATCTCATTATAGTTTATATTTTTTGTGTCTTATTAGGAAATTCCTACTTTCCCCAAGCCCACAAAATATATATTTCATTGGAACATTTTCATATTCTTGATTTTTCTTTTTTGCTTCTTTTATTCATTTGCATTGTATTTTTGTGAATAACATAAAGTGAGAATATTTTCTTGTGTTTTTCCATATAAATCAGTTTTCCAGAAATAGTTATTGAATGGTCCACTCACAATTCTTGCCGAGATCTAGTTACATGACCTCACTACACACGAGGGGTCAGCTAGTGTCCAGAAGTGGGGAGACCTGAGTACATGGATGGCCAATAATAATAATTACCTTTAGCAGATGTGATGGTTTTGAAATTTGTTCATAGATTCTTCAACACTCTTCTTTTCAAAAGGTGCAATATAATTTCTCTTCTCTTGAGTGTAAGACTTTGTGACATATTCTAGTGGCAGAAGTGATGTGTATGACTTCTGGGGTGACTTCAGGGAAGGGAGTATGTGACTTCTGGGGTGACGTCAGGGAAGCGGGTATGGCTTCTTTGCTGTCTTTCGAAATCTTACTCTGGGGGAAGCCCATTGTCATGTCCTGAGGCTACTCAGGCAGCCCCCTATGATGGCAAAATACATGTGGGGAAGAACCGAGGCTTCTTTTTTTTAAATTTTATTTTTATTTTTACATATACATGTGTTAATTAGGTTTACATTTTTTTGCCTTCACAAAATTAAAAAGGCTTAAAATTTAATAACAACGTTTAAGATAAGATCTAGAAACAAAAACCTCGTAAAGAACGAATGAACATAAATACATTCAGAAAAGGAATCAGACAATTGCTACATCGAAATATTAAGCAATAATAATAAAAATAATAATGCAAAGAAAGTAACATTCACATTGTCAAATAAGATTATGACTATTATAGGATGCTTTGACTCTGAGATTCAGTATGGAGTCATCAGTTAACTTCTTATTATTTTTTTTAGGTATCAAAAAATAGACAACTAATATTTATAAAAAAAGTAAAAGATAATTTCAAAAAACAGATCATGCTAAATCTTATAGACAATAGAAAAATAAGAAATACTTCAAAATCATTTTACTTGATCTGGGTATACCTGATATTAAAATTGGAGAAAATATATTATTATTATAAAGGGGAAATTACAAACATATGTCACTTATAAATGAGTCCTAAACAACATATTAACAAGTTAAGTTAAAAATTAATGTGTAAGTAATGTACTTTGGTCAAAATTAAATCCAATTTATGTGAGAATTAGTTACTATTTTTTTCTTTTCTTGTTTTTTTTTTTTTTTCTTTTTTCTTCTTCTTTCCTTTCCCTCACCCCTTCTGAGGGGTCTTTGCTACAGAGGACACTAAATTGTCAACTACACAAACAGCCACCGGGAAAGCAGGTCCTCCAGCTCTGGGCCCCTCTGGAGATGGCTTCAGCCTTGGCCCCTGGGGTCTTGGCTGCAAACTGAGGAGACCTCTTGAGCCAGAATCACTTGGCTAGGATGTTTCCAGATTCCCAACCCACTGAGGTAAGAAATGCTTGTTGTTGTTCTAACTCAGTATGTTTTGAAGTAGTTTGTTAAATAAAAATAGAGAATTAACAGACTGAGTTTCACCAAATTGGAAGGCTATATCTGATTCAGTATGATTTAAAATATAAGCTGTGTGGTATAAGCCACATCTAATTTATTGGTCCTCAGATGTCACCTCAAAGAAGCAGTTATTCACCACAGCAGTTTAAACTTAAGGACAGCCGGAGGCCTGCAAAGACATCCACGGATGGATGGATCGCTCAGAGTGATGGCTCAGAGCTCCTCTATGGACAACAAAACAAAGCCAAACAGTCCCACAAAACCAGTAGTCACCAAAAGGAACCGTGAATAAAACTTAGAACGGTGAGTGCTCCAAATCGCTGGGATTTATTTGCTATTTATCTGCCTCTTACACAGGCAACTTCATGGAACCAGGTCTCAGAATGAGAAGGTGTTTATTGGCTTGATGCCATGAAACAAGGAAATAAAACCAGAGGCCAGCTCTCTCTAGTATGGAAATATCATCCAGACTCCACACATCACAGAATTTTGGGAAGGTCATAGTAAATAACATGAGAAAATATTTTGGGAAGGAGCATAAAGGAATTGCACAGATGTTATCACTGGAATTATTTACTGGCCATAAAAAGATGGATGTTGCTGTAGTAATGGAAACTCAAAAGTTTTAGGGGCTCACAACCCACAAGGGTTTCTCCTCCTCCTCCTTCTATTTCTCCTCCTTCTCCTCCTCCTCCTCAATCTCCTCCTCCTTCTCCTCCTCCTTCTCCTCCTGCTTCTCCTGCTTCTCCTTCTCCTTTTTTCCCCTCAGGTCGGACCACTATGGGATGGCTATGGCTCTGTCATGTCACCTGCACTCTGGGACCCAGAAGGCCGAGTGGCCTGCAGCTGGGGGAGAGAGTCACAGAGGACGTCTGGAAATGCAGGTTCAGTGATTGACTAGACCAGTGTTCTTCAACCTTTTTAACCTCATGGCACACTTGAACCTATAGTTAAAGTTCTGGGGCCAACTTAAATTATGTTGATTAAAAAAAAAAAAGTAAAAAAAGAACATATTTACTGTGCTTTGAGCTTCTTTTGAAAATAATTAATGATCTTTAAAAATTTTCATGGCACACTTGAGATCCTCTTCACAGCACACTGGTTGAAAATCACTGGACTATAAAGACTCACAGTCCATAGTCGTATGGTGATAATGTGTTACAGAGAAAAGATACAAAGCAAAATAAACAAAGGAAAAGGTACATGGGGCAAAGTCTGGAGGAAACTAGGTGCAAATTTCCAAGAGTTTTTACCCAGGGATTAGCTAACCCACAGGATGTGCTAATTCCTCCAACAACAAATTGTGACAACGTGTGTGGAATGTTGTTAACTAATGAAGCTCATGAGAGAGTTTTTACTATCAGTGTCCACAGTTTTTATTGGAGGATGGTCACAACCTAAGCATCCTCTGCCAAGGACATACCCAAATTCTGGACTCCCAGAAGGAGAGCATGAGTTCAGCACGAGCCACATTCTTTGCAAAACAGCTAGGCAGCGTGAACCATTCTTATCAGGGAATAGTGGGAAACCTTCCTGAAATCCAAGCTCCCCAACATCAATGAAGCCCCAAGCTTGCGCACGGGCTTTCTAGGCCAAGCAGCCTCAAACCTGCTGTGCTAATCTTTTCCACACAAACACATGATGTCTCACATGTGACAGAGCAAGTCACATGGACAAAACCGACATCAGAACAGTGAGGAAGTGCAAGCAGTGGCAACCCATAATTTGAACTGTAATGTAACTTACTGCAGAATATTACCTATAGATTCTATGAATGAAACAATATTCAAAAAAAGAGAAATAATTGATACTTTCTATACATATGTACCTCCTAGAGATATTTTCATGGTCTGGGCTCACATCGTTTAAATTGTTTTATTGAAATGACTTCAATTAAATAATGCTATGAAGAAGCAATGTAGCAAGCAGTGTTGGAGAGACACTGAGCACTGATTAATTAAGAAGTAATCATTACTCTTTCTACTTTATAATTCTTTCTTTTTCTTCTTTGTTTTTGCAGATCAAGTGAGTCTTTGATTCCTTTTTAGAGACAAGTGCTTTCATTTTGCTCCTGACTTTCTTTGAAGCAGCACTGTATTTGTAAAAGCTCTAATCCTCTCAGGCACTTGAGATTAGACCCTTGAAGAGCCATCTCACGGCCTCTGCTACGTTTTCTCCCTCGCTGTACCTTTTAAGCTTTCAGCTGTATTTCAAGTTCCCCGGTACATGGCCTTCAGCATAAATTCTCTCTGCGAAGTGGTTTGTTCTAATACTTTTCTCATCTCTTTCAGTTGTTTTTATGCTTCTTTTGATTATCTTTCCTCAGCTCTTTGACCTTTTTATTCATTAGCTCAAACTACATAAAATACATTTTTTTGGGGGGGGGCTAAGGGGTAAGTCATAACAAATAGAAAAGGTGGTTGACCTCTGGCATAGATATTTACATTTTTGACTTTTCTATTGTTGTATTTCCAGCATAGGTTCTTTTTTTTTTTTTTTTTTTAATCTTAGCTCCCCCTCCAAAGTTAATTGTTTAGAAATAAAAATCTTTTTGGTAGAAACAGCAGCTTTTAACCTCTGCTTCCCTCACCCAAAGATAGTTATTTAGTAGGAACTCACAACATATTGGAGGGAAGTATATTTGAAGCATAGTTTTAAAGATAACATCTCCTTTTTCAATGGAGGGAGAACTTTATACAGGTCTCTTCTTTATGCTTAGATGGCAAAATGTTTTCTTGCTATTTATAAAAGCTGCATTAAAAGAATGCAATATTGGTTCTCCCAGAGTGCGATCTATTTAGAAAACTAATTATCTCTGAATGGCTGAAAATTTTCCAGAATCTGCCAAGAAGACAAGTCAGGAATACCATCCAAGTAACTTATTGTAGTAAGGGGAACTTCAGAGCTCTAGAGAGCTCCCTAATAGTTATTTAAAACCCTGGCAACTTGCCTCTATCTCCCTTTCTTTCCTCCTCCAACCTCTGCAGATGACCTCAGCTTGTAATTCTTGGAGAAATTAATGGCCAGCTAGGGAGAGCTTGCTTGCTGTCCTGCCTTGCCCACACATTCACCTGCTGTCATGCCTTCCTAATGCCCTTTCCCTCCATCGCAGTGATGGAGCTTGCTCTGCTCCATCTGAGGCTGATCCCACCTTGAGTTCCTCAAGGCTCTTGTTTCTGCAGGGCCACCTCTCCCTCTTCTGCAGCTCTTTCCTTTCAGCCTATAAATCTACTCAAGTTTCTTCAATTTAAACAATAACAACAGTAAATATCACATAGCTTCTTTCTCTTTTTTCTTATAGGACAGTCCTCAGGTTAGAAACCAGGTAGGTGTGTTCTTAAGTTGAGTCAATATGCAAGTTGGAGCAGGTACACTGACCCATTACCTGAAATAGTGCGAGTCCTACGTTAGTCGGATGTTTGTAACTTGGGAACTGTAATAGCCTCCCTTCACACGTGTGAGTTGTATGTCCATCGGGTGTCTGTTTCTTGGGGACTGCCTGCAATGCCCATGATGGAGCTATCCGAGCCCTCTTACAGTGAGGCACCCGACCCAAGGGGGTGCCCTGTTGCTGTCTGATGTCAGCGATGACTGCTTCTGCTTGCTGCTCATTCATCATCTGATGACATGTTTGGTACATTTTACTCAAGCTTTATGCGTGCACACACACATATGTGTGTTGTAAATGCCACAGTTACTAAGGGATGAAAAGGCAAAGAAATGCTCTCATTTCTCTCCAAGGAGTAGTTAGATGAATGTACAAGAACTTAGTATGTGCTAGCCACTGAGATAAACCTTTATTTGGATTACCTTGTTTTCCCTGTTGGCAGCCCCATGAGATGGTATTATCATTCCCATTCTATAGACTAAGAAATGGAAACACCACATGTTTGTAACCTGCTCAAGCACACACAAGCAGGTGTTGTTGTCAATTGTTTCCTTGTCAAGACTCCAAGAGCATCTATCTTTGGGGGTAGGAGAGCACACACCTAGAGTGACAAGTTTCAGATAACAGGAAAGTCTATTCTTTGCAATGCTCCCGAGGCCGCTGTGATACCTCATATCCCTCACATGTACCTGTTCATTCTTTTAACCTAGTAGTTAAGCATGAAAATCATGTCTGGTCCCAATCCAGACCAGTTAAATGAGAATCTTGGGGTGGCATATGGCCGCCTGTGGGTTTTGAAAGCTTCCCAAGAAGAAAGGAAAGGCTTACTATTTCTCTCTTCTCTGAAATATCCTGCTTTCTACTGCTTTCCTTCTGTTGTATTCTCTTCTGAGTGAAGAACACATTGAGCTTTGAATATTGAAACAGTTTGGTAATCAGCTTCCTGTGGGTAGTGTGACTGGGAATAATTCTTACTACAGTGCTTGATTCATTAAAAGTTAAGTACAGCTCATACAGATGGAGTAAATACTTACGGTATTGTGAAATGATTTTTTAAAGTTTCATTATTCCTCTGGACATAGAGAAAACATGAGTCAGATGTCTTCAAGCTGTTTCTAGTCAAAGATTAGCCTGAATCTTGGAAACATACAGTGAATCAAACTTTTCAGTTCCTCTACTAATAGCTATGGTTGTATATGATGTATTCTAGTGTGTAAGCAGTTTTGCAGAAAAATAATCTACTTGGTGTATTGAACACATTATTTATTGAAGTTAATTTCTTTTGTTATTGTAAAAAAAATGTATATTTGAATTCACCAAGTTACTGAACATGCTGTATTGTAAAGAGGTGAGAAAGGGTTTGAATTGGATGCTTTGCCACTTTCAATTTAAGTCTCATATTCCGGGAAACTAAATGCCAAGAGTGAAATAATATAAATATCTGTACCACTTTATAGAGGGAAAATAATTATTTTCAAAAAGCATCTCTCTTTGCTAATGTTGAGACTAATGTGTGGCTCCACCCCCAACCTTTCTTGTTCTGATGGGGGTAATTGTCAGCAAATATTACTATACGGCTTTCTGATTATCAAGTTTCAACCTCAGAAAACGTACAGTCTTTCTAAGATTTATGGCACTAATGGGACTAGCCTGGCAGTAGTATGATCCATTTTGCTGATATACAGGAAGCAAAGAAACTAATCTCTTGTCACGCATATCCAAGGACCGAAGAAACCAACATCTTAATTAGCATAGAAACGAGAGATGTGGAAGCCTTCATTCCCTGAACGAGCTAAGTCCTTTAATAGAGTCATACATTAAAGAATTAGGCTTGATCATCCTTAGAAAAAAAAATGAAGCAAACTTTGGCCATTATGTGCTACATCACTTTACCAAAGAGCACTAGAAAATATATCTCTTGGGATTTTAAAGCGTAGCTTCTATTCTGCAAGATAAAGCATGTGACCTAAAAAATAACCATATTTATAGAGTTAGCCTTCAAAAGGAATAATTCATAAATTTAAAACAACTCTGAAATATGTGTGTCAAAATCTAAGAACATTGACTCAAGTCAGATTGAATTTCAATCCCAGTTTTTCTCTTAACTGTGTGATCTTGTGCCAATTATTTGATCTTCTAGGACCTCACTTTCTTTGCTAGACTAGATAATTTCAAAAGAGTTTTCCAATTCAATCATTTTATGATTTCATTAGATTTCTTATCGTAGAAGCTAGAGTTGGAATTGTAATGAACAAGACTATTCTTCTGACCCTACGTCAAAAGAGCTACATTTTACTCCCTGTATCACTACTTAAAAACCATGTGATTCAAGCAAGTTATTTTTTCAATAAATAATTTTTATTTCAAAATTTTAGGGAATTAAAGTATTCTTGGTACATGAATGATTTGTATAATGCAGAAGGCAAGGCGTTTAGTGTGCCCATCTTTAGAATACTTTGTACGCACCAGGGTACTTTGCACCCAGTAGGTATCCTTATTCCTCCCCTTCCTCCCCCTTATTAGTTTCCAAACTCCTTTATAACACTTGATGGTTATGTGTACCCATTGTATAGCTCCCATTTACTAGTAAGAATATGTAATGTTTGTTTTTTGGTTGCTGGGATAGTTCATTTAGGATAATGTTCTCCAGCTCCATCCAAGTTTCTGCTAATGACATTATTTCATTCCTTTTTATGGCTGAGTAGTACTCCATGGTGTGTGTGTGTATCACATTTTCTCTATTGACTCATCAATTGAGGAGCACTTCAGATGATTCCACATCTTTGCAATTGTGAGAGAGAGCACTGAATTCTGGCCCCTACACCACCAGGGAATATGTCTTTGTAATTATGCTATGATTAACTGTCACGTACAGGTGTCTCTTTGACGTAATGACTTCTTTTCCTTGGGTAGATACCCAGTAGTGCGATTGCTGGACAGAATGGTAGGTCTACTTCCAGTTCTTTGAGGAATCTCCATACTGTTTTCCATAGACGTTGCATTAATTTACATTCCCATCAACAGTGTGCAAATACTCCTTCTTTACCGCATCCAGGCAAACATCTAAAGTTTTTTTAGAATTATTTTTTAATATTGGCCATTCTCAGAGGGTCAGGTGTATCTCATTGTGGTTTTAATATACACCATCGTGATAATTAATGACATTTTTTCTTTTGTCTGTTGGCCACTTGTGTATCTTCTTTTGGAAAAAATTCTGCTCATGTCTTTGTTCACTTTTTAATTGTGTTATTGGTTTTTTGTTGTTCTTTTTTGCTGATTTGTTTGAGCTCTCTGTAGATTCTAGATCTTAACTTTGTCTGATGTATAGTTGGAAAATATTTTTTCTCATTCTGTAGATTGTTTACTCTGTTCATCATTTCCTTTGCTTTCCAGAAACTTTCTACATTATTTTTATTATTGCTGTATTTCCAATGAGGGTTTAGTCATAAATTCTTTGTCTAGGTCAGTATCTGGAAAAGTTTTCCCTATAGTTTCTTCCTGAGTCTTTATAGTTTCAGATCTTACATTTAGGTCTTTAATCCATCTTGAGTTATGTTCTATGCGTGCTGATAGATAGGGATCCTGTTTCTTTCTTCTTCATGTGGCAATCCAATGTTCCCAGCACTGTTTATTGATTAGGGCATGTTTTCTTCAGTGTGTGTTTTTGTCTGCTTTTTCCAAAAATCAGTTGTTTATAGCTATATGGATTTTTTTTTTTGGGGGGGGTGGCGGGTTTCTACTCTATTCTGTTGGTCTGGATCTCTATCTTTAGACCAGTACCGTGCTGTTTTAGTGACTATATAGCCTTGTAGTATAATTTGAAGTTAGGTAATTTGATACCTCCAGATGTGTTCTTTTTGCTTAAGATTGCTTTAGTTATTCAGGCTCTTTTTTGGTTCCACAAGAAGTTAGGGCTTATTTTTTCTAGATCTATGAAAGATAGCATTGGTGTTTTGATGGGAATTGCATTGAATCTACAATAATATGGGCATTATGGCCATTCTAACGAAGTTGATTCTCCTTATCTATGAACATGGAATGTTTTTTCCATTGGTTTGTGTCATCTATGATTTCTTTCATCAATCTTCTTTAATTCTTCTCATAGAGGTCTTTAACCCCCTTTGTTAAGTATATTCTTAGGCATTTTATTCTCTTTGCAGCTATTGTGGATGCTGTTGTGCTCTAGACTTGTTTCTCAGCTTGACTGTTGTGAGCATATAGAAATACTACTGATTTGTGTACTTTAATTTTGTAACTGGAGACTTTACTGAATGTAGGAGACACCTGTGAGAAATACCTTGGTGATAAGGGATTGGGGAAGGGATTTAACATCATTTAACAATCACTGGTCTCTGGTTAAAGAGCATGTAAGGTGGCGGGGGGAACTGACATGATTACATAGCAGTTTCCACACCTGAGGTGTATTACGTCTTTAAATAACCTCAGGAGAAGGTGCAGAAGAGAACTAAGACTGACAGGCTGCTGCTGAGACTGCTGCTGAGATGCTTGCTCCTATTAAAATTGATTGTGACTTCTACCTAGCCCGAGAAAGCTGGCACAGTGGTCCGCGTCCAGACCACTGGAGTGGGCCGGGCTGGAAAGCTGGCATGCTGGCTCTGATGAGGCCCTGGTTTGGGGCCAGAGACCTGGTGTCCCCGGCTCTGACAACTGAATTTATTTATTAATTCTTTTGGTGAAGTCTTAGGATATTCTTGATTCAAGCTCATGTCATTAAACTTTATTTTTTCCTATTTGGATGCTCTTTATTTCTTTTTCTTTCCTGATTGTTTTGACCAGGACTTCCAGAATTATGTTGAATAGATATAGTCACAGTAAACACCTTTCTGAGCAAGTTCTTAATCCCTTCATTTCCTCATCTGTAAATTATAAATCGGGCACCTCACCACATTGATAGGAGTTTTAAATGAAATCATATATATACATTAGTCTGCCATAACAAAATGGTCAAGACTGCATGGCTTAAATACAGAAAAAATTCTGCTCATGGCTCTGGACACCATATGACCCAGATCAGGCAGTGTCAGTTTCTGGGGAGGTCTCTCTCCCTGGCCTGTATGCAGCAGCCTTCTCTCTATGCCCTCTCATAGCGGAGATCGAGAACTCTGGTGCCCCTTCTTACAAAAGCACCATGTTTATCAGATTTTGATGTCATTTACTATTATCTGCTCACATGTCTAATCTTCAAACAGAGTCACATCAGGGTAAGGATTTCAACATATGAATTTTATGAGCTATAATTTAGTTCATTGCACTATACAGAAAAATTCTTTGTAAACACATAATTTTCTACTAATATCCCAATAAAGATTAGTAGCATACATATATTGGGCACTCACATTCAATGTTGTTGGGACTACCCAAAGCCACAGTGTTTTTGAAGAACTGGTTGGTAATATCCACTGAAATATGAAGTGTTCATACTTTTTGAGCCAATATTTACACTTTAAAAATTTACATTCCTAAGCACTCTTAGAATTGCCCAAATATGTACATGTGTAATAGTTGTTGAAGTACTGTTGGTAAATTGGGAAAAAACAAAATTTAGTAAAATTATAGCTATAATTAAATTACAATAATTTAATACACAGTACATATTACAATGCAGTATTATGTATCAAATATGTATCCATACTATGAAAAATTACACATTCATTTAAAAATGTCATTAATCCAGACATACTGACATTTGAAGATGCCCAGGACCTGTTGCTGAAAAAGAATCGCAAGTTTCAATATAATTTCTGCAGTATGATTACATTTTTTAGTAAATACAGAAAGTTTGGAGGAATTATACGTTAAGCTGTATTTACTGTGTTTCTCTAAGGGATATTCCAGAAATTTCATTTTTCAAGTTACACTTCTCTCTGAGTCTGAATTTCCTGTTCAGCATAAACTTTTACACTTGTTTTAAAAAATTAAAAGATTAAGAGACTACAAATGATTGTGAATGTAAACTCTACCAATTATTCAGTTTACATTTGAGATACTTTTGAAATTAATTTTTCTTTTTATAGAGGAATAACTTTATATAGCTTAAACAATTGGAAAATGTATGAAAAGCCGAAGTCCTGGGCCTTATGTCTTCTGACCTTATGTCTCCCCTTTTGACCACTTGGGGCAGTCTTACTCCACCCTTTCAGCAGTTACACTTGCTATCTGCCTACATACTGTGAAATAATATGCATCTGTTAGTACTTGATTCTTTTATTTTAGATAATGTCTCCTGGCTTTCATCTGAATAAGGTATTTTAGACTTTTCTCTCTTTTCTTCTTGTTTCTCCCCCACTCAACAAACATCCCTCAACTTGTCACTTTATGTGTATCATAACTTTGGTGTAGTTAATAGTCAGGGTTTATGCTCATATTACATGTAATGTGTTAATATGGTTTACTACAATATTTGCCCCCTGGGTGAAGGCTCAGCTACAACTTTAACTTTACCTTAGAAATGAAAACAGTGTAACCTAAACATTTGTACCTTCATTTTAATCTGAAATTAAAAAATTATGTGTCATATTAATATTGTGTACGCTGGATACTTATTTCCCCATTTTTTTTAAATAAGAGGTTTAATGACATTTTGATCCCCCATATTTTGTATGTGACCTGTTTTTCTCTCTTTTTTTAATTTTAATTTTTACATATACATGTGTTAATTAGGTTTCCATTTTTTTGCCTTCACAAATTTAAAAAGCTTATAATTTAATAACATTCTTAGATACTTTACTAAGAGGAATGTGTTTCAACTCCATCCAGGTAAACACAAAAGATGTAAAGTCTCTATCTTTGCTTATGGCTGAATAGTACTCTATGGTATTTATATAACAGTTTGTTAATCCATTCATGGGTTGATGGGCACTTGGGTTGCTTCTACATCTTAGCAATTGCGAATTGACCTGAGATAAACATTCTGGTGCAACTGTCCTTGTGGTAAAATGATTTTTGTTCTTCTGGGTAAATAGCAAGTAATGGGATTACAGGATCAAATGGAAGGTCAACTTAGTTCTTTAAGACTTCTCCATACTTCTTTCCATAGAGGTTGTATTAGTTTGCAATCCTACCAGCAATGCAAAAGTGTCCTCTTCTCTCCACATCCACATCAGCATCTGTAGATTGGTGCAGACTTTGTGATGTGGCCTAATCTCACTAGAGTTAGGTGATATCTCAGAGTGGTTTTGATTTGCATTTCTCACATGATTAGGGACAATGAGCATTTTTTTCATGAACACATGAAATATTCACATTAGCTTTCCAAACATTCATCTGTCATTCTTCAGAGAAGTTTTTGTTCAAGTCTCTTGCCCACTTATAAATGGGACTGTTTGCTCTTTTCTTGTTGATTAATTTGAGTTCTCCGTAGATTCTAGTAATCAGCCCTTTGTCAGATTCATAGCATGCAAATATCTTCTCCTCTTCTGAAGGCTGTCTTTTTGCTTCAGTTATTGTATCCCTTAGCTGTGCAAGAAGCGTTTTAGCATAATCATGTCCCATTTATTTCTGGCGTTGCTACAATTGCCAATCTGTTCCCAGGCCAATTTTGTCAAACATTTTCCCCATACTCTCCTCTAGAATTTTTATTATTTTGTGTCTTAAATTTAAATCTTTTATCTAGAGAGAGTCAATTTTTGTCAAGTAGTAAGAGGTGCAGGTACAATTTCAGTCTTCTACATATGGCTAACCACTTCTCGTAGCACCATTTATTAATTAGGGATTCTTTTCTCCAGTGCATGCTTTTGTTTGGTTTATCAAAGATCCGATGGCAATATGTATCTGGGTTCATCTCTAAATTCTTTATTCTATAGATCTATATCTCTACTTTTATGCCAGCACCATGCTGTTTTGATCACTATAGATTTGGCATATAATCTGATATCTGGTAATGTGTTGCCTCCAGATTTGTTTTTATTTCTAAAAATTGTATTGGCTGTTCAGGTTTTTTTCTGGTTCCATATGAAACGAAGTACTATTTTTTCAAGTTCTTCAAAGTATGACATTGGTGCTTTGATGGAGATTGTATTAAATCTGTAGATCTCTTTGGGTACATGGACATTTTAATGATGTTGATCCTTCCCAGCCAGGAGCATGGTATGTTCTTCTATTTGTCGACTTTTGTATTTCTATAGTTATGAGTTACCTTATATTTTATTTGCTTTTTTTTTCTACACATATGATTATTTCTTTCCCAAACATTTCCTTCAAAATTATAAAATTTCTTACCATATGTTTAAATAAAGCAGGTAATACATTAGTTCTATGTTTGTGGGTGGCATGTCTCCTGGATCACCATTCTGAAAGCTAATAAGTAGTAGTGTTTGGAAAGCTAATGTGTTTGAAATATTAACAATTTCCCCCCTTGATTTTTCTTTAATTTGGGGCCCTTTCCTCTGTTTCAGTGGCTAGATGGTTCTGTTCTCATTTCCTCATGATGGCAGAAATCAGGTGGGGGAGAGGGAGAAACGCCTTTTTCTAACTTTGAGTTTCAGAACTTATACCCCAATTGAAGGGAAAGGGCCTATGGTTAATCCAAAATTTTTAGACAAAACTTCAAAGTTAAGGTCAAATTTCCCCTATTTTATCCTTTTACCAGAGTAAAAGTCAGAGGAGTCTGGGATGACTAGTATTTAGGATGTAGCAAGGTCATTGTTGACTGATGGCCCATAGTCCACTCCTGTGAGAACCTTGGATGCCCCACACCCCAGGACAAGATAACAAGTCTCTCCTTAGTTCTTGGTGAGTCTGTCTCTCTCAACAGCAGCTGGCACATCATCCCCAGAACCCCCCAGGTATAAGATGCCTGTGTAATATACCTCCAGCACCTGACACAAAACACCTGCAAACCCCAGAAGAGGTTGGGAATCTGGATCCCTAGCACTTGGTGGTGTTGAATGAAACCAGCTTGACCTTCTTGGGTCAGTAGTAAAACAATCCTATCACAGGTACAAATACTTGAAGATAAATTGAATTGTTGTGGAGGCTTTCCATTAAAATGATTCAGTCAATAAGTTAGAGAATAAAAATGATGGAGAATTCACATAATGACCAAGCTAAAGGAATGAGGAGTCTAAATTCAGGTAATTCAGTTACTGTGCCTTATTTCTTATTTGTAAAATCAGAACAAAAATAGCTTTTGACTCCTTAGAATGGTGGTTTGGTGATGGTATAGGTAAAAATACATGGAAAATTTAAGTGAAATTCAATACTGAGTATCAATGTATGTATAGGTCAGATATTTTACCTATTCATTTGTTTATTAATTCAACAAATATAAATAGGGTGTAGACACCAAATTTGAGCAGAACCTGAAAAGTATATTTTCACCAGGCAGCCCATTATCAGTATTGTAGAATGAGGGAAATTATATCATTTGCCTCTCCATGTGATTATATCTGAGAAAGGTCACTGAAATGTTACATATTAATTCTAAATACTTCTCTGCTATTTAATTTGCATTTCAAGCTCAGTGCCTACTTGTCAGATATCATCTGTAAACAGTGATTAAGCTCCTCTGAGTAACACAGCATACTTGTCATCCACAAAGCAAGTATCAGACGTGGTCCTGTCACCAGAGAGCATTCAATATGACCATGATTGAGTGTGGATTTTAATAGGAGAGGATTTCTAGGAGTCTATACCTAAATAATATCATGGTGCCTCATGGAAAATAAAACTATAAATTTTTAGGAGTAATGGTTCTCATTGATTGTAGCTACTTTCTTTGACAGTGAAAAAGAAAGTTTGGGAGTGAAAAATTCCTTATGGAATAATTCCAAATGAATAAATAATTGAAGGAATAAGGAAAATATAAAATCATCATTAGGCAAATATAATTGTTGCAGGCGAAGTCCACAGGTGGATGCTAAAATTAGTGGGTGGAGGTTTAAGAAGGAAACAGCTAGTTGTATAATCCTAAAGGGCAGGTTGGATGAAGGATGTCTGGGGGTTCTCAGATTCCATTTTGGGGTAACTTTTGTGCAAGTCTGAAGTCATTTCAGAATTAAAAAATTAAAAATGTGAATAAAATTTGTATGTTAGATTTCCTTATCCAAACATTTTCTTTGTTTATTCAATTCCACTCTTTTTTTTTATTGTTGGGGATTCATTGAGGGTACAATAAGCCAGGTTACACTGATTGCAATTGTTAGGTAAAGTCCCTCTTGCAATCATGTCTTGCCCCCATAAAGTGTGACACACACCAAGGCCCCACCCCCCTCCCTCCTTCCCTCTTTCTGCTTCCCCCCCCATAAACTTAATTGTCATTAAATGTCCTCATATCAAAATTGAGTACATAGGATTCATGCTTTTCCATTCTTGTGATGCTTTACTAAGAATAATGTCTTCCACTTCCATCCAGGTTAATACGAAGGATGTAAAGTCTCCATTTTTTTTAATGGCTGAATAGTATTCCATGGTATACATATACCACAGCTTGTTAATCCATTCCTGGGTTGGTGGGCATTTAGGCTGTTTCCACATTTTGGCGATTGTAAATTGAGCTGCAATAAACAGTCTAGTGCAAGTGTCCTTATGATAAAAGGATTTTTTTCCTTCTGGGTAGATGCCCAGTAATGGGATTGCAGGATCAAATGGGAGGTCTAGCTTGAGTGCTTTGAGGTTTCTCCATACTTCCTTCCAGAAAGGTTGTACTAGTTTGCAGTCCCACCAGCAGTGTAAAAGTGTTCCCTTCTCTCAACATCCACGCCAGCATCTGCAGTTTTGAGATTTTGTGATGTGGGCCATTCTCACTGGGGTTAGATGATATCTCAGGGTGGTTTTGATTTGCATTTCTCTAATATATAGAGATGATGAAATTTTTTCATGTGTTTGTTAGCCATTTGTCTGTCATCTTTAGAGAAAGTTCTATTCATGTCTCTTGCCCATTGATATATGGGATTGTTGGCTTTTTTCATGTGGATTAATTTGAGTTCTCTATAGATCGTAGTTACCAAGCTTTTGTCTGATTGAAATCAGAAATTGAAAATATGCAGATATCCTTTCCTATTGTGTAGGTTGTCTCTTTGCTTTGGTTGTTGTCTCCTTAGCTGTACAGAAGCTTTTCAGTTTAATGAAGTCCCATTTGTTTATTTTTGTTGTTGTTGCAATTGCCATGGCAGTCTTCTTCATGAAGTCTTTCCCCAGGCCAACATCTTCCAATGTTTTTCCTATGCTTTCTTGGAGGATTTTTATTGTTTCATGCCTTAAATTTAAGTCCTTTATCCATCTTGAATCAATTTTTGTGAGTGGGGAAAGGTGTGGGTCCAGTTTCAGTCTTTTACATGTAGACATCCAGTTCTCCCAACACCATTTATTGAATAGGGAGTCTTTCCCCCAAGGTATGTTCTTGTTTGGTTTATCGAAGATTAGGTGGTTGTAAGATGTTGGTTTCATTTCTTGGTTTTCAATTCGATTCCAAGTGTCTATGTCTCTGTTTTTGTGCCAGTACCATGCTGTCTTGAGCACTATGGCTTTGTAGTACAGACTAAAATCTGGTATGCTGATGCCCCCAGCTTTATTTTTATTACTAAGAACTGCCTTAGCTATACGGGGTTTTTTCCGGTTCCATACAAAACGCAGAATCATTTTTTCCAAATCTTGAAAGTATGATGTTGGTATTTTGATAGGAATGGCATTGAATAGGTAGATTGCTTTGGGAAGTATAGACATTTTAACAATGTTGATTCTTCCAAGCCATGAGCATGGTATGTTCTTCCATTTGTTAATATCCTCTGCTATTTCCTTTCTGAGGATTTCATAGTTTTCTTTATAGAGGTCCTTCACCTCCTTCGTTAGGTATATTCCTAGGTATTTCATTTTCTTTGAAACTATGGTGAAGGGAGTTGTGTCCTTAATTAGCTTCTCATCTTGACTGTTATTGGTGTATACAAAGGCTACTGACTTGCGGACATTGATTTTATATCCTGAAACATTACTGTATTTTTTGATGACTTCTAGGAGTCTTGTGGTTGAGTCTTTGGGGTTCTCTAAGTATAAGATCATGTCGTCAGCAAAGAGGGAGAGTTTGAGCTCCTCTGCTCCCATTTGGATTCCCTTTATTTCCTTGTCTTGCCGAATTGTATTGGCTAGAACTTCCAGCACTACGTTGAATAGTAAAGGTGACAGAGGACAACCTTGTCTGGTTCCAGTTCTAAGAGGAAAAGCTTTGAGTTTTACTTCATTCAGTAAAATATTGGCTGTGGGTTTGTCATAGATAGCTTCAATCAGTTTTAGAAATGTGCCACCTATGCCTATACTCTTCAGTGTTCTAATTAGAAAAGGATGCTGGATTTTATCAAATGCTTTTTCTGCATCTATTGAGAGGATCATGTGATCTTTATTTTTGCCTCTGTTAATATGGTGGATAACGTTTATGGACTTGCGTATGTTAAACCAGCCTTGCATCCCTGGAATGAAGCCTACTTGATCATGATGAATGACTTTTTTGATGATAAGCTGTAATCTATTGGCTAGGATTTTGTTGAGGATTTTTGCATCTATATTCATGAGTGAGATTGGTCTGAAATTCTCCTTTTTGTTTGGGTCTTTCCCTGGTTTTGGTATCAGGGTGATGTTTGCTTCATAGAATGTGTTGGGGAAGATTCCTTCTTCCTCAGTTTTTTGGAATAATTTCTGCAGTACAGGAATAAGCTCTTCCTTGAAGGTTTGATAGAATTCTGGTGTGAAGCCATCTGGACCAGGGCATTTTTTGGTTGGAAGATTTTTTATTGTTTCTTTGATCTCGGTGCTTGAAATTGGTCTGTTCAGGAGCTCTATTTCTTCCTGGCTAAGTCTAGGGAGAGGGTGTGATTCCAAATATTGATCCATTTCCTTCACATTGTCAAATTTCTGGGCATAGAGTTTCTGGTAGTATTCAGAGATGATCTCTTGTATCTCTGTGGGATCAGTTGTTATTTCCCCTTTATCATTTCTGATTGAGGTTACTAGAGATTTTACTTTTCTATTCCTTGTTAGTCTGGCCAATGGTTTATCTATTTTATTTATTTTTTCAAAAAATCAAC
Source organism: Nycticebus coucang (assembly GCF_027406575.1). Classification (NCBI taxonomy): domain Eukaryota; kingdom Metazoa; phylum Chordata; class Mammalia; order Primates; family Lorisidae; genus Nycticebus; species Nycticebus coucang. The sequence continues at coordinate 16,769,567 of NC_069785.1, read as the reverse complement.
TCCTTGTTTCATAATTTTCTGAACGATTCTTTTGTTTTCAATTCATTGATCTCTGATTTGATTTTGGATATTTCTTTTGTTCTACTGAGTTTAGGATTAGATTGTTCTTTTTCCAATTCCATAAGATCTCTTGTGAGATTGTTGATGCGCTCTCTTTCTGTTTTTCGAATGTAGGCATCTAAAGTGATGAATTTTCCTCTCAAAACTGCTTTTGCAGTATCCCACAGGTTTTAGTAGCTTGTGTCTTCATTGTTGTATGCTCAAAGAAGTTAATGATTTCCTGTTTTATTTCTTCCTGTACCCATCTGTTATTCAACAGAAGATTGTTTAATTTCCATGCCTTTGGGTGGGGTCGAGCGTTTTTGTTAGAGTTGAGTTCCACCTTTAGTGCCTTATGGTCTGAGAAGATACGAGGTAAAATTTCAATTCTTTTGATTCTGTTGATATTTGTTTTGTGTCCCAGGATATGATCAATTTTGGAGAATGTTCCATGGGGTGATGAGAAGAATGTATATTCTTTATCTTTGGGATGGAGTGTTCTATTTGCGTCTATCAAGCACAGTTGTTCTAGGGTCTCATTTAAATCTCTTATATCTTTGTTTAATTTCTGTTTAGAGGATCTGTCCAGCTCTGTAAGAGGACTGTTAAAGTCCCCTGTTATGATGGTATTATCAGATATCATATTGCTCAGACTGAGTAAGGTCTGTTTTAAGAATCTGGGAGCATTTAAATTGGGTGCATAAATATTTAGAATTGAAACGTCTTCCTGTCGTATTTTTCCCTTGACCAATATAAAGTGACCATCTTTGTCTTTTTTGACTTTAGTTGCTTTAAATCCACATGTATCTGAAAATAAGATTGCAATTCCTCTTTTCTTCTGAATTCCATTTGCCTGAAAAATTGTCTTCCAACCCTTGACTTGGAGCTTTAATTTGTCTTTTGAAGCCAGGTGTGTTTCTTGCAGACAGCAAATGGATGGCTTGTGTTTTTTAATCCAGTCAACCAATCTATGTCTCTTCAGTGGGGAATTCAAGCCATTATTGAAGCCATTGATTGAGATAATTGATAAGTGTGGTAGTGTTGTATTCATGTTATTTTGTGAGAGTCCATTGCTTAGTTTTATCTTTTGCATCAGTGTGGAGGTTAGGTTCTGTCCTTTAATTTCTGAGTTCTTACTTTGCTGCTGATCCATTGTGGTGGTCAGTGTGCAGAACAGGTTGAAGTATTTCCTGTAGAGCTGGTCTTGTTGTGGCAAATTTCCTCAATGTTTGTATATCCGTAAATGATTTGATTTCTCCATCAATTTTGAAGCTTAGCTTAGCAGGGTACAGAATTCTGGGCTGGAAATTGTTCTGTTTAAGTATATTAAAGGTAGATGACCATTGTCCTCTTGCTTGGAAAGTTTCATTAGAGAAGTCTGCGGTCACTCTGATGGATTTGCCCTTGTAGGTCAACTGGCACTTACTCCTGGCAGCTTGCAGAATCTTTTCTTTTGTCTTGACTTTGGACAGGTTCATCACAATGTGTCTTGGAGAAGCTTGGTTAGAGTTGAGGCGACTTGGGTTCCGATATCCCTCTGAAAGCAGTGTGTCAGAATCTTTGGTGATATTTGGGAAATTTTCTTTTATAATATTCTCTAGTATGGCTTCCATTCCTCTGGGGCATTCTTCTTCCCCTTCTGGAATTCCTATAACTCATATATTGGAATGCTTCATAAAGTCCCATAATTCTGACAGTGAACGTTCTGCTTTCTGTCTCTTCTTTTCTGCCTCTTTTACTATCTGAGTTATCTCAAGAACTTTGTCTTCTACCTCTGAAATTCTTTCTTCTGCATGGTCTAACCTGTTGCTGATACTTTCCATTGCATCTTTAAGTTCCCTAATTGTTTCAGTTCCTTCAGCTCTGCTATATCCTTTTTATATTCTTCATATCATTCATCTCTTATTTGATTCTGTTTTTGGATTTCCTTTTGGTTATTTTCCACTTTATTAGCAGTTTCTTTCATTGTTTGCATAATTTCTTTCATTGTTTTCAACATGTGTATTTTAAATTCCCTTTCTGTCATTCCTAACATTTCTTTATAAGTGGAATCCTCTGCAGTGGCTACCTCCTGGTCCCTTGACGGGGTTGTTCTGGACTGGTTCTTCATGTTACCTGGAGTTTTCTGCTGATTCTTCCTCATGAGTGATTTCTTTTATCTGTTTCCTTGCCCTAATTTTCCTTTCACTTCCTCTTGCTCTTTAAGTTCTCATGCCTGTGGACTAAGGGTTACAGGACCAGAAGGGTGAGTAGGTTGAAGAGCAAAAAGGGATGAAAGAAAGGAGGAGTGAGTGATAAGAAAAAAAAAATAGAGAAAGGAGAGGGTGTGGGTAAAAGGAATATTGACAAAAAGATGAGAGGCACAGAAAGAGGGAGACAGAGCAGTATAGGTGTACAGTATGGTAGTTTGACACAATCTTAAAAAAACCCCACCTTCTGGCGGTGCCCAGTTGGGTGGTTCCCTTGAGGTCAGCAGCTCTTTGCTAATCTGATCAGACACAGTACCCCACCTCCACCAAGTAGAGAGGAAAGACAAAAATGCTATAAATCAAACCAAAACAAGCAAACAGAAAACTTTACAGGATAAAATTGGGTGAAAAAGCAAATAATAGCAGTAGAAACACTAGCAAAAATGAAGTTCTAGTTATTGAAAAAGGCAGCAATGGGAAATTATAATTAAACTAGAAAAATTGAGAAAGAAAAAGGATCTGTATGGAAAAGGTTGAACTTAAAAAACAAAACAACAATTAACATCATCAAAATAAACAAAAAAACCCAACCAAACCAAGAAAAAAAAAAAAAACACAACCAAAAACAAAGCAGTATGTATATGTCATTGAATATTGTCTGGGCAACACGTGGTCTTCTGGGGTATGAGATGTTAATCACAGTTCTGATACAACTGGAGGCTGCTAGTTTCTCAAACCCCAGCAGGTAGACACCCTAAATCTCTCTTCAGCCCACTTAAAAGGCACTTTGAACTTGTTCACTTGCTGAGCAGAAGCTTTCCCAGGGAAGTGCTTGTCGCTGGAATCACTGCTGAAGTGGCTATCCACTTACCCTGTGTGCCAAAACTGGGCTATCCACTTACCCTCTGCCCCCAAGGGTTAGGGCTACAAGGCAGCTCAGACCCCGCCCTTAGGCTACGTGGTCGCTGGGTTACCAGCTCCCACCCAATTCTAGCTCTGCGACCCTGAGGGCGGAGCTTGCCGGGGCAGATCGCTCACAATGGCTGCCTGTGACCCAGAGCCAAACACTATTAGCTCCGTCTGGCTCAGCGGCTCAGACTGGGGCCCCAGACAAAGGCCAAAGTTCTCCGCACTCCCACTCAGGCTCTCCCCAAGGCAGTTCAACTGAGTGCCAAATCCAAAGACACCAAAACAGTTCACAGGTAAGGCCTTTCCGGTTTGCAGTCTCGCTGCTGCTGAATTTACAGTTGTGGGCGGGTTTAGATGGATTGAACACACGTGACCACTTGCCGTTTTTCCACTGTTTTAGTCCTCCTCTTGGAGTCCAGAAGTCTCTTGCTGACTCCCTGTATCCTCACAGGGGTGATGATAGGCACATCCCACCAGCCAGAGATGCCTGGAGTCCTATTTCCCCAGACTCATGGTGCCCAGATACAAGGAAGCTGTTACTCGGCCACCATCTTGCCCCGCCTCTCCAATTCCACTCTTAAACCTAATTTTAAGATAGAAAAATTCCACTTGCATAATAATTCCACTCTCATAATAATTTCCAATGGCATTCAACTTTCTTATACAAATCTTCCCAATTATTTCCATGTTTCCTCTTAAATCCTAACTACCTTTTAAAATCAGGAGAGGACTGTAAGCATTTGATCAAGAACTATGACTTGGGTACCTACTGTTTTTACAGAAGTGTACTAACACCTGCAAAGGACTAAAAATCTGTTCAGCATCCAGCCTCTCCCTTGAGTATAGAAGCATGTTGGTAAGATAAGGAATATGTCTGTGAATGAATGGAACAGGCTTATGTTCAATTATGTTGTGCCATGTTTTATTCCTATATTAATTTGTATTAATTATAGGAGTTGATAGAGACAGAGAAAAATAAAATTTGAGTTTGGATATTCGAGCCTCCCAACCTCACACTGAAATTTGGTGTCAGTGTTGGAGGTGGGGTACTGTGGGAGGTATTTGGGTTGTGGAAGTAGATCTACCATGAATGGCTTGGTGCCAGCCTTGTGGTAATGAGTGCATTCTTAAAAAGAGCCCACCCCAACCCCTTTCTTGCTTCCTCTCTCACTGTGTGATCTCTGCACACATTGGGGCCTGGCCCCCTTGTCTCATGTCATGAGTGAAAGTGACTTGAGGTCCATGATGCCAGCACCATGCCTCTTTTATAGGCTTCAGAACCATGAGACAAATGAGCCTCTTTTCTTTATAAATCACCCAGATTCAGGTATTCCTTTATAGCAACACAAACAGTATAAGACATTAAGGTAATAAAAAGGAAACTAGACCTAAATAAGTATGTAGGTCTGAGCTGGTGAGTGGATGCAGGGAGAGTCTGCACAGTCTTCCTGTGGAATTGGAGGTGCTTACAAAGCAGCTGTGAGATGCATCTGAGTGGAGTGGAAAGTTTGAGGTGATGAGGAGAATGGGCCTATGGAGAGTTGGGCCAGATCACAGAGGGCTGTTAAAGCCACATTGAAGATCCCAAATTTGGTCCAAGTAGAAAAAGGAGGCTATTTTAAGGGCTTTTAAAGGGTTGAATTACTTCTGTGGCACCAGTATAAATACATATCATGGACCCAAACCATAATCAGCCTCATTTTTGAAAATCTAATGATAAAACTTTGAGAGACCTTTTCTGAAATGTAAATGGGATTGTCTTTACCTTCTCCACCCTACTACACCTTCTTTTTTGCCTAAAATATTTTAGAGGTCTCCTTTTGCTCATAAGATAAAGACCAAGGTTCTAAACAAGGCATAAGAGTCCTACAAGATTGGAAACCTTCTAGGCAACCTGTTTTTCTCTGTTCTCCTGGATACCCAACTTCTTTTATTTTTGGGGGGGTTTCTTTTCTTTTTCCTCTTATCAGGTGTTTCCATATGTTTTCCCCTCTGACATAAATATTTATTCTTATCTTTTGACTTTTATCTTTTCATCCTTCTGATGTCACTTTTATTACCCAACTATCACCACCAACGGAAGTGTCCTGCTGCCCCCTTTGATGATCTACCTATAGAACTAAGGACATCAGCTCATATAATTTTTCATATTTGTATACATATAATAGGGGATTATTTGATTTAATTATGTGATTAGTTGATTAATGCCTTTTCCTCTTATTAGCCTCTAGACTTCTGAAGGCAGAGACTGTAGTTACTTATGTTTCTTGTTTTTATCTCCTGCCCCTAGCATATAGCAGGTCCTCAATAATAATCAAAAGAAATATTAAAAAGATGTTCATTTTCTCCATTCCCAAAACACTACCCTATCCTAGACATGATCTTCTGAATTATGAGAAAAATATCCTTTTTCAACTTTGAAATTATATTGTGACCCAGTATTTTATAAATTTGGAATGTAAGCTGTATAAGTGTTTTTCAGTTCAAGTTTTTAAAGTTTGATATTTTGTTAATGAAATAATTTGTTTTGATTTTGTGAATTTTGTAAAATCCAGGATGGTAGCTAGAACATATTTGATAGATAGACTCTATTAGCATTTGGGGAGATAAGACTGGGTTTCTGAAAAACAAATCAGATGCTTACAGAGAAATGAATTACTAGAGCTTAAATAGAAATTTTTGATCAAAAGATCAACATGTATGTGTAGAGCACTTCACTCAGCACTGACTTACCCTAAGCTAAATAATAAACAGCCCCTGCCTCACTTATAGTCAAGTGGGAGTAGATGTACACAGAGCCATGTGTTTTATATCGCAGACTGGGGGTGCTTTAAGTGCTGTAGAATCATGGAAGGCAGAGCTTCATCTCAACTGAAGGAATCCAGCAAAGCTATAGGAAAAGGTAACATTTCAGCCAAGAGGCAAGGATGTGCTTTTGAGAGCCAGACTTTAAGAAGGCAAAAATTCCAGGCAAAAGGGAAATAATAACTATAATTATAAGGCATGAAAAGGACAAAAGACTGTGGTAGAAAGGCAAGTGGCCCAGCAGGGCTAGACCAGAGAGTGAGTGGGTTGCAAGTATGTTGGGGCAAGGAATAGACTAGGAAAGTTAGGTCAGACTAAGAATGTGCTATGTGGCTTGCACTTACTTGACTGGTAATGAGTAGTTACCAAGGATGATAGACAGGGAAGTTCTCCAATCAAATGTGTAGAAAGTGAGATGGTAGAATGGGCTCTAGAGAGGAAAGTGGGCAGGGAGGTTGGAAGCAAGGGGAAGAAAACTTTGCAAGAGCCCAGGGAAGCTAAGGAGGACCTGATTATGTTAGTAGCAGTGAAGCAAGGAGTGAATGGATGACAGAAGCATCTAGAAAGTGGAAAGTACACGACTTAGCAAATGTTGAATATGAGAATACAAAGCTGAAAAGCTTTTATTTCATGATGTAACTGGGGATGACTTAACTAAGAGAAAAATAGGACTGGGAACAGGTTGGTAATGATAACCTGTTTCTTGTTGTTTAAAACCTTCTGGTAATAGTAATCTTGTTAATATTACGAAAATCTTTTGATGATGAAGAATGTCACTTGCATTTTTATATAATGTAGTAAGTATTCATACTCACCAGCTGTTGAGACTTTTCTGATTAAAATATTACAGAGCTTATTGGTATCTACTCCTTTGATGTGCCCTTTTAACCTCATTTTTCTAGCTGTCTGATTTTATTTATAACAAAACATGTAGATAAAAGGATAATCCTTTCTTTCTGTTGGCTGTGACCCTCTTGCATCCACTATCCTTTGCACAATTCAACCCAAAAGACACCAAGTAAATCTGCCCATTATCCCTCTCTTAAGGGAGCCCGGGGAGGATAGGTAGAAATTCAAGCTAAATTCAGTATGTTAATAATATGGAGACTGTCACTATCATAAACAAGAACAAAAGCTACTATTTACATCTACTCTCTATTTTTTTCCTTCCTTTAACGAACATTTTGAGAGCCCCTGCCAGATCTTTGGCCAGGAGCAGGTTTTAGAGAGGCGAATGAACCTGATTCAGAATGGGCTCTTTTAAAGCTCATTATCGTGATGATTACAGTACACAGATACAAATAAATAAATATAATCAATATGTAATTATAATTAATGGAATTATGAAACATTGATAATGATGATAATAATAATAAGACATATTTAGTTAGAGTTTAGTGCAAAGTCAGGCTTTCTAATTCCAGAGCAGATTGCTTGATATTACATTTTGGTACAATTATAGAAAACATATTTTCTCAAGTGGGAGCACCTACTTATATAGTGTGATAAGCAAAGAATTGTCTCAACAGATAATGTTCAGGCTGAGATGAGATGGATAAAAAGGCCAAATTGATACAAAGATTCAAGGACAGAGCATTTCAGGCAGATGAAATAGCATGTGTAAAAGTTCTAAGGTAAGAAAGAACTTGGCATTTTTAGAAATTAAAAAAATAGGTTAGTTTGAGTTGACAATAGTGAATTATGAGAGAAAAGGATTTGGATGAGATTGCAGGTGTAAACAGGCACCGGATAGTATGCTCTTATAATGGATAGAATGATATTTGGCTTTTATTTTAAGAGAAATGAGAAAGCATCAGCCTGTATAAGCAGGAAAATAGGTTAGAAAGTACAGAGGTTAAAATGCTAGTGAGTAACAAAATCAGGATTTAAATTTAAATCTTTGTGACTATAGGTCAAGACTTGTAATTACCACATTATGTTATTCCCTACAGATGTACTAGATTTGCAACCTGGCGGGGGCATTGCAGTACCAGCCATCAGCGATTCATAAATCGTATCCTTTCCTGTTTTCTCTCTGCCACCCTGACTCCCACTTGACCCTCATGTCCTCTTTTGTTAGGTCTTAGGGCAGGATTTTCATAAGAAAAGAAGACGTACATGATTGACATTAATGCCATCATTAGTTTACTTTCTTTTCCCTTGAAGATAACTTCCCATCTCTGCTACTTTAACTTACAGCAGTGGTTTGCAAACTTTATAATTTATTTTTCTATTTTATTTTATTATTAAATCATAGCTGTATACATTAATGCGATCATGGGGCACCATACACTGGTTTTATAGACCATTTGACATGTTTTCATCACACTGGTTAACATAGCCTGCACAGCATTTTCTTAGTTATTGTGTTAAGACATTTATATTCTACATTTACTAAGTTTCACATGTACCCTTGTAAGATGCACCGCAGGGGTAATCCCACCAATCACCCTCCCTCCGCCCATCCTCCCCACTCCTTCCCTTCCCTCTCCCCCTTCCCCATATTCTTAGGTTATAACTGGGTTATAGCTTTCCTATGAAAGCTATAAATTAGTTTCATAGTAGGGCTGAGTACATTGGATACTTTTTCTTCCATTCTTGAGATACTTTACTAAGAATATGTTCCAGCTTTATAATTTAAAATAGTTTTTACTGTACGTAGTTAGGTACCTGGCAGGGGGAGGGGTGTTTGATCATAATGCAAATAAATGCCTGAGTCTCACCTCTAGAGATTCTGATTCAGTATATCTGAGTTGGGTGTTTTAAATAAGCACTCCAGGTAAGTATGAAGCAAATGATTTGAAGACTAACACTTTGAATGACTCTGGTTTGTAGTGGAAAGCTTTTAGATTCTATCCTAAGCACAGTATGATGACATGGCCATATCTATTCTATTAAAATTATCAGCATTAGAAACCATCAATTGCAAGTAATCTCAGAATTTAATAGCCCATATATTTTTTGGTAGACTTCTCTCCCCAGTGCAATATAATACAATACACAGATAATCAATTTGGTCTCTTTCTTCAGGCAAGAGACAAAAGAATTTATATAAACAATTTCCTGAGTGGTCAGTCCCAATGTAGGCCAAATATATCATGCAGATTAATGGTGGAATGGTTTTTCCAGCTGTATGAAAACAGAATATTGCCTTCCCAATATTAATGCAGAGTTACACATAAGACTCAAATAATTATTGCCCAATAACTCTTTTGGAGGTGGTTTTATAATACAGAAAACACTTACAGAGGAGTAAATAATAAATGAAAGTGAATCAAACTTCTTTACTACAGGTCTTGCACAAAATAATTACTAGTCTACAGATGCAGTTATATAAAAGGCAATAATAATAATGGGCCCTACGATGAGTCACAATTATAAATTATTAAAATATCAGCACCCTAATTATATTTTGGAATCATATTCTGGAGAACACTCTCCAATGTAGTAATCACTCAGCTGGCTTCTTATAGCTGTGCCTTTGGTAAGGGTGGCTTATATTAGTGATTTTCCTGCCATATCAATCCCTCTCTTGGTTAGTATGATGAATAATCAGGCCCTAGAATATATTGACTTCTTATCTTTTGCATTTGTCTTAACTAGTCTGCATCCAGCATTCCCTGAATGAACCAAGTAAAGAGTCAGGATGTGTATTATGTTTGGTATAGGACCAGTTCTAAATTTGTGACAGCTTAATTTGGCCTTTGCAGAAAGGCAGTCTTCCCTAAATCTTAATAGTTTCAAATACAAATAAATATGAAAGATGCCTAAGGACATACTCTATAGTGGAAGGATTATATCAACCAGGTTTTCAGATGGTTTTAATAATTACTCATTCATCTCATGAACTAAGTATCCATTGAGTTTTTAGTAAGTGCCAGCTACTATTCTAGGCTTTGGGGGTTATAGTGAAAAAGAAAATTTTCCTGCTTCTGGAACTTGGAGCTCATAGTCTAGGGAGGGAGACATATAATATATAATAAAGAGCACATATAATATGACAGAGAGATAAGTGTGATACAGAAAAATTAAGAAGAGTAAGATGAATTGTAATAAAAGTAGTCAAGAATGACCTCTCCTAAGGTGGCAACATGTGTGCAGACCCTTGAATGAAATGGGGTGTAAGCTATTCAATTATCCAGTGGTAAAAGACTCCAGGCAGCTGATATAGCAAATTAAAAAGCTCTGACTTGGAACGTTATTGGTATACTTGAGAAATAGAAAGGAAGATAACAAGAAGGAAATTAACAAGAGATGGGATTGGAGAAATACCAGGAAGTGAGTTATACGGGGCCTGAACAGCTTTGGTAAGTAAGGAGTCAGAGGAATATCAAAAGCGTGATTTATTAAAAATGGCCCCAAATTACGAGCTACTCTTTCCTTTGAGAGATGGAATCCAGTTTCCCTCTCCTTGACTCTGGGCTAGCTATGGTGACTTGTCAAACCAATAGAATGTACAGAAGTGATGTTCTGGGACAGGAACATGTCTTAAAGCCTTGTAGTTTCTGCCCAGACACATTCTACCTGCTGTCATGTAAAAAGTATGTCCATCCTGAGACCACCATGCTGTGAGTCAGTCCAAGATAGAGCTGTGTAAAAAAGACAGAAAGACAGATGTCCAGCCAGCCCCAGCTGTTCCATCCATTCCAGCCTGGCTGGAGTACCTGCAGATATGGGTGAGGAAGTCATCTCGGACAATCTAGCCTCAGCAGACATCACCTGGAGAAGAACTGTAGCACCAGTCATTCAAATGACCCCAGCTTACCCTCACTGGGGATCTGGGGAACAGAAATGAATAATCTCCATTGTGTCTTTTACAATTTCTTGACCCACAGACTCATGAACATAGTAAAATGGTTGTTATTTGACTATAAGCCTCTAAGTTTTGGGTGATCTGTTATGTAGCAATAGAAGCCCTGCACAGGAAAAATACCAGACAGTTGAGAGCCAGAGAATTTAAAACTTCTTTAAGGTTTAAAGAACCTTAACTGGCCCTCGACTTGCAAGGGAATATGAATGAAAGCAGAACAATCATTTAATTCAACTGAAAGTCCAGGCAAGAAAAAATAGTGGCTTGGACTAAAACAATGGCATAGAACAGTAGATCTCAACCTTCCTAATGCCGCGACCCTTTAATACAGTTCCTCATGTTGTGGTGAACCCCAACCATAAAATTATTTTCATTGCTACTTCATAACTGTAATTTTGCTACTGTTATGAATCGTAATGTAAATATCTGATATACAGCATGTATTTTCATTGTTAGAAAGGAGTGGTCACAACTCACAGCTTGAGAACCGCTGGCATAGAAGGAAGTGATAAATGGTTGAATTTGAGATAAATTTTGAAGATAAACTTATGATATTTGATCAAAATTATAGACAATATTTTTATTTAGGTTTCAATTTTAAAAATATATTAATATGCCATGTACTCAGAAATACCTGGAGTATCTAAACAGTGTATGGTCTCTTAAATAAATGAGGGTGTACTGAATCTTTCTTTGATTCAGAATCTGATTGTATGTCTGGTTAGTCATTTTGAGCATCAATTGAATATTGTACGTTCATTGTAGAAATTTGTATTGACCCAGGGCATGCCTAGAAGATTTTAGTGTGGATGTGCTTTTCTACAGAACTAATTTATTATTATTTTTTAGCTCTTTTGACAAACATTTATAAAGAACCTCTATGTATATGTTTCTAGGTGCTTAATATGCAATTGTGAGAAAAAGCAAACATACTGTCTTTTGATGGCAGATGGAATTTTCTTTGTGAAGGTAGACTTCTAGTAAACAATCTCATAAATAATTCTGATAAATGGCATAACTGTTAGGGGTGGGGAGTCCCCAGGTCCCCGAACCCAGTTGACCTGGTTTGATCACTTGGGGCTGAGCTGGAAAGTTTAACCAAGGCACAGTGGTAATTGAAAGCAAAAATGAATGAAAACTGAGAATAAAACTGGAGCAGCATAGGCAGGATGAATAGAGTAAAAGTAACCTGCATAAGTTTCAGGGTAAAAAGAGAAATTTTATTTAGGAAGAAAAAGAAAAGTTTAGAGCATTTCCAAAGAGGGTTGGAAGCGGATTCCTCTCATGAAGGAGAGAAAGTGACAAAGATGAGAAGCCAAGGCCTGCTGGGGTGTAAACACGGTTCCCATTTGAAATTGACTGCAAGTCTCTCATTGGCCTCTCTGTGCCTCCAGGCAATACTGCCCTTTCCTATTGGTCATTCATTGTCTCTTTTTATTGGTCATTGGTTACCTAGGTTACTCCAACCCCCTGTTCTTACCAGTCTTCTAGACTTCTGGGTTCAGCAGGCCACATTTTCCTATCACTCTAGTGGAAGCCCCTTTCTCATTGTCTCTTCTCAATAACTACAGCCCAGGGTTTAACAGGAGGATTTGACTTAACAAAAATGAAAAATGATTGTCCTGAAGAAATTAAAGAATAAGTTAAAATCTAGAGGCAAATGTAGAGTTAATTATTATAAAGGTAAGTGCAAGAGTATCTCTAAGCAAACAAAAAAGCAAGTGCAAGTAATCTGTACCACCTAGGACATGATATGCCGGTGAAATTCAAAGAAGACTTTTCCTTCTGTACTATTTGTTCCCCACACTAAGACTAGAATGATCTTTAAAAAATGTAAACCACATGTATCTCCCCCAACCCCCAATTCTAAAAATCCTAGGACAGCTTCTCATCTTGAAGCACAAAACATATAGTGATTCCATTCACTATTTACAGAAGCACTGGGAGAGGACAAGGCTTGAGGACCAAAAATGTGAGTTAGGTTTTGGACATACGGGGTTTAATGTGCCTTTGAGATGTGCTCATAGGGATGTCAAAAAGAGAGTTAGACATATTGCTAGGGAGGTCCGGCCATAAGCAGGTTGTCAGTCTAAGGGAGGTATTCCAAGCCATGGCATGAAGGAGAACACCCAAGAACAGATTATAAAACCAGAGGAGAAAAAGAACGAGGAACACACATTGAGAAATCCTGGTGGAGGAGAGAGAGATCAGCCTGTCTGCCTCTTCCACAGGAGAACATACATTTATAAAAGAGACAAAGAAGGAGTAGCCAGAGAGAGCCGTGGAGACTATAGTGCCATAAAAACCAAAGGCGGTAGTGACATCAGCAAGATGACGCTCATCCTCCTGCAGAAGTATCAATTCTGAGGAATAAGCGTGAATGACAGGACGGTTTTAGGACTCTGAGAGTCCAGTAGAGAAGTTCCAGCATGCCACTGAAGCAAAAATCTGTGAGTAGATGCACTGGAGAGGTCAAGAATAACAGTCTTATTTTATGCATAGCAATCCTCCTCAGTGGAGGCACATCTCACTGCCGAGAGAGACATGCTTGGCCTGCAGTTTCTCCCAAGGGAGAAGGTGAGGGTGTGATAAGATATGGAGGGCAGCTGGGATAGAGTTGGAACATTTCCTTTACCCCACTGTAAAAGCTTTCAAGTTAATCCTGAGTGATGAGGACGGGCTGTGGAAGGATCCCCAATCAAATTTCACAGGTTGCAGCAGGTTGCTGTCAGGAGGTAGATGGTCAACTTGAAAAGAAAAGTGAAATAATGGGAATCCAAACGTAAACCCTGAAAAATTATCAAGTCAAAGTGGACTTGCTCCAGGGTAATTGTTTGTACTTTTTAAACTTCAGTTGCTAGAAATGTAGCATTTTGGAGAAGATGGGTGACTATTTCTTATACTACTCTAAAATAACTGGGTGTTGTGGTGGGTGCCTGTAGTCCCAGCTACTCACTTGAGCTCAAGAGTTTGAGGTTGCTGTGAGCCATAACACCAGGGAACTCTACCCAGGGTGACAGATGAGACTCTGTCTCAAAAAAAAAAAAAAAGTAAAACCTGAAATGAAGAGTAGTTAACACTTTTTCAACTTGTCAGGATGAATATTCCGATATATTGGTCGCGATGCATCGTTTAGAGGACATACAATTGCCATGATGAGATTACTGAGTGATGCTAATCACCTAACTTACCCTGTCCTGAGCATAACGTCCACAAATAGTATTAATTGGTCAAGAGGTGCCCAAAAGAGGGTTCAGCACCCTATAAAGTAGTACACATGCTGGTGTATTTGAACACACACATAGATTTTATAAGTATGGGAAAAGCCAAAAAGTTACATCCTAAGGTTACAATACTTCAGGTAATATTTCTAAATATAAAGCCTGGGTAGTGACAGCAGCAGTGGTGGTGATGACAAAATTCATTGCTATCTTAGCTGGGTACCTGCAGCATTTTTAATCTGCTCCTTAGAGCACATGCCTCATCGTTGCAGTGAGTTTACTTATGTGTCTATCTCTTTCCCTAAATTGTGAGTCCTTTAATGCTAACTCTGTGTCATTCATCTTATCTTGGTTCCTGGCACCTGGCTGACACATAGCGGACACTCATTATACATTATGGATTTAATTTTGTTAAATGATAGAAGGAAAGAACTTTGAAATTTGATTTTAGTGTTTACTGAACGCAAGGCACCATACTCCTGATTCCCTAAAACACCATGGACGCAGGCCCTATCCTCCTGCTTCTCACAGTGGGCTGAGTTAGAGAATTTGAGTGTTTATTGCTACATTATTCTGAACTTCTCTTTACTGGTAATTTGGGTGCTTAAAATTTGTTTCCCCTTAGGCATGTTGCTGAAGCCTTGCTCGTGATTTTCATCCCAGGAGAGCAGACTGTCACCTACTCATCAAGCCAGCTATAGCATCCAGGTCCAGGTTACATTTAAAACACTGCTTATGTGCAATATCATAAGAACTTGGCTTCCAGGCATACTTTTATAGAACAAATGTACACTGTGCTAGAGAATTCAGTCACCCAATTTGCTATTTCTGCCCTTGGTAGAGTGCCTTGGTGTCATAGCTCATAGCAACCTCAAACCCTTGGGCTCAAGTAATCCTCTTGCCTCAGTCTCATGCGTAGCTGGGTCTATAGGCATCCACTACAATACCTGGCTAATTTTTCTATTTTAGTAGAGATGGGGGGGTCTCACTCTTGCTCAAGTGATCCTTTAGCCTCAGCCTCCCAGAGTGCTAGGATTATAGGCATGAGCAAGCCCCTGCACTCAGCCTCAATTTGATATTTCTGAGAGGAAAAAAAGAAAAAAGGAGGGTGGCGCCTGTGGCTCAAAAGGGTAGGGCGCCAGCCCCATATGCTGGAGGTGGTGGGTTCAAACCCAGCCCCGGCCAAAAACTGCAAAAAAAAAAAAAGGAAATATCATTAAATTGTGTACAAGCTCTATACTTTAATTGCACAAGTAAAAAAAAAGAAGAACTTAAAAAGCTATATGGTGTCCTAAAATATTTATAAAGTCATGTCCATCTTAAATGTTAGAAAAGAAGGTGACATACTACAGAGAACTCTCAAATAATCCCAGCCAGTTTTTTTCTATTTTCTTTAAAAAGTCACAATCGAGTTAGTTAAATGACAGATTGCTAGCATTTAAAAAAAACATATACTTTAGTTGTATGTGGCTTTTGAAATCTCGGGCATCAAATATGATTTTAAAAGATCATGAACTATAAAAAGGTAATTGATTCTACTCAACTCTAAATACCAAATTATGGGGAGTAGTAAGATATTTAAGAATTGTTAAGAATTGTGCTCATTCTGTAAGAAATATGGACAGTTGGCAACGTTTACACCCAAAGCAGCTCAACAAATAGCCTCTATGCAAATCAGCAGAAAATTGTTTGAAGTGCTACAAGAAGCTTCTACAAGTAGTCTTGCATTTTTAAATTTTAATAACTCATGTTATAGATTTATATTAGAAGGAAAACCTATGACACATACCTAAAACATATTGTAAGGTTCAGAATATTATTCAATATGTACATTTATACATTATACACATATATTTTCTCATTTCTGCTCTGAATACTAATGAGAGTAACATCAAAAAATGACTAACATCAACCATAAAGCTATCAGAATATCAGATTGCAGAAAAAAATACAAATATAGGCATACCTTGGAAATACTGCAGATTTTGTTCAAGACCACTATAATAAAGTGAATATTGAGAGAAAAGTAACTCTCAAATGTTTTGGTTTCCTAGTGCATATAAAAGTTATGTTTATACTATATTGTAGTCTATAAAGTGTTCAGTAGAATTATATCTAAAAATGTACTTACCTTAATTTAAAAGTGCTTTATTGCTAAAGTATGCTGATGCTCATCTGAGCCTTCAGTGAGTCCTAATCTGTTTGTTGGTTGAAGGTCTTCCCTTGATGTTGATGGCCGCTGACTGATCAGGGTGGTGGTTGCTGAAGGTTCGGGTGGATGCCAGAATGTCTTAAAATAAGACAAAAATGAAGCTTGCTGCATAGATTAACTCTTGCTTTCATGAAAGATTTCTCTATAGCATGCAAAGCCTTTTGATAGCATTTTACCCACAGTAGAAATTCTTTTGAAATTGAAGTCAATCCTCTCAAACCCTGCTGTTGCTTTATCAATTAAATTTATAGAATATTCCAAAGCCTTTGTTGTCATTTCAATGATGTTCACAGCATCTTTACCAGAAGTAAGTCCATCTCAAGAAATCACTTTCCTTGTTCATCCATAAGAAGTAATTCCTCCTCTTCCATTTAGGTTTAGGTTTTATCATGACATTGCAGCAATTCAGTCACATCTTCGGTTTTCAATTCTCCTGCTATTTCTACCACAGTTACTTCTTCCACTGAAATCTTGAGCCCCTCAAAGTCATCCATGAGGATTAGAATGAGTTTATTCCAGACCCCTACTAGTGTTGATAGTTTATCCTTGTTCTTAATGGCATTTAAAATAGTAAATCCTTTCCGGAATGTTTTCAATTTACTTTGCTCAGACCCATTAGAGGAATTACCATCTACAGCCTTACAAAATGTAGTTCTTAAATAATAAGACTTGAAAGTCGAAATTAATCCTTGAACCATAGATTGCAGAATGGATGTTATATTAGAGGCATGAAAACATTTATCTCTGTCCTCAGAGCTCCTGTGTGACCAGATACATTGTGAATAAGCAGTAATATTTTGAAGGAAGTTTTTTTGTTTGTTTGTTTGTTTTCCCTGAGTAGTAGGTCTCAATAGTGGGGCTTGAAATATTTAGTGAATTATGCTGTAAAGAGATGTGCTGTCATTCAGGCTTTATTTTTCCCTGTATAGAGCACAGGCAAAGTACATTTAGCACAATGCTTAAGGTGCCCTAGAGTTATCAGAATGGTAAATGCGTATTGGCTTTAACTTAAAGTCAACAACCTATTATCCCTGAATGAGAGAGTCAGCCTGTCCTTTACAGCTTTGAAACCAGATCTTGACTATTCCTAAGTTCTAAATGGCATCTTCTTCCAACAGAAGAACGTTTAGTCTTCATTGAAAATTTGCTGTTTACTATAGTTACTTTTGTCATTGATTTTTGCTACATCTTCTGGATAGCTTGCTGCTTCACCTTACACTTCTATGTTGCGGAGATGGCTTCTTTCCTTATACCTCATAAACTAACCTTGGTTACCTTCAAATTTTTCTTCTGAAGCTTCCTCACCTTTATGAGCTTTCATAGAATTGAAGAAGGTTAGGGCCTATTTTTCTCTAAGGCCTAAGTTTTTGGCCTGTGAGAGTGTTATGGCTGGTTTTGTCTAGCCCACTGAAACTTTCTGTCAGCAATAAGGCTAGTTCACTTTTTTAACATTCATGTGTTTGCTAGAGTAAGGCTTCTTCAATAACTTTTCTTTTACGTTCACCACTTGGCTAACTATTTGGTGCAAAAGGCCTAGATTTTTGGTCTATCTTGGCTTTCTATATATCTTCCTCATTAAACTTAATTATTTCTACCTTTTGGTTTCAAGTGAGAGACATGTGATTCTTCCTTTCACTTAAATTAGGCTGTTCATTGGCCTAATTTCAGTATCGTTGTGTCTCAGAGGATAGGGAAGCCCAAGAAGAGGGAGATAGAGGAATAGCCTGTCAGTGGAACAGTCAGAACACACACAATATTTATTAATTAGGTTTGCCATTTTATATGGACAGGGGTTGTGGTGCCCCCAAACAATTATAATGGTAACCTTGAAGATCAGTAATCGCACATCACCATTCCAGATATGATAATAATGAAAACATTTGTAATATTCCAGAAATTAGCAAAATATGACACAAAGACACCAAATGAGCACATGCTGCCAGGAATATGGTGCCCAGAGACTTGCCACGAGTCTTTAATTTGCAAACCCACATCTGCAAAACACAAGGAAGTGAGGTGCAATAAAAGGGGGTGCACCTGTCCACGTGAGTCTTTTGTGAGAATTTAAAGTAAAAATCTTGAACCACTATCATCTTTCAGTTTTTAAAATAAGATTTAACAGAATTAGATTCAAATAAGTCACAGATGATAGCAATAGAGATGAATGAGAATTTTGGATATCATTGTCTTGTCTTGAATCATTGTTGGAAAGCAACCTCTAACTGTGTGCCTGTCTTATTTCCCTGACTCCCAGTTCAGACTATAAGCTTTGGAAGGGTTAAGAATGGTTGTCTACATTTTTCCCCTAATCTTCCCATTTGTTTTCATATATTCATAGGGTTATGTGCTGAACTGAACTGTAGATACAGCAAGGCTTCTATACCTTTGATAAGAAAAGGCCTGTGCCCCCAATCAACACCTTCAGTCTCACCATTCACTGACATTGAACCGTATGAGTTATGCTGAATTCGTAAGTGAAGGATAATGACGAGACAGAGGGTGCTGAAACCGTTTGTGGGGTGCGTGAAGGACAGGTGACCGTTGTTCATCAACATACTAGTCTTCACTCCTTTATTTATTCGTCTGTATTTACTTAACCTCTATGTAATATATGCACATATTAGGACCTGTGTTTTCTGGAACAAGATCTTGAACATGAGAGATCTGCTTTGTAGTGGCTAATACATCACTCATTTTATCTGCAGAAAAATAAAGTCACAAATAAATGGAAAGGCATTCCATGCTCATAGGTTGGAAGACAATATTGTTAACATGCCAGGAATACTAAAGCGTCTATACATTCAATGTAATCACTATTAAAACCCCAATGACTTTTTCTCCAAAAATATTAAAACTGGCTCGTGTCTGTAATTCTAGCACTTTGGACATTTTGGGAAGCCAAGACAGGAGGACCAGTTGAGGCCAGGAGTTTGAGATCGGCCTGGGCAACATAGTGAGACTCTGTCTTACAAAAAAAAAAAAAAAAAAACAAAGAAAGAAAGAAAAAAGAAAACCCAGTTAGCCAGATGTGGTGGCAAGTGCCTGTAGTTCCAGCTGCTTGGGAGGCTGAGGTAGGAGGAATGCTTTAGCCCAGGAGTTTGAACCTGTGGTGAACTCTGATCATGCCACTATATTCCAGCCTAGGTGACAGAGTGCATAGACCTTGTCTCAAAAAACAAAAACAAAAACAGAACAACAATAAAAACAAAAATCCTAAAATTCTCAAGGGAGCCAAATTAGCTAAAATAGTATTCATAAAGAATAAAATTGAAAGTCTCACATTTCTTGCCTTCAAAACTTATCATGAAGCAATAGAAATTAGAACTGCAGGGCCTGTGGTACTGGTGAAAAGATAGACATATAAATCAGTGGAATAAAAAAGACAGCCCAGAAATAAATCCCCACACAAGATTGTTAAGGTCATTCAATGGGTAAAGGCTAGTCTTTTCAACAAATAGTGGTGGGAAAACTATATCCACATTCAAAAGAAGTTGGGTACTTATACCAAAACAAAAATTGACTCAAAGTGGGTTAAAGACCTAAACATAAGAGCTAAAACTAGTTTTTTAATTAATTTATTTTATTGTTAAGTCATAGCTGTGTACATTAGTGCAATCAAGGGGTACAACATGTGGGTTTCATATACAATCTGAAATATTCTCATCAAACTGTTCAACGTAGTCTTCATGGCATTTTCTTAGTTACTGTATGTAGGCATTTGTATTCTGCATTTAGTAAGTCTCGCTTGCACCCATTCTAAGATGCACGTAGATGCGGCCCCACCCATTACCCTCACTCCACCAAAACCTCCCACCTGCCTCCCCCTTCCTTGGCCCTTCCCCCATAGTCTTGTGCTATAGTTGGGTTATAGTCTTCATGTGAAAGCTATAATTTAGCTTCATAGTAGAGCTGAGTACATTGGATACTTTTTCTTCCACTCCTGAGATACTTTGCTAAGAAGAATATGTTCCAGCTCCATCCATGTAAACATGAAAGAGGTAAAGTCTCCATGTTTCTTTAAGGCTGCATAATATTCCATGGTATACATGTACCACAATTTGCTAGTCCATTTGTGGGTCGATGGACACTTGGGCTTCTTCCATGACTTAGTGATTATGAATTGGGCTGCAATAAACATTCTGGTATAGATGTCTTTGTTATATTGTGACTTTTGGTCTTCTGGGTATAAACCTAATAAAGGAATTATAGGATCGAATGGCAGGTCTATTTTTAGGTCTCTAAGTAGTCTCCAAACATCCTTCCAGAAGGAACATATTAGTGTGTATTCCCACCAGCAGTGCAGAAGTGTACCCTTTTCTCCACATCCACGCCAACATCTCTGGTTTTGGGATTTTGTTATGTGGGCTACTCTTACTGGTGTTAGGTGATATCTCAAAGTAGTTTTGATTTGCATTTCTGTGATGATTAAGGATGATGAGCTTTTTTTCATGTGTTTGTAGATTGTGTGTCTGTCTTCTTTAGAGAAGTTTCTCTTCAAGTCCCTTTCCCACCCTGGGATGGGATCACGTGTTCTTTTCTTGCTAATATGTTTGAGTTCTCTGTGGATTCTGGTTATTAGACCTTCATGGAAGGTATAACCTGCAAATATTTTCTCCCATTCTGAGGGCTGTCTTCTTGCTTTACTTACTATGTTCTTGGCTGTGCAGAAGCTTTTTAATTTGATCAGGTCCTAGTAGTGTATTTTTGATACTGCTTCAATTGCCTGGGGAGTCCTCCTCATAAAATATTCACCTAGGCCATTTCCTTCAAGAGTTTTCCCTGCACTTTCTTCAAGTATTTTTATAGTTTCATGTCTTAAGTTTAAATCTTTTATCCAGTCAGAGTCTATCTTAGTTAATGGTGAGAGGTGTGGGTCCAGTTTCAATCTTCTACAGGTTGCCAGCCAGTTTACCCAGCACCATTTGTTAAATAGGGAATCTTTTCCCCACTGAAAATATTGTTTTTAATTGGCTTGTCAAAGATCAAATAACGGTAAGTAGGTGGATTCATCTCTTGGTTCTCTATTCTGTTCCAGACATCTACATCTCTGCTTTTGTGCCAGTACCATGCTGTTTTGATCACTATCGATTTATAGTACAGTCTCAGGTCTGGTAGCATGATTCCTCCTGCTTTGTTTTTATTGCTGAGTAATGTTTTGGCTGCTCGAGGTTTTTTCCAATTCCATATAAAACGAAGTATTATTTTTTCAAGATCTTTAAAATATGATAATGGAGCTTTAATAGGAATTGCATTAAAATTATATATTGCTTTGGGTAGTATGGACATTTTAACAATATTGATACTTCCCAGTCATAAGCATGGTATGTTTTTCCATCTGTTAACATCTTCAGCTATTTCTTAGTTGTCTTTGTAGAGATCTTTCACATCCTTTGTTAGGTATACTCCCAAATATTTCATCTTCTTTGGCACTACTGTGAAAGGAATAGAGTCCATGACTGTTTTTTCAGCTTGGTTATTGTTGGTGTATATAAAGGCTACAGATTTCTGGGTGTTGATTTTGTAGTCTGAGACATTGCTGTATTCCTTGATCACTTCTAAAAGTTTTGTAGTAGAATCCCTAGTGTTTTCCAGATATACGATCCTATCATCTGCAAAGAGTGAAAGTTTGATATCTTCTGACCCTATGTGGATACCCTTGATCACCTTTTCTTCCCTGATTGCAATGGCTAAAACTTCCATACAATGATAAAGAGCAATGGAGACAATGGGCAACCTTGCCTGGTTCCTGATCTAAGTGGAAATGATTTCAATTTAACTCCATTCAATACGATATTGGCTGTGGGTTTGCTGTAGATGGCCTCTATTAGTTTAAGAAATGTCCCTTCTATACCAATTTTCTTAAGTGTTCTGATCATGAAGGGATGCTGGATATTATCAAAAGCTTTTTTCTGCATCAATTGAAAGAATCATATGATCCTTGTTTGTTTGTTTATGTGTTGAATTACATTTATAGATTTACGTATATTGAACCAGCCTTGATACCCTGGGATAAATCCCATTTGGTCATGGTGTATAATTTTAAGCATCAATATTCATTAGTGATATTGGTCTATAATTTTCTTTTCTTGTTGGGTCTTTCCCTGGTTTGGGGATCAAGGTGATGTTTGTTTTGTAGAATGCGTTGGGTATTATTCCTTCTTTTTCTATATTTTGGAAAAGGTTTAGTAGTATAGGTACTAGTTCTTCTTTAAAGGTTTGGTAGAATTCTGATGTAAAGACATCTGGTCCTGGGCTTTTCTTTTTAGGGAGATTTTGTATAATTGATGCTATTTCAGAACTTGATACAGGCCTGTTCAACATTTCCACTTCGTTCTGGCTAAGTCTTGGTAGGTGGCGTACTTCCAGGTATTGGTCAATTTCTTTCAGATTTTCATATTTCTGAGAGTAGAGTTTCTTGTAGTATTCATTAAGGATTTTTTGAATTTCTGAGGGGTCTATTGTTATTTCATTTTTACCATTTCTGATTGATGAAATTAGAGATTTTACTCTTTTTTTCCTGGTTGGGTTGGCCAAAGGTTTATATATTTTATTGATCTTTTCAAAAAACCAGCTTTTGGATTTATTGATCTGTTGTATAATTCTTTTGTTTTCAATTTCATTTAGTTCTGCTCTGATTTTGGTTATTTCTTTTCTTCTGCTGGGTTTGGGGCTGGAGTGTTCTTCCTTCTCCAGTTGCTTGAGATGTCCCATTAAGTTATTAACTTCCTCTCTTTCCATTTTCTTGAGGAAGGCTTGCAGTGCTATCAATTTCCCTCTTAGGACTGCCTTTGCAGTATCCCAGAGGTTCTGGTAATTCATGTCTTGATTGTTGTTTTGTTCCAAAAATTTGGTGATTTCCTTCTTAATCGCGTCTATAACCCATCTATCCTTCAGCATAAGGTTGTTTAGCTTCCATGTTTTTGTATGGGTATGGAGGTTCCTGTTGTTATTGTGTTCAACTTTTATTCCATGATGGTCTGAGAAGATGCAAGGAATAATTTCTATTTTTTAAAATTTGCTGAGGTTAGATTTGTGGCCTAGGATGTGGTCAATTTTGGAGTATGTTCCATGGGCTGATGAGAAGAATGTGTATTCAGTTTTTTTGGGATGAAATGTTCTCTAGATGTCTGTTAAGTCCAGATGTTGAATGATTGAGTTTAAATCTAAAATTTCTTTGCTTAGCTTCTTTTCGGAGGATCTATCCAGCACTGCTAAAGGGGTGTTAAAATCTCCAACTACTATGGAAGTGAAGGAAATCGAGTTGCTCATGTCAGAGTTTCTCTTATAAATTGATGTGCGTTGTGGTTGGGTGCATAAATATTAATAATAGAGATCTCATCATATTGAGTATTACCTTTAACAAATATGAAGTATCCATCCTTATCCTTAATTATTTTGGTTGGTTTAAAGCCTATCATGTCTGTGAACAGGATTGCAATGCCTGCTTTTTTCTGCTTTCCATTTGCCTGGAATATAAACCATCCCTTCACCTTGAGTCTATATTTGTCTTTTAATGTAAGATGGGATTCTTGTATGCAGCAGATATCTGGCTTGAGTTTTTTTATCCAGTCAGCCAACCTGTGATTCTTTAGAGGACAGTTTAAACCATTCACACTAATTGAGAATATTGATAAGCCTTTCGAGAGTCCACTGGACATTTTTGTTTTTTTTGTAGAGACAGAGTCTCACTGTACCGCCCTCGGGTAGAGTGCCGTGGCATCACACGGCTCACAGCAACCTAACTCTTGGGCTTACGCGATTCTCTTGCCTCAGCCTCCCAAGCAGCTGGGACTACAGGCGCCCACCACAACGCAGTTTGGCCGGGGCTGGGTCCAAACCCACCACCCTCGGCATATGGGGCCGGCGCCCTACTCACTGAGCCACAGGTGCCGCCTCCAGTGGACATTTTTAATACTTTTGCGACTGTGGAAGTTGGAATTTGATCAAAATTTTCTGGGTGAGTTTACTTTTGTGGTGGAGGATTATGCTGGTCTTTATGGAGGATAGGTCTGAGAATATCCTGGAGAGCTGGTTTAGTTATGGCAAATTTCTTCAACATGTGAATTTCATTGAAGTATTTAATTTCTCCATCATAAATGAAACTCAGGTTAGCTGGGTATAGGATCTGGGTTGAAAGTTATTTTGTTTTAGGAGATTAAAAGTCGATGACGACCCTCTTATAGCTTGAAAGGTTTCAGCAGAGAGATCTGCAGTTATTCCAATATTCTTCCCATTGTAGGTAATGGTTTTCTTTCGTCTGGCAGCTTTCCAAATTTTCTCCTTCATATTAACTTTAGTGAAATTGATTATGATGTGTCTGGGGGATGTCTTATTTGGGTTGAGTCGTGCTGGAGTTCTGAAACTGTCTGCTATCTGAATTTCAGAATCTCTTGGCATGTCTGGAAAGTTCTCCTTCATAATCTCATGGAGAAGAGACTCTGTGCCTTGTGAAGCCACTTCGTCGCTTTCGGGGATCCCTATAAAACGAATATTGATTTTCTTCGAATAATCCCAGAGCTCTCTGAGAGAGTGATCTGTTTTTGCCCTCCATTTCTTATCCTCTTTGAGAATTTGGGAGTGTTCAAAAACTTTGTCTTCAATGTCAGAAATCCTTTCTTCTGCTTGCTCCATTCTGTTACTGAGGGATTCTACTGTGTTTCTCAGATCTTTGAGGGATGCGAATTCTTGTCTCAATGTGTCAAAATCTTTGGTCATTTGGTCTTTGAATTTGTTGAATTCTTTTTTTTTTTATTATTATTATGAAATTTTCTTTTTCTTTTCTTTTTTTTTTTTTTTTTTTTTTTGGCCAGGGCTGGGTTTGAACCCACCACCTCTGGCTTATGGGACTGGTGCCCTACTCCTTGAGCCACAGGTGCCACCCGAATTTGTTGAATTCTTGAGATATCTTTTGGGTTACTGCTTGGAGTTCTAGTTCAATCTTATTTGCTATCCAGATTCTGAATTCAATTTCTGACATCTCAGCTATTTGTTTGTGCATGGGATCTTGTGCTGTGTCTGCCCTATTGATCCTTGGGGGAGTTGATCTACTCTGATTATTCATATTGCCAGAGTTTTTCTATTGATTTCGCCTCATGATTGTTTTTCACCATTGTTTCTGGCCGTCCTCAGAGTTGAGGAGGTGTCTCTCCAAGATTAGATCCCAGCGGGATCACTCTATTGTTGCTTGATCTTTGTACGGAGTGACCCTGTGTAGTTCCTCTGGGGCTGCTCCATCTAGGGAGTTCTGGTTGTGGAAGCAGCTCCGGCATGTGACACACCCGGATCCAGCAATAGGGCAGGAGGTGGTGTGCACAGTTCTGGGAGTGCCTGGGACCCAGTGACTTTGGCACAGACAGCCCAAGGCTGCAGGGAGGGCTCCAGAGGGCACGTGGCTAGCAGTATTCCTGGCCAGACGAGTGGGCCAGTGTGGAGGCTGGGAGGATAGAGGAGGGAGGACGCACTGTTGCATGGCTCCTGCAGTTATTGGTCATGGCATGCGGAGGCCCGGTTGGTGCGGGGTCATGGCACAGATCTTATGGAGGTCTGGGCAGTGCCAAACCCAGGAATTTGAGGTTGCTATGAGCTGTGACACCATGGCACTCTACCCAGGGCAACAGCCCAAGCTTCCAGTGTGCCAAAACCATCTCACTGTGCTCCTAAGGGTTAAGGCTGTAAGGCAGCTCAGTTCCCACCTTTAGGCTGCTCAGTCTCTAGGTTGCTAGGTCCTGCCCAATCCTTGTTCTGGGACCCTGAGTGCGGAGCTTGCCGGGGCAGTTCTCTTACACAATGGCTCCCTGCAGCCCAGCTCAGTGGCTCTGTCTGGGGCCCCAGACAATGCCCAAAGTTCTCTTCACTCCTGCTCAAGCTCTCCCCAAGGCAGTTCAACTGAATGCCAAGTCCAAAAACACTGAAACAGTTCACAGGTAAGGCCTTTCCGGTTTGCAGTCTCACTGCTGCTTGTACTTACTGTTACCGGCGTGATTAGGTTGATCAAACACATGCAACCACTTGCCAGTTTCCCACTGTTTTTGTCCTCCTCTTGGGGTCCAGAAGTCCCTTGCTGACTCCCTGTATCCTCAAGGGGATGATTATAGGCAGATCCCACCAGCCAGAGATGTCTGGAGTCTTATCTCCCCAGACTCACCATGCCCAGTTGCAGGGAAGCTGTTACTCAGCCGCCATCTTTAATCCTATCTTCTAAAACTATTAAACTCTTAGAAACATAGTGGAAAAGCTTCATGACATTTGATTTTTTCCATATGACACCAAAAACACAGGCAACCAAAGACAAAAATAGATAAATGGGATTTCATCAAAATAAAAAAAAGAAATCTATGTTTCAGAGGACATTATTAGCAGAGTGAAAAGGCAATTCACAGAAAGGAAAAAGTACTTGCAAATTGTGTATCCAATAAGGGATTAATATTTAGAATATGTAAAGAACTACAATTCAACACCAAAAAACAACTCAGTTAAAAAATGGCCAAATAATTTGGTCAGATATATCTCCAAAGAATATATACAGATGATTAATAGTACATGAAAAGATGTTGAACACCACTAATCAAGAGGGAAATGTGAATTAAAACCACAGTGAGAAACCACTTCACATCCATCAGAACGGCTGTGCTAAAACGGAAAATGGAAAATAACAAGTGTTTGTGAGCAAATGGAGAAACTGGAACCCTCATGCACTGTTTGTGGGAAGGTAAAAAATTTCAGCTTTGTAGAATATAAATGTCTTAACACAGTAACTAAGAAAATGCCAGGAAGGCTATGTTAACCAGTGTGATGAAAATATGTCAAATGGTATATAAAACCAGTGTATGGTGCCCCATGATTGCATTAATGCACACAGTTATGATTTAATAATAAAAATTTCAGCTTTATTGTAAAACATTACAGCAGTTTCTAAAAAAAATTAAACATAGAATTATTGGGAAATTCAGCTTCAGCGTGGGGAAACTGAGGCCTCAGGGCCACATGTAGCCTTCACATCTAACAGAATAAATCCCTTTATTAGGATTAATAAGGGATTTGTGGCGCACAAAACCTTATTCTGGTGCATTCTGTGCACACATAAGAAGGTTAAAGTGGTGAATTTTAGGTATATTTCACCACAGTAAACAGATAACCAAGGAAACCATCAATAACTTAATAGCAATTACATTAGCCTAATCAATAGCCTAATTTAAAGATTTTAAATCACACAGCGTTCCTCAGAATAAAAGACTCTCACCACAGGAAGTGAAAGGGTGAAGCTGCTGTTCCGACTCCTTTTCATCAAGGCAGAAGGATGCGTGACCACTGGTGGCATTTCACAGTTTCGATTGAAACCCCATGTGTTAGTCTGCTCTGTGTTGCTATCAAGGAATTCCTGAGGCTTGGCCATTTATTAAGGGAAGAGGTATGTTTGGCTCACAGTTTTGAAGACTGTTCAGGAAGCATCATGCCAGCACCTGCTTCTAGTGAGGGCTCCAGGGAGCTTCCAATCAGGGTGGAAGGTGAAGGGGGAGCAGGTGTGTCCCATGACAAGTGAGGGAGCCAGAGAGGGGGCTCTCCTGTGAGGGAACTCCCTCCTCCTCACAGGGAGAGCACCTGGCCACTCATGAGGCTCCTGCGAGGCCTGACGCACACACCTCCCGCCAGCCCTCACCTCCCGCTCTGGGGATCATGTTTCAGCATGAGCTTTGGTGGGGCCATGTGTGTAAAGCATATCACACCAGGATTGCCAATTTGCACCCCCAAATGCCATTCTGATGTGTATTCTATTATGCCTCTGAAGAACAATTAAGAGGAGCTTATATTACCCCTCTAAGTTTACTTGAGTGCAATTTTCAGAGCTCTCACGTGTTCCTGTGAAAAATGGCTTTGGAATGTATGAATTTATACCTGTACCCTTCTTGCTAAGGAAAACAATCAAAACTGTTGCTATCTGAGGACTGAAAAATGGTTCACGCCAGCAGGAGAGTTTTTTCAAAGAAAGGAAGCTGGTTCTTAGTGAAAGGCCAATTGTGCACAGAACCTATTATACAGCTGGAGATCTCTGGTTTCCATATTAATAGCATGGTAGATTCCTGATGTCCTAATTTACTAACCCATGAACTCAGAGGTGACTTGATCAAACAAAACAGAATGCCTGTGTAGCATATGTTATAAAATTAGGCTTTAATAAATCTTTGTGGTGGTGCCAATTTCTGCAGAAGTATGTAGGCAACTGTAGAAACATCGATCTATTTGCACAATAGGGTTTTCTTAACAACCCAGTGTTGAACTAGAAGGTGAAAAAGAGCTTTGCTTGAAATGGGAGCATGGACAATCTTTTGGTAAGGAGAAGGCTTGGGAATCATTCTGATCAAATCAATCAAATCACCATCACTTGCAATATCACTGTTGCTACTTTTGGGAGACTAGGCCATAGAAAAGGCAAATTAATTTTATTTTCTGTATCTTTAACTTTTATTTTAATTAAATGTCATATAGTGTTATGTGTACTTATTTTTTGGTGTTATTCTTAGCTATCTTTTTTTAGTTAAATTATGTGATGGGTAGGAATGAGATTAAAAAACTCATTTGTAACATCAAATACCCTGAGCATTGTGGGGCGGAAGGGGGGACACTGGAGTTACATAGATCCTTTATTAAATTTTTGTTGTTGTTGTTGCCGTTTAGCTGGGGCTGGGTTCAAACCTGCCATCCTCGGTACATGGGGTCAGCGCCCTACTCAGCCACAGGTGCTGCCCAATCCTTTATTAAATTTTTTGAGGGGAGAGAGAAAAGTTTTATTTTTAAAAGCAATCATGTGAAACCCTTGATCACCTGAAACCCTTGATCCTGAGGGGGAGAAATACTACAAACTTGAGCACTCTTTGTTTTCTGAAAAGAAATTCACAGCATAAATCACTAGCTATCATTTAGAATCATGCTTCTCAATTTTTCTTAATGTCATGGAATCATCTAGCAAGCTTGAATGATACTGGTAGCCTGGTCCCATCCTAAGTATGAGTTAGCATCTAAAGGCCCCTGACATTTATAGTTTGAATAATTTCCCTGTGGAATCTGATTCCGAGTGTCTTTGACAGGTAGTGAGCACTATTGTGCAAGTTTTCTCTCTAAAGCTGGATGGAGTTTGTCTGGTCTTTACTCCTTCTGCTGACATCAAATAGTGTTATCTATTATGACCAAAGCTCATAAATATGTGAAAACACCGAAAATGAGCTCTTGCAGCTAATTACATTATAAAGGTATCTTGTACTGAAAAAGAATACCTCAAAAAAGTGAGTTCTAAGAGAACAGAGGTCTTCTCAAGGAGACCCCAAGGATATACCTGTGACTGGTCCTCCCAGTGGTGACTCAGCTCTTAGGAATTTGTAGAAGCTTAACTTCTCCGAACCTAGAAACTAACACTTGCTTGCACTCTTCAAAAGCCTGCTGTTCTGTAAAAGCCTGGAGCCCAACTCTCCAGCTTGATTGTCAAAAAGTCAACTTTTTGACTGGGGATAAAAAGGAGAAGACTGAGCCAGGCCAGGAGCTGCACCATTTTGAATTCCTCTGTGTCAGCTGCAGACTGAAATAAAACCCTTCTGCTTTTAAACACAGTGTTTGATGTTCTTCTCTCCACTGGGCCTCATCTTCCTGCAACAGTACTTTTAATTAGAAGTTGTGGACCACTCAGTAAACTAGTAATGAGAACGAAGAAGCAGAAGTAATAACCATTTATCTGCAGTGGTGTAGAGGTACCCAGAACATTACATGTTTAAGTGGGGAACCCTCCACAGCAACTTCTATACGGAGATAGTCAAGAAGAGCTAAGAAGAAGAAACTTCTTCTTAGGAGTGTTTTCTTCAATCAAGTTGAAAATTTCTGGCAACAACTTAACTACTGACTTTCCTGAGATTAATTATGGGTTTTGAGGTCACTGGGAAACATAGGACACTTTGTCTTGTGTTGTCCATCATGAAGACATAGCTTTTTGTTTAGACTAATAACATTTCTACCTGAGCACATATGAAATTAAATCTGCTTCTAATTTTATTCTCTCTATTCTCTGAAGTCTCACTTTTTATGTAGTCACTGAGTGGCATGGTTATTTCTGGAATAACAGGCATCTCCACAATTACAGATTTATATATAGTAGGGAGAGAAATAACATGTTAGCACACAAAACTCAACTCTGAGGAGTAAGGAAAGTTTACTTCTCATTTTTCATGCAAGGCCTCTGGCAGAGTCAATGTAAGTAAAGAAAACCTAAAAAGTTTTTTTTTTTTTTTTTTTTTCAGAAACATAATTATTTTATTTTTTCCCCAGTGTTAAAAATCACAAGATCAAATTTATGGCATTTCTTTACTTTTGTTTCTCTAGTTGGCAAGTATTTGCACACATTTGGGTTCTTGTTTCTCACAGGAGATTTTCTTGCACAGTGCATGGGCTACGTTCTGGTGCCGTTCTGGTGCTTCTGAGATAGCCATGTTAATTTTATGGAGGTGGTAACAGTTGGAGCCTCCAGAAACTGCCTCCAACATTAATTCCTTCTTTCTTGCTTCAGTTAGCATTTTGATTCTGTCTTTAATAGTCCAGGACTGACAGTGGCAGAGTCAGCATGCATTCCTGACTCCACCCAGAGCAGATTAGGATTATAAATCTCATGGAATAAACTGCTTGTCGACATCCTCTGTTTAGACATTTGCTCTGTTGTAAGTACAGATGAGCATGCATTTTGGTGCCTTTGTGTTCTTGGAAAATCACACGCGTGTGTTTGAGAAGTGTCGTCACTCCAGATTAACATTCACTTCCCTGAAAGGCATATTTTTTGGATTTTAATAAATTCTTTAACTCTTTATTAGAGAAATTCATTAATTTGATGAAGTCAGATGGAAGGTATGACCCTTACCGTCCACACTTTCTATTTAGTAAAAATCACATAAACAAGAAGCAGGAAATCTAGACATGACTGGCTTCTTGGATGAAATCGAGGCTATATTAATGTGGGATCTAATTGTTCTGCTATTAAGATATTAGGCAATTAAATACAGATTATTATAATTTTTTTTAAGCAGTGCATTCTTTTATTATATGAAGTACAATCTTTTGATTTGGCTATTCTATATGATCTTAAGCTATTTCCTTCAAAATCATTTCTTCTTCTTTTTTTTCATTCCCTGTTTCATGTCTCAATTTTAAATACTCTGTGTGAATGTATTTGTGTGTGTATTTGATTCTGATTTCCAGAATTAGTGGAGAAATTTTCCGTCCAATTTAGAGATACTATTAGGGCCAATATTTTCTCTAAAATTAAAAATGGTGGTTTCCCAGCTTTGATTTTCTTTCAAATTTGGTAACTTCATTGTTATCCATAAGGTTTGGATGACTCTTTTGGCTTCAGAAATAAGTGAATAGGCACAAGCCTGCCATAAACAAAATAAAAATTTTGACATGTATGGAGTTAGGAAGAATTACATGTACAATCTCAGTTTTACAGACTAGAAGAGTTTATTTTGAGGCAGACTGACAGACAGAGGCACAACCTATCAGGGCTCAGATCTTGGCTGCTTATACCAGATTTTCACATCATATCCTCTACTCCAGTGGTTCTGGTGTCTCGTGGAACATGAGAATAGGCGAATTTGGGATATCAATGTAGAATAGAGACGTTTAGAAGTTTTTCCTTCCCATGGAAGCTCATCAGCAATTACCGTCCAACATCTGTTGTCACCTTATTTCACTAAAGCAAGTCAATGTAATCTGAAAAACATAGGAAGAACACAGCAACAAAAAAAAATGACAGTGCTTACACTGAATAAATTTAGTGCTATGAAAAACAAACTCCATTGCTGTTGTTCTTCCCATCTCCCAGGGATATGGTACTTCTGCTCTGTCTTGAGCGCTGAGATTTGGTACAGCTTTAGAAAAATATAGTACTTGAAACCAGACTGTCCTGAGGTTGAATCTTTGTTCTTCCATTTAGTAGCTAAATAGCCCAGTGCAAATCAACTTAACTATTCTGAATTGCTACTTCTTTGCTTCTATAAAAAAGAAATACTGCAGTAAAAGCGAGCTCTCCATTTAAGTTGTGCTGAGTAAAATAGAATATTTCAAATATCTAGAACCTGGGCATGAACAAATGAAGCCTAGAAAACTTTACAGCACGACTTGTATTTGCAAAGAGAATAAAAAAAAAATGTGAAAACTGCAAATAATCTGAATTCCATTAATGGAGGAACATTTGTGTAAATTATGGTAAACTCTATGGAAAATTATGTAGATTTTCAAAACTATGAACTGGATCTGTATATATTGACCCAGAGAGATGTTAATGATTTATTTTCAGTGAAACAACCAAGTTGCAGAGTAATGTGTATAATATAACCCCATTTTGTATGAAGTGTTGAAACAAATCCATGTTCACCTTTGGAATGTTTGTATGAGCACAGAGAAAATTAGAGAAGGAAATTCCCCCACTTTTACCACTTTTGGTATTCCGTCCAGCGCTAGCTTCTCAACAACGTGATTTCAAAGTTCCTCACATGCCCACATCCCTCTCCTACCCCTTGTAATACCCTTCCCTGTTCTATTTTTCTCCAGAACTCTTATCATCTCTTATTCAATATATATTTTACTTCAGTTTTTAGTTGCCTTCCCTCACTAGAATGTAAGCTCCAGGAAAGCAGGTGTTTTTATCTGTTTTGTTCACTGCTGCAGGCTTGGCAAACAGTGAAGAGCCAGTAAATATTTGTTGAATCAACACATAACAAACTTTGGAGGTTGTTGATCTTAGAAGAAGAGAGTGGTGGTGGTAGGAGGCGGGAGTCAGAATTCAATTTACTTTATTCCACAGACCTGGTTGTCTTTGCATTATGTGAGATGTACAAATGGCTTTTGAAAACTAAAAGAACAATATAGCAATTTATTGAAAAACAAAACACATGGTGTACTTCCTGGCATTGCCTGATGCTCAATAAATGATTCTTCCCTCCCTCACAAACTCCCCCTCCTTCTCCCAATTCTGCAACCTGTTTTTCCTGTTGTGCTCAGGAAAGGATTTTCTACATCTTTTGAAATGTAGTGTGAATTGAAAATGATCTTTTAATAGTCTCCAGGTTGTGTGCATTGAAAGCAGGGCTTGGGCTTGCTCCGGTTGCTAAGGAAGTAGGACTCTGTGGGGTGACTAGTATTTGAACGACTCTGACCTTATCAGGGAGATGTAGGTGGTACATTAAATACCCTTTTCTGATAAAAAGAACTCAAGTGTGATCTCAGAACCAAAAGGTTCTGTTAGGTTCCAACTAAAAGATACCACAGATACCCCAGGACATCCTATCAGAAGCCAAGGTTTATGGACTTGAACGCTGAGACAAGTGGTCAGCCAGGAATCACCTGGGCGTGGCATTGAACCAGCTCATGCAAGTCTCCACTTCTTAATAACTTGATAAGGTTGTCTTGTGAGTGAATCCCACTGACCACCTGTACTTCTTACCAACATCACCTTTTGGAGCTTTGGGGCTCTATTTAAACCTTTTTTGCATTTCTTCATAGGTTATATGAATGCCAGCGGGGAGAACACAGGTAGTTTAAAAATTGTGTTCTCTAAACCTTCATCACCAAGCAGAAAAGGAAACTGATGTCAAGACCTGCTGCCTCGGATGATCAATCTGATTAGCAGGAAGTGCTCGTGGGTGAGAACCAGGGGCAGAAAGCAGCAATGGCCCGTGACTGGTGAAGCGAAGCCCAATGTCAGCGCTTAATTGCAAAGCAGGAGGCCATTATCCACTGGCAGTGATTCCCCTGGTGACTTTGTTTGTTTTATAACAAATTATTAAAGCAGTGGGACAGCAGTGTGCTAGATAGCAACGAGCCACCTCTGACAGGGGCTTCTCCCACTCTGCTCGGCTGCAGGCCGCTGCTCCCCTGCCCTGGCCTTTGCAGGCTGCAGAGGGTCAGCGGGGTGGGCCTGGTGTCTGAGTGTCCTGGGATAGGATTTGGGCAGACAGGTTGTGACCTCTGTCCACCAACTAAGTAGCTGTGAGACCTGCAGCAAATTCAGCTCACTTGGGCAGCCACAGAATGAGCCTCAAATATCTCCCGTGAGGGACAGTGATTGACTCGGGGTCCCAGCTGTGGAAATCCAACACAGGGCTTCAGAAGCAAGTCCATTCCCTGGAGACAAAGGGACACTTTGGTTTAAGGATTCTCTGACAACTGTGTGAAATATTCCTTAGGCTCCACAATGCTCTAGAACACTTTCTCCCTTTCTCCTTCATCCAGGGTCAAACCTGTCGGGGGGTCTGATGAATCTCCCAACCTTCCAACCCTCATCCTATTTCCTTTTGCTCCAGCTTCTTCCCTAATAAGATTCTTGCACTTTTAACCCAACTTAAACATCTGTTTCTTAGGGGATTGAGACCAATATTGCTCATTTATAGAAGAGGAAATAATCCTTCCTTACAGAGGCGTTGTGAAGATTAAATGAGACAAAGTATGATGAATGCCAAAAGCAATGCTGGGCAAATAGCAGCGGATGATCCAACAGCAGCTGTTCTCTGTTCTTGTTCTGTTGCGATACGTGTGGGTTGAGCCCCAGCCTAGGAATTGATAGGAACCTGTGTTTCCAGAAGGTATAAGAGCTGATAAGAACATGTGTTCCCATCTACCTCATGGGCTGTGACTTATCTAGAAGCTCGATCCACATCTAACACATTCTGTGCTGTGTGTGGATCAAACACATTCCTAGAATTACATAAAATTTAAGACTTTTTTCAGGATGATATAGAAAGATCCAAGAAAGGTTAAAATCTCTTTTTTATGAAGTATGGGATAAGGGATTAATTCTCTGGCCCTTTGAACACTGCTGTCAATGATACCTGCATTTAAGTCATATTTCTATTGTCAAATGACCCATTGTGTTCCCAGTTAAAGGAATCAGGGATCAAGGAGGAAATTGGAGAAGGAGGGGGCTTTCCTGTGCATGGCCTGAGTGTGTGGTAGTGTAATTCACGTCCAGGGGGCTTTCCTGTGCGTGGCCTGAGCTGTGGTGGCGTAATTCACCGTCCAGGGGCCTTTGCTGTGAGTGGCCTGAGTGTGTGGTAGTGTAATTCACCGTCCAGGGGCCTTTGCCGTGAGTGGCCTGAGTGTGTGGTAGTGTAATTCACCGTCCAGGGGCCTTTGCCGTGAGTGGCCTGAGTGTGTGGTAGTGTAATTCACCGTCCAGGGGGCTTTCCCGTGCGTGGCCTGAGTGTGTGGTAGTGTAATTCACCGTCCAGGGGGCTTTCCTGTGCGTGGCCTGAGCGTGCGGTAGTGTAATTCACGTCCAGGGCGCTTTCCCGTGCATGGCCTGAGCATGTGGTAGTGTAATTCACCGTCCAGGGGGCTTTCCCGTGCATGGCCTGAGCATGTGGTAGTGTAATTCACCGTCCAGGGGGCTTTCCCGTGCATGGCCTGAGCGTGCGGTAGTGTAATTCACGTCCAGGGCACTTTCCCGTGCATGGCCTGAGCATGTGGTAGTGTAATTCACCGTCCAAGTGTTTGTTCTACTAACAAGTAATGCAGAACAGTCTCACTCACAGGCTGGCACAGGAAGTGAGAATCCTGTTTTTATCAAATTTATTCCAGACACTTGGGAGCCATAGAAATCTGTATTTAATTAAGGAAATGTAATCAAACTTAAAGGTGTTAGTTATCTCTGAAGCACAAATAAATGATGAATATATATCCAGGGCTACATTTTTCTAGCAAATAGACATTATCAAGAGGCCAACCAGCCAAAAAAAAAAAGAAAGAAAGAAATGGAATCAGGTGGTGGTGACCAGCTGTGTTAACATGATGAAAACAAGCATCAGGAACATTTTCAAGGTCATCTCTTACTACTAATGCTGAAGGATGGATTTTTAAAAGGCGAACTAAACATTCAGCACAGTTATGCATTTGAATCTCAGCTACTGACTTTCTTCATTCATGTCTTCTCTGTACTTTCCTCCTTCAAGCCAGCTTTTCTTCACTTCAACCTCGCTGCTTCACAGGCTGAATTTTTGGCACAAACAAGTTTGATTCTGCTGTTCTCAACTCTGAGTGTTTTTTTTCACATTTCTTTGCTTTTTGACCTTTTCCCATCACAGTCTCTGTTTCTGCATGTGCCTGCCTCAGTGCCCAGGTGGAGAGTCATGCTTTGCATAACTGTCCTAGACGCAGATAGTGGGCTGAGTTAGTATCAGTGAATGTGTCGGGGTCTTTAAACCTGGTTGTACACCAATTAGGAAAAGATTCACAGGTGATGGTTCTCTTTTTTTATTTTTAATTTTTTTTTATTTTGCAGTTTTGGCTGAGGCCAGTTGAACCCGCCACCCCCCACATATGGGGCTGGCGCCCTACTCCTTGAACCACAGGTACCACCCAGATGATGGTTCTTCATATTCATTTTTATTCTAACTTAGCAGTTTAAAATGGAATCTAACTACAATTTTTCCAAAGGCAAGAGCTTTGGAACATCAGTATGGAATGGAAGGACTCACAGGAGTCTGAGAAGTGGGGAGCTCAGAGTTGGCTGATTTCCTCAGAACTCATGGCAGTTGTCCTAGAATCTGATCTCCTGGGCTGCATAGCTGCAGGGGGACTTTCTACGTGGAGCTGTGTGATGCAGCCTGCCCTGTCGAGGCATGGAATCAGAAAAAAGAGTTGCCAGCAAGTGGAAGTCTTTCAGCTTAACCTGCCCAATTCTCTGAGGTGAAAACCAAATACCAAAGAGATAGGCAACTTGCCCGGTATCTCACAGCTGGGTTTAGATTAGATGCATCCCTGAAGGATTCCACCGGATTGGACAGGTGAGGCTGAGAATGAACCCCACTGCTCCCAGGCATGGTAATCATGGCCCACCAGCCTGCCTCCTTATTCTCTCTTACTTCAGTGAAATTGATTTTAGCATCATTTTGGTTCAATGTTTAATTTGAGTAATAATTTAATGATAATACTTAATTTGATCAATTAATACTTTGATTAATACTTAATTATTAATTTTAAATATGGTAATATTTGACTTTGTGGAGGAACAGAGTATTTGTGTTATTTTCCTCTCCCTTTCTGTGATCTCTTTCTCATGACAAAGATTTGTAATTAGTTTATAGGCTGGAAAGAAGTCAGATCCTCCTGTGAGGGGCACTGTAGGTTCAATGGGGATGATGTGCCCTTTAGTCAATTTTCATAATAAGAATCATTCCTCTGCCTTTGAAACTTTTAGCTGCAGCACTGCTCCACCCAAAGGGGCTGGATTAACCAAATGTTACAGTGCATTTTGTGTCTGAGGGCACTAAATTGACTGTATCCTGGGAACCAGAGGATTTAGCAAGCAATTTCTGGTTGATTCTGAAAGCTTTGGAAATGTTTAATATTGTGAAAATATTTAATAATGTATGCATGTGTGGATATGTATATGCATTTAACTAACATTTATTGAGTGTCAGGCACTGAACTAATACCTTTTACATTGTTCACTTCACTCTTGGGAGATGGGTATTATTACACCCATTTTATAGATGAAGAAACTGAGCCCTTTGAGAGATTAAGTGACTTAAAGATGCTTAGCAATCTAGTGACAGAACTGAGCTGCTAAGTCCTAAGCCCATGTCTTCAACCTAAATGCTATACTGTTCTCTTTGTGAAAGAGGTACATCCTGTGTAACATTCAGGTCTGAGGTTTCCAGAGGAAGCTTTCAAACTTCTGAATTGTTAAAAATGACTTAATCTTCCACCAAAACCAAGTACCCACATTTTTTTTTGAGACAGAGTCTCACTCTGTTGCCCTAGACTAGCTCACAACAACCTCTAACTCCTGGGCTCAAGGGATCCCCTTGCCTCAGCCTCTTGAGTTGGTGGGACTACAAGTTCTACTACAATAGCCAGCTAGTTTTTCTATTTTAGTAGAGACAGGGTCTGTCTCTTGCTCAGGCTGGTCTCCAACTCCAGACCTCAAGCAATACCGCCACCTCAGCCTCCCAGAGTGCTAGGATTATAGGCATGAGTCTCCTCACCCAGCCAAATACCCACTGTATGTAGGGTCTGGAAATTATAGAGGGAAAAGAAAAGATAAGAATTCAGCTCTTGCCCAGAACCAGTTGATTTATGTTTCTTCCATCTATTTTCCAGGAGCAAAGGAACCCTATTAAAAAGGAATTAATCCATCAAACATTTAAAGAAAATCTAATACTAATCATTTTCAAAATGCTTTCAAAAATTTAAAAAGAGGGAATACTTTCAAACTTATTTATGAGGCTAGCATTACCTTGATACCGGACCCAGAGGAGAAAATGATAGGCCAACATCCCTTATGAACATAGATGTAGAAATTCTCAACAAAACACTAGGAAACTGAATTCAACATTACATTAAAAAGGCCATACACTATTATCAAGTGGGATTTATTCCAGAGATACTAATTTGTTACAGTATACACAAATCAATAAATTTGATACACTACTTTAACAGAATGAGTATAAAAGTAGTATGATTATCTCAATACTCATAGCTTCAGAAAATGCATTGGAAAAAATTCAACATCCTTTCATGATAAAAACTCTCAACTTTGAGGTATATACAGAATGTACTTCAACACAATAAAGGCCATGTATAATGAGCCCACAGTTAACACATCATACTCAACAATGAAAAGCTGAAAGTTCTTTCTCTAAGATCAGGAACAAGACAAAGGTGGCCAATATTGCCACCTCTATTAAACATAGTATTGGAAGCCATAGCAATTAGGCAAGAAAAAGAAATATAGGAATGAAATGTTCTGGAATTATATAGTAGTGATGGTTGTACAACTTTGGGAATATACTAAAAATCGCTGATTGTATACCTGAATGTAATTAAAATGGTGAATTTTAAATCAATAAAAAAGAATTCAAGTAAAGTGAAAAAAAGAAAAAGAAATATAGGCATTTGAATTGGTAAGAAGTTAAATTGTTCCTGTTGGTAGAAGACATGATATTATCTATAGAAAACTCCAGGGTTCCACCAAAAAAAAATAAAACTATTATTTTAATAAAAAATATTAAAACTGGGTGGCGCCTGTGGCTCAAGGAGTAGGGCGCCGGTCCCATATGCCGAAGGTGGCGGGTTCAAACCTAGCCCCGGCCAAAAAAAAATATTAAAACTATTAAAAGTACTAAAATTTGGTAAAGTTTCAGTATACAAAATCAACATACAAAAATCAGTAGTGTTTCAAAATACTAACGGTGAACTAATCTGAAAATTAAATCAAGAAAATAATCCCATTTATAATGGCATCAAAAGAATAAATACATAGCAATAATTTTAACCAAGATAAAAGACTGAAAACTTCTAAAAAATAGGTGAAAGAAATTGTACAAGACACAAATAAAGGAAAAGCTATTCTATTACTTATGGGTTGGAAAATTTAATGTTGTTAAAACATCCATATTATTCAAAGTTATATACAGGTTGAATGTAATCTCTATCAAAATCCCAATGGTATTTTCACATAGATGAAACAATCCTATAATTGACATGAAACCACAAAAGGCCATACACTATTATCAAGACCATGAATAGCTACAGAAATGTTTTTTTTTTTTTTTTTTACATCAAACTGGATGTAGCTACAGAAATCTTGAACAAAAAGGAAAAAGCTGGAGGCATTACACTACCTTACTTTAAAAATCTACTATAATCTATAAAACAATCCTATAATTGACATGAAACCACAAAATGCCATACACTATTATCAAAAAATCCTGAATAGCTACAGAAATCTTAAACAAAAAGGAAAAATCTGGAGGCATTATACTACCTGACTTTAAAATCTACTACAGACTGGGTGTGGTGAGTCATGCCTATAATCCTCACAGAAAGCCAAGGTGGGAGGATTAGGCAGGAGGATCACTTGAGGTCAGGAGTTCCAACTAGCCTGAACAAGAGCAAGACCCCATATCTACTAAAAATAGAAAAAACTAGCTGGGCATGGTGGTGCACGCTTGCAGTCCTAGCTAGTTGGGAGGCTGATGCAGGAGCATTGCTTGAGCCCAAGAGTTTGAGGTTGCTGTCAGCTATGATGATGCCACAGCATTCTACCCAGGGTTATGGAATGAGACTCTATCTCAAAAATATATATATATATTTGAAATAAAAAAAAACAAAATCTGCTACAAAGCTACGGTAATCAAAACAGCATGTTACTGTAATAAAAATAGACACTATAAACCAATAGAACAGCATAGAGAACCCAGATACAAATCCATCTTTTGTGATCAATTGATTTTTGGTAAAGATGTCAAAAACACACTATGAGGAAAGGACAGTCTCCTCAATAAATAATGTTGGGGGAAAAGTGGATATTCACATGATGAAGAATGAAATTAGACCTTCATCTCATACCATATACACACATGAACTCAAAATGAACTAAAACCTTAAATGTAAGACCTGAAACTGTAAAGCTACTAAAAGAAAATGGGAAAAACTTCATTTTCAGATATGACACTAAAATCACAGGCAACAAATACATAAATAAACAAATGGGATTATATCAAAATAAAACCCTCTATACAACAGTGAAAGCAACTCACAAATGAAAAAGAATGGGAAAAATATTTGCAAAGCATACATCTGATAAAGGATTAAAATCCAAAAAATGTAATGAAATCACACAAAGCAATAGCTAGAAAAGAAATAATCAGATTAAAAAAAATAAGCAAAGGGTCTGAATAGACATTGCTCAAAAGATAACATAAAAATGACCAGCAGAAATATGAAAAAATGCTTGATATCAGTAGAGAAATGCAAATTAAAACCACTGTGATATATCACCTTGCACTATTATCAAAAGATGAAAGATAAGTGTTGACAAGCACTAGAGAGAAGGAAATGCCCTGGTATAGTGCTGTGAAAATGTGAGTTAATGCAGCTGTATGGAAAGCAGTATGGAAGTTCCCCCAGACAATAATTAGAAAGATGGCATGATCCAGCAATCCTGCTATTGGGTATATATATCCAAAGAAAATAAAATCAGTCTGTTGAAGAGATATCTGCACCCTCATTTTATTGCAGCATTACTCACAGTAGCCAAGGTACAGAATCAACATAAGTGTCCATCAAGAGTTGACGGGATAAAGAAAATATGTTATATACATCCAATAGAATACTATTCCATTTTTTTTAAAGGAGTAAATCCTGCCATTTGCAAAATGTCCATGAACCTGGAGACATTACGTTAAGTGAAATAAGCCAGCCCCAGAAAGACCAGTACTGTAGAATTTCACTTCTGTGAGATCATGTAAGTTGAACTCACAGAAGCAGAGAGCAGAATAACGATTACACAGGTTGAGGGGATGTTGGCCAAATGATACAAAATTTCAGTAAATAGGGGAAATAAACTCAAGTGGT
The DNA here is from genome assembly GCF_027406575.1 of Nycticebus coucang. Taxonomy (NCBI): domain Eukaryota; kingdom Metazoa; phylum Chordata; class Mammalia; order Primates; family Lorisidae; genus Nycticebus; species Nycticebus coucang. The sequence goes on along the minus strand of NC_069785.1, from coordinate 16,727,996 downwards.
CTAGTGGACAACAAGGTGACCACATAATAACAATGTATTGTATTTTTGAAAATTGCTGAGAGAGGATTTTAAGTGATTTCACCATAAAAAAATGAAAAGTATGTGAGGTGATGCACATATTAGTTTCACTTAATCATTGCATAATGTATATGTATTTTAAAACATCGTGTTATATACTGTATGTTACACCATTCTATGTATATGGTTTTAATTTGTAAGTTAATAAGGAAGAAAATATTAAGTTGTTAAAGATTCTATTTTTCCTCCATTGGGCATTATTGGCACCTTTGTTCCTCAAAAAAATTATAAGTATCGTATGATCTAGTAATCCTACTTCTGGATATATACCCAAAAGAAATGAAATCAGTGTTTTGAAGAGCTATCTGCATTTTTGTGTTCATTGCAGCAGCCTTTATAATAGCCAATATATAAAAACAACCTAAGAGTTTCTTGACAGGTGAATGAATAAAGAAATTATAGAATACATATATGCTATATATATATATATAGTATGTGTATATATAAACAATGGAATATTTATTATATATTCCCTTAAAAGAGAAGGAAACGCTGACCTTTGCAACAACATAGATGCTGCTGCAGGGCACCATGCTAAGTAAAATAAGTCAGGCACAGAATGGCCTGATATCACTTATATGTATAATCTAAAAAAATCAACCTCAGAAAGAGTGGAATGGTGGTTGTCAGGGGATGGGGGAAGGAGGAAATGAAGACATCTGGGTCAAAGGGGACAAGCTTTCAGTAATGACGAGTAACTTCCAGAGATTCTATAACTACCACCATTCCTATAATGTGGTAACTAGAATTAATCATAAAGTATTTTATGCTGGAAATTTGCCAAGGGAATAGGTCTTAAGTCTTCTCACCTCAAAAAACAAAACAAGGCAAAAAACAAACCTGGTAACTATGTGAGGTGATATGTTAGTTTGATTGTGGGAATCATTACATAAGGTGCACTTATATAAGAAAATACCACGTTGCACACACCTTAAATATATTTAAGTTCTAAAATTTTCAATAAAAAAGAAATAAATTTCACAGAAAATATACCTCTGAACTGAGGGGAAACTTAGTTTTTCCTTTACAGTCTTGCTGTGCCTTCTCTTAAAAATGATGGGTTTGCTTTTATGGTCATGAGCTGTCCCTGGTCACATCTTAAATCTTCCTACATAGAGAGGCCCTGTCGATTAAGACTTTCTGAAAGCAACATTCCCATGGAGCTGCTCTCCTTTATATTACTTTGTTTTGTAAGTCTATCTATTGTTAGCGATCAGGGAAATAATTTAATAAGAATGAATCTTTGAAAAACAAAAGAAGAAAGGGATGTGTGCTGCTACTTCTTTTATAGATGTCCTAAAGTTGCCTCCGTGGTTTCTGCTGTATTGTAGGCTCATATAACTGGTCTGGTAGGACTAAGTTTATATTTTGGGTATTTACAAAACTTGGATAATATTCTTCAATATGTATTTCATGTAGCAATGGCTCAGTAATAAAAGTGTTCCTGAAATATTAATATTGAAGTAATGGAGGGAAAAAATAAAAAAGGTATGGTTGTATTTATGACTACCAAAAAAGTATTAGTAGAATTCAACAACCATTCCTAATAAACATTCTGGGAAAGAGGAAAAGAAAAAAATATGTTAGCATTACAAACACACACACATATCTCACAAACATACACATACATTTTAGAAATTAACATCAAATATATTTAACAGGGAAACATAAAAAAAAAAATTCATTAAAGGGCTGCACCTGTGGCTCAATGGAGTAGGGCGCCGGCCCCATGTGCTAGAAGTGGCAGGTTTAAACACAGCCCTGGCCAAAAATGGCAAAAAAAAAAAAAAAAAAAAAAAAATCATTAAAGACACACCAACACTTGGCCATTTAAAATCAATACTGTTATTTAACTTAGCCTGAACTTTCAAAAAAAAAAATGAAAATGCAAGTTATAGACATAAAATCTTTGGTTTATAAGTTAATTATAGTGACAGGTTTTTTTGGTGATATTGGAATGTTTTTACAAATGCGAGAGTTTATTAAGCGTCTGTGGAAGGTGGTAAAATTGGAGGTATCATCCAGTTCGGATGCTGGGATTGACCCCACTGTGCGTGGCGCCAGGGCCAGCTTCAGCAATGAGATCTAAACTTGCTCTTGGCACTAGATTAGTTGATAGAGCATAGTGCGTGAGCCCACTGGACAGAACCCAACAGCCTGGATCTAATCTCAGCTCTGCCAGTTACTAGCTGGATGACTCAGGGCTTGTTACTTAATCTCTCTGTGCTTCCCAGACTCTGTAAAAGGGAAACAATGATATTAATAGTGTGCACTTTAAAGATATGTTGTGAGGTTTGAATGAATGAACATAAGTGCTATGAAATGTGACCTAGAAGGGTAACATAGTACATCTGTGTATGATGCATAAACCCTTCCTCACACAGCTTCTCTAAACAACCCTCAATGACAACCATCATGCTCCCAGGAGTCAGGGCAAGCCACTCTACACCATGGTACAGCTACAAGGGACACTGTCATTTGTCTAACCCAACTCTCATTTTACAGATGAGGAAGCTGCCATTCAATCTAGGGGCTGAAATTTTCCCAAGCTATAAAGTTAATGATGGCCAGTTCAGAGCTGATATGTCTTTGGTTATAGAAAGAATTACAGACAACTTGAATGTTATTTTATTGTCACTCATTTAATGACATTTATGCTCAGAAAACAACAATAATAATGAACAATAAAACCATGCAATCTTACTAGACTATTTTTCTTTTGGGATAGTTGAGTGTGACATACATTCTAAATTCTGGGAATATGTAAACATGAAATAATGACATACCACTTTCAGATTTTATTTACCACTCAGTTCTTTAAAGTTCTTAATACTATAAATGCAGAGTGGAATAGTATTCTCATCCACACCTCCCTGGGTCTCACACAAGGTCAAACTCATTTAATATTACATGAATGTTGAAGGGAAAGTAGCTCTGTAATCTACGGTTCATAACATAAAGGTTAAATCTGGTGTCCCAAACCCCAGAACAGGAAAATAAGCCAAAATTCTCTACTAGTAATCCTTTCCAACCATTATTTCCCAAGAGACTCTAAATCGTTCCCATGTCACATTTAATTTGCTTCCATAATCATTTTTACTTCCATCCTTATTCTACATTTTGAAAATTAAAAATGCTGATTTCTAGCATAAGTGTCTTTTTAAATGTCTTGTTAAACACCAGAGGCTAGCTTCTAACTGATTTATAAACGATCTTAAATGGAAGTTGTTTTAACATTCATATCTTTGTTTAATTTTAAGTGGGTAAGCACCTTTATTTATTACTTGTTAGGTATAAAACTTGCCAAAGTAGGAAATGGAAAGTCAAATCTTAAAGATAATCAATGCAATTATTTTGTATTGAAATCACAAAACGAGTGGGCCCCATGATGTAATTGTCAGCTCTCTGGACTTTAAAATTGCAAAACATACCAGCCTAGCTCCCCAATTCCCGCGAGTAAGCATTTTAAAAACCCTGACCTCAGTCCTATGAAATCTACAAAGGATCAATTTTTAGATTAGAGTTTTCCACCTTTGGTGAATTTCGAGCCACCTGGGTCCCTTGACCTGAGATCTTATTGAATCAGAATCTATAGGAAGTGGCTTTAGAAATGTATCTTTTCCACAAAGGATTTCAGGTTAGTTTTTTTGAGTGGTTCTCTTCTTGATTTAAGATTTATGTTCTGCTATTAAGGGGCACATTTCTGGAAAACTTGAAATATTTAAGATCGTCAATGAGTTATTTACATCTGAATCTATAAGACCTACCTTGAGAACAATTTTGAAGAAAGAGCTGTGAGGAACAACACTGGAAAAGAAAGAAGAAAGCAGAGAGGGGAGGCAGACGTCTGCGATGTTGTCGCCCAACAGTGGGCCTCGTGCCCCATTTTCACTATCAGCTGGGTGGGAAGAAACTAAATTCCTCTCTGGGGAACATGCTCTTGGGTCTCCAATAATGTGCTATTTCCTTGAGTCTAAATGACTGACTTGATTACAGTCTGCATATGTTAGTCATGGTTTAGAGTACAGTAGATGTTTCTTTTTTGGAAAACTGGAGTAAACTAATTTCGATGCACATTTTTAATGCACTGAGTCTGAGAACCTGACGGTTTAAATAAATTATACTCTAAAGATATCTTTTTCTTGTTTCAATTTTGTGACATTACAATGCAAACTAACTTCCAGTGTATTCTAGTGCATTGCTTTCTAAATTTGTATTGTGTTATACATTGAAGTCCAAAGCCTTTGTTTCCCATTAATGATTATGGCAATGCAGGGCTTTGGCTAACTTTCAACTATGTCAAGGAGATATGTGTAAACCTCTTAATACTGGAATGACAGAATAAAGATCATACTAGAGGATCCAGTACAAACCTGTCCAGTAACAAGTAAATGAAAAAACAATCAAATGGACATTAAGCATCTGTGCCCACATCTACATTGCTACAAGAACATCTCCATCATATTTAAACCTTTTATAATATGATAAAACCAGAATTACTTGTACATGATGTGCAAGAGGCTCATTTTACAATGATTTATTTTGCTGTATTTTTTAAAATTATGATGCAGGCATGGTTTATTTAATTTTAGCTAATTAAATCTAAATCTAAGAACTCGAATAGATCATAAAATGATTAATGCAGGTGCAGGCCTCAAAGTCCAATATCACTTTCCTTTAAATTATGAAGAATAGAAACTATTTTCTTTTGTTTTAAATTCACAACTTTGTGATTTTGTGCTTCCTTTTGAATCATATTAATAATATCAAACTATGAGGCTGAATTATAAATAAACACCATTGAAATGACCTGGAACAATATCATGAAGAATTCGTAAATGAATAGATGGAGGGGTTTCAAGCAGGAGAGAGATATGATCTTTATATTTCACAAAGATCACTGTGTGCGTGGTGCAGAAAATGGATTCAAAAAGAGGAGATGATAATGATAATGATAATAAATTGGTAAAAAGTGAAGTAGTGTTCCCTAAAAATCGTGACATAGAGTTTAAAGGGAGAGGACCTTGTGGTGGCCTTATTGACAGGTGACTGTCCTCTGATCTCTACAGAGGTAGGGATCAATGCTTGTATTTTATGGAACGTGTCCATGAGCTCACACAGCTAATTAGTGATTTATATAGAATTTTACATTCCACTGCCCCCCAAATGTGGAATGTAAATGTCTTAACACAATAACTAAGAAAATGCCAGGAAGGCTATGTTAACCAGTGTGATGAAAATGTGTCAAACGGTCTATGAAACTAGTGTATGGTGCCCCATGATCACATTAATGTATACAGCTATGATTTAATAAAAAAAAAAAAAAGAGTTTTACTACAGGTTTCTCTTACATTAAAATCTCAGTACTATGTCCATGGGTTTGTTTTTATATCCTACATATCATTTAGTGTTTTAATTGAGCTCCGAGAATTGATAAAGCTGTCAATACTAGTAACTACTAAACTATTTCATAAACTCATTGAAAAAACGAGTGCTGTGACTACATATCACAAAATTTGACTGAAAATTAGTAGGACTTGATAGCCAATGAAAGTCATACTATCAAACACTAATATTCACCTGAGCTTGGCAGCTATTTGTATTAATCACATCGTTAATGTTAAATAAAAATATGTCTGAATGCTAATGTAAAACAAATAATACATGTGAAGAAATTTTCTCTAGGTGAAAAATTAAAAGTAAAGGACAATCACGAATTTTTTAGTGTTCAAAGGATTAAAGAAAAAGAATAGCCCTGTTCTGAAGGAGTAGCTGAGAAACCTGTATTGAACCATTGATTTCTTTGAACTATAAAGTTATCTGGGTAATGCCCCTTCCTGAGCAGATTTATATTATGGTAATAACATTATTTTTTATCGTGAATGTAATTATTCAAAGCTAGTCTTTCAGTCATGACTAATTTTGTACAATGATGACTCATAGGTCTCACCATCAAATAAGGAAACACGTACTTTTAGATTTTTTTTTTATTGTTTGGGATTCATTAAGGTTACACTGATTGCATTTGTCAGATAAAGTCCCTCTTATAATTGTGTCCCACCCCCAAGAGGTGTGGCATACACCGTGACCCCCCTATCTCCCTCCCTCCTCCCCTCTCCCTACTTGCTCATTCCACCCCCACCCCCACCCCATACTAACTCATCTATTGCCTTCATATTAGAATAGAGTACATTGGATTCTTGCTTTGCCATTCTTGTGATGCTTTACTAAGAACAATGTCTTCCACTTCCATCCAGGTTAATACAGAAGATGTAAAGTCTCCATCTTTTTCAATGGCTGAATGGTATTCCATGGTATACTGACACCACAGCTTCTTAATCCATTCCTGGGTTGATGGGCATTTAGGCTGTTTCCACATTTTGGCAATTGTAAACTGAGCTGCAAGAAACAGTCTAGTGCAAACGTCCTTATGACAAATGGATTTTTTTCTTCTGGGTAGATGCCTAGTAATGGGATTGCAGGATCAAATGGGAGGTCTACCTTGAGTTCTTTGAGGGTTCTCCACACTTCCTTCCAAGATGGTTGTATTAGTTTGCAGTTCCACTGGCAGTGTAAAAGTGTTCTCTTCTCTCCACATGCCTGCTAGCATCTGCAGCTTTGAGACTTTGTGATGTGGGCCATTCTCACTGGGGTTAGGTGATATCTCAGGGTAGTTTTGATTTGTACTTCTTGATAATTAGGGATGATGAACATTTTTTCATATGTTTGTTATCCATTTGCCTGTCTTCTTTAGAGAAGGTTCTATTCATCTCTCTTGCCCAGTGATATATGGACTTGTTAGGTCTTTTTTGTTGTTGTTGATTAATCTGAGTTCTCTGTAGATCCTAGTTATCAAGCTTTTCTCCAATTCATAATATGCAAATATCTTTTCCCATATTGAAGGTTTTCTATTTGCTTTGGTTGTTGTTTCCTTAGCTGTACTGAAGCTTTTTAGTTTAATTAAGTCCCATTTGTTTATTTTTGTTGTTCTTGCAATTGCCATGGAAGTCTTCTTCATAAAATCATTCCCCAGGCCCATATCTTCAAGTGTTTTCCCCACGCTTTCTTTGAGAATTTTTTGTTTCATGCCTTATATTTAAATATTTTATCCTTCTTGAATCAATTTTTGTAAGTGTTGAGAGGTGCAGGTCCAGTTTCAGTTTTTTACATGTGGTTATCCAGTTCTCGCAACACCCTTTATTGAATAAGGATTCTTTTCCCCAGTGCATATTCTTGTTTCGTTATCAAAGATCAGGTGGCTGTAAGAGGTTATTTTCATCTCATGGTTTTCTATGCAGTTCCAAATGTCAATGTCTCTATTTTTGTACCAGTACCATGCTGTTTTGATCACTATGGCCTTGTAGTATAGCCAGAAGTCTGGGAGGGTGATACTCTGGCTTTGTTTTTATTACTAAGAATTGGCTTGGCTACACAGGGTTTCTTCTGGTTTCATACAAAATGAAGAACTATATTTTTCTAAATCTTGTAAGTACGATGACAGTATTTTAATGGGGATAGCATTGAATCTGTAGATTTCTTTTGGTAGTATAGACATTTTCACAATGTTGATTCTTCCCAACAATGAGCATGGTATGTTCTTCTATTTGTTAATATCTTCTGCTATTTCTTTTCTTTTGTTTTCCCCCTTTTAATTGCCTTTTTCCCCCTTTTTTTATTAAATCATAGCTGTGTACGTCAATATGATCATGGGGCACCATACACTTGGTTCATAGACCATTTGACACATTTTCATCACATTAGTTGACATAGCCCTCCTGGCATTTTCTTAGTTACTTTGCTAAGACATTTACATTCCACATTTACCAAGCCTCACATATACCCTTGTAAGATGCACCACAGGTATGATCCTTTCAATGCCCCTCCCTCTACCCACTGCTCCCCTCCCTCCCCACCCTTTCCCCCTTCCCCCTATTCTTAGGTTGTAACTGGGTTATAGCTTTCATTTGAAGGTCCTAAATTAGTTTCATAGTAGGGATGAGTACATTGGATACTTTTTCTTTTCTTAGGGTTTCATAATTTTCTTTGTAGAGCTCCTTCACCTCTTTTGTTATGTATATTCTTAGTTACTTAATTTTTTTGAAGCTACTGTGAAGGGAATTGTGTCCTTGATTCGCTTCTCATCTTGCCTGTTACTGGCATATACAAAGGCTACTGATTTGTGGACATTGATTTTATATCCTGAGACATTGCTGCATTTTTTAATCACTTCCAGGAGTCTTTTGGTTGAGTGTTTGGGGTTCTCTAAGTATAAGATCATACTGTCAACAAAGCAAGAGTTTGACCATCTCTGCACCCATTTGGATACCCGTTATTTCCTTCTCTTGCCTGATTGTATGGCTAGAACTTCCAGCACTATGCTGAGGTAGTGACAGTAGAGGACAATCTTGTCTGTTTCCAGTTCTAAGTGGAAAAGCTTCCAGTATTACTCCATTCAGTAAAATATTAGCTGTGGGTTGGTTGTAGTTGGCTTTAATCAGATTAAGAAATGTGACATCTATGCCTATACTCTTCAGTGTTCTAATTAGAAAAGAATGCTGGATTTTATCGAATGCTTTTTCTGCATCTATTGAAAGGATCATATGGTCTTTGTTTTTGCTTCTGTTCATATGGTGAATTACATTTATGGACTTGTGTATGTTAAACCAGCCTTGCATCCCTGGGATGAAACCTACTTGATCATGATGAATTACTTTTTTAATGCGTAGCTGTAATCTGTTGGCTAGGATTTTATTGAGAATTTTTTGCATCAATGTTCATTAGTGAAATTGGTCTGAAGTTCTCCTTTTTAGTTGGGTCTTTTCCTGGTTTTGGTATCAGAGTGATGTTTGCTTCATAGAAAGTGTTGCGGAAGATTCCTTTCTTCTCAATTTTTTGGAATAATTTCTGGGGTATGGATATAAGCTCTACTTTGAAGGTTTGATAGAATTCTAGTGTGAAGCCATCTCGACCAGGGCTCTTTTCTGGGGGGGAGGGGGTTTTTTAAAATATTTCTTCCATCTCAGTTCTTGAAATTGATCATTTCAAGAGTTCTATTTCTCCTAGGTTAAGTCTAGGGAGAGAGTGCGATTCCAGGTATTGATCTATTTCCTCCACATTGTCAAATTTCTGGGCATAGAGTTTCTTGTAGTACTCAAAGATGATCACTTGTATCTCTGTGGCGTCTGTTGTTATTTCTCCTTTATTATTTTTGATTGAGGTTATTGGAGATTTTACTTTTCTGTTTCTAGTTAATCTGGCCAAAGGTTTATTGAATTTATTTATTTTTTTGAAAACCAACTTTTTGTTTCTATAATTTTCTGAATCATTCTTTTGGTTTTAATTTCATTAATTTCTGATTTAATTTTGGTTATTTCTTTTCTTCTGCCGGGTTTAGGATTAGATTATTATTCCTTTTCTAGTTCTATAAAATTTCTCATGAGTTTGTTGATGTGTTCTCTTTCTGTTTTTCAATTGTAGGCATCTAATGCAATAAATTTCTCTCTCAAGATGGCTTTTGCTGCATACCACAGGTTTTGGTAACTGTGTCTTCATGGTTGTTATGTTTGAGGAATTTTACTATTTCCTCTTTTATCTCTTTCTGAACCCAGCTATCATTCAGCATAAGGTTATTTAATTTCCAAGTCTTTGTGTGGGGATGATCATTTTTGTTGTAGTTGAGTTCCACTTTTATTGCCTGTGGCCTGAAAGATAGAAGACATAATTTCTATTCTTTTAATTTTGCTAAGGTTTGATTTGTATCCTAGGATGTGGTCTATCTTGAAGTATGTACCATGGGCTGATGAGACGCTGCTTGCAGTCTGAACTTCTCTACCAATTTCAGCTTTTTCCCTTTTTCCCTTATTACCTGTTGGTGGCCAAGGCAAATATATGATTGGAAACAATATTGATATGGATAGTGGAAGGATCTTGGGAAAGATAAAGGAAGAGAAAGCCTCTTCAATGTAATATCTTTGTAAAATATCCAATAAGGAGCACTGGAGGGTCTGACTGTCTTGTATGGAATGGATAATCTCATCTCCTCTTCTCTTTGGCATTCCCCTAGCCCAATTTACTTCTCACCCCCACAGTTCTTTTTTTCTCCCTCAGATCTTACTTCAGTTCTTTACTTCCTAGAAGGGCTTCCTCATGTCCTGGACTTATGTGAGGGCCCAGTGGAACCCCTGCAACACCACAGCACGGTGTGGAATAGGATCTTGCCTCATGTCATGAAGCAGACATTCCCCAGCACCCTGATGTGGAATCGAGGGTCCATTTGTATCCCCAGTGTTGCTACATGTGATTATTCAGCACTTAATCATACAATGTGCTAAGTCCCTACTGAGGGCACCAACACAGCTGTGGCACAAGAATCCATCTCCTCTCTAAACACATATATCCAAAATGTTTACAGTCAGAATAATTAAAGGGTTATTTTGATTTGAGAATGTATATAAATGTTGTGTTGTAGTGAAAGAACATTATTATTTAAATTATAATATAATTAAATAATAAAGTATATTATTTTAAATCACGTGTAACAGCATCTTAATCTTTGCAGTACTGAGGGCTTAACACAATTTAGTGGGATTCCATGGACACTACACTTTAAAAAGATTTCTGTGGGTGTACCTTTAGACCACCCCCATGTAAAACATTACGTACTTAGATAAAATTAATTCTGAGTGCCAATCAATTTACAAATTTGCCAAACTTTTAAAAAGTGAAAGACTACCATTAACGTATATTTTATCTTTTCAATCTGAATGTCTTGAAATTACTGAAAACAGCTACTTATAACCTAGTTTATAAAATTCTGAGTGAAAAAGTTACTCATAATGAGAATCATCTGTTTAAGACCAATTGGTAAGAAATCCAACGTGTTTTACTTACATAGAATTTATTCTTATTGTACAAGTACATTATATATCTTTAGTGTTATATTATCTTTATCCAAAAGCTACCATTTCCTCATCTAAGTAGTACTCCAGAAGTGCAATTTACAAAACACACTGAATTTTAATGGCTTTTGCTTTGCAAACTATCCTCTTACATAATTGGGAATATTTCATGTTACTATAAATTCCTGGCTAGGAATGAATGATTTATGTAAAGGAGGAAGAAGAAGGAATATCTGATTTCTTTTCCCTTGAAAAATTCTTCCACTGGCCTCTAAGTGGCATGGAATCACCTTTAGGGAGTAATGTCCTTAAATAGTAAGACAAGGTCCATGGGAGCACAATTGTCTTGGCTCAGAAAGACTGCAGTGGGCATGACCATGGGAAAAACTACCTGTACCTGTCCCCCAACTCCCCCGCCTATGAAAGAATGGCCAACAATATTTTAGGTGTCAAAAATTATCTCATGAATTCCTAGCAGAGAACCAATAAGGCAGAAAAATGGTATGTATAATCTGAAATAGTCACATTTATTATGTGAAAATTAATGTGATTAACATAATTTTTTTAGAGGTCACAAGTTCACCTTTTATAATCTTCTCTTCATAGTAAAGGTGTACAGAATTAATTGATTGTTTTTCAATGACTGAGACACCTTGTTCCTTGAACCTCATATTTGAAATGATTTGATGATGGATGATGACAGGTGAAGGGAAGAGACAGTGTTTGCATTCTTGATTGCAGAGCACATGCTGGCCCACACCTAATGTATTTACATAATAAGGACTCCAAGAACTTATTATGTCATAGATAAATTTCATCTGCAGTTGCACATTTTTTTCAAATTTAAAGCGTGAAGCTCTCTGTTAGACTACCTTAAGTCTATAATGAGTGTAAATCTAATAAGAAGTCTTCACTACAATGCCTTTATCTCATACAAATATGATCCTTAAAATAACAAATGGTCTTCTCAAAATCTGTCAAAATATAAGATATTTAAACTTTAGTGGGGATGTTTGAGGATGTGTGTGAATGTATGTGTGTGCATGTGTGTATTCCTCTCTCTGTCTGTGTGTACCTCCAGTAGACTTCATTGTAGTAAGATACATCACCCATTAATTTGGATATCGAACTGTTAGGTCTAGAACAAAGTGGGAATTAGAAAGTGGGTAAAAATACCCCTTGAGAGGAATCCTTTAATGCTGTGCTTGTCTTTACAAGAGGGGGACACATTAATTTGCCTCACTTAGTCACTTACTTCTGGGTGTTGGCTGAGCACCTACTATGTGCTAGAGATTGTCCTATAGGTGGGCCACTGTGTTCTCAAAAAGGACTCAGATTTCACTGGAGAAATAAATGAGAACAAATAGTATGATAAAATATTAAGGTTTGTAATAAAAGTGTGTTTAAAATTGTAAGACCCCATAAAAGCAGTAGTTAATTAGGACCAATAAAAGCATCCCAGAGGAGATATTTAGAAGACAGGAAAGAGTAGTTGACATTTCAAGACACAGGAGGAATCTAGCAAAAGGTCTTACTCTCCAAGAAGGGCAAAGAGTGAATATGGAGAAGCAAGCCTTTCTAAGCCCTGAGAAACAGAAGAGTAGCATTTTCTTCCAAGCAATAATTCATCATTCATTTACCAAGTTTTCATGAAACACCTCACTTAGGAATTCTTATGTACCAAAAGGAAATTTACTTCCTGTTCACCAAAGATTCAGATGTAGAGACAATATGTAGTGTGTTAGCTGACCAGACTGGACAGGGGCATAGACAAACTTGGGGGTAGGACACAAATTAACAGCAAAAGCCCTGCTGCCTGAAACAAACTATTATAGGAAAATCCAGCTGAATTCACCTCACGGGCCCAAAGGACCTCACTGCATCCTTGAATGCTGCCATCATTCGTATCCATTATGTTCTTCTGAGTCATCAAGAAAAAATTACATCATAGAATTTTATAATCAGAATAAAACTTAGAGGTCATCACATCCCGTTCCATCCAAAATCACTGCTGAAGACAGATCTAGTTTCTCCTTTGGTGCTGAAAGTGAAGAGAATTTCAGTATTTGTGAGGCAGTTGGTTTACTCTCACTTCAGACCGCTCTGAGGGTGGTAAAAATCTCCATCTGTTGCACGGAAGTCTGCCTCCCACAGGGAGGGCCTGAGAAGATGAGATAAACTACTATCTTTTACTCTTCAGTCCTTGAAGTTCAATTTGATATTGGAGAAGGGAATAGAAAAATGTATCTATAGGAGTTTTCCATGCTTGGGGAGCTGGGATGTATAAGGAAGGCTCCGTCTCTCATGTTATTCCTGACTGCAGATATGCCAAGCTCCAGCCATGCCAGGTTCCATGGTGATGTCTCCTGGCATATTTATGAATATAATTCACAGGCTGACATTTTCTCTCTTTGGGGATGCAAAGCTAGTTTGCCAAAAATGACACACAGCATTGTCAGGCCCATATTAAGGTTCATCTTGTATAATTCATGAACATATGCAAAAAAAAAAAATTGCAAAATTCTTCCCAGTATAGGAGAGGAGCTCACCCAGAGCCAGAATTTCTTTAGATGATGGGTGGAGGGGCGGATAAAACTATGCAAGATTACCGTCAGTAAAAGAACTGGGTCATCTGTGCAAATGGGTTGCTTACTACGCTCAGATATTTCCTAATTCTATCTATGTTGGAGACTCTTTTCTTTATATTTACTTCTCTATATTCATGGAGCTTCTGACTAAGTTTTTGAAGCATTTCTGGTCCACTCTTTGAAAACTCACCTGCTGCTCCTTTCAGCACCCTCTTCAGACAAATAACCAAGCCATTTCAAGACAGCATGATGGATATTGAGAAAGCTTATGGGGTGTTACAAGGATTTATATAAGGAGAAGTTACTTGGAAGACTTCCTGGAGGAAAAAGCTGAGACCTGATGTTTGGCAGAAGTTAACAACATTTTGGTGGTGCGGGGTCCCATGCAGAGGGAAAAGCACGTACAATGTGGTCCGTAAGGCCCAGAGATGAGACAGCAAGATATGAATTGGGAGAAGCTGAGGGATAAGAGATGAAGCTGCACAGGTGAGCAGGAGTAAGCTCATAAAGAGCTTTGTAAGTCATGGGGGCTTACAAAGCCCCCATGAGGGGGCTTATTATGAGGGTTGGACTTTGTTACAAGGGCAGTGAGATTTGTCAGAGTTTTTTAAAGCAAGTGGTAGCATGATCAAATATGATCAACACAACACTGGCTACATTGAGACAAAGGTATTTCAAGAGCCAGTTTAGAAGCCAAAGACTGATCAGATCCCAGTAATGTATTTTTGGTGTTGCTTCAATTGCCTGGTGGGGGGAGGTGTCCTCCTCATAAAGTATTCTCCCAGGCCAACTTCTTCATGTGTTACCCCTGCACTCTCTCTAAGTATCTTTATAGTTTCGTGTCTTAAGTTTAAATCTTTTATACAGAGAGAGTCAATTTTTGTTAATGGTGAAAGGTTTGGGTCTAGTTTCAGTCTTCTGTAAGTCACCAGCCAATTCACCCAGCACCATTTGTTAAATAGGGAATCTTTCCCCCAATTTATGTTTTTGATAGGCTTATTAAAGATCAATTGACAATACTAAAAAGCTTCTGCACATCCAAGAACACAGTAAATAAAGCAAGTAGACAGCCCTCAAAATGGGAGAAGATATTTGCAGTTTATGTTTCTGACAAAGGTTTGATAACCAGAATCCCCAGAGAAAAACTTATAACAAGAAAAGAACAAGTGATCCCATTTCATTGTGGGTAAGAGGTTTGAATAGAAGCTTTTCTGAAGAAGATAGGTGCACGGCCTACAGACACATAAAAAAATGTTCATCATCTTTAATCATTAGAGAAATGCATTGTGGGTGAGAGATTTGAATAGAAGCTTTTCTGAAGAAGATAGGTGCACGGCCTACAGACACATAAAAAAATGTTCATCATCTTTAATTATTAGAGAAATGCAAATCAAAACCACTTTGAGATATCATTTAATTCCAGTAAGAGTAGCCCATGTAAAGTCCCCAAACTATAGATGTTGGTGTGGATGTGGAGAAAGGGAACACTTCTGCACTGCTGGTGGGAATGCAAGCTAATATGTTCCTTTTGGAAAGAAGTTTAGAGAACACTTAGGGATCTAAAAGTAGACCTGCCATTCGATCCTGCAATTCTTCTACTAGGTATATGTCTAGAAGACCAAAAATCACTTTTCTACAAAGATATTTGCATCAGAATGTTTATTGTAGCCCAATTCATAATTGCCAACTCATGGAATAAGCCCAAGTGCCCATAGACCCATGAATGGATTAATAAATTGTGGTACATGTACACCATGGAATATTATGCAGCCATACAAAAGATGGAGACTTTACCTCTTTTATGTTTATGTGGATGGAGCTGGAACATATTCTTCTTAGTAAAGTATCTCAAGAATGGAAGAAAAAGTATCCAATGTACTCAGTGCTATTATGAAACCAATATATAATTACCCACACTTCCATATGAAAGATAAAACACAACTATAGCCCAGGATGAAGGGGGGAAGAGAAGGGGGAGGGGAGAAGTAGGGAGGGGGATGTTGGATGGAGGGAGGGTAATCAGTGGGACCATTCCTATGGTGCATTTTGCAAGGGTACATGTCAAATTTATTAAGTGTAGAGTGTACATGTCTTAACACAATAATTAAGAAAGTGAGGTGAAGGCTATGTTAACCAGTTTGATGTGAGCATTCCAAATTGTATATAAGATCAGCACATTGTACTCCCTAAATGCATTAATGTATACAGGTATGATTTAAGAAGAAGAGGGAGGAGGAGGAGGAGCAAGAGGAGAAGGAGATAGATAAGAAGAAGGAAAAGAGAGGAAGGAGGAAGAAGGAAGAAAGAAGAAGCCAAAAGACTAGTAAGGGGGCTATGGCAGTGAGCTAGGGTGAAATAGTGACTTGGACCCGGTTCACAGTAGTAGGAATAGAGAGAAGTGGTTGAACTGGACATGCATTTGAGAGCTATCATCAATCAAGCATCAACCTCATGCTTGATTTAATGTTGATAGTGATGCAAAAACTGAGGGTGACTTCCAGGTTTCTGACTTGGGCAACTGGGTGGATGGTGAGACTGAAATTGGGAAGAATAGAGAAAGAACACGCAGTATTGATTTATTGTAATTGATAAATGTGAAATGACTTTGGGATGTTCATGAAAGAATATGCAGTGAGCCGTCGGATCTATAGATGTGATGTTTAATAGTGGTATAAGCTTGAGATATAGATTTCATAGTTGTAGCCATTCTGAAGCTTTGGGACTGAATGAACTCATCAGGGATATTGTGGAGTGAGAAGAGAGCACAGTGTGAAACTCTAAAAAGAGGACTTTGCAAGAGATACTGAGATAGAACAGCTAATGGTACAGGAGAAAAAAATGGAGGAGTGACCAAAGACAGAGTATTTTAAACAGGGAACATTCAACAGAGCCTATAGTTGCAAGACAAATATAATAGAAATGGAAAAGCATCATTTTGATTTGTGTCATGGACTGGGAGGGATGGACTCCAGATTGAAAGGGAGGTGACTATAAAAATAGGGCGGGGGCTATAGAGAAACGTGGGTTTGAAGGAGGGCATCTCAGTCTGTTTTGTGCTGCTATGAGGGAACACCGGAGATGTCAGTGGGTTTGGTGTCTGGTTGCCTGCTCACATGGGAGAAGAGTGGAAAAGGACAGACAGACAGCTCATTCCGAAAGCCCTTTTATAAAGGCAATAAACACACCCAGGATTGTGAAGTCCTTATGGCCCAATCACCTTTTTAAGATTCCCTCCTCTTACTATTATTACCATGGCAATTAAATTTCAGTGTGAGTTTCGGAGGGAACCATGGCAGAGCACTTTCTGATTTGTTTGTTTTAATGGGAGGAGTTATCTGAGCAAATTTAAATGCTGCTGGGACATAGAAGAAGAAGAAATTAAAAATGGAGGAAGCAAAGAACATAAACAGAGACAGGGTGGGGGAGCGGATCTGACACCTGGTTAAGGGATTGGTAAGTGTGGGGAATGTCTCTTTATGTGGCCCAAGACATTGACCTCTGATAGTCTGGAGAACAACACAAGCACAGGTGTCTCCATTCCATTGTACTATGGAGAGAGGTGGTCATAAAGATGATGTATTCATCCGTTTTGTGCTGCTATAAAGACATGCCTGAGGCTGGGTAATTTATAAAGAATCGAGGTCTGTTTGGCTCACAGCCCTACAGGCTGTACAAGAACCATGACACCTGCAGCTGCTTGTGGTGAGGGCTTCAGGGAGCTTCAAATCAAGGTAGAAGTCAAAGAGGGAGCAGGTTTGCCTCATGGGGAATAAGAGGTGAGGAAGAAGAGCCAGCTTCTTTTAAATAACCAGTTTTTGTGTGAAGAACTCATGCTTTACCTCCTGGAGGGTGCCAAGCTATTCAGAGAGATCTGCCCCCTGACTTGTCCCTTCCCACTAGACTCATCCCAACACTGGGGATCAAATTTCCACATGAGATTCAGAGGGACCAAACATCCAAACCTGGAGAACAGGGCTAAATGCTGTATTGTAGATTCACATTTTGAGCATTTGTGGTCCTGCTTTCTTCACTAATGGAATGGCAATGATATCTGCAGCCAGTAGGTAAGAAGGCCCGTGAACTACATGGGGGTTAGTAAAACCAGAAATGCCATCATGATACTGGTTGGGGGGGGGGAATCGCGATTTCTAAAGATAAATACTGTTGTCTGAGAGTTTCTTAGGGTAACTAAGTTTATTAGTGAGTTGATTTAAACGGAATTCATGAATAGTAAAACAAAATATTGTAACAATATGTATATTTAAATAACATTTGGTTTTAAAGAAAATTCAATTTTAAAGTGACAAAATAACCACGTAAGAATAACTATAGGCTTAAAAAAAAGTGACTACAAAATAAAGTACTTATAAAAGAATGGGTAGCGTGGTTAATAGAGCCAGAAAGTCTAGTAACAGAGGCTATTACGTACATGTGTCTTAAATATATACAATCGTGTTAAATAATAGTAATAATTACAGTTATAATAGTTTATTACATTTTTTTAAAAATGGTTAAATTAGTTAACATATATCTCACAATCTCAGAAGTGAAATATATATTAACTAATTTAATCATTATAGTAACTTCAAGGTAGGAACAATGATTGTTGTTGATGTCTTAAGCTATTATATTCATTTCATGCCAAAAGAGTCATAAATCAATAGAAGAAGGAAACTGATGACTCTAACATGACAGCTGGAACAGCCTATGATAGGCTGATTCCATTATGCATTTAATTGAACTAATTTAGCTTGTTCAGAAACCATACTTTGTGAGAGACAGTTAAGTGGACCACTTAATAGGTGGATCACTCACCTCTGCACTCCCGCTGAGTTTTAGCAGGACATATGACCATCTTCCTAGAGACTACACTTCCCAGCCTCTCTAGCTAAGGTAACCATGTTACAATATTTAAGGCAATGAGATGTGAGCACTATTCCTGGTTATAGTTTTAAAATAAAATGACTCCCTTTCCCACTTTACCCCTACATTCTCTTTCTTTCCCCCTTGCCTCCAACTGGAGGATGTACTTTGTTGTGTGCATGGTTGCAAGACATCTCCAACCAGATCTTTCAGGTCTTTCCTAAGAGATAACAGAATGTTACCCCAGCTGGAATCTAGGTTTTCTGCACCCCTTCCTGGAGCACAGTAGCCCAGGATGAAAGCTTTGCTATTCTTGGGTCTCTAAGATAATACTGTAGTAGCCTATACCCTAATTAATACAAAAATTAATAGACAACCTTCTAATAATTAATTGACTGCCAATGTTGTCCTAATAGAGAGGGGATTAATATCTTAAAATTGTTGTCCCTGTAACAGCTGTTACTTTTATTAACTAATAAATTGACATTCTGATTATAATTTTATTGCCCAGGTAATTGTGCTTCTGGAGTAAGATAAGATGGTCTTATAGATGTGAGTGTTCCAGGTTCAGACAGTCATCTTGCAAATGTGACTATTACCCATTCACCTCTGAGTAAGAGGGAGGTATAAATAAGAGAATAAGAAGTAGAAACAAGATTTAGCTTCTCACTCTGCAGGACTGAGGGCCAGACTGTACAATAGTTGAAATAAACATTACCCAGGGATATTTTAAGAGATGGGAAACTCACCTCTCCTTGATGGACCAGTTCAACTTCCTTAGAGATTACACGTGTTGCTGAATAGCCAACAATGAGGGCTATGATTATAACTTATTTGATTTTTCTACATTAAAAAACAAGAAATAAATAAGATAATATTGTGTTGTTAAATCTCAATCATATATTATTATATGACAACAACAGAAGCAAAGTTAAATTTGCCTGGATTCTCTGAACTGCATATTCTTTCTATTATTATTTTTAACACCCTGAATTGTGTGCACAATGTTGTGATATTTGTCCTCATCTTTGTTTTGACTTTTTGTTTTAACTTGTTCCTCTTAGGTGCTGTTATATTGCGTAAGCTACAGCAGAAAGGAAAAAGTTATTGCTTTTTAGTTACAGTAACATAATGTGTTTTATTTGGCATTGAAAGCTGGACAGCAGCTGACAGTATAAATTCATTTTCAAATAGTCCTGGCAAACAATTGAATCCAACCTCCACAACAAAACTTGGGCAGACCTCAAATGGTTGCTTTGGGGCCCACTGAAAATTTGGATGTTTTACATCACTCTTCTTAGAATTCATCTACTGCGAAACTTTCATTTTATTTTTCAGTGAAACAATATAGAGAAAGTATTTTGGAGTGTGAAGAACAAGACTTTTGATGAAATGATTGCATTACTAAAGAAGCTTCATCAATCACTGTTCAGATGTTTAAATATTACAAATGGAGGCATTGCAGTTTACACTGAATAGTTTTCACCATCTGTCTCAACAAAGAACATTTGGGTATTTTTTAAATGCTGTATAATCTTCTATTATGTGGGATTTCCCACAAAGGATTCTTATTTGCCTCTCAACTGAACTACATTGATAATTTTAATGATCCAGGAAAACGATCTAGCAAAAGAAATTACATGGCTAATTTTCTCAAATCAAAGGAGCAGTTTTCAATATATAGTAATGTTTTTACCATAAGCAAAACAGAGTTGCACTCATTTCAGAAAAGCAACAGTTCATCTAGACATACAAAACCCTAATCATTTTGTAGAGAATTAAGTTGGTGCCCTGCATGAAGAGTCACAGAGGCAAAATGCAGACAATTGGAGAGCATGCCATTCAAAATCTAGTAGAGCAAGCAGTGTCCAAAGGTTGGTAGTTCTTATTTTTAAGAGACTTCATTATTCTGCAACAATATTCACCAATGTCTGTGAACTCTGAACCTAAAATAGATTTTAGTCAAATATCTATCATCGACCAAGACAATCTTTATAATTTGATGTTCAAAACAGTAATTGTCAAGTTGCTAAAACCAATTTTTTTAAAGATTAAAATGTTGAGGAAGTTGCTGAGAGCTTTTCTGTAAATATACAATATGTTTCCTTCACAAGGAAGCGTCAGTTCCTTTGTTCAAGCAAGGACATAACACAAAAGGCTTTTAGAAATAACAGATTTCCCATATCACTAGGAGTGTGGGAGGCATTTAGGCCAAACAACTGGGCTACAGGAAGTTGTTGATATATTTCCCAAGGGATTCTTTGAAGAACTGGAAACTTGTTGTAAAATTGAGGTAGTATCATTATAGTCGCATTCTACCAATATAGGAATGCTAGAAATTGATTTTTATAAAAAAATAAAAGAAAAGGATAAATAATGTATTCAAACTAACAGTGCTCAAACTATTTGCATTTGTCTGGTGGGTTTGCCACTAGTTTTGGAGTTGAGACTCATCTGAATGCAGAGGTGAAAGAAAAGGTCAAACAAGTAGAAATTTATAAATTCTCCCACTTTCAAGAAAAGAGAGGCCTTTACAGGAAAAAAAAAAAAAAATGGAACTTCTCAACCAACGATACAAATTCAGATGGTTTCTAAAGCACAACCTCTTGCTGAAGTCACCAGAAGGCACATGTACTTCAAAGAAAGTTTGTAACTCATGCTGTACCCCAGGCTGTGTGCTAAACAGTTTACTTAATTATTACTTTCAGCCCTGAGAACAGCTCTATGAGGAAGAAGTGATCATTGCCATTTTACAAATGAGAAAATGGAAATGGAGAGAATATACATAATGCTTAAGGTGGCAAGGTTATAAATAGAAGAACCAGGTCTCAAAATTAAGGCTGTGGTTCCAAAGTCCATTTTGCCCTTAATACAACATAAACTGAATCTCAGTGTATATTGGCTAGACAATGACTTCATATAATTTTATTTTAAAAAGTTAATATAGCAGAACCCTATATAGTCATCTATTTTAGCAGGCTGGAGGCTAAAAGCAATTTATCACTGAGCTTGCAGCTGCACTCGTGGAGTTTTGTTTGATCTTCAATTCCTACTTCTTTTTTTTTCCCCAGCCCAGGCGACTTGGCCCCGCATGCCAGCTCAGGTCCACACTCCTGCCTAGGATCATTCCTGGCCTTAGTTGGGCAGGTGTTAGGAACGCAGACATAAATCTGGATGGGAGAGACTAAAAAATATACTCTTCCTCCACATCCTCATGTCCCCAACCTGTGGATATGTTACTGTACATGGCAAAAGGGACTTTGCAGATATAATTAAGGATTATGAGTTCGGAAGATTATTCTAGATTATCGGGTTGGGCCTCAAGTAATCACACGGGTCCTCATAGAAGTTGGAAAAGGCGAGGAAATGGAAGCCCCCTATTGCTTACAAAGGAATGACACCCTGCCAACCCCTTAAGTTTAGAACTCTGATCTCCAGAAGTAAGGTAATACATTTGTGCTGTTTTAAGCTACTGAATTTGTGGGGGATCTGTTACAAAAGTAATAGGAAACGAATTCACCAGGTCCTTGCATCAACTCGTGTTTACTAATCTTGGCTCTGATATTGTGCTCAGTGTCTGATAAACAGGTCTTTGCTTGGGTTCCAGCCTCTGAATGCCTGCCTTGCTATCCAGATCTTAGTTTTTCTAGGGGTCTCTTTTTGCCCAAGTGACTTACAAAAGAAGTCCAGCTGGAAAAAGGGAGGTACTTATAGTTGTTATTATGTATTTCACAATGAACAAGGTGTAAGGGCAAAAATAAATCATTGTTCTAGACACGTATTTTGTTGAAGATAGTTTTGCAATCCTAAGTAAAATGAGCTTAATTTCTAAATGTATTGGGTTGCTATTATTACTGTTATTTAGGCGACAGTCTAATGTGCATAAGGTATGGAGTAAGGGCTCAAACACAAAGGCTCACATGATACCCCTAAACCTTTAGACCTGGAGTTCTGCCTGTTTGGGGGCAATTCGTTTCTCTAGCAGACTGCAGTGTGAGTGAAAGCATTTTCTTCTGAAAATATGTCCAAGGCCAACTGCTTGACTCTGAGTGTCTTGCATTTTAACTATGGTGTTTTATTTTGAATTTAGGGTTTTTTTTTATTTGTTTTATCAACGCAAAGTATTATGTCAGATTGCCTGAGATTTTTCCAGCTACTATTTTCCCAAATGTAAACAATTTCTATTCCACATGTTGCCACTAACGCCATACCCTGCCTTTCAACTCTACCCCAACATTCCCTTTCCTGTTATGCAAACAGTGGGAACATTCTCCCCTTTGCTACTCTATAAATCACAGCAGTGTTCTATATGAGGTCAAGGAAAGAACGATGAGTTATCTGTAATGTTTCTAAACCAGGAATGATGTCTGTCTTATACAGTGTGGGTGATAAAATAAGTATTTACCTTAATGAATTATTTATCCATAACCCCAATACATTGTAATTGTCTTCTGACTTGGCTGCTTGAACAGAGTGGCAGATGCCCTCCTGAGGTTTATTTTTGTCTTTCACTTTGGAACAAGGTGATTTCAAGTTCAAGCATAAAATATGATTAATTAGCTTACTTACCTGGACAGTCCTTTTGAAGTACTCCTAGTGGCCATCTGGTGACTGTAGTGATATTCAGCAATGAGGTACATAGCACTTTTTTCTAGAATGATGTAGCGAACTTAACTGTCAGACCATATACCATGACAGCTCTGATGGCCATTCAGAAAAAGAGTTCCAAAATTGCTTTTGAAGGGTGGCATCAGTGCATAGCTTCTTCCCAAGGGGGAGTACCTCAAAGGTGACCATAGTGATATTCAGCAATGACTTATGTAGCACTTTTTCTCGGACGAGTTTGTGAACTTAATTGTCAGACCTTGTATTTATACACACACACACACATGCCCATGCACACCCACATTTTCTAATCAAGCTGGAAATCATTCCCAGGAATGCTAGTCATATGTTAAAAAACACCATTGTAAATTGTCAGGAAGACTGAGTTCTAGTCCTGCCTCTTCAACACTCCCTCAACTTGTGCATTCCATGGACTTCTCTGGCTATTCTGCAACACTAACTGAGCTTAATCAACTAAGAAAATACGCCTGTATGGAACAAACCTAAGTATTCATACAAGGTATTTGCAAAGAATCTTTAGGACTATAGAGACGATCAGGTATGCATTTAAATTCACAATAGAGCCTTGATCCTTCTCCCCAAGACTTGGAGTTTAACTTAATTAAATGGCTTGCTTCCGTATTTTCCAAGACCTCCAGGAAATGAGATGTTGTAAATTACAGTAAAAGTAACTTCTCTTTTCCATTTAGAGAGGTAGATTAACTCTGTATGATCTGTGACTTAATCAAGAAATCAGCCTTATGCTCTCCACCCAAGATAAGAAATAGAGTGGTTCATGCAGGTGTCTCCAAATGCCCTTCCCCATCTCAGTTCATCCACCTGTGCTGCCATTTGTAATAACATCATCCTGGGCTCTCTACCATTCTATCATTTTATCACATATTACTTTTGCCTGCTTGTGAACACTGTGTAAATTGAAAACTAACTGAATATATTCCTCTCTGGCTTGCTCCTCTGTTTTTGAGATTTGTTTGTGCTGTGCATAAAGCTACATCTCTTTCCTTTTCACTGCTGCTTCATTAGGAGAATGTGCCTTCATTTATTTATTTATTGAACTGTTGGTGGTTGTTTCCAGTTTGAGGCTGTTCTATAAAGTCTCCCTGTGAGAGGAGAGACTTGCATCTTCACGCACGTGCTGTATTTTCTGTAGGTAGATACTGAAAGTGGAATTTCTGTGTCACAGAATTATTTATATTTTCAACTTTAGTAAGGGAGAAAAAATTATTTATATCTTGTTCTACTAAGTTTAGCAATAAGAGAAGAGAGCCCACATAGTCTGCAAACATTCAATTTAGTTAGACCTTTCAATTTTGCTGGTATTATTATAAAACAAAATCTTTATTTGCTTTTAATTTACATTTCCCTCAGTAATAATTAGGCTGACACCTTTCAACACTTTGTTGACCATTTGAGCTTTTTCTTGTTCTTGAGGCACCTGCCAAGACTTCTGCCAGTTCCTATGGAGTTGTCCTTTTCATTCTCTTTATTTGGGGGAGGGACAGGAGGTGAGAGATTTTTAGACAGTCCAGACACTTGTCTCCTGTCAGTTACATTAATTGGAAATATCTTCTTCCCACTCTGTGTCTTGTATTTTAACTCTCTTTATAGTGTCTTTTGCTCATCCAAAGGTCTACTTTAATCTGGTTGGATTGATCAATTTTTGCCTACACTCTGGGAATTTCGTGGATGATTAAAACATTTTACCCAAAGTCTTCAAACTTTTTGTCACATTTTCTTTTAAAAGTTTTGCACTTTTGCTTTGCACTTGAGATTTTAAATCTACTTTGAAATGGTTTTTCTCTGTCTGTGTCTAGAGCAATGAGAAGGAGTGAGGGATCCGCTGTCTTCATTCATCCCCACCTTAATTGAATAACCAATTGTCTCAGAAGAATTTATAGTAAAATCTGCCCTTTACCTACTGATCTGCAACGTGACCTCATACACAAATTGTTGACATAAGTCTGAGTCTGCTTCTGGGCTCTATTTTAATACCCTTTGTCTATTTGTCTACTCTAGTGTCCAAACCATATTCCCTTAAATCCCACAGCTGTACATTAAGACTTGATACATGGGAGAACAAGATTTTTACCTAGAAGAGCATCTTGACTTTTTTAAACCTTAGCCATACAAATTTCAGAATCAGTGTCAAATAATACACACACATACACACACATGCACATATACACACACTGACTGAGATTTACATTTTTGTGATGCTGAGTTTTTCTAATTCATGGACTTTGTATAGTACTCCACTTATTTTGGTCTCCTTTACATTTTCTCAATATGTTTTTGTAAAATATTTTTATATAGAGAGTTCTTTCACTTCTTAAATTTACTTGTAGGAGTTTGGTATTTTCTATACTGTATTCAAATATTTTCTCTATTTGATTTTGGCCTGTAGAAATATGATTTTTTGTATATTGACCTTGTATCTGGTAACTTTGATAAAATGACTACCAATTTTAATAATTGATTATGAGTTATTTTTGATGTGGTATGTACACAATCATATCATCTGTAAACAATGATAGTTCTTCCATATCTACTGAGTGTATCATATTACTTTTTTCCTTTAGTCTATGAACATAGTAGATTATTTCAATTGATTTTATGATTGTTTGAATGTGGTAATTTTGGGGTATAGCATCAATTTTTATGAATGAGAATGATCTGCAATTTTCATTTTTTTTTTGTCTTTGATAGGTTTTGGTATCAACTTTATACTTGCTTCAAAAATGAATCAAGTAGTGTTTTTTCTTTTCACTATTTTTACATACTTGTTTTACTGTTCAGTAAGCTTCTGAACAATTCACTTCTATTTTTTTTTTATTAAATCATAACTGTATACATTGATATGATCATGGGGCATCATACACTCAACAATTCACTTCTAAATGTCCCTTGTGTACTTGGGAAGAATTTGTGAGTGTTTATAATTCTGAAGTGTGGTTTTCCACACAGGGCTTTTAGGTCATGTTTTCTAATTGTATTGTTGAAATTACTTATATCCATGCTAATTTTTTTTATCTGCTATTCTCATGCGCTGAGATATATTTAAAAGTCCTACTATTTTTATTTATGGTTAAATACATGAAAATTTAAAATTATATATTTCTGGTAGTTTTGTCTTTTTATAAAGTAGTATCCTTTATTATTAGCAAAGCTTTTGCCAATTAGACTAGTTTGTCTCATCAATGTAATTGTACAGATGGTTTCTTTTGGCCACTATTGGTCTGTTTCATGCAATTGTAGCCGTGGCTGACACCCTGATTGGAGCTGCCTTGTGAGACCTTAAGAAAAAGATGGAGCCAAGCTGTGTCTAGACTCCTGACTCACAGCAACTGTGAAATAACAAATTTGTGTTGTTTTAAGTTGGCAAATTTTTAGAAATTATTTACAAAACATTAGAAAAATAATGTTGCAGGTTGGTATTTTTTATCCCTTCTGGAAAATTCTCAGCTATTTTCTTTTTTCTCCTTTCTCTCTCCTCTCTTTCAGAAACTTTGATTAAACAAATATTAGGTCTTTTAACTCTGTTCCCTGTGCCTCAGAGCATGGCTTATTTCCCACCTCTTGGTCTTTCTGCAATGCATTATGGGTAATTTCTTCAGGTGTCTCTCCTAGGTCACTGATTCTCTGTATGTGTCTGTTCTGTGAATCTGTTATTCAGTCTTTAATTACTGTATTTTTCATGTCTAGATGTTCTCATTGTTTCTTTTTCAAAACCGCGTATTCATCTTTAGATAAAAATATTTCTGAAGTGTTTTTCCTATTTCCTCACTCTCATTAAAGGTGCAGGTGTGAGGCCTAAAGGGACCATTTCACAGTTTATTTATATATAATATGATTTTCTCTTGTTTTCTAGTACAAATAGCACTGACTACACTCCCAACACACACACACATAAACCATACACACACATAAAGTTTTCTAACTGTTTTCTACAATGAAAGTCACCGTTATCAGAAATTTAACTATGTCCTTATCTGACCACTGGACAGAAGGTCCTCACTCTGGTGAAAGTTAAGGGACAAAGTGTCAAACATACAAAAAGAAGGACTATGCATAGCCATATGCTTGAGTAAAATTCCAGGTCATGGGAAGCGTGTGTGTCAGCACCCCTAAGCCTGCTGTCTGTTACACATCTGGGGTGGAACTTCAGGTCAGCATGGAGATGTGAGGCTGGGCAAGGTCTCCGTTCCCCTGGGCGTGTCCCTGCTCTCTCCTTCTCCTTCTAGCTCTTACAGTGCCTATCTCTAGGCTTTCTGGCCTCATTCATGACTAAGCTTTATAGCATTTCCTATAGAGAGAGAAAATGGAAGAACTTACTTATAACAATGGAAGTGAGCATTTTTATAGTGAAAATCCAACTGGAAAACTGTATTTATAGAAATTTATATTGACCTGACTGTTAAAAGAAGGTAATGTTTGGATCTGTGCGTAAGGTCACCTATTGATCCTTTAGGTACTCCCACTAGAGTCTGGAGTTCTTTATGGTGCCTAATCCCTTCATTAGGACAAGCTCAGCTAAGCTGCTCAGAACCACAAGAGAAGAAGACATGGAGTGTGTACAGAGAGCCCATCAGGAAGTTCAGACACCATCCTCCACTATCTTCTCTTTCAATCTCCTTCATGTCTGGTATTTTTTCCCTTACTGTTTTTAAATTACTGTATATTGATTTTTTCCTGTTTTTGCTTGTCTTTCTACCCTTGTCAACCCATATAATTATTTGATACTTGTGGAATAGTTATGAGCGTAGCCTATAACGTTATTATTACTATTTCTATTTGGCATTGCCAAGAAATACTTTGAGTAAGAACTGCTAATTGCAGGTTAAGGGTTTCACAAACATAGACTCATTATTTCTTCCCCAAATTTTCAAATTTGTTTTTACTAAAATATCCCCATGCTCATTGTAGTATTAGCAGTAACAAGTGGTCACCTATTAATATTGTCCTGTTTCAGAATGAGACAAACCATAATAATCTCAGGCCAAATTCTGTTAAAGGGAAGAACGGTAAAATAGTATACTGACTCTTTTAGACAGACAGGGAACCATTAAATAAATTGTCACTGTAGCTTTGGAAATGTCACCTTGTTGACCTGAAATAATTCCTGTAATTCTGGAAGAACAATGTATTCTGCACACATGGGAACAAAAAGGCCAGTGTATCTTAAAATAAGGACAAATGTAAATGCATCCAAGGATGAATCAATGTCATCATGAATTTAAGTCCTAAGTCCTAGTTTTTATTCTTGATTTCCTCACTAGTGTGTAAGTGTGGAAAATAAGAGGGTGAGTGCTGCTGGCACCATTTAAATGAGGGAACTAGGGGCATGAGCTTGTCTCAAGGCAAAAATGACGACCCTGTCACCTGCCATCCAGCTTTCTACAAAAAGCTCTATTGCAATTTTCTAATGACCCCTTGGTGACTTTGAAATGTTAATGTAGCTTCCCAAAATACCTGACCTTCTCCTAGGGATTGATAACTTGATTCAGTAAGTCTAACATTCTATATGAGTATATAAAGCTCATCTTTTCCTACATATAAACCCAAGTAGTCAAATTATCCTAAACAATTAAAAGTGTATTGCACCAACTCCTCATCTCAAAGCTAAATGTCTCAGCCAAAGCTAAATAGGCAATACGTATTTTCATTATAAAATTAATTTATTACTCTTTGTGTATAATCCATTTAATATTAAAATCCCTAAATTTAATGTATATTTTGTAGTACCAATAACAAAACCAAATCTCTGATTGCTCTTGCCATATTTAAATTAAAAAAAAAAACAACAAAGCAAGAAGTATAGGATGAGATTTGGCTTAAGTATATGAATCCTATTTATTTCCTATTGGCTGTTTGCATGTAAACAGTTCAACTATTTGGCATCTTCTCTTGGGGTTTTCTCCCTCCTTGCTACCAACTATCACAGGAAATTATTCTCTAGCTTGGTTCACTTTTCATTTACAGCTTGATTTAATGAAATCTTAAAAAGAGTAGTTAGTTTTCTAATGTAATTCCAATGAAAATGATAGTGTAATTATTACCATTTTTGAATTTGCTCTAGCTTCAACATTTTTTTGTCTTTGTAATTTGGTACTTTCAAATGAAATATTTTAATTATACATAAAATTAATAAAGTGCAATTTATATTATATTATAGGTTGACTAGGTTGTCAGTTAATAAATAGAAGGCTGGATCCTTGATAGATATTTTTATAACAGGAACAATAATGAAATGACCATATAATTATTATCAAAAAAGGGTCACTGAATCATAGCATATTGACTCTTACCCACAAGTAACTATTGGTAAGTGACAAGTGGGAAGAGTTGTGTACCAGGAATTGGGTGCTCAGGCTTTTTGAACCAAAATGCATAGCCACAGCTTTTGTATAGGTGTAAGATTTGAATACTTACGGGAAAAGTATTGTACAAGAAAAAAATTAGAAGTACACAGCCTCTGCCCACCAGGAGGCTGTACCTGAACACTGAAATGACAACAATACAGACATGTAAGGGAGAAACCTGTGAGGTTTGGGGAAAGGGAAATGGATATCCCATTTCTCTAGGATATCCTGTGATGAAGAAATGGACTGTATTGAAAGGAATATGACTTGGTGAGCTGCAATATCTCCTTATCCATAGTAGAGTCAATGTTTAAATTTTATTCAAATACTGGGGATAATACTTTTGTTTTCCTCTTTATTTCTTATTATGCTTTTACTATGCATAGAATATAGAACTTAGAAACAACCAGTTAGAAGGATATAATTTAATTTTCAAACATTTTGCCATACCTGCAAGCATATATATCACCTAGTCTGTATTAATCTCTTTAAAGAAAAAAGATGATTTCCAAAATCCAATTTTAAATTACTTTTCTCTGTTGTTTTGAATTTTGGTATCTGGTCTGGGATGTCATTCATCAGTTTCTTCATCCACTAAATACATGTTGAGGACTTACTAAACACCAGGCAGGCACACATTATAGGTTTAGATTGATTTATTTTGCTCAATTTAAGTAATAGTGATCCAGCTAGCTAGGAATGTGTGTTTCTCTGAGTGATAACAGATGACAGGAAATTGTATCCCATCTGTGACAGCTTAAAAACTTGAAAGCATAGTTGACATGTAGTTTTTTTTACTTCTAGGAAAGCATTAGGGAGTTTAGAAGGATCCCTTCTCCCCTAGTATTTGAAATATGTCAAAGAAAGAACACCACAATAAAATCAATAGCTACAATATTTACAAAGGGGGATAAAGTAAATGTGTTTAGTAAAAAAAAGCATTGGGGGCAAGGCATGATTGCAAGAGGGACTTTACCTAACAAATGCAATCAGTGTAACCTGGCTTATTGTACCCTCAATGAATCCCCAACAATAAAAAAAAAAGCATTCTCCAACAGAGGAATCTCGCTTTGTTCAAGGAGTTTGTTCTATGGTGGTGGATGCCTCTGCTGGACTCTGTCCATTCACACGCTCCTGACCTTTGGCCTATTTGGCTGGGCTGCAGGATTAGCACCAAGGCTGTGAGGCAGCTGGTGGAAGAGAAAGGCTTGCTTCCCACCGTTACTGCTTGAGTAGACCTGAAACTCTCATTTAGACGACCCTCTTCCCTTTCCTCCATCTCCTCCACTTTGGCCAACCCTCAATCCCAAGAAGGTGGCCTCAGCCCAGTCTGCCTCCACACACAATTCCTGAGATTCGACTTTGAGGCCATCTTGGAAATCATCCTTAGCCAAATTTTAGTTGAATGAAAATGTTGCCTTTCTGACACAGTATCCCAGAAAGTTCTAGGTCTTTCTCCTCCTCTCCTGCCTGAGGGTGAGGGAGCTGTAGACACATCTACACATAGTTGTGTGCCCAATTGCACACACTGGCAATTGGGTGCCGGTTACACTTTATTCTTCTGCTTTGTTGTTTGAGTTTTTCTGTTCTAAGCAAAATGTTAGTCAATTGTGCTTTGCCAAGCCAGTGTTGTATAGAGGAGACATTTTGGCCTCTGTGTTTGTTAACAGCTCTTCACTTGGGATGTAAGGCCTAAATTCTTCTCCTAGTGCATGCAGATGTTTTGCCAATCATTGGTTAGGGAATCTTAAAAAACAAATCTGGAGAAATGACTAGGAAGACACACACAGACACACAGACACAGAGTCAGATGCCGATTAGGTGGACCAGGGAGGTGCAATAAAATAACAAAAGAAAAAATCTAAAGACAGCAAGAAATCCCAGGAAAGAGAAAAAACATACCTAGTGGGTAGGGAAGCCAAGATTAGCTCTGTCCTTGGTTGCTGGCGTATAATGGGGTAAAGGTTTGGTGACGAGAGACAAACAAGAAGCCCACGCATGTTACTGGTGAGTTCCTCATCAGCAGTCTGAGTTAGCTACTTATACCTGGAAAAAACTATTGAAAATACTGTTCCAGTCTCAGTTTTCTTGTTTGTAAAAAGATGAATTAATCTTTAAGATTCTTTCTAGCTTTCATAATAATGATAACTCCTAATCACAGCTTTTATTTCCTGAGAACATATTATATTCCCTGAAACAATTCTCTTGAGCAGCAATTGTTATTCTAACACGTGAAGAGATTGTGGCTCAGAGATGTCCCGTGCTTATTCACAGTCCTATGTTTTATATACAAAACATTTTAACAAGGTTCCAAAAGATGAGAGAAATGGACTATAGTGAATATTTAACAACACATGAATTATTTCTATATTTAATTTTTTTGCCGAATCTTAGCTTAATAACTACAAAGGGTGCCGAAAAAATGTACACATATTTTTCTTTTCTTTTTTTTTTTTTTTTTGTAGAGACAGAGTCTCACTTTATGGTAGAGTGCCGTGGCCTCACACAGCTCACAGCAACCTCCATCTCCTGGGCTTAAGCGATTCTCTTGCCTCAGCCTCCCGAGTAGCTGGGACTACAGGCGCCCGCCACAACGCCCAGCTATTTTTTTGTTGCAGTTTGGCCGGGGCCGGGTTTGAACCTGCCACCCTTGGTATATGGGGCCTGCGCCCTACTGACTGAGCCACAGGCGCCGCCCCACATATTTTTCAAAAGGAAAAAACTGTATTAAATTTGTAATTCTAAATATATACCAATAACAAAAGATGAATACAAATCACATTTGACTTTTGCAATTACAAGAGCTGCTCTGAGTGTTGACCATCACCATCCAGATGCTTCTGATTACAGGAAACTGTTTAAGCAACACTGAACAGAGGGCCCACCCATATTGGCTGTTTAATTTTCCCCCAAGTACCTCCAGTGTAGCTGACTTTTCTATGGTATACCACATCCCTGAACGTCTCCCACAGGCAGAAGTCAGGGGGTATTAAGTCAGAAGAATGTGGGAGAGACTACACCACCCCTCTTCGTCCTATCTGTTGTCTTGGGAGATTCTCATCGAGGTCAACTCTTAAGACCCAGTGCATGTAATAATCTTGGGATGAGATCTTTCCGTTTTGCTGTTTTAAGAATGCATCGTGTGCTTGTTCTGCTAACTCCTGTCTCCCAGGCAGACTGTTTGGTAGACTGTGGCAAGCGTGTGAACTGTCCCGACACCACAGCAGAGACAGGACTTGCTGGGCTGCGAGGCCTCCTGGATCGGCTCGTGTGCACGTCACACACAGCTCCCTGTGTCTCACACTCATCACAGATGCGTGTAACTCTTAGGTGTGTTAGAGGGTCTATTGTACACTCACACCTCCATTGTTGTACTTCCACAAAGTTCTTGGATTTCAGATACCACTTCAGAATGGTCTTGGGTCCTGTGTTCCTCTAATGACAACCGTTATTCTGTCATTTTCTTTAACTGTCCTGCCTGTCTCATTCATTTGATTATAGCCATCTTTTTTATTTTTATTTTTATTGTTTAATTTTTTTTATTAAATCATAGCTGTGTACATTAATGCAATCATGGAGTATTATGCGCTGGTTTTATATACAATTTGAAATATTTTCATCACACTGGTTAACACAACCTTTCTGGCATTTTCTTAGTCATTGTGTTAAAACATTTATATTCTACATTTAGTAAGTTTCATATGTACCCTTGTAAGATGCACTGTAGGTGTGGTCCCACCAATTACCCTCCCTCCACCCATGCTCCCCACTCCAACTGAGACAGAGTCTCACTTTGTCACCCTGGGTAAGAGTGCTATGGTGTCATAGCTCACACACAACCTCAAACTCTTGGGCTCGAGAGATTCTTTTGCCTCAGCCTCTCTAGTAGCTGGGACTATAGGCGCCTGCCACAATGCTCAGCTATTTTTTTTTTTTTTTTTTTTAGTAGGCCCAGCCTGGGTTCAAACCCACCGGCTCTAGTGCATGTAGCCAGTGCCCTAACCACTGAGCAACAGGCGCTTAGGCTGTCTCCAGCTTTTGAGTCAATGTCATACTACACATTATTGGCACCCCCAGCATTTATGGGCCTGTTATATTACAAATGATAAAGTATTATTATTTATAAAGCAGTGAACTGGGAACAAGGCATGTGTTCAGGAATTGAGGACTGAGATGGGTGTCAGCAGCCTCACGGGTGCCAGCTGCCTCATCACCCCCGTAAGATGGATACCGCCTGCTACTGACGTGCACCAGGGGGCTGTGTAGGATAAAAGTTGAAAGGACAAAAAGATGAGAATGCCGTAACTCTGAAATGATGACAGACACCATTATTACTCTTAGATCCGTCTGGATGGGGCCGGAATAGGATAAGATAAGAACAAATGGGCCAAGTACTGTCATGATGAAAGTTAAGGAGCTAAGTGCTGTGACAAATTGTTTTACTTACCCATTAGCTGCTAGATCTGCATTATGTCACCTTATTGTTAGCTAATGCCCTTTATGCTACCTATTGGCTAAACCGCTACATTGCAAGATTCGCTTCTGTAAAAGGGGTCACTGTGACCCCGCGCTCGCTTTTTGCTTCTTTTGCCAACTTTCTTTTTACTTCTAATTGCCAACTTCTAGCCCACCTGTTTGGCCCTTTGCCAACTTCAGACCCCTCAATACTCTCTCATTTAGTCTGCTTTAGACTGTTCTGAGACAGCCCCGCAGTTAATAAAAGACTCCTTGTTGAAATTCTAATTTGAGTCGGTGGTCCTTAACTTGCCACATAACAGGACAAGTCACTAACCTTGTGGGCCATCTTCATCATTTCTGAACTAAACCAGAGTTTCTGAACACAGACGACCAGTCTGGAGTTTGTGAAACTCTAAATAGTATATGAAAGATTCCAAAGGTTTTTGGGTATGCTTTATGTAGATATATCCAATGTCCTGGGGACAGGGCCCCAAATTTTCAACAATGTCTAGAGCAGTGGTTTTTGTTTAACCAATAAAGTTCTAGCATCCCTATTCCAAATGAGCTTAAATAAACTTTCAAGCTCTACCTTGGATGTCTAGATGTGCAAACTGAACATCTTTTTGGTCTCTGCTTTGCTTTCTATTTGTGAGCTGTGTTCTGAGAGACGTATGTTCACCCCTCTTTCTACGAGTGGCTCACTTGAGGGGAAGTATTATCTGGTATTTCAGAGACAGTCTTCAAGTTCTTCCAAAGACACTCTTTAAATTCCACCTGAACTCTATTACAAATACCTCAGACCAAGGATGTAAAAAACAACACATCAAAATATCAAGTATTCTATTAAAAAGAGTAGCCTACCTCTTGCTTCATAATAAAAGAATGAACCAGAAAACACAGTTTTAAGAAACTGGTCATGTGAATCATTATGAAGCACAGGACCTAGTCCCATTTTCTTAAAAGACCTCAGGGAGAATGGTACATCCAGCATAGTTAACAACCAGAGGAGGTCTTTTTAACACAAACTCTACATGGCAAAGTTATTTTTGGTAATAATTATGAAATGAAACGAATATTGACAATGGACAGAAAAAAATCTATACATAATAGCAAAAAATAATTATTCACTGCAAAAATACAAAAAAATGAGTGGTTACTACTTAATTATATTAATATCTTCCTTTTTGAGAGAAAAGGAGGAGGTACAAGAAAAAAAATACTTCTGAAAGAGTGAAATCCGCAAGGTTCAGAGAATGACTTGCCATGGGATAACAGATACTGAAGAAATACACATTCTATATTTTTAGCTTTACAATTACTTTGATATCATTGATAATTTTCAAGCTACTGTTTAAGTGCAGAAAAAAGTAGCACCACAGAGACATAAACTAAGTCTGAAGCAAGTTGGAATGATTCTAATCCCTCAAAAACTTCCTTCTGAACTTCCTTCCTAGCTGAGTCTTGGAGGAAATTGGGAGTCCTCAGGATAAAGTTCCATATAGAATATAGATTTATTAAGGTGGTGCCTGTGGCTCAAAGGAATAAGGCACCGGTCCCGTATGCCAGAGGTGGTGGGTTCAAACCCAGCCTTGGCCAAAAAAAAAGAATATAGATTTATTAAATGTTAAGTAATAAAAATGTACTCATTTGAACTTTACGAATTAGTAAACTCAATTAGTAAACTACAGCAATGGTTTGAATATAAGCCAATAAACTTTTTTTTTTTTTTTTGTAGAGACAGAGTCTCACTTTACTGCCCTCGGTAGAGTGCCGTGGCGTCACACGGCTCACAGCAACCTCCAGCTCTTGGGCTTAGGTGATTCTCTTGCCTCAGCCTCCAGAGCAGCTGGGACTACAGGCACCGCCACAACACCCAGCTATTTTTTTGTTGTTGCAGTTTGGCTGGGGCTGGGTTTGAACCCACCACCCTCGGCATATGGGGCTGGCGCCCTACTCACTGAGCCACAGGCGCCGCCCTAAACCAATAAACTTTTTCATTGCACCTACTGTATCTCTGACAATGCTTAGCATTGATGATGCATGATATAGTTAAAAAAGCGGAGCAACTTTTAGCTGGGCTTATAATTGTTTTAAAATTCACTGCAGTCAATGCACCCTCTTAGTGTCTATATCCAGTGTGGACCACTGCCTGCCCATGATGTGTCACTGGGCTGGCAGGAGGATACTACATTTAGTTAAGTTTTAAATTACTTTTTAAGCTTAAAAAAAAGAGCATGTTATCAATTTATGTCATCAGACTATCTGTTATGCTGTCCATGATGCTGGCTTTATGAAGGCTTTTCCAAAACCATAATCTATGAAAAGCATCTAACTTCGTAAAAGATAGTCACCATATATTTATTGGAAACATCCAATAAATATATGGTGACTATCTTTTACGAAGTTAGACTGGTGGACTGCTACAAGCAGACAATAAATTCCTTCTGTTTAGAAAGTATCAGAGAGAAGGGCGGCGCCTGTGGCTCAGTCGGTAGGGCGCCGGCCCCATATGCCGAGGGTGGCAGGTTCAAACCCGGCCCCGGCCAAACTGCAAAACCAAAAAATAGCCGGGCGTTGTGGCAGGCGCCTATAGTCCCAGCTACTCGGGAGGCTGAGGCAAGAGAATCGCTTAAGCCCAGGAGTTGGAGGTTGCTGTGAGCTGTGTGAGGCCACGGCACTCTACCGAGGGCCATAAAGTGAGACTCTGTCTCTACAAAAAAAAAAAAAAAGAAAGTATCAGAGAGAAGTCAGACTATGCCAATCACTATCCCTGTCATTTCTCTAAGCCATGACATCTTCAGCAGCGAGAAAAGTCAGAGTGAAAATGTATCCCGGGCTGAACACTTACTTCTATTCTGTTGAGTTAGCTGAAGGACGACTATCAGGCAGAAAGATGATGCAGTTACAATCCAGACAGCAGAGTTTCAAACAGCAAAAAAAGAGCAGCTTTAATGGAAACTGTATAATCTGACATTAGTTATGTTTTCATTAGGTTTGCAGTAAGTAATTTAGTGTTGCTCCAGCTTTTAAGCCCAAAGATATTACCATGATTTGTGCTGAAATTGTTTTGCCTCTGCCCACATCAACCTCTCCTACAAAATCAGAATTTCTACCACTGCATTAGACCACAGAACATAGATCTCACATTGACATGTTGAAGAAAAACAAAAAAAAGAGACTTTTTTAAGCTTTTGCATGAAGTATGTTAATAACTGAAGAATTTATGGGTTTAGGCAGTCTGAGATATTCAGCCACATACTCAATTCAGTCGTAGTCACCTAACAAAAACATACTCTAAAATATTTAGAATGTTTTAATAGTTTCAATTAATTTGACTTTGTATAATCAAGAGGTGAATAGCAAAAACTGTATGTGGGAATTTGCAACATGACATGTGCAAAGCTTTCTTTGCATGAGAAATTTTATTGTAGACTGTTACAAGCAAAAACATTTCTAAGAGCAAGGAGATTGGAGACTATTGAGATTTTTAAGGCTAACGGGTATTTTTTCTCCCTTCCAGCACCACTAAGAAACTATGCTAATTTCCGTTTAATATGCCATTTGCATCCAGGAGGGGGAGATGGAATGATGTGTTTCCAAATTGACTGCAGAATTCTTATTTTCATGGAGTATCTTTTGAAACTTAGCATTCCATAGAATCTATTTTAGGAGTTTTCTCTTTCTTCACTAGGTCTTAGATGGAATCCAGGGGAAAGTTGTATGCATCTTCCCCTAAGACAGCTCTATTCCCTTCCATCAGATTTCCTCATCTTCTGCTTGGAAACTTGAGCCCATATTTTCCTGTTACCACCAAAGGATACCACCAGACATAATCTGTCCAACTGGATCAGACAATCTCTAAGATATTTCCTGAGGAAATGTGAGACCATGGGAAGAACTTGAGCTTGCAATAAAATTCGGATGTCTTAGTTGGTGCTTGCCATATTATAGATGCATACTAAATGTCAGTTTAATCCTTTCCCCAATAATCTATTTGAAAAATAAAGATTTTTTTATATTGAATTAGCTTCAGAGTAGATATTGAGTATAGTCCATGAACCTCACAAATGCTATTTGTTATTCAGCCAGTGTGGTACAATGAACATGTGATATGGAATCTGCTTTAGATGAAGAAATCTTAAAATGATTTAGAAGGTAGACACTCACATCTGCAAGGCAAAACACAAAGAAAACACAATCTATCTATCTATCTGCCAATAATATCCCTGGAATCTCCCTACCCTAACTGAAAAAAAAGTGTCCAAGACAGACTTTAAAATAATAGGCGACATTAGGTTTAGAGCTCATTGTCTTGCTTTGTAAAATTATACAAGTCAACTTAAAGCTAAAATGTTTATAAGAAAAATAAGATTATTTAAAAATTATGCAAAATAGCCAGGCATTTTGGTGGGTGCCTGTGGTCCCAGCTACCTGGGAGGCTGAGGCAAGAGGATCACTTAAGCCCAAGAGTTTGAAGTTGCTGTGAGCTGTGATGCCACAGCACTCTAGCCAGGGCGATAGCTTGAGACTCTGTCTTAAAAAAAAAAAAAAGAGAAACACTTGATTTTATGAAAGAGCACTATGTTTCTTTGTTTGTTTGTTTGTGTGTTTTTTTGGCAGGGGCTGGGTTTGAACCCACCACCTCTGGCATATGGGACTGGCGCCCTACTCCTTTGAGCCACAGGCACTGTCCTAAGAGCACTATGTTTTTAAATCCTATTCAAAATCACTAAATACTTTTGACACATATGGCATTTGAATTTGTTCCAAACTTAAAGATCTATGCCTTTTGATTCTAGGATATAACAGAGGGTAGAAACTAATGATGTGGACAGAAGTAACATCCACTGTATATTTCTTGTGTATGATAAACATATACACTTTCTTGTTTAACTTTAACACCAGTTTCATTATTATTATTATCCTAATTTTACAAATAAATTTAGGCCCATAGATGCTAAATAAAATGCCTAAGGTCATGTAATTATTAAGTCGTGGAAGAGCCACGATTGTGAATCCAGATTTATTAGGCTTCAAAAAGTTTATCTTTTCCATCAATAAGTGGCCTTGAATTAAACCAGGATTTTATTTAACAGGATATTTTTAATAGTATAAATTTATTATACTTTTAATGTAATAAAAAAATAGTAAGTCTCCAATGGATTTAAAACAAGTCAACTAGCAAAAAATACAATTTTCCCTTTGATCCTTAAGTAACACTTTTCATACTAAACCCGACTCTCATGTGTCCTCCTTCTGTGTGGTGGTGATTTTTTATGTCAACTTGACTGATATTTGTTCAAACATTATTCAGAGTGTGTTCATGAGAGTGTTTTTGGATGAAATTAACATTTGAATCAGTGGTCTGAGTAACACAGATTGCCTTTCCTAACGTAGGTATTTCTCATCCAGTCCATTCAAGACCTGAGAGAATAGAAGGCTAAGGATTCCTCCTGCCTCTAGTCACATAGAGCAGGGACGCTGGCATTTTGCTGCCTTCAAACTTGAACTCCAACATTGGATTTTCTTGGGTTTTGAGCTTGCCAGCTTTGGACTGGAACATGCACAAAGCATATTTAATGTTGTTCCAGCATTTAAGCCAAAACACACAACCATAATTTGTGCTGAGATAGTTTCACCTCTGCCCACACCAACGTCCCCTGAAACTCTAGAAATTCTACTACTGAATTAGATGGCCGAACAAAGCTCTTATTTTAACCCTTTGAAAACAGAGACCGTCTCAGGGAAGAACTGAGATCTACTAGTAAGTGAACATTTCTTACTACACACCTATCATTTTTTTCAACTAATTTACTAAACACTAACTAGGTGCAAGATACTTTGGAATACCTGGAGGTAAGCCAAACATGAATTTTGCCCTCATTATTTTATAATCATCAGGGGAAAAAATTACTTGTACAAATGAATGTAAAAAATAGCAGGTGTTATAACAGAAGTTTGAGTAAGATGATAAAGGGCCAGGATAGAATATTGCCATCGGGGGAGAACTGGAAAACCTTTATGGAATTGGCTCCTTAGAAGATGATGTTGAAGGACAAGCTGACCTTGGAAAGTGGAGTTGTGCAATGGGAAGTGTTCTAGGAGAAGTGTAGGAACACGTATGGTGGCTTGGCTGGACTTGGGATAGGATTGCTGGAGGTATTGGGAGGAGCCTTGGTACAAATGAGAAG
Source organism: Nycticebus coucang (assembly GCF_027406575.1). Lineage (NCBI taxonomy): Eukaryota > Metazoa > Chordata > Mammalia > Primates > Lorisidae > Nycticebus > Nycticebus coucang. Next base: position 16,687,935 of record NC_069785.1, on the reverse strand, counting down.
GATTTTTGCTCTCCTTAATCATCGTGAGCCTTAGGAAGGTTTAGAGCAGAGAAGTTACCGAAGGAGACAAGTCCTTTTGAAAGAGTAACCTGGCAGTGGTGCAGGCTGGATTGAAGCAAAGAGAGACTGGAATTGGGAGAAAGCTGTAGGAAAGTTATCCTGATAACCCAAATGGAATAAAAAAGAGAAGAATGGATTGGAGAGGCTTGCTGTTTCCATAATGAACTTATAACAACTATTTTGAAATGAACTTTGCCTGATGTTTTGATGGCAAAGCCACCAGTAGGCACATTTGCAACAGCACCGCCCGGTTCATGGGGTGGGTGAGGACGACTTGGACTTCTCAGTCACTGGCACCTGCAGGCCTGCAAACAACCAGGATGTGCGCGCAGAAAGAATGAAATTTACAGACACAAAACAAAATTGGGCACAGAAACCTTTCCAATTCTCTTTATCTAGAAGGGTTCTAGATCAGAAACTTGTAGTCTTGGTGTAAAAGCATTAAGCATTAACTCATTAAGAGAAGTGAAATATATACTCTGTATGCTGTGTGGCCAGAAGCTTTGGAAAGCAGAACTGTGCCGCCCATATTTCCTCACATCATGGGAACCAACGTGCTTTTATAAACAATCCACAAACACTGCCCACAGTGACTGGGCCCATGTGCATTGTTTGAGCATACTTTCCCTCTGGCTGATCTGTGATTTCATCATCTTACATATTGTACATTTATTGATTGACGGTGGCCAAAGTACCAGCTATTTTTAGCTTGTTATATAAAACACTAATTAATGAAGAGTCATGGCAGGTTAAATTTACTTAATGTTCATTCTCAATTTTTTTCCTGGCCTTCACATGGTATTTCCCTTTCTTTCATCATATTTTTAAACCTCGGGAAGAAATTTTTCTTAGAATTTAGGAACCTGTTTCTAGTGACCTGCAAGTTTTATTATATGAAATAAAAAGGAGAAATAAAAATTATGTACAAGAACAAAAAGGAATGTTTGTGTAGTGAATTAGAAACAAATTGAGGTAAACACAGAACATGGAAAATAAATCAGAATTTTTATAACATGTACAATGTTGTACATATTTCTGTCACTTTGAAAAATGGCTTTTAAAATTTGCTAATAGTGTTTCCAAATTGCTAAATTGATTGTAATTTAACGGGCAAGTTAAAAACTTTTTTTCTTTTGCTCCTTTTGCAGTGTTTGCTTGAAATAAAAAAAGCAAAGAAACATTTTGCAGTTCAAAGCCTTCCTAGTATGAAGAGAGTGGCCAAGAAAAAACGTTATATCTATTCCACAAGTTTGACCTGGAAAGGACTGGTTTAGAATTTCTTTGAATTAAAATTAAAAGCATGTGTTCTCTTGTTCATACACAAATGCTAAAATGAACATTTATATTGAAATTAGGAAATATATATAATTTGTAGAGAAGAAAATACAGGATGTGACTGAATTAAAATGAGAATGTAATCCTGCCATATTTCATCAATTCTTATTTACAAATTGTTTCATATTTGATGTTTCTGCATTCAAGATTGAATACCAAAAAATGCCTGAAAATATCAGATACAGAGTTAATTTCTTACTTATCTGTGGTACTAAGGGGTTAAGACTGGACAAATCTACAACATAGGCAAATAATGCTGATGCCTTATTTCAGTTAAGATTTTCAGCACTTTCCTACAAAATATTTCACATATAGTCAGTGATGGTAAATTTAATAATGTCTGCTTTATTCTTGGTAACTGTATTTCTTCTCTGCTGAAGGTGCCATCTTTCTTAAAACTCCTCATTCCTGGAATTATTTGTCCTTGCTCTCTAGATCTGCGTAGATAGGACTTCATCTTCAACACCCACCTCAGGGGCTTACATCATCACATCTCAGGGATCATGAAGGTCTTGGTATTTGGCTAAGTCTTCATCGCTGCCCCCCAATCCCCCCCCCCCGCTTGCCTACACATTTCATGTCCATGTGGATGAACCACTCTACACCCTTGGCCATGATTTTGGCTTGTACTCAATTCTAGTCACCCCAAAATCATGCTGTAGCCAAGAGGGTCCAGCCGGGGGCTCACAGGTGCATCCTGTGTTCGTGAGGTTTTTTTTCCTTCTCTTCTGTGGTGTTGGATATCATTAAAAATATGCACAGACTTTTTTTTTTTATGGTAATCAGCTTTCCTTAGTGTTTGTGTTTTTAATATGTGCCGTGTCCAAGGTAACTCTTCTTCCAACATAAAGCAGAGGAGAAAAAGTTGGACACCTTTGTGTAGACATTGCCTTTTCCAAATCTCTTCAACTTTGAAGTCTTAAATACCTACATTCGTATCAGTAATGTAGGTATTTAAGACTGTATTTTTCCATTTCTTTCCTGTTCTTATACTACACTGTTCTTTTACCTCATTGACACTTCCTGTTTTTTCACCCCTTGTTTTCCTCCTAAATAATCAGATTCCTACCAACTTTACTTCTTGATGTAAAGTCAATATTTCATCATCCATAACTTTCATATTTAATTTGCTACATTGTCAAATGCTCTATTTTTTTGTTTTGTCATATGGTGATACTATACACCTGTTTCGATTCAACTTTCTACCTTTTCTACTTTTGTATCTAGACAGATGACCCCTGGAAAACAAACAAGTCATCTAAGAAGGTGGGTTGATTTCATTACAGATCTGTGATCTCCAACCTTAGGGTGATATGTAAACTCTCTTCGTAACTGTGCTCCCCATCTGATTTATTGAACTTGCAACAGCTGTGCTAAGCCCTTGACACTCTTTTCATACATCTTCCCACCACTTCCCTTTTAATTTCAGCAAAATCTCGTTTCCAATTTTATTTTTTTCCCTTTTTTTATGAAATACATCATGAATTTGTGTGTCCAATTTCACATACAAAATAGTACTCATTAATAAGAAACTGAGAATGTGGCATTCTACAAACAAATATATACACCTCTGTTCTTCTGAGCCACAGATCTATGTATTAATGTTATCTACTAGGAAGCTCTTTTGGATGTCTCACAATCACTTCTATTTTCAAAAGAACACATGCAATTGTCTTTCTAAATTGATCATTTAAATATTTCCTGTATCTGGGTGACTAGTTAATTGATTGACTAGATTAATGAACTCCTGTTTCCTACAGAAAATAGTTTCCTTGAGAATTTGAGACATTCTTTTCCAGTCTCTGAAACCCTTTTGGATGCAGTGTAAATGTTCTTCCATTTACAGTGACTACCATTCAGTCCAAGCTTTGATCATTTATTGTCTTATTTTCTAAATGCTTTAGATGTTTAAAATCCTGAACCTCCATGAAAGCACCATAACTCCTCAACTTTGGAAATAATGTCTAAAGTTAATTTTTATTTTTTATAGAATAAAAAAGTAGTAGTAGTTAACACAGTTATTTCTTATAATAAATGAAAGGATGTAGCAATGGCTCCAAGAAGACAAGCAATGAGCTTGGATGGATGAAATTATTCTGCTCCTAGAACCCAAGACCTGCCATTGGGACATCGTTTTGTAATATGTATATGAACCAAAATTCACTTATCCATTTGTAAATTCTGTCTTTGTTTATTAAAACAAAACCATTTCAGAACTTAGCATATAACTTTTTTAGAGACGTAAAGAGTGTGGCCCCAAAAGGTTTCGGCTGACCTGAGTCCCCCCAGTGAGTTGCCATGACAACCCATGCCTGCCCTGGGTCTCAAGTCTTTCCACAATACCATGAAACCAAGACACAAGGATATTGGGCTCTATTTTAACCTACATGGCAAATAACTTGCAATATTTAGGAGATGAGAAGAGCAAGAGGGATTCAAGTAATCTTTTATTATTATATGTTCAGGGTTAAAAAAAAAAGGTGTGTAAATCTTCTATTTTTCTCACTGTACTCAGTAGAGAAATTTTATTCCTTACATTTATTTTCTTGCTAATACCCCTGAATGATGTTTGAGAACTTGGTGGTGAAAGGATGTAACCTGCTGTGAAACATTTAAGTAGCAAATGCGAGATACAAAGCTTCAACTGACTTAAATCAGGATGAGCATGGGAGGAAATTAAGAACATTTAATCCAACTATTAATTGGATTGGGCATAAACAACGACATGCCATACAATGTAAGAACTTTTCTGATTTCCATTGTTATGCTTTCTTTGAATTATGGCAAAATCTTTAGTAGTTTAGATATTGCTCCAAAATATTCTCTTTCTGATAAGAAACCATTTGCTTTTTTGTCTGCTGCATTTGTTATTTTTGGTATTGTTTTTCTTGTTTTACAAATTACTCTTTGGTCTTTTTTGTTGTACTGATTGATTCACTAAAGCACAAAAGCTATTATTTTCAGTATCTCAGAACTGGGAGATATGGCTTGAGGAAAGAATTGAGAGTGTGATACTCTAGGCAGGGGTCCTCAAACTTTTTAAACAGGGGGGCAGTTCACTGTCCCTCAGACCGTTGGAGGGCCGGACTATAGTTTTAAAAAAAAAACTATAAATAAATTTTTATGCATACTGCACATATCTTATTTTGAAGTAAAAAAACAAAACGGGAATAAATACAATCACACCGCCTCATGTGGGCCGCGGGCCGCAGTTTGAGGACCTCTGCTAGTGGCAATCCTGCTAGTGTAGTTAATTGCCCATGACTTTTTTTTTTTTTTTGAGACAGAGTCTTACTATGTTGCCCTCAGTAGAGTGCTATGATGTCACAGCTCACAGCAACCTCAAACTCTTGGGCTTAAGTAATTCTCTTGCCTCAGCCTTCCCAGTATCTGGGATTACAGGTGCCCACCACAATGCCCAGCTATTTTTATGTTGCAGTTGTCATTGTTGTTTAAACAGGACTGGGCCAGGTTTGAACCCACCGGCCCTGGTATATGTGGCCAGTACCCTACCCACTAAACTATAGGCACTGAGCCTGCACATGACGTTTTTACCTGTATGGTGCTATGCATTATTAAAGATGTTCTAGTCTGTAATATTCACTTCACAAACTCTCTCTTCCTAGCCACATTTCTCTCCACTGTTACTCATTTAAAATAAATTAAGGTTTAAGTAATTGAGGTCTAAAATAATGACAACAACCACAGATTATGATCGATTATAATCTTCTTTATAAAAAGATTTATTATTTTATTGGTAATACAAAATCTTACTGATTTACTCTAAATGAGTACTTACTACTAGTAGTCGCAAATGCTTAGAAGGGCATTTAGAGTGAATCCTCTCTGAAGACATGAGTTGCTTTCTTTACATTTGTATTTATGTTTAGTATAGTGCCTACTATCAGTTCTGTAGAACTCCAGCCAAATGCTCTTACATCACTTCTTATAATCTTCCTTTATTATGGCTAATTGGCTAAGGGTCAACCACTTCCAGATTATAAGCAGGAATTGGGCAGTCACTTCCAGCTGAACAGAAAATGCTGAGCATGGGAAAAGGAAGGAAAGGAACAACAGCCATGACAAAACTGTGGGGGTCAGACTAGTGAGGCACTTTGGAGAAAAGGACAAATATCTAGGGAGGACTTGTGTGAATCTGACTTTGTAATATACTGTGTGAATCTCATGGGTGTAAGAACAGCTAAGGGGAAGACTTACATTATGGTTCAGAGCTTCTGCAGCAGAATATATCTGTGGAGCCCCCCAAGACCAATGAGGGCTTGGCTACGTATACTTGCCCGTTTACATGCTGACATTTCTGGACTAAAAGCTCCTTCTAGGTAATAATGTACCTTGTCATCTGTGCATCCTCTGTACTTACTGCAGGTGTCTGGCACCCCGCCCCCTTTCACAGGTGTTATTCAAGGCCTACTAAATTCTTAGACTGCCTGGCCATATACATGGAAATTCATAAAATCCAGGCTATATTGCCATAGTTATGCTGATGTGAATGTGTGCACAGGTCAGCAAGTACAACAACCTGGAAACATCTACTGAAATGTCAAAAATGTAGACAACCTTCCAACCCCATCTGAAGCTACTATCCACTGATGCTCTCATTCACCCTTTTCATGGCCTTCACCCCTCCTTTTCATGCTTGAATTCTGTAGTCAATCATCATAATCACGCCCTTCACAACTGCCACAATTTCATTGCCTTCTCTTTTTTATTTTTTAACTTGCTTAATTAAACTACAAGTTTGGTTAAATCCATCTCCCTGCTCACTCCATGCCTTCATCCAGCCATTAAATATAATTGGAATAAAACACTACACTAAATGAATTAATTTAATTTTAAGTTCATAATTATTACATTCAATGGAGTCCTTCACACTGCTGGGCATTCGTACCCTACTTCCTCATAGAATTCACTTTTCCCACATTCCTTCTCGCCCTTCCCCTAAAGCAGTGGTTCTCAATCTTCCTAATTGCTGCATTGTTACAAATGGAACAAAGGGGTCGCGACCCACAGGTTGAGAACCACTGTTCTATAGCCTCCAGTCACCTCCACCCCATCCTTATTCTCAGCTGAAGGCCATATTATCAACTTCCTGAGAAAATTGAAGCATTCTGAAAAGAACTTTCACAAACTCCGACACATCTGTCCTCATTTAATGTTTTTGACCCCTTACTCTTACTTCTATTTCTATGGATAAACTCTTTATTATCCTTGTTAAAGCCTAGACTTTGTGCATTCCATTATCACTTAGGAAAACTGCCCCATCAATCCTCCATTCTCTCCTTTGCCTCTCAAGGACCATTCTCCTCTGCATGTATGTGAACTGCTATTTTCCCCATCTTAGAAACAACCCTCTTTTGTTTCTACTTTTCTCTGCAACTACTTCTCCATTTCTCTGCTCTATTTTATCAGAAAAAAAATCCTTATTCAAATATTAATGCAAACTTGATGTCTCTGATTTTCTCCTTCTCTGCTCTCTTAAACCACACCTGTCAGATTTTTGCCTGTGCCACTCCACTGGAAATAGTCTTGTCAAGGCCACATCCATGATACTAAATCCAAAGTGGGTTCTTAGTCTCTATTTTATTTGATTCATCGACACCATTTGCCTTGAAATACACCTTTCACTTGGCTTTCATACTTCCTTCGTTTTCTTCCTATAACATTGGCTGTTCCTTTTGTGTCTACTTTTCTGGTTCCTCCTTATATCTAACTCTTCACATTACTCATGTCCTTAATGATCTCACCCAGTCTTATGACTTTAAATATATACATATGCTGATGATGCCCAAATTTATATCTTCAGCCCCCATCTCTCTCCTCTGAACATCAAACGGCTGTACAAACGCTCCTTGACTTACAGTGGGGTTATATTCAAATAAGCCTTTTGTAAGTTGAAAATACAGTAGAACCCTCATATTTGACCATCTCCTTAAGTTGACTTAATTTTCATAGACCAGACATGTACTACATGTGTGTATCAGTACAGTAGGCTAGTTCTTTATGGTGACCACCTCCTTCTGCTGACCAGTTTTTACAGTCCATTGGGTGGTCAATTTATAGAGGTTCTACTGTATTGTTAAAATGAAATGCATTTAACACACCCAATCTACCAAGCATCATAGCTCTGCTTAGCCTACCTTAAATATGTTTAGAATACTTACATTAGCCAATAGTTGGGCAAAAATCATCTAACACAAAACTTACATTATAATGAAGTGTTGACTGTCTTATGTAGTTTATTGAGTATTGTGTCAAAGGGGAAAAATGGAGTGGTTGCATGGATACTCAAAGTATGATTTCTACTGAATTCGTATTGCTTTCCCACTGTCACAAAGTTAAAAATTCTTAAGTTGAACCAGAGTAAGTCAGGAACTACCCTGTTTCCCTGAAAATAAGACATCCTCCGAAAATAAGACCTACTCACAGGAAAGATAAGACGTCCCCTGAAAATAAGACCTAGCGCATTTTTGGGAACACACCTTAATATGAGACACTGTCTTATTTTCGGGGAAACAGGGTATCTATAAAATTCCCACTGACATCTAAATTTGCCAAATAAACATTACAAAGAGTGATATGATGAGTAGCAAACATCACAACCTGTCCAAGACAGAATTCTGATTTTCCCTCCAACCAAACCTGTTCAACCTGCAGTTTTTTCATGTCAGGAAATACAGAGCCCTTTCCTGATTTCTCAAGCATGAGATGTTGAAATCTTCAATTTCAAACTGTGTTTCCAATTAGTAAGAAAATCTGTCAGCTATGGCTTCAAAACATATCCAGTGTGAACACTTTTTGGTGCCTCTCTTCCCATCACTCTGGTCTAAATAGCCATAATGGTATGTCTGGCTTACTGCAACCACCTCCTAACTGGTCTTTCTGCTCCCATGCTTGCCCTTCTTCAGACAATTTTCAACACAACAGCAAAATGTGGCATTCCTTTTGAAATGTCATATTAATGTTTGCAAGTCTTCCAATGACTTCCTATCTCTCAGAGGGAAGCTTGGCATCATCTGGCCCGTTTCTAACCCCACAGTGGACCTCATCTACCACCTTTTCTCATTTTCTCTTCATTCCAGCCACAAGGACCTCCTTGCTCTTCCTAGAACTCATCAGACTTCTGTCTCAGGACTTTTATACATAGAGTTTTTTCCTCTAAGACTTCTCCATTCCACTCTCACTCTTCTCCAAGTAGCCCTGCTTGGCTCATGTCCTTCTTTCTTCCAGGTCACCTTCACGTTGAGATCTTACCTGGCTTCTTTACATGAATTACAGTCTCCACATCCCCTACTCCTCTTCTCTGTATTATTTATCATCTTCTAACATACCACATGATTTTCTTATTCATTTGGTTTTTGTCTCTTTTATAAAGTATAATCCTCATGAGGGAAAGAGATTGATGTGTATCTTGTTACTAATCATCTTAAATAGTGACTGGCTTATTTTAGGTGCTTAATAAATATTTGTTGCATAAAATGGTTTGAAGGAAAAGATAGCAGGCAACAGCAACAATGAAGAGAGGAAAATGGGGTGATTTCCTAAACACTTAAAAACATAAGGAAAGGGTGAAAAGGGAATTGATTTTAACCATTAGGAAGTTCACTTTGACTGAAGTAAAGAAGACTCGATTTGTAATTTTGCCCCTTGGTGCAAAAGTTTCAACAAATGAAGTTAATTATAAAGCTAGAGCTGTCCCCAAAGGGCAGACCCTCATTTCTTTTGCAATTCTTCATAAATGACACAAAGAAAGCAGAGTGTTGTACCATATCTGCCTGATACAGTAGGTGCTCAATAGATGTTCGTGGACTGAGCAAAAACCAATGACTTATTGGTGAAAGAGTTTACTTGGTATCTTTCCTAGACTCAATGAGAAATACAATGAGTAACACAATGTTTCATATGCTGAAAAACTTCTAAGCACAACCCCATTTTCATGCTTCAATTTTTAAATTTTTTTTTAAAAACAGACAATCAAAGCACAATCACGAATAGCAGACTTTAGACATGGCTTCTTCTCTCCCATGGTCTAACCCTAGGATGTCATGAGAGAAATCTTCCCTTTCTTTTACTCAATCATCAAGGCTGGTGTAAAAGTATGACAAAAACAAAAAGGCTGGTGTAAAGCTATGACAAAAACAAAAAGAAAAAATAGATATTCTGAAAACATCCATTATAAGGTTTATAAACGAAAAATTCCAGTGAAACTCAAATATTCACTGTAGTATTTCCAACTAAATTAATGGAAATGTTATCAAGGAAATATTGATAACATTTATAACAAATGTTGTATTTATTATATATGATAACAAATATTGATAAACTAAATTAATGGAAATGTTATACCTCTGATTACAAAAAAGCATGATGACTTTATGGCTCATCTCAGTCCAACAGCTAATATGTCTGTATTAGTGGAAGATCTCCCCCCTAGGTCTTCTCCTCTACAAACAAAAATTTCCCTTTATATGATCTACTTATGGAAGTGTTCCAACTTAAGCAACTTTCATGAGCCTTGTACACAAATTTTGCTATATGTAAATAAAAAGTTATATATTAGATATATTGGGTATTTGGGGCATTGGGAAAATTGATTTTTACTTGAACAATTAAATTTTTATGTTTTAGCCATAAAAGTTGATAATATAAAAACTTAGCCTAAAAAAATCTTTAGATGGTAATGAGGTTTAAATATTTAACTTTTAATTGAATTTTGTATAATATTTATTCTCTTAAGAATACATTTTAGCTCCAATACCATGCTTTGTATATCTAGCAAGAAAAAAAAAAAAAACAGAGGATTTTAGAAGTCTGAGGAACAGAAAATTCAGTACTACTTCATATCAAAGAACTTCAGTTCAATTTATTATAATACATTTTTCACTGAATGATGATTTTGTGCTAAATAGTCTGCCAGCAATCTAGGGCACAGTCTCTGATGTCTGGGAACTTAGGGTCTTTCTTGTCTTATGTATGCACATGCATAAAAGAAAAATAAGAATTCTGCCTCAGACCATGGTGAAGTAAATGGCAGTAGATTTACTTTCCTGCTGAAAGAAACTATAAAACTGAACAAAATATGTGAGACATTGAACACATGCACCTCAGGACTGCAATCACTGATGGGGGAAAAAGGCAAAATAGCACAAGATGGCCACTACACTGAAACAGCTTCCTGTTTGGGGAGGAAGAGAGACCCTGACCAGAGGTGAGTGGTCTCAATAAGGAAAGGAGGGAGATATAAGAGTTGGGAACTTCAAAAACACCCAGAAATTCTGGGGTAGGGTACTGGAAAGGAGGGGGCTATGTGAAAACTGGGCCCCACAAATCCACACAGGAAGTGCCTGGCTGAGGAAATGGCTGCACAGTAGCCAAAAAGAGCTATCCTGTAGCAGAGACTTAACAGGTCCTCACTGTGCACTTCACTCAGTTAGCTGGGACTCCAGGACTCCAGAAACACCATGTCTAAGGAGTGAGAACTACTTTAAAGTAGGAAATATGCCCTAGGACGAAGGGGGGAAAAACAGAGCATCATTAATAAAGAAAAAAAAAATCCTAAAAGAAACAAAAGAATACCCCAGTCATTTAACTTCCTGACAAAGCAAAGCTCAATATCCTCTAAAAGAAGACAACATAGTGAATACAAAATGATCATTACAATGTCTAGCATTAAAAAAAAAAATGCTAGATTTGTGAAGCAACTCAAGAAAAATCCAGTCAATAGAAACAGATTTCCAAATGACTCAGAGGTTGGAATCAGCACACAAGAAATTTAAAGGAGCTATAAAAATATTTAAAGACACCAAAGAAAAGATGGGTATAAAGCATAAACAGGTAAGAAATTTCAGCAGGGAAAGAACTCTAAAGAATTCAATTTCTAGACCTTAAAAGATATATATCAAATGAAAAAAAGTAGCTGATTAAAGACTTGTTATGAATAGTTCAATGAACTTGAAGACAGATCAATAGAAATTATCCCATCTGAAAAACATAGCAGAAAAGACTTACAGTAAAATAAACAGGGTCCTAGGGAATTTTGGAAGCAATAGCAAGCAATCAGACAAATGTGCAATTGGAGTTCCAGAAGAAAAAGAGAAAATTAATGGAGCAGAAAAATAAATAAATGAATAAATGACAATAAATTTCCCAAATTTGGTAAAATCATTAACCTAGGAACCTAGCAAACCTCAAACAGGATGAAAATAAAACTAACTTTACCCAGGTATGTCATGTTTGAATTGCTGATAACTAGAGAGAAAGAGAAAATACATCTAACGTAGTCATAGAAAAAATACCATCGCATATAAAGATACAAGTCATAACTGAGTTCTCATCAGAAAAATGTAGGCCCGAAGAATATAAAGTGTTATCTTTAAATAGCTAAAAGGAAGGGAAAAAAGTAACCAAAATTTTATAAACAATAAAAAATACCCTTCACAATGAAAGGAAATTGAAACCATTTTCAGATTAGCAAAACCTGAAAGTTCATCTGCACTGCAAGAAATGCTTATTGGTGAAATGATACAACATGATACCAGGAATTAACAGGAAGGAATGAAGAACACCAAGCATGGTAAATGTTAGTTTTGGACAAATATAAATGGTAATTTAGCTCTCTCCTCTGAATTCCTTTTAAAAAGTGCCCTCTGCTTAAAATAGAAAATAAAATCATTTATTTTGTCAGATTTATATTGTACAGAGTAATAAAATACCTGGTTAACAATTGCATTAGGAACTGTGAAGTAAATGGAATTGCATCCTTGTAAAAATTTCACATTTTACCTCAGATGGAATAATAGTAGTTCCAAGAACATCATAATGAGTAAAGCATGCATAATCCCCAGTGAAGTGGCTAAAAATCAACAGTATGAAGGGATTCAGTAAGGGTCACATCTCAGACCTAACAAAACCACCTCAAGATTGTCTTGAAGGTACACTCTGCCAGGCCACGTTAGATGGCCTCAAGGAATAACCAGGTTGAAACAGGTGCCATCCCAGCATTACTTTTTCATGAAATAGTTAATATCAGTTCCTGGTGTCAAATTGAGTATGTCCGACTCCCATGAAAAAAAGTTAATTATGGGCTTGGCGTTCATAGTTCAGTGGTTAGGGCGCTGGGCACATACACCAGGGTTGGCGGATTCGAACCCAGCCTGGGCCTGCTAAACAACAGTGACAACTACAACAACAACAAAAAATAGCTGGGCGTTGTGGCGGGTGCCTATAGTCCCAGTTATTTGGGAGGCGGAGGCAAGAGAATTGCTTACGTCCAAGAGTTTGAGGTTTCTGTGAGCTGTGACACCACAGCACTACTGAGGGTAACATAGTGAGACTCTGTCTCCAAAAAAAAATTAATTACGCCTAGCACTCCTTGCTTTCTGAGAGTAAAATCTGTGTCCAAGACAACCTAGAAAGAGAGAGGAGGGGGCCTTCTCTTAGAGAAAACAAGAAATATTTATGAACTATTTGTCTAATTCTTACACCAGGTTTGGAGGGAAGACAAGTAAACAAATGACTCGAGATAAGAGATTCAGTAATAGACAGAGTGGTACATTGTAGGTGGCTACATACATTTAACCCTAATGTTAGAACTAGAGGAATTGGGGGAATGATGATTCTTTCTCCTTGTATAGTTTTTTTTTTTTATTTTTAATAGCTTGAAATATTGCAACTTCATTTGCTGAAGATGTGTTCACATTCTTTAGCTATTTTTAATACCAGAAAGGTTCACCTTCTGAAGTGCTGTGCTTATTGACATAATTCAAGCCTGGGGACTTATAACATCAAAGGAAGTTCTGATGTATCTGTTTAATTCTGGCCTTTTATTCACATTCTTTCATGTTTCCATCTCCAGCTAGTCTTGTAGCAGTTAGAATAAGTCTGTTAGTCAAACAAATAAGATAGTATCTGTGTTTGACAGTAGTTTTAATCTTACTTCGTGCTGAGGTAAATCAGCAACTCTGCCAAGTCATGAGATGTTTTATAATTTATACATTTTCTCCCCTCGTAGACTATGTAGGTTTATTGGTTTCTGAAGCCCAATAAATCCTTGAATGCATTTGTCACTCAAGGCATAGAGCAGAGCTTCTTCAGGGCAGTATTCTCCCAGGGACTACCCCACTGATAGAATGCAAACTTGTGCTCATTATTGAAATAAGAGAAGTTGAGAGATTCATTCCTGTTACTCAAGAAGAATAAATAAATTTAATAATAAAAATAAAAATAAAAATAAAAGAAGAATAAATAAAACCACATTTCCCAAACCAAAACATTTGATGCTACTGTCTGGCGCAGAACCATGCCAAACACAGGAGGATTTCCATGTATTTGGCCTTTTGTTCATTGAACACTCAGACATTGACAATCGCATGGACTCTGACCTCAGGGATCTTATCCCTACTGTAAGAGACACACACGAAAGGTAACATAACCTAAGTACCAAAAATTTTAGGCTTGCCTAAGGAAAGAGGGCTGACCTTTGCCCTTGGCTTCAGGAGGTAATCTCTCAAATCCCGGGGATGTTATGGCTGATAGGAGTGTCGTTGTTTGTGGGCTGGGTTTGAGTAAGCTAGATAAATATCATTGTGATGGGGGGTTGGGTCACACTGTATCAGCTAAAGCTCTGGAGGTCTGGACACTGAGATTGGACATGTGGGCACTCAATCATGCATACACGATGGAGCCTCAGTAAAAACTCTGGACAGTGAGACTCCTGTGAGGTCTCTGGCTGACAATTCCTTTAGCATGTGACGAGACATCAGTGCTGGGAAAGCAATGCTGCCCGTGACTGAACAAGGAAATGACAACCAGAAGCTCTGAGTTTGGTGCCTTCCTGGACTTTGCCCTAGGTCCTGCTTTCCTTGCCTGATTTTAATCTGGATCCTTTCCTGTAACAAACTATACAAACTATGCAATCAGTACTGTGAGTACTTTTAGTGCATTATCAGAACTGAAGGTGGCTTTGGGGACTCCCTGAACTTGCCATTGGTTTCAGAAGTGAGGATAGTCCTGTGGGCTGCGCTCCCTCTTACATCTCATACCCTGCGTCTTCAGGGTCTTAGAAGATTTTCACCTGCCTTTCTTCTAAGAACTTCTTCCTTGGGAGCTCTCAAATAACGGCTGTTCCCTTCCCACATTCCTCAGGTCTCTGGACATAGAGGAGGGAGAGGTGTTTTCCTTTTTCTTCATTGCCATTCAGGACCATTTTCTTAGATGTTTAAAGAAAATCTTCAACTTTGAATCTCACGTACCACCACCACGTTGCAATTATCTAGCTCCCTCTTTTCAGGTCACTTTCCTCCTCAGTGTAGTAATTAGTTACCAGTTGGCTGGGTAACTAATTACTACACTGTCTTGTGAATGTATAACTTTTGTTAGAAAAACACCATCCCAAACAAAATCCAAACCCCAGTCTTCACCAATCAAGACTCCTGCTCACCAGGATCTCTTCATTCCAACTTGAACTGTCCATAGACCCAAAGTACATTTTCACTAATATGATTTTTTCATGTATTTTTTGAGACAGAGTCTCACTATGTCACCCTTAGGAGAGGCCATGGTGTCACAGCTCACAGCAACCTCCAACTCCTGGGCTTAGGTGATTCTCTTGCCTCAGCCTCGCAAGTAGCTAGGACTACAGGCGCCTGCCACAACGCCCAGCTATTTTGTTTATTTATTTATTTTGGTTGTTGTTGCAGTTGTCATTGTTGTTTTTAGCAGGCCCAACCAAGTTTGAACCTGCCATCCCCGGTGTATGTGGCCGGCACCATAATCCTGAGCATAGGTGCTGAGCCTACTAAAATGATTTTTATTTAATTCTTTGAGGTTATTTTTGTCATACAACAGACCAAAGTCTTTGGCTTTATACAGTGTGAATTCTTTGTGGCTCTTTAGTCAGTTCATGAATACGTCAGTGGTCATAGACCTCTCCTGGGAAACCTTTTACAATCCATGCAGTTTGTTTATGTTTGAAATAGTTGTTAAACCCAGCTCTGTGCCCATTAATGTGCTTCCTTCTTGGGATTCCAAGATAAGAGACATTATCCATGACCTCGGCTGGATCATGTCCAGTTGGGGGTGGAGAGAAACAGATATATGCTGGAACACAATGAGATACAGACTAGACTAGAGTGATGGGAGCACAAAGGAAGATGCACGGATGGAACCTTCTGGCGTGGGACAGACAAAACCCAGCATGAGATGATTAAGGGAAAAGGGGGAGAGATAAGGATGCAGCCTTCAGCTTTCAAAGAATACCTGGTCCCATTACCTGGAGCACAGACAGGAGATGAATCTGAAAGGTGAGGAAATGAAATAAAATCATGTTGGCCAAAGGAAATGGAGCACTAAGTCCAAGGCAAAGATGGCGACATGAGTGGAAGTGACAGCAGGATCCACGTGTAAGAAGTGCCGTCATTCAGGAAGAGGAATGTGGTTCTTCGTAGCCCCAGACTGCAAAATCCAGAAATTATCGAAAGTGCTAGATTTCAAATCAGCTAGAGAATTTTTTTCTTAATTAGAGTGTCCTAAAATGCAATGGCTGCTTCAGGAGGTTATGTGTCCCCTGTCACTAGAGAGATTCAGGGTTTGGACCTATTTTTCCAAGAGGTGCTATAGAAAAGGTCATTCAATCATTTGGCAATTGGACTATGTGGTTTTTAAAGCACCTTCTTCTCCTGCCTCCTTTGGCTCTCTGTCATCTGGAAAACTCAGGGAATAAATGAGCGTGGGAAATTCTGCTTTTCCACAGGCGACGCACTAGGCTTGCGCGGCCTTTCCTGTTTGTCTTTCCTTTGCGGCATTTCTTGCCCAACCTACACAGAGCAAACACAATCAGCAAATTTAAGAGGCAGAGTTATCTTAGTACAGTGGAAGAAAATGTCCGCATAAGTAAGATAGAGTGGGTAGATTTTAAGCTCCTAGGGTAACATTATTTAATTCGCAGGGCAAGGATTTGAGGAATTAAACAGGCTCTTGAAGACTCTCCCCTTTTACCCTTTCCTGTTGACCTGGGACATGTTCTCCATCACCAGATCTGAGTACTAACAAGAGAATCCTCTCTGGCTAGTCAAAAGAGAAAATGGATTCTTTAGAAATGGTATAAGTATGTATTTTATATGAAATAGGAAAAAAATACAATAAAGATTTTTTTTTCCTTTTTTTTTTTTTTATTGTTGGGGATTCATTGAGGGTACAATAAGCCAGGTTACATTGATTGCAATTGTTAGGTAAAGTCCCTCTTGCAATCATGTCTTGCCCCCATAAAGTGTGACACACACCAAGGCCCCACCTCCCTCCCTCCTTCCCTCTTTCTGTCCCCCCGCATAACCATAATTGTCATTAATTGTCCTCATATCAAAATTGAGTACATAGGATTCATGCTTCTCCATTCTTGTGATGCTTTACTTAGAATAATGTCTTCCACTTCCATCCAGGTTAATACAAAGGATGTAAAGTCTCCATTTTTTTTAATGGCTGAATAGTATTCCATGGTATACATATACCACAGCCTGTTAATCCATTCCTGGGTTGGTGGGCATTTAGGCTGCTTCCACATTTTGGTGATTGTAAATTGAGCTGCAATAAACAGTCTAGTACAAGTGTCCTTATGATAAAAGGATTTTTTTCCTTCTGGGTAGATGCCCAGTAATGGGATTGCAGGATCAAATGGGAGGTCTAGCTTGAGTGCTTTGACGTTTCTCCATACTTCCTTCCAGAAAGGTTGTACTAGTTTGCAGTCCCACCAGCAGTGTAAAAGTGTTCCCTTCTCTCCACATCCACGCCAGCATCTGCAGTTTTGAGATTTTGTGATGTGGGCCATTCTCACTGGGGTTAGATGACATCTCAGGGTTGTTTTGATTTACATTTCTCTAATATATAGAGATGATGAACATTTTTTCATGTGTTTGTTAGCCTTTCATCTGTCGTCTTTTTTTTAAGGAAAATAATCTCACTCCCTTCACAAAGATGCAATATATTTGCAGCAGAGTCCACTCCTGTAAGTTTTCTTTGAGTGCTATAAAAAAATGACCACAAACACAGTGGCTTAGAACCATAGACATTTTTTTTTTCGCGGTCCTGGAAGTCAGAAGTCTGAACTCAGGGTATTTCAGGCCATGTTCTTTCTGAAAACTATAAAGGAGAAGCCTTCCTCGCCTGTCCCAGCCCCTGAGATGCAGTGCTTTGTGACAGCTTGTTGCAGTCCCTGCCTCTGCCTGGCCTTCTGGCCCGTGTGTCTCCCTGTGGCCTCTCCTCTTCTGATAAGGACACTCAGCATTGGACTTAGGACCCACCCTAAAATACAGATGATTTCATCTTGAGATCTTCAACTCGTTGCATCTGCAAAGACCACAATTTCAAACAAGGTCATTTTCCGAAGTCCTGGGTGATCATGAATTTTGCAGGACACTCTGCAACCCGTTCCCCTTGCTGTAACTGCCGCAGTGCGGCTTCACGACCCTGAATCTCCCTCTGAGATGCATCTCCTTTCAGGGCTGCCGCTGCTACACGTGAGCCTCTGTTCCTCCATCTTTATGTGAAAACACATCCTCTTTTAAGATTCATATCCTGGATATCTCATTCTCTCCCCTTCTTCATCGATTAAAAGATAGAAATTTCCAGACTAGATTTAAAATATCAATGATAACACTATATGTTATTTATGAGCGTGTGGTAGTTTTGGCCTGTATCCATTTTGCTAATCTGAGACACTTGGTGTGTGTTCTCGGGTGAAGAGTGGACAGAAGTGAAGTAGAGACACTGTTGTCAGAAGACTCTGGAGTTAGGCTCCAGGGACAGATGAGACAGCCACCGTCCCTATGTTGCTCCTCCAGTCTGCCTTCCATTTCCACTCTGGCAGCTGCGTGAGCTGCTTTTTAATTTTAATATCCTCCAGCTTCCTCTTTCACATCTTGATACTTCTAGCTTCTTCCACAATTATGTAAGGTATTATTCCTTAGATAAGCTACTTAGTCTGTAATACTTATAGAGGTTTCTATTACTATTTCCGATTAAACCCTTAGTGATACAAATAGAAATCCAACAACATTTCCCCACTAGGATGTACATTCCATAAGTCCAGTTTTTTTGTTTTGTTTTTTTCATTCACTGCTTTGATCCTAGAACAGTGCCTGGTGTATGCTAATGATGAATATTAGTTAAATAAATAATTAGGTAATAATAATAAGAAGATGATGCAGTATTTCAAATATTGAGTTGGGGTTTATTTGGGAACCTGTGGCCATGGGGCCACAGGTGGCCTTCTGGACCCTTGATGGTGGCCTTTTGCCTGAATCCGAATTTTATAGAACAAAAACAAAATCCTTTTGTTTAAAGGGGTGAAAAAGAGAAAGCATGAGAGAAAGATGAAGCTTTTCTTGCCTTCTTAGGTTCTTAAAAAAGAACGATCTTGAAACCAGAAGGCTACAGTTCCTCACTCCTGAATATACCATGTAAGCGTAGGAGTCCTGTATGTAGAGAGGCCAGGGTAGAGTGGCAGATATGTGAGTCATCAGCCTAACCATAGAGGTTCAGCTGTGACAATGCATGAGATGGCTCTTGGAGAGCCGACAGAGCAAGGGGAAAGCTCTGGGGAACATCCGCATTTAAGGGCAAGAGGAAAGTTAGGTAAGAGAATGTCAAGGAAATAACACTAGGAGAGATCATTAAGAAAGAGAGAGAATGTATCTATATAGTTACATGACAATTAAAATTATATAATATAAGGTATGGAATCTTTTCATTATATTTGGTAACAGTGAGGACAGGATGGTCCTAGCAAGAGCAGTTTTTTGATAAAAAATGACTTAGCAAGTGTTAACTGGCCTTGCATGGAAAGAAGGAAACATGGTAGTAAATAAAGGGCACCTAGAGTCAGTGAATTGGAAGGGTTTTTTTAAAAGATAAAAAGGACAACTTTGAAACAAAGACATACCTACACACCTGTCCATGTATCTATATAATTGTGTCTTGCATCTAATGTAACCTACACAACTGAAATCTGTCACTTACCAGCTATGAGATTTTGGTCAACTTGCAAAAAAAAAAACAACTTTCTATAATTCAGTCTCTTTATCTATTAAATGGAGATAGTAGTAATTTCTGCATTATGTTGTTGTTGTTGTTTTCTGAGGCAGAGTCTCATTCTGTCAGCCTTGGTAGAGTGCCATGGCATCATCATAGCTCACGGCAAAGTCTTAGGCTCAGGTAATCCTCTTGCCTCAGCCTCCTGAGTAGCTGAAACTGCAGGTGCCTACCACAACATCCAGGTCGTTTTTTCTATTTTTAGTAGAGACAGAATTTCACTCTTGCTCTGGGTGGTCTGGTCCTGAGCTCAAGCAACCTACCTGCCTCAGCCTCCCAGAGTGCTAGAATTACAGGCACGAGCCACTGCAGCCAGACTACATCGTATTCTTGTGAAAAGTAAACAGATGATGTCTAAATTCTTAGCCCTCTGCAGATCTGTAAGATGAATAGATGGCAGCTTCTGAGCTCCTTGCCGTTGCTAAGAAGGGGTGTGAGAAGAATGGCAAAGTCAACTGCAGAGGAGGGACAGGGATAATGTGTGAAGGAAGGTCCCTGAGGAGGTGGGAGGTCGAGATCCACAGCAAAGTGCGGAGAAACTCACCTTAGAAAAGAATAGGTTTTCCATGAAGATGAGAGGGAAAAGAGAAAGAGCTTGGATCCTAATAAGTTTCGAGTGTAGAGGAAATCAAAGTGAGGGAAGTTCTGGCTCATGGATGAAACTTATTTTTTCTGTGAAATAAGGTGAGAAGTCTAACCACTGCCAATCAAGGAATGAGGCCGAATAAAGCAGGGATACGGGCAAAGAGGGACACTGATTTGAAATGGCAGCTGTAGGGAGAAGAGAGCTGCTTGTGGACAGATCAAAGGCTCTTGGGGCAAGCCCAGCAGCCTCCCTGGATGTGAGGAGAAATGGTCTGCGGCAGTTACAATCCCACACTGTGCTGGGATTTCTCTAGCTGCCTCCCAGCAGCTTGAATTTCAACACAGAAAACATGGATGGTAGACCCGCTAGCGGTAGAGATTTCTGGCAGACAGGGATGCAAAGAAGCTGAGGAGGGCAAGATAGTGTCTGATGCCGTGAAACCTGAGTAGAACCGGAAGAGGGAACACTGAAGTCAAGAAAGGGCTGGTGTTGAGAGTTGAAGCTCCACGAACGTGGTTGGTAGAGTAAGGAAACGAACTATCAGGAAGAACTGATGCCTGTGTTTAAGGCGTGGATTTTCTAAAGTCGGTGAGAAAGTCCCCTGCCCTTCTTGGTGCTTGCTTTCCTCCAGGGTTGTGCCAAGCTTCAAGGGTATTTCCTACTCAGTGCCATTCTGGACACTTCTCTGGATGTTGGTTATTTGTCTATGTTGATTACAGCTAAATCATCCATGTACCTGTCATAGTTCCCTGCTCTGCGGGTTCTACGCCTGGCTTCAGGTACTGAACTTTCGGGTGAAACTGGACACCCTTAGCCTAAAATCTATCTTGCCTGGCCATTAATTTGAAAATTCTTTCATATTCTTAGATCTAGCAGGAGGAAATGCACAGGTGTCCTCCAAACTTGAGATCCACAAACTATTCCCTGGTCACCATCCCTTCATGTCTCCAGGAATTTTTCATTCTGGGGTAAATAGTTCTTCTTAGATGGTATTCTGTCAGCAGGCTTAGGCGCTATACAATAAAGCCAGGAAATCAGCTGTGCAGACACAGAGCCAAGGAATCTGTCTCTTCCCTCCCTAAGCTAGGGCGGAATGGAGGGGGGGAAATGAAGGAAGGAAACATGAGTTTCCTAATTAGGAAACTTAGTTTCCATTAGAATCTCGAAAGAAAATATCCTCATGCAATGTATGAAAGGTTTGTTTAGTTTGTATACCATACCATGTGGAACAAATAATGTAAGTATGTGACTCAAAGATGGAAGTTTCATTTCTTGCCACAAAGGACCAAATTATTAGTATGCAGAAAGTCATCTCTCACAATGGCAGAAAGGGAAGTGGTTATGCTGGAATCAGCAACAGTGACCCTCTTATCTGATTTCTTAGTTCTAGAGGAAAAACAACTCTTACAAAACTGCAGGTATTTTGCTGGGTCTTAGGAAAACCTCCACATGTTAATAGAGGTTAATCAAACTTTGGAGAGGGCATCACATTGCAAATCTTATTACAAGACCTTTTCTAGAGGAGGGGCACGGTGTGTGACACACCTCTTGGAGGCGGGACCCAATTATAAGAGGGACTTCACCCAACAAATGCAATCAGTGTTAAACTGGTTCTCTGTACGCTCAATGAATCCTCAACAATTAAAAAAAAGACCTCTTCTAGAGATTATGTCTTTTAAATTTTACTGGGATTTTGATATTATCAAGTTCTTCCTACTTGATACAAACACGTAATATAACGGACCACAGTGGTGTGGGCTATCCAGAGATTTCTGTAATAATGTTATGTCTTCTCAAATAAATCAAGCCATCTCAAAAATATCCCTTATATAAATTTTTATTTCTTCTTTCATCACTCTTGCAGGTAATTTCTGTGGTATTCTGAGTCTCAAAGCCTCCCAGAGGAACCAAATCAAGCTTCTATGCATCAATGAAAACCAAAAATTACTAACAGTGTACACAGAGGCAATGGCCAGAGATTACTCTTTCATCTGATTCTCCCCCTAGAGACACAAAGTCTCATCCCATCCCCACCCAAATCCCTCTCCTCCCCCAAGTGCGCACAGTCACCACATGCATTCTCTGATAAGACCGAGCAATATTTCATTAGTTCTCCCTAGCCACTCAGTCCAGCTTTTAATATAGCTGGAATATCTTGGGTAGCTTTATCAAAATGTAAACCTTATAATCAAGGCTTAGTTCAAAATTTAAGTTGTTCCAGCTGCCACCTGAAATAACAACTGTATAAAATCTAAAACTTTCCCTATTGAAGTTCTCACTGTGAAAATCTCCCCCTGGTGGATTTTAAGAGCATGTGTTTTCACAAATAAAATTGGATAGAATTTTCCTTAAAAAATAGATGCTAAAATTTAGCAGGTGTGAAAATCAGATCCCTTAGTCTCTAAATTCAAAGGGAAAAATTGCAATTATTTAAAAGCTTGTCATCAAAAACCTTTCACATACTAAAGTAGAATAGTTTTGGTTTCCTCTAGTCTTATGAGCAAGTGTGATGATTATTGAGTTTTACAATTTTTTTCTTGGATGTCATCACCCTCTAGTAAGTTGACGCATTTTTAGGAACTAAGCATGCTAATTTCCCACTTAATTGTTTAGTGAAGAGAGGCATAATGTTTCAATTAGGAAAGAATGTGCCCCCATCTGAATGAATCTGGCATCTGTGTGTTCTTATCTGTTACAGCTGTCAGTAAAATCAACAAAAAATCCAAGTGCAGAACCCCTAGACCACTTGAAATGCGCATACTCTTTGCTCTAGGGAAGAGGAATTTATTTTTTAATTGATTTTGCTTCAGCAGAAATCTCTCTCCTTTTCCTGGGAATACATTTTGGCCGGGATTTTTTGAAGTCAATGCAAATCATTTCAAAGTAGCTCTGGCTCCTTAGCCTCTAGCTAATGACTCTGCTGACCCAGGACTTGGATCCCCCTTTGCCTGGGTTGGGCAAAGGTGAGGCATGATAAGAACAAGGTGACGAAGTAGAGAAAACTGCACAGGAACACTCACGCAAAAGAGGGTGCAAAGCTGCCTGTAGTGCTGATCATCCCATGTGTAGTATTGGGAAATGGTAACCAATGGAAAATACATTTTCTCTGGCATAGATATACCAACCATTTGTCTTAAAGTTCTTAGTATGTGTGGTGTCTTGTTAAGGTTAAATATTCTCCTAAAAAATTTTTTTTTATTTATTGTTTCAGGTTCATTGAGGGTTAGGTTACACTATTTGCATTTGTTAGGTAAAATCCCTCTTATAACTGTGTCCCACCCCCAAGAGGAATGCCATACACTGTGACTCCCATCCCCTCCTCCCCCGCTCCTGCTCCCCCGCCCTCCACCTTAAATTGATTTGAGTTTTTCTCTTATGTGGTTTGTATTAAATCAGCTACTGGCTTCATATCAGAATTGAATACATTGGATTCTTGCATCTCCATTCTTGTGATACTTTACTAAGAAGAATGTGTTCCAACTCAAATTAGACCTCCCATTTGATCCTGCAATCCTGATACTTTTCTAGGCATCTACCCAGAAGGAAAAAAAAAATCACTTTATCATAAGGACATTTGCACTAGATTGTTCATTGCAGCTCAATTTACAATCACCAAAATGTGGAAACAGCGTAAATGCCCATGGACCCAGGAATGGACTAACAAGCTATGCTATATGTATACCATGGAATATTATTCAGCCATTAAAAGAGATGGAGCCTTTACATCTTTTGTAAGGTTAAATATTGTCAAAACACATTATTCAAAATTTTGAACTGAGGGCTAATTTGTTACTTTAAATAATTAGGTAATATACAAACAGGCAATTGTTGGATTCGTTGAGGAAAGTGTAAAACACAAAAATGACCTAGATTTGCTATTTATTTAATTTCTGGGTCTTTTAGTGATTAAAAGCACAGGCTTTAGGGTAGATTGCTAGAGTCCAGTCCAAGTTCTGACTGTTTTTAGCTGCGTGGCCTGAGGCAACTGCTTACCCTCCCTGTGCCTTGGTTTCTTCATCTGCCAAATGGGAGCAATAAATAGAAGCATCTTCACAGTGTGGTTGGAAGGGTTAAATATGTCAAAACCATTAAGTGGAAAGTACTTTGTACACACAAATCTCCTAGCTTTTTTGTTCACTTTCAGATATTAGCAGTCTCATCTTCAGACATTATAAAAAACAATCAATGTTGAAACCTTGATTTCTCAATGAATCTAAAGCTCTTTGTCTCTCTAAGGGCTCCAGTATGACCTGTGTTTGGATCCCACGGAAGGGAAGAGGGAAGTGGTTGGTTATTATTTCTTCACATTATTTTTTCACTTCTCCTCCCTCACCCCTTCCTCTGCCTTTGTCTCCTGCAGGGGATAGAGAAAAGCCTTTGCAACAGGCAGCTCTTCCCTGAGCAGCACAGTTAGAATTGTGCATTGGTACCCTCTGGGAATGCCTCTTCCTCACATGAAATTCTTCAATGGGTTCTTCAGCTTCACCCTGTCCCTTGCTGGAGACCACCCATGCTGCCCTATCAACATCCTCACCAACTGCGGATGTCATCTCCCCCTCCAGGAGAGGGGGACCCTCACAGGGCTCCCACCTGTCTTCTGCTGTGCTGTCCATTCCAGCTCCTGGGAGATGCCTCTGCTGTCTCGCTTTCAGTGGGAACCACCTCTCTCTACCCATGGCCTTTTGTATTCACTCTATCAACAGAAGCAACTCCAGCCAGCCTCTTGCTCACCTTTGAATCTTCCAGGTAAGTATAAGGCACTAGTTGCTGTGTCTTATCAAACCTCAAGGGACAGTGCTAAGCTTTCTGAGTGGTTTTCTTAGAAGACTCTCCCCCTATTGACAGAGTAAACACTGAAGTTCCATCTTCCATGGAAAGGAAAGTGCCCAGAACTCTAAGAACTCTAAAGGGAATAATCACTACCAATCTTCCCTTCTGCTCTTATTTACAGACTGGAGGTGGGTCATGGACTAGCACCTCTCTTTAGAAAGTGGATGCATTTTCCAATTTAGTTATCGACTGAGGGGCTGTGAGGGCAGGGGGGCATATTGGAAACTGAGACAAACAGAAAAGTCGTGTCAAATGGAGACCTTGCCTGTGTGACGTCTGAACAGTTAGGTTGAGTCAATGAGTTCAGTGGTTAGTTTGAATCCTTATCAGATGGATAAAGTAGATTTGTTGAGGTTCCCATGGACTTCAAGCTGGGACAATGGTCAGCAAGGGAGATGGCACTAAAAAATCACGAGACTTTACACCAACTTATAATATATACATACAGCCTGGAAGCCTGGAAGGGCATACATTGTTTGATGTGCCAAGCAGCAACCTGTCCTGCTTCTCATGAGTCTTTTTATTGGATACTGTACAGAGCATATGTGCAAAGACGCATGGTGGCCAGTAGTTAGCCACCTCATGTTTAACCTTGACTAGTTAGCAGTAAAGGTTAAACATGAGAGAGGGGAGATTATAGCCCCCAGGAAGGTCAGGTAAAGGGTAAAAAGGGACATAGGGTATTGGAACATCTGAAGCTGCCAGATAATGTACACAAGGAGAAAAGACGGGGGGGAAACAAGTTTCGTCCCTTCCACCTAAGTTAGGGAAGGTGCTGCTGAATCCCATGCAGGGATAGTCACATAGTCATTCTCTTGACTGGGCACTTTACCCTGAGTTGGAAGGCCCATGAGGAATCCAGCCTGTCTACCTCCCACATAGATTGACTGTGGTATGATGTGGGTAGACGTAATTAGCATTTTAGAGTTATGTTAGTTGAAGATGTGACCTGTACCAAAACTTGTGAATGCATCAGGGTTCACAGTGTTGAAGTATGGGACTCAACTGCATAGGAGGAAAGAAATTGAAAGGTTAAGTATCACACACATGGTAACTGCCAGTATTTCTCAGACTGAGTGTCTGCCAGGCCTACTCTATTTAAAGTTCTTAAGGAAGAGGCAAAACAGATTTCTTAAATTCTTTTGGCTACTTCAAAAATAATATTACATTGTAATCTATACTTCAAAAATGATTTTATAATAGTTAAATATTTATGTCGTGCTTACCACATGCCAACACTTCATTATCATAGGGTATATTGAATTCTTTCAACAACCCTACAAAATTCACTATTATCTTCATTTTACAAATGAAGCTGGAGCAAAGAGATATAAAACAACCTGCACCAGGTTAAATATGTGGAAAATAAGTAACATTTAAACCCAGATGTTTGGTACCCAACTACAATACTATGCTTTCACAAACAGCACCTTGTGAGTTACATGTGCAATCCCAACAGTGGGCGTTATCAGACTCAAGCACGCTCAGGGAAACCTTGGCTATGGAACTGGCCACAGGGCTGCCCACAAAATAATAGACCACTCCGGCTCCTGGTTCAGTTCCTCCTACCACTTTCTGCTGGGTACATTGTGTTTGCTATTTAATTTGCATCACAATGTTAATTTCTAGAATACATTTATTAGATTTTCTGAAAGTAAAAATAATTAAGGTGGAAATAAATCAGCAAATGCCCCATTAAACAGAACAGACATTTATGGCCTGGAGTCTTTTCATTTTTTAGGTTAAAAAAAACAAAAAACTTGCAATGCTTTTATCTTATTTAAAAAGCAATGCACACCCACGTCTGAAAGATTAGAAAATCTCTACAAAAGAGAGAAGAGAGTGTCCATAACCCAACCACCTGCTGACGACTGCTGGGAATATTTCATGTTAGTAGCTTTCTTTTCAGGCCTGTATATATGTGCCTAGTTGGGTTATGTGTGTGTGTGTACTAATGGTGATGTTATTTATGTAATATCTTTACTTTTGGCTGGAGGAAGAGCAAAATTTTATCTTGGAATAGGAAGGGCCAAGGGGATGGGTCAGAAAAGGCTGCAGTGGCTGGGGTGGTATCTCCTCTCCATCTTCCAGGTGGCCTGGGTTCACCTGATTTGTTTGGTTTGTCTGTTTGCTTATCTTGAGAGTGATACATCAAGCTTAAACTCTTAAATAAAGTATCCTATCATCCCATCTTCATTATGACCGGGGAGGACAGAGCTCAACTTGGACTCCCGGAACGCTTCACAGATCTCTTCTCAAGAGCTCTGCCCTGGAACCTGCCCCACCAGCACCTGTTCCCACTTCAGTTTCCACCTCTGGCTCTGTCCCACCCAGTGGGCAGCCTCATGTACATTACAATCCACGTTCATCCTCATCTGCCTCATCTTCCCTCAGTCACCTCTGAGCCTTGGCCACACATTTGGCTCATTACGGCCCTGGAGATGGGCAGATGGCCTCATGGGCAGGGAGTCACGACATCCAGCAGAATGTGATCTAGAGGATGGTCTAGATGAGGCTTGAAAGTCCAGATTGGGCACTAGCTATTGGCTCTGGGAACTTCTTGCCTTGTGGAGGAAAAATATGCCTAGAGGGAGGAAGGATAAGACCTTCATTTGTCCTTTATAGGAAGTACGGATTAAAATGGACCACCAGTTATTTATATCTAGAGATGTTCTCTAAACTAGGACTGTAGGAAATAAACAATCTATCAATAAATAAATGAATAAAAATATAAATAAATAAAGAATAAAGGGAGGTGTATGGGAGGTGTAAACTTAGTGTGCTAACACCTTTATCTGCAAAGTCCCTCTGGGTTTTGTGTACAGTTGCCTCCGGCTGGGATAACCCTTCCAGACCTGTGCCCTATTACATTCACATTTCAGAGTTGCTCAAACATCACCTTCTTTCCTTTTCTTTCCACCTAACCTGTGTCAAACACACCCCCTCTCCTGCACTCTGTAGTCCCTCACCCCCCACTTTGCTTAGAACTTAACACTAAATGAAATCACTAAATCACCTGGGTGTCTACCTATTTCCTTCCTTTCTGCCTCACTAGAATTTCACAGGAAATTAATCTTTTGCTACTGTTCTCCCATGCTTAGAACAGTGCCTGTTACCCTGTGTTCATTCAGTAAATATCTACTAAGTTAGTAAATACTGATTAAGTTACAATTAAAAACACATTATTCATACATAGAGGAATTCTGATATGAATTTGCAGTTCTTTTTAACTAAGAAACGAGGGCAGGAAAAGTGAGCATACACAATGCACCTATGGAATTGAGTATAATCTGGATTTTACTTCCATAAAAAAATAAACATATAAACATTTGAAAAACAGGATATAGAATCAGGAACTGGAGAAGTGACTAATTGCATAAGCAGCGGTCCCCAGATAGACTGTGTTAATTTCTTACCTCGCTCTTGTGGCAGGAGAGATGTCGGGCTGTCATGCAGGCTCTTTCCTCAAGGACAAATTGTCATTTCATGCTGTTTGAGGGAGGAGAGCAGGGGCAGGGCCTGGTGCTGGTCAGCAGGCCTCCCACTGGCCCGCTGGGAGAGGAGCGAGCTGGCGATCCAGGCATCCCCTTCCTGGTTCACTTCCCGTGGTTCAGAGCCTACCTCTGACAGCTCCCAGACACTCTCCTCTCCCAACCCCCATTCTTCATACCTCTAGCAGGAGAGGTCAAGAAGATGGATGCCGGGGCGGCGCCTGTGGCTCAGTGAGTAGGGCGCCAGCCCCATATGCTGAGGGTGGCGGGTTCAAACCCAGCCCCGGCCAAACTGCAACAAAAAAAAAAATAGCAGGGCGTTGTGGCGGGCGCCTGTAGTCCCAGCTGCTCGGGAGGCTGAGGCAAGAGAATCGCGTAAGCCCAAGAGTTAGAGGTTGCTGTGAGCGGTGTGACACCACGGCACTCTACCCGAGGGCAGTACAGTGAGACTCTGTCTCTACAAAAAAAAAAAAGAAGAAGAAGAAGATGGATGCCGTGAACACAGAATGACAACTGTCTGGTTCCAACTTAATTGTGGAAAGGGAGAAAAGATCAGCCATCTAAGTTCATCATCTAAATAAAACATGTTCTGGCTGATGGAACATGTGCCTAGACCCCTGACTCAGCATATTTAAAATAGGAATATAATGGCAGAATCATGGTGGTGGGTGTTAAGACGCCTACATGGCTCTCATCTGCAAAACTGGCTTTGCTTCCATGCCCAGCCCTTCCCCCGCTTTGTACTGCTCCTTAGCCAGTAGAGCTGATGGGCAGATATAGCTCACTCAAGGAATGGGTGATTTGCAGTAAGTCCTTAAATGCTGTGGTTGAAATCAAACATCAATTGACGTATCAAAAGAAACAAATATATGGTTATGACTTGGAAAGCATTTTTTGTTTAAAAGAAAAATGCCAAAAAATAAAGAAAAAATTATTTTGGCAAACTTTTTGAAACTAACGCAATCCATCTTGAAATCCTTGACTAATGAGAGTCTTTATTATAGAAAAAAATGTATTACTAGTTAGGACCATTCAAAATAATGCAGCTAACATGGGGCTGCTTTTGTTCTGTTTTTATTTATCCACTAATAATAGTGAATATTTTCCTGTATGTGCTGAATTCTTACTCTCGGCAATATTATTTAGTAGTAGGGAATCCACAGGGAAGAATATGAGTTGTTACATCATCTGGGTCTTTTCTAAAAGCACAAAAAGACTCTGTCGTGCTGTTCTACAGAAGAGGCAATAGGAAAATCAGCAGGCCAGGGAGACAGGTAATGAACTGAACCACAGGCTACCAAAGTGGCCGTGATTGGGCATCCCTGTGAAATGAAGTCCAGGATTGTTCCTTAGCCCTACAGCCACTTTAGTGCTCTGGTACTTTCTTAGAGTTAGACTGCTGTGTTAACTGCTTAGTGACAGATGGTCTTCAAGTGACACAACCTCTGTGGTGCGGGATGTTGCTGAGTGCTACTTGCCCCTTATCCTTAGCTTTGTCCCATCTGTCCGGGCAGGTGTCTGCAAACATGATTCTGATGATATCAGTGCACAGAATGTTCCAGGAAATGGAACCTTTACCACTGGCATGGATTAGAGGCACTCATTTGAAGATCACTATAGGCTCCAACTGGAAAAACCACATTAGTAATGATTTTGACAGAAGCAGAGTTTGAGCTCCCAATAATTACTATTCTACCAAACCAACTGAGACTCAGGACTGCAATTAAAAATAAATGATCTTCCACATATGATGGCTTTCACACTGCATGATACTATTAAATCACCATCGTTAGCTACTAAAGCATGTACCACCCATTTCCCAGTGCCCTTTCTCTGCCAAGAAATTTAAGACCAAGAACGATCAATGAATGAGCCATCAGCATAATAACTGTTGCTATAGAACATGCAAATTGAAATAGTTCAGAGAGATTTAAGTGTATGAGGAATTATTACAGATAATGATATTATACAAATATTAAAGCTCTTCTTTAAATGGCCCACGGTTTCTTTATATCCACATTTTATGAACTAGAACAGAGAAAGACACTACTATCCATGTGGTTCCTTGGGAAAATTAAAAAGGGACGTTTGGGCCCTTTGCTAGGCCCAATGCTTGATGCTGGAGATAGATAAATAAAATATACCCCATGTTCTCAACAAGTTTACAGATTTATAAGCAGGAAAAGACAAGTACACAAAACCATAGCACAGTGTGATAAATACCCTAATCAAAGTGTGCATCTGGTAGATGCCAGCGCAGAGAAGCAGAGCTTGTAGGAGGAAGTTACAATGAAGGAAGAAAATCAGTTTGTTTAAGAATCAACAGCTCCCTGAACTAGAATGTTTCTTTCTCTCCCTCCTGGAAAACATCTCCTTTCTGTTCTCCTATCTAGACAAGCGCATATCACAGAGGCATAGGAAAGATGGTGACCAAAGAAGGGACGGCCAGGGGACAGAAATTTGTATGAAAAAATCTGTTCCTAATCTTTTTGAGGCTTTAGACAAGTGAAATTAAACATAAAAGTTTCTAACAAGATGGGAAGATTGTTGAGTCATGAGTTCTTATGGGCTGTTGTCCTTGTGCATGATAGTGATCAATCCTACGCCTCTATCAGTTTTCTTGTTTCTTTAGAAAATATTTACATGAAATCGAAGTGTGAGAGGAAAGCAGATTCTTAATGGGACTTCTGATTTGATGTAACTTAAAAAACAACTGCAACTTCATTCTACCTTTCTGGTGGCCCAGAAATGCCATCTTTTTCCAGTTTGTTTTTATTTGCTCACAGTTTAGTTCACAGGTGTGATGATACAAGTAAAAAATTCATGAAATCTGTACGGAGATTTCATAATACTGCATGGCTTATATCAACCTTAATCTCTTTGTTTTATTGAAATAAAACTCCCATAATGTAAAATTAGTTTATTTTAATTTCTTATGAAGTGAACAATTCAAGGATTTTTAGTATATTAACATTGTTGTACAACCATCATCCCTGTCTAATTCAGACAGAGTACTTTCATCACTCAAAAAAGAAACCTCGTACCAACTAAGCAGGCTTTCCCTGTGTTCCCTTCTTCCCCTAGCCCCTGGCGATCACAAATTTGCCTTCTTTATCTCCCTGGACAAATCATACAAATGGAATCATGCAGCACATAACCTTTTGTATCCGGATTCTTTCTTTCAATTTGCCTGATGTTTTCAAGGTTCATCTATGTTGTGTTAGTGTTTTATTCCTTTTTATGGATAACTAATATTCCATTCTATG
This sequence comes from Nycticebus coucang, assembly GCF_027406575.1. Lineage (NCBI taxonomy): Eukaryota > Metazoa > Chordata > Mammalia > Primates > Lorisidae > Nycticebus > Nycticebus coucang. The sequence continues at coordinate 16,656,268 of NC_069785.1, read as the reverse complement.
CATATGCCATATTTTATTTATTTAGCAAAACTGATGGGTATGTTGGTTTTTTCTCATCTTTAGCTACTATGAGTCGTGCTTCTATCAATGTTCATGCAGAAGTTTTGGGGTTGAACTCTTCAAGTGTGACAGTTAAATAGAAGTAAAATTGCTGGCTCATATGGTAATTAATTCTATTTTAAACTTTTTCAGGAATCTCCAAACTTTTTGCTAAAGTTACTGCATCATTTAGTCCCAACAGCAATGTATGAATGTTCCAAAATCTCCACATCCTCACCAACACTTATTAACTGTATTTTTAAAATTATTGTAGCCATTCTAACAGATGTAAACACAGGATCTCAATCTCAATCTCTTTTTAAAAGTAAATAATCTATCATAGAAACCACATCTTAAGTTTTCTTCTATTGTAAATCTGAGGCCAGATTGAGAGGTGTTTTTCCTAAAATGAGCTGCAAAGTGAACTTAAATTCTGAACAGAGCTGTCTTCTAATGACTCCCATTATCCATTCCCCCTGGAGCAACCATGATCAAAGCCAAGGCTCTAAAGAATCACTGTTGAAATACCAGCCCCGGGTATCTTCAGTGATTTCAGAGGCATCTAAACCATTTTACTACTAGTAAAATGCTCTTGTGGGACAAAATCCACTCTCTTTCTCTGTTTTTTAACCTGATAAACATTATTATTTTTCTCATCACATGTGCTGTCTTTTTTAAAAGAAAAAGAAACAAAACTAAACACCCATTTTATATTCCACTTTTAGAAGGCAATTTGTTTAGATAAAGCAATGGGTTAAACAGCTTAGGCCTTATGGAATTTCAAATCCCATCCTAGCCCATTTCTCACTAATAATTCAGTATCTGCTGCACACATTCCTATGACATTCTGTGGCCATTAATTTTAATGTCTGATTGCTATCATCACCAAACTACAGAAGTTGTTCTTTCCCTTTCAAGAACATTTAGTTTTGAGAAATAAAACACATACAGCATATTTAAATAATTACCTGACTACGCAAGAGAGCTTTAGGAATGATACTTTTGTTTTTAATTTCTGCATCCATGCCTTTCTTCTGGTCTGGTACAAACAGCCTCCATGAAGAGTTTGGTTTCTAAGTTCGCCTCCCCTTAGTATAAACGGTTTGGAGGGGAGGAAAAAGAGACGGACAGCACAGGGGGTAAATGCTCGCGAGAGGCAGAGCGCTAGGCTGGTGCAGGTCCCTCTGCCTGGGAACATTTTCAGACAGAGACTTACAGGAATCTTGCTTAGCAGAGTCTCATTTCAGAAACGAAATAGGAAAGTTGGATGGAGTTTGATTTTTCCTTCCACAGGAACAATTGGAAAACTAACGAGGGGAGGGCTTCTGCTAGGGTTGGTGGAAAGTCTCAGAGGTCTTCTAAAATGCTGGCAAGTGGAAGGACGTCCATTCTTTCTTAAAGGGAAACGGTTTAATTCTTAAATAAAGTCAATGAACTTCAGGCGTGCCTACATCGATGTCTGGGTCTTAATGGTTTAGGCGACTGCACTAAAGCCTGGTTACAGGTCAGGAAATCTCTGAAAAAGCTGGCATCCTAGCACTTCAAGAAAAACAAAACAAAACAAAAAAAACCAGGAATGTCGTCCCGCCGTTTGGGGGGTTGGTGGCAGGTCTGGTCATCTGCATGGCCGGCCCCGCGCGCGTCTGGAGCAGCCGGCGTCCTCCTCCTCCCGTCCAGACCTTTACAAGCTCCTCCTCGCGGTGCCCGCCAACTCCCCAGGGTACAAAGTACAGCGAGGACGCAGGCGGAGCCGTTCTGAGCGGCGTAGCCGTATCGCCAGCGCCTGGACCCCTAGATGGATTTCCAATTCCGCGCCTGGCACGTTCGGGAGCGAGTCTCAGGCTGTTCCCGAGCTCCCAGCCGCCGTGCGTCCTTGTTTGTGGAGTCGATTCCCAGAACACCCTCGCCCGCCAAGAGCTGCCTGCAGTATTATATGGCAGAATCCTCTAACCCCGAGTAGTTGTTCTTTCTCCCCATAAAGCTCTTGGTGTAAGGTCCGTTTCCAGGACTCTTAAGAGAAATTGTGTTGAGCATCTGGTCCGGGACCCAAAAGAAGCGACTTGGACCGCGCCAAGAACGTCTACCTGCTGGCAGACCACGCCTGCACTTGGCGAGGGCGCCCTCCGCGTCCGGCTGGAGGGAGCGCGCCCCGGGTAAGGAGGGACCGGAGCTTCTGCAGCGGGTCTGGGGGCAGGGCAAGTGGGGGCAGGAGGTGGGGGATTGCGGTTCGGGACAGCGGAACGGGAGGGGAGCTGAGCTCTCCCCCAGGAGAGGGCAGCAACTTGAGGGAAACTAAGATGAAACTCCAGACACCCGTTCGGGGTCCGCTTCAGTCTTTGTTGCCGGATGGAATGGGACGAAATCTGCCACCTATCTTCCCACTCGCCCGCCCTCCAGCAAGGTAAACTCCTGGGGCTGAGAGGGAACCCTGGAAACTGCCGCTCCAGTTGAGCCGAGTGCAGGACTGGGAAGGAAAATAAATTGGGGGAGGAGGGACAAACCACCCATGTGCCCTCCTCCCTTTCTTTCTCCCCCCCCCCCGCTTTTTTCGTAGCTGCTGACGCGCTAGTGGTGCCTTATTAATCTTTCACCAGCCCAGAGCCGCGCCAGTTAATGGCTGTGCCGCGTGGGGCTCCAGCGTTTTGGCCTCCCGGTCTCCGCGCTCGCCAGTGCCCTGGCGCCCCGGAGCTCCAAGCGGCAGCTCTCAGGAAGCCGCTGGGCGATGCGCCCCGCCGGCGCCGGTAGGAGCCGAGCTCCCCGCAGCCGCTGCGCTCTACCCCGAGGCGCCGGGTGTCTGTGAGCTGCAGGCGAGCGGTCCGGTGCGGAGGGAGGGCGCGGGCAGCGGGGGCGCGAGGACAGAGCCCTAGCCCCGGCAATCCCACCGGCCCCCCTCAGCCGGGATGTTCCCCAATGGCACCGCCTCCTCTCCCTCCTCTCCTAGCCCCAGCCCGGGCAGCTGCGGCGAAGGCGGCGGCAGCAGGGGCCCCGGGGCCGGCGCTGCGGACGGCATGGAGGAGCCGGGACGAAACGCGTCCCAGAACGGGACCTTGAGCGAGGGCCAGGGCAGCGCCATCCTCATCTCTTTCATCTACTCCGTGGTGTGCCTGGTGGGGCTGTGTGGGAACTCTATGGTCATCTACGTGATCCTGCGCTACGCCAAGATGAAGACGGCCACCAACATCTACATCCTGAACCTGGCCATTGCTGACGAGCTGCTCATGCTCAGCGTACCCTTCCTGGTCACCTCCACGCTGCTGCGCCACTGGCCCTTCGGCGCGCTGCTCTGCCGCCTCGTGCTCAGCGTGGACGCGGTCAACATGTTCACCAGCATCTACTGTCTGACCGTGCTCAGCGTGGACCGCTACGTGGCTGTGGTGCACCCCATCAAGGCGGCCCGCTACCGCCGGCCCACCGTGGCCAAGGTGGTGAACCTGGGCGTGTGGGTGCTGTCGCTGCTGGTCATCCTGCCCATTGTGGTCTTCTCGCGCACGGCGGCCAACAGCGACGGCACGGTGGCCTGCAACATGCTCATGCCCGAGCCCGCCCAGCGCTGGCTGGTGGGCTTCGTGCTGTACACGTTTCTCATGGGCTTCCTGCTGCCCGTCGGGGCCATCTGCCTGTGCTACGTGCTCATCATTGCCAAGATGCGCATGGTGGCCCTCAAGGCCGGCTGGCAGCAGCGCAAGCGCTCGGAGCGCAAGATCACGCTGATGGTGATGATGGTGGTTATGGTGTTTGTCATCTGCTGGATGCCGTTCTACGTGGTGCAGCTGGTCAACGTGTTCGCTGAGCAGGACGACGCCACGGTGAGCCAGCTGTCGGTCATCCTGGGCTACGCCAACAGCTGCGCCAACCCCATCCTCTACGGCTTTCTCTCGGACAACTTCAAGCGTTCTTTCCAGCGCATCCTCTGCCTGAGCTGGATGGACAACGCCGCGGAGGAGCCAGTCGATTACTATGCCACGGCCCTCAAGAGCCGCGCCTACAGCGTGGAGGACTTCCAGCCCGAGAACCTGGAGTCCGGCGGCGTCTTTCGCAACGGCACCTGCACGTCCCGAATCACGACGCTCTGAGCCTGGGCCCCGCAGGGTCCGTGCGCCCAAAGAGAAGCCGAATGAGGAGAAGGGAAGACCGGGTGCGAAAGGGGACGGTATTCAGGGCTCCAGGGTGCGGTGGGGATAGCGTGGGGCTAGGACACCGCGAGTCTCTGGTGCAGGGACCCGCGAGGGGCGGGACAACGGTAGGATCGAGAGATTTGTTTATAAACCGAGAAGCATTCTTGCTACCTTCTCCGTCTCCCACTTTCTCGGCTCCTTTCTCAACGGCTCTCGCTCCTCTATGCTCCCCACCCTGCAACTTCGATCCTTCCTTCGCTACTACCCCGCCCACGCAGGACACGAACTCATTAGCATTGTCAACTCAACCCAGCTGCAGTCCCTCCAGCCTTATTTCTGTTTGGTTAAGCTGAGCCACCGTTACCGCCACGGGTTTCCCTCGGGGTTAGCCCCTAGCTCGCCCTCAGCCCCGCCCAGCCGCTCCCGGGGCCGCTGGTCCAGGTGCTGCCTGGTGCCCCTAGTGGTGTCCCGGGGACCAGCGCTCTCCCTTTGCGCAGCCCTACTGGAAGGGTAGTGAGACTTCAGAGAGTCAGCAGCTGGTTTGTTTTCCCACCCTTGGCTGAACGTGCGTCCTTCGCCGGGGTCCTTCGTCAATCTCACTCCACCTAGAGCAAAGCCAGCGGCTTAGTGAAATAGGTCCCGCGCTTGGAACCCCAGGCTTTCTGCAGTCCCCAGCCAAACTCCCCTCTAGAGCAAAAGGGAGCTGAGAACAAGCCAAATGGGTTTTTGTGAGAGTCTAGGGTTGGTGGGGAGGTGGGTATACCAGAACTCTCCCTCCAGCTGGGCTCAAGAGAGGCGCTCTCGGTTTCAAAGAGCAAGTCCTTTTTTTTTTTTTGTGGTTTTTGGCCAGGGCTGGGTTTGAACCCGCTACCTCCGGCATATGGGACCAGTACCCTACTCCTTGAGCCACAGGCGCCGCCCCAAGTCCTGCGCGCTCCTGGCCAGCGTTAGGCAGGGCAGGGCAGGACTCACCTTCTCCTGGGGCCCCTCAGGTCACAGGGCTGCAACTCCACCTGGCTCTCGCCCTCACACAAGAGTCTGGAGGAGCCCGTGTAAGAGTAAGAAGAGGCTTGGCTTCCTGCTCCGGTTTACCTTGAAGACCCAGTGACTAGGGTGACTCTTTTCAGAGCGTTGACCAATACTGGCCGTGTCCGCACTACCTGCAGGCTCCAGAATGAGGCCTGCCTGGCCTCCGAGGGTTGCTGCCTTTCCTGCGGTGCCTCATAAGTTATTTATTGCTTAATATATTTATTTATTTGTGGTGTTGGAAAATGCGTCTTTGGCTTCCTGCCCTCTACTGGCCTGGTCCGGGTCTTGTCTCTGGGACCCTGTGGGTGGGATGGAGTGGAAGTGGGAGAAAATTCCCAGCCCTGAGGCCCACCTCTGGAAACCTCTCCTTACCAGGCCCTCTGGATTTATCCTTTCCTAGCCTTTCTAATTTTGATTGGGTGCAGTGAAGTTTGGAGATTTTTTTCATCTTTTTCTTGTTGTGGAGTCTTGTCTGTCGGATAAACTCTTGTGAGTTGGTAGTCTCCTGTCCACGCACAGTGGAAAAGTCCTGAACTCCTGGGTTTCCAGGACGCATATGTAGGCCAAACACCACTGTCTATGATTTGAGTGTGTGTATATTTTATATATATATATATGGACACACATATATATTAGTTTATCTTATTCCATTGTCATGAGTCCATGAAACAATTCCAAGCGCAGCCCCGACCATGCCGGTGTGAGTCTGGCTGGAACCAACACCTTCAGCTTCTGGGGTTCAAGCATCCCTTAACCTGAATCTGAGAAATCTCATAATCTAATTCTAAATCCTCCCTGCTGAGGATGCCCCTGCTTTCTCTGGGTTCTGGCAGAGGTGATTCTCACACCCAGTTCACTTGGCATCATCACTCCTCTGAGGTCACTGAAAGTGGAATAATTTGTGTCTATGTCTAATCTTACCAACTACATTGGAAGCCTGAGCAGACAAGGACCAGTGATTTTACTTCTTCGTACTTCCTGTATTGCTTTAGTATGCTGGCTTGTACATAGTAGGCACTGATTACACATGTGTTGGTTGATTGTTTAAGTAAGTCAGAAGGTATTTCAACAATCCGGAGATACGAAACCTAGGGTTCTCAGGTTCTCTCATTGACGTCATACACAATGGTTAAAACCACTATTGAAAGAGATGTTTTGTATATATTTGCTTCAAGAACTTTATGCTTTCCTGAAAGCAGTAACTGAGAGTTAAGACGTTCTTAATGTTTTGTTTAAACTAATGAACAAATATGCTTTTGGTTACAAATCAGAAAGTTTAGGTCTGTTCTTTAATAATTATATATATTATTACTCTTTGGAAAATAGATTTTTAATGGTTAAGAATGGTGAGATTTACCAGTCAAAATCTTGATTATTACTCTCTCAAGAGGATACAAGTCTAGTGCTCTTAATCTGTTGCCATTGTATTATTAACTAAATAAAACAGATTGTGCTGTTGCAAGTTGTCCAATTTTGCCATTTGAATTTTACTATTTCAATGGATTACTTAAAAACACACACTTATGGGCTTGGTTGCCTTACGCTTCACTTAGATTTCAAAAAGACATTTTTCAAGTTATCTTTCAAAATTTTACCAAGATTGTGGTTATATGTTCAATTATTTTCTTAAAAAGAAAAGGCTTTTAGTTCAAAAGTTGAGTCAATTTGAACAGGAAGCAAAGCATTCTGTTGTCCCCAAACTACCTGGATAATATCTTAATCTCACACAGATTAAATTACTGTCTGCCCTCGTGGATGACCTCAGACTTTGTTGTGGAAATTGAGTAATTACTGATTTGCATATGATATAAGATGATAGGAAGGGAAAGAATATCTCCTAATGGTGTCCCAAAGAAACAGGAAAATCGGATTTCAACGTAAGAGAAGGACATATTTTTTTTTTTTTTTATTTTCCAATTATATATTTTTTTTTCTTTTTTTTTTTTTTTATTGTTGGGGATTCATTGAGGGTACAATAAGCCAGTTACACTGATTGCAATTGTTAGGTAAAGTCCCTCTTGCAATCATGTCTTGCCCCCATAAAGTGTGACACACACTAAGGCCCCACCCTCCTCCCTCCATCCCTCTTTCTGCTTCCCCCCCCCATAACCTTAATTGTCATTAATTGTCCTCATATCAAGACTGAGTACATAGGATTCATGCTTCTCCATTTTTGTGATGCTTTACTAAGAATAATGTGAGAAGGACATACTTTATGCTTTGTTTAATGATGGTTGTTTTCATCCTTGAGAAAATTTAAGAAGGCATGGGGGGAAGTTTTTGTTTGTTTGTTTTTCAACAGACTTTATTTTTCTTAAAGCAGTTCTATCTTCATAGCAAAATAAGCCCAAAGGCTCATTTTCCAAGCAAGCAACACCAGTGACTCCAGAACCAGGATAAGGGATGGAGACTTCAAATACCTTCAAATGCTCTGTAGCTCTAGGCTTTATATGGTTGTATACCTTGTCTCAATATGACTGAGGATAGCTGGACGTTTGTCTTTTTTGTTATTTGTAAAAGCTATAGCAAGATGGTAAGTTAAAGTCATAACTTGGACATACAAACAAACACATCTTGTCACTTCACTGTCAACTAATCTGAGCATTATTTCGAATTCCTTTTCACTGGTTAGCTGGAAGGAAAAATTAAATAGTCAGACATCCAATTAAGCTGACAATTTACATAGCCTTTTAAAAGGTTTTTCGAACATTTTTCTTTACATAAATGTAAACAGTCTCTCTACTGGCCCCCTTTTCCTATTTGACATCCCTAAAATGGCTTCAGAGTGAATGCCAGGAGGAGGCTTTGCACATGCTGGTGGAGAAGGAGATGAGATGGGGGTCTTGGGGAGGGGCTCCACTCTGCCTTTTGTTCTGGGGAGCCAGGCTGTGTGTTCCCCTGGCTGTTTGTTGGCTGCAGTTTGCTGAAACTATCTCTGCAGCTGCTGGAGCTTGTGATTCGATCTCTCACCGTGGTGAGGCCTGTAGTTCAGCCCCAGTAGACTGCACCCCTCCCAGTCTTCCATGGCCCCAATACAGCCCACCAGCCTAGTGATCCACCCCAGCCCCTGCGGAGGAGCGGCCTCATCCTGCCACAGCAGCTCCCTGGTAAAGCCCTTGGCTCAGTGACTACAGGGGGCCCAGGGTCTGCTCTGTGGCTGTTTCGGGTTTTTGCATCTCTGTTTACCTTTGTCAACCTCACTTATTAAACATTCCACATCACTCTTATACAAGATGAAAAACACAGTAGTTGCACCCTTCCATCTTAGCCCTTGATGTACTGTAACAGAAAAGAAAAAAAAAAAGTATTTAGCAAGTCCCTCCTGCCCCTCCCCAAACACACACATACCTAGTTTCCAAGCATTTTTGCATCTCCTAAAAATTCAAGACCGTTCTCCACTATCCTATGGTGATGAGCTGCAGGGGGAGAGACGGAAGTGAAAGATGATTTATAGAGGAAGTTAAAATGTATCAGTTTAATGTCTGTGAACTATTATCTCTCTTACAAGTGACCTTTATGTTCCCAGAGTAGTATTTCCAGGGCTATCTTCTCACACAGTACCCATCGAAAGGAACAGTATTTGAAAACTGATGCCTCATCCATTTTAACCCTGACCAATGTACACCATGTTGAATATGCAGTTTTGGTTTGAGGAGAAGGTCAAAAAGTTCTCCTAGAGAATAGTATGGAAGATACATTTAAAATGATAACATTTTTCAATGTATTATTCAAATCTTATATTCAAATATATGATAATATATTTCAATGAACTGAAGGAACCAGTTAAAAATAAAATATGAAAACATCTATTTGTCAAATTCTTAGAGAACGGGGAGCATCATTTAAAAAGAAGTTCTGCTTTTAAATAAGTGTTTATGGGTAGAATTTTCACTTTTGTCATAAACTTTATTATCGCCAAAACATTTATTAAATTCAATCTTTATAGCTAAAAGCTAGAAAAATTATACCTATTTTAATACTAAGACCATAAGCATGCTCTTTGGTGTAATTACTTAAAACTTCAGAAACAAATATCTCTTTAAGTCAGATTGATCCAAATCTTCAATTTTGAGTGGACGACAAATCTCAAAGGAAATGAGAAGCGGGAAATACTATCAGCTAACCTCCTATCTCTTCAGTACAGTTTAACTCTAGCCCCCTCCTCAGTGTCTACAAGCCTGGACTGTTAGCAAGGAAGACCTCAGATTTAAGATTTTGAGAATGCAAAGACTGACTATGAATTCAATTCTACTTGGAGGGTCTACGATTTATGTGGAAGAGATCACTATAGAATATTATGTGCAGAAATTGTTCTGACTTTCACAACAAAATATCTATCTCAAAAGATCACTGATACTCCATTTAAATTTAAAAATAGAGATGGGGAAAAAAACTCCACGACATGATAGACAAGCAGGATAATATTTTACAGGAGCATGTGTGACTTACCTGACTATTCTGGGAAAGGGTGTCCAAATATTGATGAACAATAGCTCTCACTGTGTTCTTTCTGTCTTTATAACCCTTGAACAATTTATTAATCTAGCTAATCTTATTAGCAGTGACAAAATGTCTATTTAAAGCCAATAATTAAATTAAACATTCTCCATTTTGTCCAATGAGCCACTGTAACCAGCAAACCACACAGATGTCTAGATGTCTTTTTCAAAAGACTCTCAATGTCCCTGTACATAAACTCTGATACCAAATATTAACACACACACACACACACACAAATTAATTAAAGGAAAGTAACATCTTTGGCAATGATTGGTGACATTGAACTTCAAGATTGTCTTTTTTTCCTTCTTTCCTTTTTCTGGTCTCGTTTTTATCTTTTCTGCCACCCAGCTCAAAATCCTATGAATTTACCCCCTTCTCCCAATAAAACTCTTCTCAAAAAATGATTTCTTTTGATGTTCAGTTTACATAACTGACAAGTTTTCAAGTGTAATTTTTGCTACTGCTAAGGGAAACCTTCTTAATGAGGACATAGTGTCAGACTAGCAGGCAGCAGTGTCCCTCAAATCACATCTTCTTCTGAGGCAAATGTTTCTCAACAAGTGGTCCACAAGCTCCGCCTTGAAAACTTATGTAAATACATATTGTCTTATTTTTATTTATTTATTTTTTGCAGTTTTTGGCTGGTGCTGGGTTTGAACCCACCACCTCCAGTACATGGGGCTGGCGCCCTATTCCTTGAGCCACAGGCACTGCCCGCAAATGCATACTCTCTATGTCCACCATAAGGATGTTGATACATTAGGTCTGGGGTAATGCTCAGTAACTCTAAAACCCGCTAAAGCTTAAGAATAAAATGTTTAAGCATTGAGAGCGTGGAGCTTGCCGTGTATAGACAGGGCTCCGCTCTATCTGTTGTGTCATGCTGAGCAAGTTAATCTTCATGACGCACATTTTGCTCCTCTGCAAGGTCAAAGTAATGACCTCTTTTCCATCAGAGTGTTGTGATGAAACAATATATGTCAAATGTCAAATCAGTTAGAACTCTTACTTGCAAATGAATGAAAACTCAGCTAGCTCACATAAGGGAAAGGTCAGTAGAAAATCTGGCTTTAGGTAACACTTTATCCATAACTGACTGGAATCTTTTTTCCGGTCTTCATTTCTCATCTCTGACTTGTGGCATGTTGGCTTCATTCTCAGATTGGCTATTTTTTGTAATTAGAAGATAGCTGCAGAAAGGTGAAACATGGCATCTTTCTAGGTTCAAATTTTAGAGGAAAAAGAAATCTTGTTCTCCCTAATTGGGCTGTCTGAAAACATCTGTCTGTTGGAAGGCACTCCTGCATCAGTCCCCTGCCCTTCAGACACTTTGCTAAGTATGACAAGAATGTGAGGCACTGACTGGTGACTGTTCTTTACCTGGATTATTTCTCAAGGTTGTGTTTGCAGAAAGCAATCTTTAGCAATCAGGTAATATCTTTTTTGACAACAAAGACAAGGTTTGATTATTGCTTGCTATAAAATAGTAGTTTCCCACAAATGAGTGTTCCTCAGGTATGACACAAATCCATTGCTACACATCCACCTGGGCTCATGCTGCATTGCCCCCATGAGGATTGGAGGCAGAGGGAACTAAGAAAAATCATGTTGTTTTCTGGCTGTGCCGTTAGTAATAAAGTCCTTTGTCTCTGTCCCAGGAGTCTTGTGTCTTCTACTAGCATTTATAAAGCAGCAACAGACTAGTTTGTAAGTAGGGTAAATAAAATTCCAGATCATGATAGTATCTATCCCTGAACTCACTAGCATTCCCTGGGGAATGTGAGTGGCTGAACCTGAGTGGTATAATCCATCCTTGGAGTAGGATTATACCCAATTTTACCCAGAAGTAGGAGGGGAAGGGCAGAGGGAGAATGAGATGCAATCCCTCGGAGTAGGTAATGAATGGTATGTTGCGTGGAATATAATGCAATAAACCAAGCACCATCGACAACTGCCTACAAACATATATAAACATATATGTCAAGAAATCAATAAAAAATGGCAGTTACTATTCATTACTATTACTATTCTGCAAGAGGAAGTACTGAATTGAGGTGATTTGGGTTTTATTTTACTTTTTGGTTTTAAAACTTTTTTATTATGGTAAAAATATATAGCAATATTTACTAATTTAACTATTTTTAGGTGTCTAATTCAGTGGCATTTAGTATACTTGCACTGTTATGAAATTGTCACCACTATCCATCTTCATGCCAAAGTGAAACTCCATAACTGTTAGACAACAACTCCACGTTCTTTCTTTCCTTGCAGCCCCTTGTAACTACAACTCTGCTTTCTGAATTTGACTATTCTAGGTACCTCATTTAAGTAAAATCATAAAATATTTATCTTTCTTTGTCTGGCTTGTTTCTTTTGCATAATACAGTCAAAGTTCATAGAGTATCATGTGTCAATATTTGTTTCTTTTTCAGCTCAATAATATTCTATGGTAAGTATATACCTCATATCAAAATTGAGTACATAGGATTCATGCTTCTCCATTCTTGTGATGCTTTACTAAGAATAATGTCTTCCACGTCCATCCAGGTTAATATGAAGGATGTAAAGTCTCCATTTTTTTTAATAGCTGAATAGTATTCCATGGTATACATATACCACAGCTTGTTAATCCATTCCTGGGTTGGTGGGCATTTAGGCTGTTTCCACATTTTGGCGATTGTAAATTGAGCTGCAATAAACAGTCTAGTACAAGTGTCCTTATGATAAAAGGATTTCTTTCCTTCTGGGTAGATGCCCAGTAATGGGATTGCAGGATCAAATGGGAGGTCTAGCTTGAGTGCTTTGAGGTTTCTCCATACTTCCTTCCAGAAAGGTTGTACTAGTTTGCAGTCCCACCAGCAGTGTAAAAGTGTTCCCTTCTCTCCACATCCACGCCAGCATCTGCAGTTTTGAGATTTTGTGATGTGGGCCATTCTCACTGGGGTTAGATGATATCTCAGGGTTGTTTTGATTTGCATTTCTCTAATATATAGAGATGATGAACATTTTTTCATGTGTTTGTTAGCCATTCGTCTGTCGTCTTTAGAGAAAGTTCTATTCATGTCTCTTATACAATTAGGCAAGACAAGGAAATAAAGGGAATCCAAATGGGAGCAGAGGAGGTCAAACTCTCCCTCTTTGCTGACGACATGATCTTATACTTAGAGAACCCCAAAGACTCAACCACAAGACTCCTAGAAGTCATCAAAAAATACAGTAATGTTTCAGGATATAAAATCAATGTCCACAAGTCAGTAGCCTTTGTGTACACTAGTAACAGTCAAGATGAGAAGCTAATTAAGGACACAACTCCCTTCACCATAGTCTCAAAGAAAATGAAATACCTAGGAATATACCTAATGAAGGAGGTAAAGGACCTCTATAAAGAAAACTATGAAATCCTCAGAAAGGAAATAGCAGAGGATATTAACAAATGGAAGAACATACCATGCTCATGGATGGGAAGAATCAACATTGTTAAAATGTCTATACTTTCCAAAGCAATCTACCTATGCAATGCCATTCCTATCAAATACTAACATCGTACTTTCAAGATTTGGAAAAAATGATTCTGCGTTTTGTATGGAACCGGAAAAAAACCCGTATAGCTAAGGCAGTTCTCTGTAACAAAAATAAAGCTGGGGGCATCAGCATACCAGATTTTAGTCGGCAAGTATATACCACGTTAAAAAAAATCTAGTCATTGGCTCATAGGCATTTTGGCTATTGTAAGTAATGCTGCAATAACATGGGTGTACTTATATCTGCTCAAGGCTTGGCTTTCAAATCTTTTAGATATGTATCCAGGAGTGGTATTTTTTAATTTTTTAAACTTTTTATAGAAATGTACAGAAGGGTACACACATAAGGGTCCAGACTAATGAACCATCTTTAAGCCAACACACTCACTAATCAGAAGGCAGATCAAAAGGCCAGACCTGCTTGGTGTGATGGCTCATGCCTCTATTCTCAGCACTTTTGGAAGTCAAGGTAGAGGGATCACCTGAGGCCAGGAGATTGAAGTTGCAGTGAGCTATGATGATGCCACTGAGCTTTAGTCCAGGTGACGGAGAAAAGACCCCATCTTAAAAAATAAAAAGGTGATTTATATTTTGAAATGCTTCTACATGATCTAGTTATATAATTAATGGGATAGCATTGGACTTACTAATAAGCAGAATTTTACCTCGTGTCTTTGCATGTGACTATATCTGAGAAAAAAATATTTTTATTTATGCAATATACTTTTCTATGATAAAGGTTACTAGTGACATTATTTATTTGGGAAATTCATAATCTCTCCTGAATTTTAAGAGGATTTTGATCTACAGACTGACAGATTCCATAATCTTCCTGTGCATTAGTTTCTACATCTTTAAAATGAGATTAGCCACTAATCCATATTAGTAACAATTTCTTACATTCTCATAAGATTAATGACATTATTTAAACATATTTAAAAATAAGGCAATAAAGCCATTTTAATTGTTACAGCATAGTGTTCATCATAGAGAAGAGGGCTTTGAGACTAGAAACATATAAACCAAGCCCAGAGTGATATATACAAAAGTTTGGCACAGCCAGGTGTGAAGTTATATTTTACTTAACATCATCAGCAACTGGAAGAAGTTTGCTTTAGTTTTAGATGATAGAAATAAGGTAGCCCACCACAGCCAGAGTCAATGATTAGTAAAATAACATCCAAATAATGTTCCTTCTTTTTTAGTTTGGCTCACACGTTTACTGTGCCATACATTGGGGGCCTGAAATACCATTTGTGAAGAGAACCAATTCTCATGAATTAGACTGACAGTTTCAGTTCCCTTCAGATTTCATAGCTGCTACATAAAACTGTCAGTAACCAGACTTTAAAATATAACAGCAGGGTAGACAGGGAAGAAAAGAGAAGAAACATTTACTCAGTACCCACTTTGTGAGTGACACGTTTTGCTAGGTGCTTTACATGTTATCTCATTTGGTCTTCCCCAAGATTCCTATGAGCTAGAAATCCTTCTTTCTTTTACAAGCAAGGAGTAGGGAGAGGGTGAGAGAGAGAAAAAAACTTATTCCGAATGTTAAAGCCGGTAGGTGGCAGAACCAGGACAGGAAAGCAGACCTATTTGACTCCAAGAACCATGATCCTTCTATCAATTAAAGTCTTTTAAAATAGCATATAGATTTCATTCCACAAAATCCCTTAAAATAGAAAAAGTTTGACTATTGTTTCAGGATTCCCAAATCAGAGTGCCCCAAACCAAATTGTACCACCCTACTCATGGTCTGTGCCTAAAGGAGAAAAATGAAATAATTGGTAAATACTAAAGAAGCTAGATTTCCCACGGAGACAAGCCAGATTGCTTATGAGAAACACCAAGGTCACTGCTAAGTCAAATATGCCCATTTCAAGAAGGTGGAATTGCCCTCACAAGGCTGCCCCTTACATGCCCCTCCCTCTACCCGGGTACAGTGATTTAGTAAGTAGGATGAGGAATCAGAATACATGGTTCAGAATCTTGGCTTTGAAAATCTTTTACTGTGTCACCAGGGGCAGTTTCTTTATTTACTCACGTCTCATACCTCTTAACTTAAAAATGAGAATGAAAATGATTTCTCACCAATAATATTAGCAAAGCAACATTTAAGACCCTTCAGCATTTTTACACATTTTAACGATCATTTTCATTTATATAACTATGACAGAGATAGTTCAAGAACCTTGAAACTACAAACATCGCTTCCTTTTTACTTATGTAGGTACAGTGAATATATTCTAAGTATTTATGAATTAAGCAATTTTAAAATATTAAAGTTATTATCAGATACTATTATTTTGATGGCTAAGTAGGACACAACCTTGGAGTATAAAAAACCAAAATTATAAATGAACAACATTTATTTGGCCCCATAAACTACTATGAATAGAACAATCGCCAAAATGTGCAAACAACCTTTTAAATGCCCCGCAACCCAGGAATGGATTAACAAGCTGTAGTATATATACACCATGGAATACTATTCAGCCATTAAAAAATATGGAGACTTTATAGCCTTTGTATTAACCTGGATGGAAGTGGAAGACATTATTCTTAGTAAAGCTTCATAAGAATGGAGAAGCATGAATCCTATGTATTCAATTTTGATATGAGGACAATTAATGACCTGGTGGGGGTTTGGGGGAAGGGGAGAGCAGAGAGAAAGAGAAAGGAGGGAGGGGCTGGGGGAAAGGAAGAGCAGAGAGAGGGAAGGGAGGGTGCGGTCTTGGTGTGCGATACACCTTTTGGGGGCAAGGCACAATTGTAAGAGGGACTTTACCTAACAAATGCAATCAGTGTAACCTGGTTTCTTGTACCCTCAATGAATCCCCAACAACAACAACAACAACAACAAAAAGACAGATCTGAAATCATTTGTAACAAGTAGGGACTCCCCTGCCCACACTTGAACTAGTAAGTTGTTTTGCTGTAGCCACAGTGTAATTCGAAAGCATTAAACTAAATCATTTTTTTCTGACACTCTTCCTAAGAAGTTATACTTTTTATCAGAATGCCAATTAAATAGAATCATTGAATTATTCAAGTGAATGTGGAGTTTGGCCCAGGAAAGAGGAGAAACACCGGAAAAGATAATACTCAAATATTAAAAACTGGCATCACAAAACCATAAAACAACTTACTTTCTTGTAAATTCCTCTTGTGAATTATCTCACTGAAGCCACAAGCAGATAAAGGAACAAGCAAACAATGATGTAAATAGGCAAAAAACAACTCAACTTCACACAGCTGTGGACCCTTTCACATTGGGGTCTGCTGAATTTCTCTTCAGTGAGCACTACCTCACCTGCCTCACCTCATCTTATTTGTAAGCAGGGGTCCTCAAACTTTTTAAACAGGGGGCCAGTTCACTGTCCCTCAGACCATTGGAGGGCTGGACTATAGTTTTAAAAAAATAACTATGAACAAATTCCTATGCACACTGCACATATCTTATTTTGAGGTAAAAAAACAAAATGGGAACAAGTATAATCACACCGTTGCATGTGGCCTGCCGGCCATAGTTCGAGGACCAGAATAAAACTGATGACTGCATCAATATCTCTGAAAGTTTGACTTTTTTCCCTGTGATAGCATCTTCTCCAAAGTGAGAGTCTCTAGGATCATCACGAACAACAGTTACATTCCACTTCAATGCTGAGATAAAACTGACCCCACTCTACATTCAACATATATTTATATACATTCATATGAATTCATATACATTCAACATATATTCATATTTCCCTTTCATTTTTCTAACAAAAGCACAGAAAAGATCACAGGTTAAGGATGTGGCAAGTTGAGGGGTAAGTCCTTGTAAAAATGACTAGCCATGAGGAGGGTGGAAGGTCAACCAGGATCTGCTTGGGCAAGACACAATTTTTACTCTCATTTCCTAAAGCACAGATGGCAGGAGGCTGATTGCTCAGTTGTTTTCCATTAGTCTATAAATTCCTCCGGGGCCATTTCCTCGGTGTCTAGCACACCATCTAACACAGAGTCAGGTGGCAGTACACAGGAGGTAGGAGAGGGAACTGGAGCTCATTCACATAACTACCAGCTGTGTGACTTCAAGTCAACCAATGGCTTCATTTGGTCACCTTAGCTTTAGTTTCCTCATCTGTCAAATGGGGAAAATAATAGCAATTCCATCATAGGGTTGCCATGAGGATTAAATAAGTTAATATTTGCAAAGCTTTTAGAACAATACTTGGCACATGGTGAGTTTTCTAAGCATTAAGCAAAATATCATTATATTAAATTGATAAATTGATAAGGCTAAGGCAGTACCTGGAAATCACTGTTGTTGGTCCTAGGACCATTGCCTGCTTCTTGAGAGTCTTTCTCCCTACATTTGAGCTACTTCACACTTACATGTTAACTATTTTTTCCAAAGTACAAGTTATTCATGACTTAAATGATTAGCTCCTTAATTCTCAGTGTGTTGACTTTTTAAGGGAAATAAAAATGATTCTTGGGTGGTGCGTGTGGCTCAAAGGAGTAGGGCGCTGGCCAGCCCCAAATACTGGAGGTGGCAGGTTCAAACCTGGCCCTGGCCAAAAACTGCAAAAAAAAAAGATTCTCTAATATAGCTGCATATCAAACATGCCTAGGGAATCTTTTAAGAACATAAAATCCTAATGCCCAGCTTTAGAAAGTCTTGAAAATGAGGCCAAGGTATCCCTGTTTAAATAAGGTTTCCATAAAATTCTGATATAGGCAGTTCCACTAACAGTTATTCGGGGAACTTCAACTACAGAAGATTTAAAAGGCCTCACAAAGAAAAATACTGACATTTTTAGTGAAGGAATTTTGGGTGCTGTGCTTAGACAACTGGTGACAGAAGTATCTTTTGCAGTATGGGTTTTCCTTTGGCTGTTAAATTCACACCATGACCCCATCAGAGTTGCTTGGTACCCTGAAGGTTCTTCAGAAGTCTTCCCATACATTTCCCAAGTACAAGAGTATTTGTTGCCAACATCTCTTTCACTGGCATCATTTTCAAGGATAAAATAAAACATTTATTCTGATCTTCTTCCTCTTTGATACTCTTCTTGCAAATACTTCTCTTCAAGAGAATCAGACTTATTAAATGAGTCTTTCAACAGGCCCTTGGGCCTTGGTTCATGCTCCATGGGTTATTTGAAATTAAATGAGTATAAAATACACTTAACCTTAACCTCTTCTGCATCTTTTTTTTCTGCATCTTTGTGATTATCACAAGCAACATAAGAATACATTTACAAAGTGTTTTGAGATCCCTATGCAACAGGGGGTTGTGTTTCTTGGCTATTTCAGTTCATTAACTGTTGTAAATAACAGAATATGCTGAGGGCTGAGGGAGTTGTGGTAGTGACCAGTGAGATCAGTATGGTGGCAATGACAATAGCTGTGATTATCTCCTTCATCCTTATTATGACCTTCTGGCTGTGCAGCTGTAGTCAAAGCAGCTTCAAAGGAATGGCTTATTAGCATTCAGATGAGAAACCAAAGAGTCTCACTGGATTATTTAAGGCCATGATGAAAATAATGAAATAGGGGACTAATGACTTGGAAAAATATCAAATGACATATGAGTATGAAGAAGAGTATAGGGTTTATATTAATATATCAGGACAATATTTAGCCTATGTATAAAAGTACAGTAGTTCAATATCAAAGAATACCTCAAATGGATGTAGTGTGGCATTTGTTTCCCTTAGGCTGCATAAAACTAGAAAAGTAAACATTGACCAATAACGTGGAACATAAGACATTTCGCAAAGGTCTCTTGAGGAGTAAGAAAATCCTTTTTATTTGGCCAAAAGTGTTAAAGAAGGAAAACCAATGTTCACGAGACCAAGCTTACTTAATTTATTTCTTATAGACCTTAGTAATATATAATAAAGTATCTTTATAGTGGGAACAATTTTTTTTTTTTTTTTTTACAAAAGTCAGACTTCTTTACTCCAATTTACTATCATATTTTATCTCCACTTGAAGTTTACTTCCAAGTTAGGAAACAGGTGTTTTAGTATTATATCCAGTAGGTTAAAAACCTCAAATAATATTATTGAGCCATAAAAAATGATAGTGATTTTGTTATCATTTGTAACAACCTGGTTGGAATTGGACACCATTTTCCTAAGCAAAATGTAGCAAGCATGATAAAACAAACAACATATATACTCACACAAAATGAAACTGGTAGAGTAACACCTACAAGCTCACATGAGAGAAAAATCCCAATGAAATTCAAGTGCAGGGGGAAAGGGATGGGTAAAGTCTCACCCAATGGGTACATTGCACAGGTATATTTCATACTTCCTGGGTAAAGGACACACCTGCAACTCAGACTTTAATCTTCCAAAAGCAAACTATGTACCCTAATTGTATGTACTCCCCCCCCCATTAATCTGAAAATAAAGGTCAACCGTGGCTTCTAGCCTCAAAAAATATTATTCAAAATTAAGGATTAGAGATAACATGTTTCTAAATATCTTGATTCTGCTTGTTTCAAGGACTTCTCAATACTTTTTTTTCTTCTTATTTTTATTTCAGATTAATATGAGGGTACAATTAGGTTACATTGTTTGCATTTTGCATTTCTCAGGCAAACTCCAGTGCACAACAACTAAAGGAAACAACCTTCAGAATGGGAGAAGTTATTTGCACCCAAGAATCTGACAAAGAGCTGATAACAAAAATCTACAGAGAACTCAAACAAATCAATAAGAAAAGAGCAAACAATCCCATTTATAAATGCACCCTGATGTTTTCTTTCACAAGCCTCTTAAATTTTAGGCAGGAAATTTGCAATTATGATTCTTAAGTTAATATTCTTGCTTGAAAGAACTGTGTTTAATTTATTTTATCACTAGAATGATGTACTATTTGTGGATTAACATCCCGGGACAAGTAATATTGATAAAGAATAGTTTTCACAATAGAAAATGTGTTTTTCTTTTACCTTGGGATTTACCCTTTTATTAATCCAGGATGAGTCATCATTCAAATTGGCCAGGAAAGCCCCATCTTTGTTGTTAAAGTTTGAATATAATTTGTCCATGCTTATAATTTCACAGTTGGCGATTTGGGGCATGAACATGAGAAAGAATTAAAAAATATTAATCTATCACATATTTAGGAAGATATTTAGCAATGCTGGGTGCCACTATATTTACTAAGTAAATTCTTTATAGGATCTGATTTTTACAAGAGCACATGCATCTTCAAGTTATTATGAAAGTTGCTCTAAATTTCATAAATTGTATAGCTAATGGTTGACAGATTTTTGGTTGATTTACTCATTAATTGAAAAATGATCATGTTAAAAATCTACCTATTTTCCTAGATTTCTACTTCAAATTTATTTTACATGTCAGTGTCCAAAGTTTAAAAAAAGGATTTACCAAATATATAAACAAAAGAAAGTATTAGCATAATTATTGAAAAATAAGTCCTTTTACACTAAACAATGTCATAAGAAAGTAATTTAGAATTATGTTTAAATAAGTCTTAACATAGTACATATTTAAGTTCAAATCTTAACATTTACGTTTAATTCTGAGGTAGACAAAATTGCACTTGGGTGCATTGATCTGCAATTTAATTAGAGGCATCCCTTTTTTAACTACTGTTATTACTAACTTAACTACTGTTACCGCCTTTAAAAGAGCTTTTCTTTTTTAAGGATGTTTCTTGGCCCATAAATGGTAAGGGCTGCAATTCCTAGGTTAATCTCTATTTAAAATCAGAGATTGAAGTAAATGCAGTAGTTTCCAAAACTTTATTGGATTCTAGGTCTTCTTTGATTCAAATTCAAAATAAATAAGGTCTTATTTTGTGAACAAATGACGTTTTCATCCATATGACATCAAATATTTTGACAAACATGGAAATGCAATGAAAAATTGTTTTAGTGAATAAATAATGCTTGTTAACATATAAACCAATGTTAATCTAATTCACACAAGAAATGTTTTCAATTCCCCACAGCCTAGAACAAGGCAAACTAGTTCCTATTTTCATGGAATTTATATTCTAATGGGGCAAGACAGACAATAAACAAATACGGTAAGTATAAATACACATATTATGAGCTATGACAAAGATAAAACAGGTGATGTGAAATAATGTTCCAAAGAGACAAAGTGTGAGTAGACAGAAAATGCCTGTCCAAAGTCATTTAGAGTCAGTCTTAAATGACATGGAGGAGATTGCCCTAGAAATATCAGAGGGAATGGGACTTCCTAGCTGAGGACATAATACATACATGGGAATGATGTATTTCAGGAACAAACTGGAGACTGAGCAGAAGAAGGTGAGCCAGGAAAAGAGACATGGCCAGCAAGGAAGGAAGAAAATCTGGAGAAAAGTATTGCTATAAAGAGAACTAGGTAACTGCATGAAATGCCCATGACAAATCTAGTAAGATAAGCAAAGTCAGGCGATCATTAAATTTGACAGAATGTAGGTTGTTGCTGACCTAATGTTGCACAATTTTGGAAAAGTAGAGGGGTGAAAGCCAACTGGAGTCATCTAAAGGAAGAATGAAATGGAAAGAAAATGGAGACAATAACGTTGTCAACACTTCTGATAAGTTTTTCTCCAAAAGGAAGCTGAGCAACATAGCAGGAGCTGGAAGAAAACAAAATCAAGGACACATGTTTGTGCTAGTAGGAATAATTGTACTTTCATATGTGCTCTTCCTCACTCTCCAAAATAAGATTGTGTCACAATTTTCATATCTCCTCAAACTGCCAACCTTTATCCTAAGATGCAAATCAGCTTCTGTGCCCCAGTTTTGGATGTGAAGAGAATAATTTGGTCATGGATACAGGTAATCCTTGGGGTTTGACAGTGAAGTTGGTGTCTCTATCCCTTTGTGCTTCCATGTTACTTCTCCTCCATCCTTGAAACACTCAGAGTTCCTTCAGGAAGTCATGCTTTCCTTGCTCAGCTGCCCACGTAGGATAAGAAATACTGGGATAACTCAAGTTAAAGTATTTTGGGGAAAGTAAAATGGAGGAAAAGAAGAGCAAGAGTGGTAATTTTTTTTTAAGTGTGTTGTCACAATGATGTAATATGAAACGTCAGCTGAACAAGGAAATAAGAGGAAAAAATAGGAGATATCATAAATAATGAACAAGAGTAAAGATTGATGCTTTGGAGAACTTGATAAGATTGAAGCACAGCTGGAGGGGGAATGAGAGAGACAGATGGGCAGTAAGGTTGAAGAATCGGTAAAATTGCAGGAGCCATACAGTTGTCAGTGGTGACAAAGTCAAGGGCATACATGGGAGAGAGTAGCTGTTCTTTGGTCGTGAAAAAGGACACTGCAGGTGAGGGAGGTTAAGGACGCGAAGGCCAAGGTGTTGGATGAGTTTTTCACAGAATATTGAAGTCACCAATAAGAATAACAGATACGATAGTGGAGAAGATGACAGACATTCACATAAATAAATCTCTGAATAAGAGGAAGGGGCCAGGAGGTTAGGAGATGTCAGCTACAAGAAGGGCTGTATAGAGATGTCAGCTACAAGAAGGCTGTATATATCTTCAAGGAAGTCTGAATGTTTCAATGATAGAGGAAAGAAGTGATATGGAAACAAAAAACAATAGAGACACCAACTTCACTGTCAAACCCCAAGGATTATCTGCATCCATGACCACATTATTCTCTTCACATCCAGATCATCTGTGCTGTGTGGTCAACTCAAAATCGATTCCATCAACTGTCATAGCTAGAGAGGGGTAGTATTTCATTTGAGTTTCACTCTCTTATCTCATTTTTATTCTATTACATAAAGATATTTAACCTTGCTCACAGGGGTACTCTAGAGATTAATTAGCTGTTATATCTAAAGTATTTGAAATTGTTATACATTCCATTCCATTATTTATTTTAAGATTTGCCTTATACGAAATAAATTTTGACATAGTAGGGTATTGCATTAGGGGAGACAGAATTGTGATATCATGACTACGAAAGAAAAGAGGAGGAAAAAGCTATATTCTGTAGGTAATAAGAATGCACACTCACCCTCTTCTTTTCCCTCTCATGCTGAAAA
Source organism: Nycticebus coucang (assembly GCF_027406575.1). NCBI lineage: Eukaryota > Metazoa > Chordata > Mammalia > Primates > Lorisidae > Nycticebus > Nycticebus coucang. The sequence continues at coordinate 16,632,997 of NC_069785.1, read as the reverse complement.
CATAACAATTTAACGCTAAAGAACTGATCTTCCCTTTGGCTGAGTGAAGCTAATAATGCAAAGTAATGAGCATATCTGGGGTACAATTAGCAGGAGCAATTTACAATACACATGTTTTCCAGTTCTTTTGACAAATGCATTGGTTTTGTTGGCACCCCATGATAGATTCATTCCTATCTGCCTTTTTTATATTGTATCTCACAAGGAAGATAAGCAGAAAACATATTATACAACACAACAGTTTGTTTTTTCATTTCACATTCATGATTACTCAAGTCAAAAATGACATATGATTCAAACCAGTCATATACGTCTGTGCCTGACAGAGCCCATTTTTCATCTTGCAAGTCTGTTACAGCTTCTGTAGCAGGTGTTGTGAATCTCAGACAGGTGAAATCCACTCCTACACTCACTCTTCAGGTCTGACATTCTTAGTGTTTCATGGGACCAGCAATAAAGGTAGCAGTTAGTTTTGATTTCCTATTTTCTAAAATTTTTCTAAATCATGGAAGTCTTTAGCTTACTTCTGAACTCTAAGCTTGGCAAAATTATTTTAATGTAGTGGGTTTTTCCCCTTTGATTAGAGCCTGGTTACCTGCCCACTTTGCTGTCCTTTGCTCCGCCTCTTTCCTCTGCATACCTTTGATCCTATTGGATCACAGCAGTATGGGAGCAGTTCCGGGACACCAAATGATGGCTCACATTTCTACCATCCTGCTGCTTGGAATGCTTCTACCTTCTTCAGCCACCTGAAACCTTTTAGCCCACCCTATAAGAGTCAACTAAAGCATCACCTTCTTTGTGACCCTTTCCCAGTCTACCCAATTCTCTTCCACAGTTAGTCATTCCTTCTCTTCTTTAGATGTGCGTTTGAACAACTGCCAGTTGTTAGGGTGGCCATATAATATACCATCCAAACCAGGACACTCTTGAGTATAAAGAGGTGTACAGTCAATGATGACACTGGGACGTCAGGCATGCACTGTGACTTTTCTGACTAAGCAAGGTGTGCAATCACCTGAACTATAGCCCTTACGTTGTTTTGCAGAAACATCCTCCCACTACAACCAGCCTAGGAGGGTAAGGCTGAATTCTTATGCCTCATGAAAGAGTCAGTGGTATTTAAATACTTAGTGGATCACCCTAGCCCACTATTTGTTTGCTTCAAATCCCCACTCATGTGATCTGAATGGAGCTAAACCCACCTGCCTCTATGCTATGCGGGAGGCACATGACTCAAGATCATCCTCAGTCATGGGCCAACATTGCTCAGTCATTGATTTGATCTGCACATGTTGTTCCAATTAGATCCAATCTTGTGAATTTTATTCCCAAGAGACAGGTAAGCCCAGTTTCCACTTTGGTTGTTATACCACAAGGCTAGAACTGACAGAGGACCCCTCACTCTAAGGAGAGATACTCATGAGAACGAAGCCAACGTTGAACCAAAGAAAACCAACTCACAGATACTCCAGAATGCCACTGGAACAATTGTATTTAGGAGATTATTGGATAAAAATTCACCTCTTCTTGACTAAAGCTAGATTTTTTTCTAATTGATAGTTTTGAGTTATAGGAACCCATGCATTCTCTTTTTGCTGAAGTCAGTTTGCATTGTGTTTCTGTCCTTCGCAGAAAAAAAAATTATCTTCATACTGAAATGATGAGCCCTGGTCCACAGGAGATGCTTGATTAATATGGTCAGTCCTTTGTATCTGTGGGTTCCTCATTTATGGATTCAACCGATTATGTATTAAAAATATTCAGGAAAATAAATGATGGTTATGTCCATACTGAACATGTACGGACATTTTTTATTTGTCATTGTTCCTAAAACAATGAAGTATAACAGCTACTCACATAACATTTACATTATATTAGGTATTACAAATACTCTGGAAATGATTTGAAGCATACGGGAGGATGTGCTGAGGTTATAGGCAAATGCTACACCATTTTATATGAAGAACTTGAGCGTCCAAGGATTTTGGAATCCAAGGGTGTTCTGAAACCAATACTTTATGGATACCAATGCACATGTTGAGTGAATGGGATAAGCCGTTCCTTGGGTGTGGTCTCAGGACCAGGAGTGACTAGGAGTAACTCTCCTACTGCGGCTCTTAAGAGCCCGTCTCCAAGTTACCTCTGATCACTCTGAAGTCCTCTGCCACAGCGCTACTTTTTTTCTAGGGCAGCACTGGGCAGTCAGCACAGGCTCTGATTTCTGTGCCTTTCTATTTAAAGGCAATTTTGCCATTGGTGACTTGGTAGCAACTTGGGGACAGCTGGGGAGGTAAAGCAGGTGTTATTTCCAGCTGATGCTTACAGAAGTAATTGAGAACATGAACTCTACCATCAGGATGAAAATCATCTTCTCTCTAGCCATTTCTCCCACTTTCTCTTACCAAGACAAAGAAACTTTTGACTTCAACTACTTTAACTGTCCAAGCACACAAACACCTCAGACTGCCAAGTTGGGCTAACTTGCCCAATAACCACAGCTCTCAGAGTTCCTCTAACCTAAGAGGACTTGTATGAACATATATAGAATGAGAAAATATTTTAGGGGCTTCAGATATCAAGGCCTTTATGGTAGGGAGGATATGGAATTGTCATAATCATTAAGGAAACAGCCCCTGTGTGGGATTAAAACTCACCTGAAGACCTAATGTGCTTAGCACCACAGTGAACACAAATACACAAATTATTTCATTTATTAGTCTATCCATTCATTCTAAATGGTGGAGGAAATGAACCGGAGTGGAGCTGCCTGGAATAATTCAACTTGAGAACCTAGATGTCAAATGCATCCTCTGAGAGATGGGTGGGATGGGGGTGGAGCATAAAGGATATAATTTTGATTAAATAGGTATAAACATCCATTTGGAATAATTATATGTGGTAAATTGTTAGATAAAAATTCACCTCTTCTATTTCCCTGAACTAAGCACTAAATATTGTTATCATTAATACATGTATGGAAGATGAAAGGTTAATGTCACCCCTTCAGTTATTTAACTAACTTGATTTTAATGACCCATTTAGGTATCAAGAATTTTGGGGCTGCATTCCAGAGGCCAAAGGACAATTTCTCTTCCTACATGACATACATTAGCTCATGGGATTATTGATCCCCTGTGCCCTAAACCCACTCTCCATATAGTAATTTTTTTTTTTTTTTTTTTGCAGTTTTTGGCTGGGGCTGGGTTTGAACCTGCCACCTCTGGCATATGGGGCCAGCGCCCTACTCCATTGAGCCACAGGTGCCACCAGTTGAGTAATTTTTTTAACAGCATAAGTTAGATCATGTAATTCCATAGCATACAAGACTCCACTGGACTTTCATTTACTTAGAATAAAATCCACCAAATGTTCAAAAGAAAATTACCATATAATCCAGCAATCCTACTTCTTATCCAGAAAAAGAGTATTTATATAAAGGCATTGAAATCAGGAACTCAAAGAAATATAAGCAATGCTATGTTCACTGCAGCACCATTCACAACAGCCAAGATGTGGAAACAACTAAATGTCAATCAACAGATAAGTAAATAAAGAAAATGTGATATGTACATGCAGCAGAATACTACTAAGTCTTAAAAGAAAAAAAGACGTTCTACAATATGGAGCAACAAGGATGCATCTTGAGGACATTATACTAAATGAAATAAGCAAGTTACAGAAAGATAAATATTACATAATTCCACTTACGTGAGTTGTCTAAAAGAGACACATTCATAAAATTATAGACTGAAATGGTAGTTGCCTGGGATTGAGGGGGAGGAGAAAATAGAGGGTACTAATTGATGGGCATAAAGTTTCAGTTACATCTTAGCAAAAAGTAAAATAATTAAAAAGTAAATAAAATAAACATAAAATGCAAACAAGGTATCTCCCATGCAGTCAGGTCCTTTCTCTCTAGTTTGAAAGGTTATGCTATCTTAGGCTGTGCATTTGGAGGAGCGAGGGATCAATGGGTGTTTTAACCCAAGTATCACCTCCCTTTCCATTAGGAGACTGACCTTCTCAACTGTTGTTATGTGTCAAGGTGGTATATGTCCTTCCCAATTTGGAATCTATGGGCTATATTTTAGAGATGCTTGAGCTTTTGGTATAGCTAGATATGGAGTTTTGATTTGTCATTTGTTTGTTTTAATATTATCAGTCAGCCAACAACTGTGCACAAAACTCCCCTCTGGATGAAGAAACGTACTAAATCTTGAAGAGAAAAGAAAAAAAAAATGTTTCTCTGCTTTAGTTCCTATGAGCTCAAAACTTATTCACTGGGTTGGAGACAAAAAGACATGTCTTGATGTTCCTTTTGTCTATTTTATGCCCTATTCCCTCACACGAAGATTATTGCCTCCCTTGATTCTTCCTGTCTTAGGTGGAGTATAGGCTAAGCTACTGAAAGAGAGAGACTTGTAGACATAGAGTGTCCAATCTGATAGAAGCTGATTCATCCCAGGTGTAATAGTCCAGAGGCAGGAGTTCCAGGGTGGTGCGTGCACAGTGGCTTTGCCCAAGAGCCATCCAGAGACCCAGGCTTGTTTCACCTAGTGTTTCTACCATTTTCTAGGGTGTACCTTCATATTCAAAGACTGGTCAACTCCACACATGAGTTTTAGACTTCATAAAGTAGATATTAAGACTCTCATACACAATTTTGTTTTATGTAAGTGTCATAGATATGACAATATCATCCAGTTCCTTTCCATTTATGGGCACCCAGAGGATTATATTTATTCACTCCTAAGGTTAGACTTGTGTGACTAGTTTGGAGCCATGTGGCATGAGTCCCTTCTGTGCTGCTGTTTTAATTGTGGCTCCTGACTCTCCAGACACAAAACACATTGCTGATGTGGGATGCTACAAGCTCGAAGCTCACAGGAATCCTGAGCCAACACATAGAAGACAGCTGCCCGAGAGGGTCATCTGGGCATGCAGCAGATTTTTGTGAGTTGGAAATGAATTTTGGTGGTTTATTCCACAACATAACCTATTCTACTTGGGCTATTATAGCAGATGAAGTGAAAATTGTACACATTAATTCTGCCCACAGTTTGTCACTGAGACACAGTCTTGTGGATACACCTGATTCAAGGGCTACCTGGGCTGTTTATTACTATGGAAACAGAGGAGATGAGCCGGGGCTGAGGAGGGGTGGGTGGTGGAATTAGTGGTCTGCCTCACTTCCTCGCTCAGCATCACTGTGCTTGGAATGCCTTCCTCTCACTCCTCAGTCGGGGCGTGTCCCACTCATCTACCAAGCACAGCCTCCCGCAAACTTCTTGGCTCTGTTTCTCTCTCTTCTGTCTTCTAATTGCTCTGCACTTACAATCCTTTGTTAGGTGGATCATTCAAAAGGGTTATGAACTACCTTCCCACCTCCAAGCATTGTGCCAGATGTGGGATATGTAGGGCAGCATAATCTCCAACTTCCAGAGCTCGCAGCTTCCCCCTGCCTGGCACAATGCCTTACCCAAATCACATAGTTAATAAAGAATCCTTGACTGAGCATGCGACTATGCCAGCATGTAGGTAAATGGTGAGGGGCAGAGCACTACTGGCAGATGAGAGAAAAGGAAAAGTTTGAGGTAGGCTGTAGATGCAGGAGAGCAGGGACTGTACCGCTCTCGGGTGCTGCCGTCTCCCGTGCTCATTGTGGGCCTAGAACAGAGTGGGTGTGTAAGCTGAGGAGGCCTCAGGAAGGCCTGGAAAGGGCAGAGAGGGAGGGAGACATTCTGGAGAACAGCAAGGGCCTGACAGCTGTGAGGGTGTCCTGAGGGATCTTAGGACGTCAGGTTGGGCAAGCTTGTGGGGTGGGGGGACCAGATTTCGCAAAGTTTACTCATGGATTCTGAGGACTTCATGTGCCAGAGAATGTGAAGCATAAGCTGGGTTTTGTTATTTTTTTTTTTTTTTTTAAAGTCTGTAGAAAGACTATGCTGGTTTGCTGAGTGGATTTGGATATAAAAGAGTCAACAAGAAGTCTAAGGTAACACTGTGGTGATGAAAGCCCAGACTGGGACAGAATGAGGAACCTGGAAAGAAAAGAGCCAATCTCATGGACATTTCAAAGGGAGAATTGATAGGAATTGATGACATGGAATACATAGTCATTACAAAAGTTTTAGGATACGCAAATACAAAGAAACAAAATCCGCATGGATGGAAATAAATGAAGCCCTTCCAGCAACACTGATGAGCTGAGCAAGTTGAAACTTGCCTGGGTGAATCAGGAAGGATGGCATGGTGTAAGGGTATATGGGGGTGGGGATAGTTGAAAAAGAGCCATTGTGTGTCTCAGTGGGAATGCAAGTTGTACCATAAAGAGATAAATGCCCTTTATAAAAGCAACCTGTGAAGAGTTTGACCTGAGACACGCTGCACAGTCATCTCCCCATTATCTGTCACCCATGGGGCTTGGTAGATTCCAGATCAGTGTAGTTTCCAGATGCTGGAGAGTTGCTAGTAACACTCCTACTATACCACACCGTGAACTCCATATTGACTTGATATTAATACTGAAATACACTACTTAAGAGCAAATTAAGACAAATAAAGGCAAACTTCACTTACCGTAGCACGGTTTTACTGTATTATAAAACAGCTTTGTAAATGCAGAGTCCAATTTTAGTTAAATGGCAGTCGATACACTTTTCAACTTCACTACCATATATTTTTAACTTCAAGTAACACACATTAAAGCTTAAAATTGTTACAGAAAACACATGGGAGCTGCGAGAGTGATGCACAAAGCGTGGGCCTACTGACGGCGTGGAGCACCAAGTTTATACTCTGGGGTGTGTGTGTGTGTGTCTACGTTGTGTGCCAGTTGCTTGAGTTCCAGATAATGGAGAGTTTACTGCATTTGCTACAGCAAGAGTACAACTATGTGGGGATGTTGAGCAGGTAGCTAAGGCCCAGAGAGTAGATTTTGCCAGTAATGAAGATAACTGGGAAGCCACATTGTGTAACTTGCACAGACTTCTGCTCAGCTTTAACATTTTCCAGAATATGTGAAGATAAACACAATAGGCTCCCAACACAACCATTAATTGCCTTGCCCTCTCATGGACACTCTCCCTGTGGGTGGAACCTCTGGCACATCTGTATGGGGCAAAGGAAAAGAAGATGCCAGGTCATCTGGAGTAAGACCAGGGTAGATTATGGCCGGAGGGATGGGGAGTGGCAGAATGAACGCATCCTAGAAAAAAATGTGAGGCTGAAAAGCACAGAGCCCCAGAGCAGAGGTACCAAGGCAATGTCTATAGAGCATCGCAGGTGAAGGAAATGTGTGTATGTGTGCAGATCTGGGAAAATACTAGCCTGGCCACCTGGAGAGGAAGGCCTGGCCATGAGTGCTATCTCACCCGCCGCCTCACCTGCCACCCACAGTTCTGGCACAGCTGCCTACAGGCAAACTCCATGAAAGTACAGGACTACCTTCATCTTTGGAGACCCGGAAATATCAGCCTTCTTCTCATTCAGTTCCCATTGCGATCTGTAGTCTGTCTTTGGGTTCAAGAAATAAGGAAGGTAAGGATGGCAGAAAGATGATACAAATGGGATATCCAGAAGTGAATGGTAACTAACAGTGGAGGTTTGGGGGAGCACAAAAGAACCACAGATGTGTAAATTATTTTTCAAGTTAATTTGTATGATCTCCATTTTTTCTGCCCTTTGGATCACAAACTTGCTGTATAGCAGTCAGGATTGGTGTCACTGGCTGAAGCCCCTAGAATCATATAGCTCCAGAGACCTTTGAGCAGAGAAGCCGGAGTGCCCAGGGACGCCATCCTCATCACACCACAGGTGGAGGGCTGTTGGATAGGTCCTATGAGCAGGCAGTTTTATCTCTGATAGTAGAGCCTATTGCCATCTGTCCTCTAGCTTAGGACTCAATGATAGCCTTAGATTACCCTACCTCTACACCCCCACCCTGCATCATGACACCTCAAGAAATCATACTTTTCAGGCCAGAATTCCTGCTGCTTTGAGCTGTCAGGATATGACCGTGGTCTTCAGAGGGGAGGACATTTGCCAGGATGGGTGGAGGGGGTGGAGTTGGAAGGGTACTGGGAGAAACAGAGTCCATCTGGATGTTGTATTTATAGATGTCTTTGTAAGAAAAGAAATGGTCTGGGAGGAAGAGTGCCTCAGTTCTTAACAAGTGGGAGGGTAGGTGTGGGTGCACAGAAAGTTAGACTTTCAGGAACACAGATCAGAGAACTTTGTTTCCCACTTGTCTGTGTGAACACGTATGTACCATGAAGTAAAAAACTGTATGTCTATAAGGTCTTCAGAAGCCTTTTTAGTAACAATGCATAATAGAGCCACTAAATTATTTTTAAGGGTTTAAAACTGTTAAAACTTGGTTTTACAGCATAAAAATAAATGGCCATTTAAACAAATTTAAATTAGCCATTTCTGCCTAATTATAAATTATTTAGAAAACATCTGTTGCCAGCTTGCAATGTAAAGGCAATTTGTATTCAACTTCAGCAGCATGGAGTGAGTTGAGAGATATCTAAGTAAGGGAAGAAGAGATTTCAGAGAATTGGTTTGGGTTGAAGGTAACTGGAGACGAGATTTTGGAGGAGGTAGTATTTAACCTAGAATTTCTGGTATGGACACATTTCAGTGCACCAACTAGTAGTAATTGGCATCCCAGGTAGAGGATTATGTGCTAAAATCATGGAGCTAAAATAAAGCAGAACAGTGAGTAACTCAGTTTGGAAAAAGCATGGGGTACAATGTGGGAGGAGTGTGGACAAACCTGATAAGGTCTGGGAGGGCTGTGAGCCAGGCCAAGGAGCGTGGGCTTCACGGAATGGGAGCCTGGCAGCCTTTGAGCAGCAGATTTGGGTGGTAGAGCAGTGTGTGAGGAGGGTAAGTCTGACAGCCGCTGGGGTAGAGAGATAACCAGGAGAAGAGAGATGAGGAGTAAATGGAAAAGATCAAGATCATGAAATTTCTCTTTGTGCTGGTGGTTAGGATAGGGCAGACTTAAAGGATGTGTAACCCAAAAGGAAGATCAATGCAGAGAGGAAAATTAAAGGTAAAAATGAGACTAAATTATTTTCTAGGATTTAAAACTTTTGACTATTTAGTTCAAATGAGGGAGGGAAGTGTCAAGACCGTAAGTGAGTTAGCCAACATACCCACACCTACTCTAAGTTCAAAAAGGGGTGGGGAGGTTACGGTACATTTCAAAATTGCTGAAAGAGTAGATTTTAAATATTCTCATCATAAAAAATGGTAGGTAGGTAAGATAATGGATATATTAACTAGATTGATAAAAGCTTTCTACAGTTCATACATATATCAAAACATCACATTGTACCCCACAAATATATGCAATTATTATTCATCAATTAAAAATATAATTATTTAATTAATTTTTTTAAAGGTGCATGAGAAGTACAAAGGAAGGTGCTGATGTCTGACAGTGAGGATTTCCCAGCATTGGCCCCATCTCCTGTGTCACCTGCCAAGCACAGCAGAAAAGTGAATAGAAAGTTTTAATTCTGACTCGGTTTTCACATAAACCTGAAAAGTTCAGTCAAATGTGACTCAGTCTTAAGAAAATGAAATTTTACTCCCTACAAAACTCCTTGGTTTCCTACTTTTTCAAGGAGAAGGACTTCTTTTCATTTTGATTTTTATTTATTTAATTGTTTATTTGTTTGAGACAGAATCTGTCACTCTGGTACCCAGGCAAGAGTGCCATGGTGTCAGCCTAGCTCACAGCAGCCTCAAACTCCTGGGCTCAAGTGATTCTCTTGCCTCAACCTCCCAAGTAGCTGGGACTATAGGTCCATACCACAACGCCCCCAAGTACTTTTTTTTTCTTTCTTTTTCTGAGACAGAATCTCACTTTGTCACCCTTGGTAGAGTGCTGTGGTGTCACAGCTCACAGCAACCTCAAACTCTTGGGCTCAAAGAGATTCTTTTGCCTCAGCCTCCCTGGTAGCTGGGATTACAGGTGCCTACTACAATACCCAGCTATTTTTTGAGACAGGGTCTTGCTCTTGCTCAGGCTGGTCTAGAACTCTTGAGTTCAGGTAATCCACCTTCCTCAGCCTCTCAGAGTGCTAGGATTATTGGTGTGAGCCAAAGCGCCTGGCAATAATTTTTCTATTTTTAGTAGAGACAGGATCTTGCTCATGCTCAGGCTGTTCTCAAATTCCTGAGCTCAAGTGATCCACCTCCCTCTGCCTCCCAAAGTGCTAGGATTACAGGTGTGAGCCAATGTACCCAACCAGAAAACTTCTTTTTGAAGAAAGGCACCTTGTGAGATGAGTATGATAACTGTCTCAATAATTCTGCAGGCCAGCTCAAGAATGATCATAGATACTGCAGCTATCCTCCTGCAGTTTCATAGGGACTTTGTGAGGTAGTGTGCATAAAATTTTTGTCTTTCGAAAGCTGCTGTGTCTATTAAAAACTGCTGTGTGATTAGTATAACATATCAGAATAATCTATACTAATCAGAATAATTAGTATAACATTATCAGAACAATAATCAGAATAATTTGAATGTATATTGGACCAGCTTATAATAACAACTTAAAGAAACATTATTTGGTATATCATTTTAAGAGCTTCCTATATATGTTAATGAAGGGAGTGTAGGCTGCACTGGTAATAATGGTGTCTGCCAAAGTGACACCCTTAATACTCTTGATATACCTACAGTTACAGCACTAAAGAGTATATTGGGGATTGTTCACGGAATAAACTAGTTACTGCCTTCTGAGACATAGTGATTCCAGAAGAGCTTGCCTATTGTGGTGGATCATTTCAAGGACACACTCTTATCCTAGGCTTTGAGAAGGAGACTTCCTGGACACATTTAAGAATCTACCCATCCCAGTCCCTTTGACTCAATCATATATGCAGCCAGTTCTGCCATTTAAAAAAGAGAGAAGGTAGGAATTGGGAAGGGAAGTCTTTATCGAACAAAGATGAGTATATGTATACCAGTTCCCATCCCATCACACCTCATGTCATGAAACAGGTCACTGTAGCATGCTTAGCAAAAGGACGAAAAGATGTTCAGCTTAAGACCATTGTTTGCTATTCTCAGATACATCAAAATGCTTTTGTGTCCAAAGTTGTGGACAAGTAGACTTGTATTCTGATTCTCAGGACTCTTCGATTATGTTCATTGGTTTATAATGGCATTAATAAGACTTCCTAAAATGCTGGGTGGGTGTGGTCTGAGTGGTTAATAAATATCATGATAAAGGTGTTTCATGGCTACTGACCTCAATATACTAAGACAGTTGATGAGTGTTTACTCCAGGAAACAGTCATAAGTCTTCATACTCATTTCTCTTAACATTCTTATGAACTAGTTAACATTACCTCTATTTTATAGATAAGGCTAAAATCGTGTACAATATTTTCTAAGTGAACCACTAATAAGATCCAAGTATGTGCAAATAGAAATTTCTTAATTTTTTTCAGTAACAGAACTCAATTCTTGAGTTCCACTTCTGCTTAATATTGGTATGTCCAGGTAAACTCAATTCCTTCTAATTTTCTTAGTGCTGCCTGGTTGACTATTCACTTGAGGATTCTCTTCTTCTCAATTCTTCACTTATCCATGGGATGATCCATATTTTAGGAAGTTTATGTATTGCCCTGACATTATTGTCCTGACACTGGAGGATAGATGCCAAGTTCCAGGTTCATGACCACTAGTTCTATCCAACCTTGTTTATAAGATTTTTTTTTTTTTGGCTGTCTGTATCAGTGGCTGTAAGTTTCAAGTTCTTTTTTGAGTTTTATGTGTTTATTCAGGTTATTCTGTATTATGATAACTCCCATACCATGATTTTTTCCAGATCTACAAGCAAATTCTCAGCCAAATAAAATTTTAGCTTCTCTCCTGCACCCATCTGTAACCCTTCACTGAGGTCTCTCCCTCAGACACAGCTACTCTATGGTATCAGTCACATGTGAGATTCCAGTTTCTCTAAAAAGTTTTCAGTCTCCCTGGGCCATGGCTGAAAAACTACTTCCAATTCTCTTTATTTTCATCATCCCCTAATCTGTTCACAGTTTCCATCACCACTTTCCCCCTCCCCTCCCAGGGCTTGTGCTGGTGAGAAAGTGACCAAATCTTGTGCACACTTAGGACACCCACCTATATTTATCTCTATTGTACTTCTACACATCTTTTTCTCTCTCACTGAGAGAATTCTATTTTATATTATGAATTATTATACTTTTCAAATCTGTCCTTTGAAAAGGCCTAGACACAATGAGTGGTCCTATAGCCATGCAATCTTTAGAAATATCACCTTCTTTAAAAAAAAAAAACACACAACATACAGCTTCTTGGAGAAATGGCTAATTTCATATCTGGGGCAGAAGCAGTACATATTGACCCTGGAATATCTTGTAAGACCACATGGCAGGAAAATTATCAAAAGATACTAGGGTCATGTCAAAAGGACTCCAGAGTCAACTTAGGAATATTCCACTGGTCAAAAATGAGATAGTTTGAGCTTCAAAAAGGTTAAAAATGGCAATTTATGGAAATCTACCAAATATGTTTAATTTCATGGATTTATATGGATTAATATGAAGATATTTAAATTATATTTTCAATATAATTTGAAAATATAATTGGTCATTTTTGAGGATGGTAGGAAACAAATTTATTATATTTAAAATGAAGTAAATATAAGGAGCTAATCAAGCCTTTATTCTGCCTTTTTTATATGGACTGTACAGTTTGATAACTCACTAGTAGATGAGAGATGAGGGAAAGTATCTCTTTGTAAAATTTTCCAGCTAACAAATTACAACAAAATATTAGCAGGTCATCACATTGTAACCCCAATGAATTAATTTATTTAAGCATTGAGCCCTAATGGCTGCTAACAAAGAAAGAGAGAGAAAGAAAGAAAAGAGGGAGGGAGAAAGGAGAGAGAGAAGGAAAGAAGAAAGGGAGGAAGAAAAATTATGTGCATCTTGATGAAAAATAAACCACCACAGTCAAAGAGACAGTAAGTGACTCTGGTCAAGCCTTTGCACCGAACTGCCAAGTTACCAGGATATACAGGGGACAGAGGAGAATGTTGAATTTCATCATAAGTATGAAATCAGCAAAATTCAGACTGAAAGCTTTATAGGTCAAAGGCCCAAAATGATTTAATGTATTATATAAATTGTAAGAAAAACAATGAGATGAAAGTTGAGTATATTCATTGATTAAGAGACTTGAAAAATATTAGGATAAAAATATGTAGGGCATATATGGCATAATTATGAGACATCTACCTGATATAAAAAATGAAAGAACAAGATCTCTGTGAATGATATAAAAGGATTTCCAAGATATATTTTTAAGTGAAATAAGCAAAGTACAAAAGAGTTCCACATTGTAGGAGGGAGTAGGGATGAAGAAGAAGAGAGGAGTGGCATTTCTCTGTATACACTTTTTTTTTTTTGAGACAAAGTCTCACTCAATTGCCCAGGCTATAGTGGCATGGCATCATGCTAACTCACAGCAGCCTCAGACTCCTGGGCTCAAGTAATCCTCCTGCCTCAGCCTCTCAAGTAGCTGGGGCTACAGGTACTCGCCCCAGCAGCTGGCTAATTTTTCCATTAATAGTAAAGACAGTGTCTCTTTCTTGCTCAGGTTGTCTTGAACTCCTGATTTCAAATGATGCTCTTGCTTTGGCCTCCCAGATTATTAGGATTACAGGTGTGAGCCACCACCCCTGGCTTACGTACAGTTTTTTGTATAATCCTGACATTTAGAACCATGTTAATGATCCATATTCTCAAAAAAGAGAAAATAGAATAAAACAAATAAGTATTGAGAAGAATAAAAATGTTTACAACATGAAAATAATGCTGAGGCAGAAGGGAAGAATTATATGCAAGTAACTTTAGGATATTGGGTATTGACTAGATACTTTATAGCTAAAATTCAAAAGAACCATATAAAATATTATGCATTAAAGGTTTTTTTGACAGTGATATAGGTTAGAAATTCTGAAACTACTCTCTATGTATTTTAGGGTTGAGTAAATAAGTAAATATATAATATATATTATGTAATATATACACATACAATTCATACATACATAGATGCCAAGTTTTTCATTGTTGGAAAGAGTTACAAAGAAGGAAATGGTGGAAGGCTGGAATAAATCCTTGTTAAAAAATATTTATTTATGTTTTTATTTTTGCCTCTAAACATTACACTGTAAGATAAAATAAATTCTGAGTGTAGGTAGGACTGAGATTGTAAATACCAGTATGAACTCACAGATGATACAGAAATGGACTTAGATATGTACATGTTTTTACCTTTTTAGTGGACAGAGCTAGGAGATGAAGATTATATATGTAATTTATAACATTATATAGATAATAAATATATAATTTATAATAATGTTTTATTATAAATTATAAATTGTTAAAATATGTTAAACATTATATATAATTGCATATATATGTTACACAAAATATGTTATATAAATATTATCACTATATATGATATATAATATTATGTATGCTTGACTCTTGAACAACATTGGTTACATAGGTTTGAACGATGTGGGACTACAGGTGCCTGTCCCAACATCTGGCTAATTTTATACATTATATGTGGATTTGCAAAATATTTTGGAGTTTTAAAAAAACTCACAGATACATTGCATATCCCAGAAATACTGAAAAAAATAAGAAAAAGGTATGTCATAAATGCATAAAAAAATGCATGTAGATATTAGTTTATTTTATCATTTACTATTATGAAATATACACAAATCTGTTATAAATAGTTAAAATTTATCAAAAATTACATATACAACTACTTACAGGCCATATGTTGTGCCATTCACAGTACAAAGACATATAAATAAACATACAGATGCAGTATTACATCATAATTTCATAAAATTAACTAAAATAATACTGTACTACTATAATAATTTTATAGCCACCTTCTGTTGCTATTGAAGTAAGCTAAAGTATTGTGAGTATCCACTTAAAACACTTGTGTGAGGCTAATAATCTCCACATGAGCAGTTGTCTCCCCAGCAAATTGCTTATTGTAGTACAAAGCTGTCTTTCATATAGTTTTCATTATGTTTAATACAATACTGTAAGCCTTGAATAACACCCTGAGGCCCAAACAAAGTGCCACTAGTGAGGCTGGAGTGTTCCTGAGAAGCAAAGAAAAGTAGTAACCTTACAAGACAAAGTCCAATTGCTTTATATGTACCATAGATTGAGGTCTGCAGCTGCAGTTACCTGCCATTTCATGAAAAATAAATTCAGCAGCAGGACAATTATAGAAAAAAAAAAAAAAAAAGAAAAGAAAACTTGTGAAGCCATTGATGCTGCTATGCCAGCAGGCCTTTTTTTGCACTTTCTGCAAAAAAAAAAAAAAAAAAAAAATCCCTTTTTATCTTGTCCTGAAAATGCAGCTTTTATGTGGGTGCAAGATGGCTGCAAGAAAGACACACCTATAATCTCTAATACAGGGTTTCCATAAAGTTCATGTGCAACTTAAAATATATTTTAATCACACACAAACTTTATAGATACCCCATATAATTCAAGAAACAGCAAAGTCAGTGTGCACAAAAATCAACTCAAAATGGACCTAAAATTATGAAACTACTAGAAGAAAGTACTGAGGAAGTACTAAAGGGCATTAATCTTGGCAATGACTTTTTAGGTAAGACAAAAAAGCAAAATAGACAAATGGGATTACATCAAGCTAAAGAGGCAAATTGCAAAGGAAAGAATAAATGAAGTGAAGAGACGACCCACAGATTGGGAGAAAATATTTGCAAACTATCCACCCTATAAGGGATTAATAACCAAAATATATAAAGAACTCAAACAATTCAATTGCAAAATGATGATGATGATGATGATAGTAGTAATAATAATAATCTGACTTAAAAGTGAAAAAAATACCTGACTAGATATTTCTCAAAAGAAGACATATGTATGGCCAACAGGTATATGAAAAAATACTCAACATTACTAACCATCAGGAAAATAAAAATCAAACCCACAATGAGATAATATTTTATTCCATTTAGAATGGCTATTATCAAAAAGACAAAAAATAACAAATATTGGCCAGGATGTGGAAAAAGGGGAATGCTCATACACTGCTGGTGGGAATTTAAGGTAGTACAGCCATTACAGAAATAATATAAAGGCTCTTTAAATAGTTACAAGTAGAATACAATATGATCCTGTAGTCCCACTGGTAGGTACGTATCCAAAAGAAGGAAAATCCGTTTGTTAAAGAGATATCTGGTCCCCCACATTTACTCCAGCGCAGTTCACAATAGCCAAGACATGAAATCACTTCAGTGTCCATCAACAGATGAATAAAGGAAATGTAGTGTATATACATGGTAGAATATTATTCATTCATTAAAAAAAATGAAATCCTGTCATATGAAACAAGATGGATAGAACTGGAGGTCATTATTCCTACCAAAATAAGCCAGGCACAGAGAGACAAATATTGCATGTTCTCCCTCATATGCAGGAGTTAAAGTGAATCATGGAGGTAGCGTGTAGAATGGTGGTTACTAAAGGCTGGTAAGGGAAATAGGGAAGGGGAAATGAAGAGAAATTGGTCAAAGGGTATAAAATACAATTACATAAAAGGAATAAGTTCTAGCATTCAATAGCATAACAGAGAAATTATAGCTAATGATAATTTATATTATATTTCAAAATAGCTCTAAGCATTGCAATGTTCCCAACATAAAGAAAAGAGTAGTCTTTAATGTGATGAACAGCCCAATGACCACGATTTGCTCACTACACATTGTACACATGTATCCAAATATCATGTGAACCCCACAAATATGTATAACTATGAGATATCAATTAAAAAAGCAAAAAAAAAAAAAAAAGGAAAGATAAAGTAGTCATTACATGACAAAGCAAAAGGAAGGTGAAGGATCTAAAAAATTTAATCCCAGCAAAGGATGGTTTGATAATTTTAGAATGAAATTTTGCTTAAAAGATCTCAAGTTAAGAGGACAAGCAGTTTCTGCTGACCAAAGGGCACAGATGAGTTTCCAGACAGACACCATTAATAATGTCAAACAAATGGATAAACATCAACCAGCTTATGCACTGGTAGAATCAACATCATTAAAATGGCCATACTACCTGAAGAGATTTACAGATTTCATGGAATTACATAAAAATTTCAACACCATGTCTTATGGGTCTAGAAAAAACAATTCTAAGCTTTATTGGGAACCAGAAAGGAGCCCTAATAGGCAAAACAATGTTAAGCAAAAAGAATAAATTTGGAGCCATCACATTACTTGTCTTCAAATTATACTACAAGGCTATCATAATCAAAACAGCATGGTATTTGTATCAAAGTAGAGATATAATTAATAGAACTAAATAGAGAACCCCCAAATAAAACCATTTGCCCACAACCCACTGATTTTTGACAAGGAAGACAATAACATGTACTGGAGAGAGAAAGCCTCATTCAATAAATAATGCTAGGAAAACAGGATAGCCACATGAAAAAGAATGAAATAGGACCCAATCTCTTGTCATATACAAAAATTAAGTTAAGATGAATAAAAGACTTAAATGTAAGACATGAAACCATGAAAGTTCTAGAAGAAAACATGGGTAAACTCTTCTAGACATTGACCTATGTAGAGAATTTATACAATTTATACTTCAAAGCCAAATACTTTCTTATGGCAATAGGAAAAATAAATAAATAGGACTTAATGAAATTAATTACTTCTGCACAGCAAAAGAAATAAAGGGTATATAGACAACTAACAGAATGGGAGAAAATATTCACAAACTACACCTCCAATAAAGGACTGATATCAGAATCTACCAAGAACTCCAACCAGCAAGGACAAAAAAACAAAACACACACACACACACACACATTGAAAAGTGGGCAAAATACATTCACAGAAGTTTTTCAAAAGAACAGACAAATAGCCAAAAAACATTTGAAAAAATTTTCATCATCACTAATCATCAGAGAAATGCAAATTGAAATAACAATGAGATACAACCTTATCACTGTCAGAATGGACATTAGTAAAAAGTCAAAAACAATAAATGCTGGCTTAGATGCAGAGATAATGGAATGCTTGAGGGCTGGGCACGGTGGCTCGCACCTATAATTCTAGCATTCTGGGAGGCTGAGGTGGGTAAAGTGCCTGAGATCACAGGTTCAAGACCACCTGAGCAAAAGTGAGACCCTGTCTCTAAAACAATAGCCCAGGGTTGTGGCAGGTGCCTACAGTCCCAGCTACTTGGGAGGCTGAGACAAGAGAATCACTTGACCCCAAATGTTCAAGGTTGCTGTGAGCTGTGACCCACATGGCACTCTAGGGAGGGCAATAAAGTGAGATTCTGTCTCAAACAAAAAAAAAAAAAAAAGAAGAAGAAGAAGAAGAAGAAGAAAGAAAGAAAGGAAAGGAAAGAAAAGAAAGGAATGCTTATCCATTGTTGGTGAGATGCAAATTAGTACAACTTCTATGGAAAAGAGGATGGAGATTCTTCAAAGAAATGTAAAAACAATGTAAAAAAAATGACTCCCCATTCAATCCATCAATCCCACTATTGGGAAAAGAAAAAGGGTCATTTTATCAGAAAGCCACCTGCACTTGAATGCTTCTTGAGCACTAGTCACAATTGCAAGGATGGGGAATCAACCTGTGTGCCCATCAGTTGATGAGTGGATGAAGAAAATGTGGTATATACACACCATGGAGTACTACTCAGCCATAAAAGAGAATGAAATAATGCCTTCTACGGCAACTTGGATGGAACTGGAGACCATCATCCCAAGTGAAGTGTCTCAGGAGTAGAAATGCAGCTCATGCACTCCCTAATAACTGGCAACTAAATGGTGGGCAGACGTGAGCACAGAGAAATGTAAAGGACATTGGAAACCCAGGAGAGGGGAAAATGGAAGGAGGGTGAGGGATAAAAACTTACCTAGCAGGTACAAGAAATCTGTTCTGGTGACGGGCACACTAAAAGCACTGACTTAAGCATTACCCAAGGTATCCATGTAACAGAAACATTTATACCCCCTTAATATTTTGAAGTAAACAAACAAAAAGAAAATTATTGAGGAGAAAAGATATCTGCCTGAACATGTTTTTAATGTAGATAAAAGGGCCCTGTTCTTGGCAAATGCCAGGAAGGGCATTTATTAGTAATATGGAGAAGGGGTCACCAGTATTTAAGAAAGGAAGGGATAGGCTAATTCTACTGTTTTGTGCAAATGCAGTTGGATTTATGATCAGGACTGCCCTTATCTATAAAGCTGCTTACTCATGAGTCTTGAAGGGAAAAGATAAATCACTAGTGGCTATTTTGGTCGTACAATAAGAAAGTCTGGACGAGAATTCTTTTTCTAGACTGGTTCCATCAAATCTTTGTCCCTGAAATCAGGAAGTTAGGATTCCTTTTTCAAGTTCAGTTGGTATTGGACAAAGCCCCTAGCCACCCAGAACCCATGATTTTCACACCACAGGTGTTATGCTGGTCTACTTGCCTGAAAACACAATGTTTAAAATAACTCAGGCTCTAGTTGAATATTATATTATATATGGTGACATGCTTAAAGATATTTTACAAATAATGTGATCTTCAAAAAACCCCTATAATTATAGAATGAACAGTCCATTCTCCTGAACTGATAATTTTCTAGTTATGAATTAATAATCATTCAGTTTGGCTGAGTAGAAATACCTGTAATATTCCAGTAAAATATTTAACATTGAGCAGTGTAACCTCACAAGGTATTCTCCGATGTGAATTAGCTGTTAAATGTATCTCTAGGTAGCTAAAAGAATTTTACTTACAGTGGGGATATTTCATCTAGTCAGTTGCCTTTTGGAAAATATCTGTTAAAGCAAGCTTTTTTTTTTTTAACTTAATATCGATGAGTTTTTTTTTTTTCTTTTTGGCAAGAATGGATACTAGAAGCAGTTAATTTTCAAAAGCCTCTTCCAATTGCTATGATAAAACCCATAGTAAACTTATATTAGCACACATTATATTTTCCACTGCCTTGAATATGGCACAAAAGTGCCCATTCAATCCTTCCAAATAAGTATTAGAAATTTGAGATATAAGTTAAGAATCAGGGTGATGTGGAATGTAAGTGTCTTGGCACAGTAACTGAGAGAATGCCATGTTAACCAGTGTGATGAAAGTGTGTCAAACAGTCTGTGAAGCCAGTGAATGATGCCCCATGATCATATCAATGTACACAGCTATGATTTAATAAAAAATGAAACAAAACAAAACTCTATGTGCCAGGCACTGAGGTGACAGGATAAGAGACCATTAGATCCTATCTTGGAGTTAGGACTATGCTAAAATTGTCTTCAATTTTGGGCCCAAAATATAGATGGGAGGGGGGGTTACCAGATACAGGGAAGGGAGCAGGTTGTTCTAGAGAATTTTTTTATAGGACAGTTTGTTTTTTAAAGTACAAGAATATGCATAGATACAGCAAGGGTAAGTTATGTTAAGAATTCGATATCTCTTGATTATCTTTTCCTTTCCCTTTCTACATGATTCAGTGAAAAAGACATTAAGTGAGGCGAAGCACAGTCAGTGTTCATGCCAGTAGAACGGGGAGCCATGGTGATGAAGAATGAAATGTTGGAGTCTGAGTGGGGAACAGAAAGTGGCCCAGATGGTGGCCAGTCCCATGTCTAAGCCCCAGCAGGGACAGGAGTACTTTCACTAGGACAGGGCTGTGTGGGATCAGTGCCTAAGTGCTACAAAGAAGACATCCTCAAGGGAGGCAGTAAGTGAACAAGTGGAACCAGGAGACTGAGACTAGTATTATCGATAATAGTGTGAGTTATGGTTTTTAATATACATGCATAGACAGGTAAGAGGGACATAGAGAAATGTAGATATAAGCATGTATATACATTGTAAATTTACATATATGTGTATTTACCCCCCCCAAACACACATATACATCCCCTTAACTCTTTTCATTGAGAAGATACCTAAGAATGACAATAACTTAAAAGCAATGAGCCCACCCAGTGTCCAGAGTATGTTTTCTGAGATTCTATGTTTTTAGAGATTCTTAGACTCAAGCAGGGAAAATACAAAATGAGTCTGGTTTATCTTCTTATGCCAAAAAGCAAAGAACTACTCAATATATCAGCAGGACACAGGAGACAACTTGAAGTGGATAACACTGCCCAAGTCTAAGATAATTTGAATACCAAAATAAATGATAGTAACTTATTGAATAAAATAGAAACCCATAAATCCATATCAATAAAACTAAGTTAAAAGTTTTATGAGGAATAGTATACTTACATGGTCTCCAACTACCTCCTCACAAAAATACTTATTAATTACAAAGAAAGTGTTTACAGCTGAGATGTTCAAACGATACCACCTTAATTGAGCAATCAAAGTTAATATCACGAGTAATGTGAACATTGGAAATTATATGCCAGCTGCTAGAATCACTCTCTACAATATTCCAGCCAAAGATGCAGAACCTGAATGAGGAAACAAACCCTATTTTAAGAACATACCATGAAAAATAAATGGCCTAGTATCTTCAAAACTGCTGCCATCACAGAAGTCAAGAAAAAACTACTTCCAAACGGTGGAGGACCAAAAAAACTTGGTATCTACATTCAGCACATGGGTGGAACTTCTAGCTGGCTGAATGAGTTTCTCTGAAAAGTCTATTCCTCCACAAAATCAAGGAGGAACTTGGAAAAAAGGAATAAACCTCCAAAAGGATGAAGAAATGAGAAAATGATAAGAGAATTAGTTTAGAGGAAGAACACTGACTCAAACTTCATATAGACTCTTAAGAGACCTTGCTTGGCTGGCCTAATTCTGACATGGAAATTTAGGGAAGAATTCACAGCCAGAAATCAATGGAAATTCCATGCAGTTTCTATGATATCATCATCATAGAATATGACAGCTCCATGTGTGCTATTGCCCCTGAAGACCTTCCAGAGAAATGAAATGTGGAAGTGAAATGTGGATATTGTGTGATTATCCTTCACACAATATCCTTCCAGCGATAAGAATGATCCTGAATCCATTTAGGCTGTATGTGTCTGTCTTAGTTTTTAAGAAAAGTTAAATAAAGTCTAAACAGTAAAAATACAATAAATTTGAAAAATAAAACAAAGCTTATAGAATATAAAGAAAGAAAATATTTTTGTACAACTCTGTGTTTATTTTACCAAAAAAGTAAAAAATTTTAAAAATTGAAAGTTTATAAAGTAACATGGTTAAAGTAAGCGAGGGTTAATTTATTACTGAAGAAAATTGTTTTTGTAGATTTAGTTAGCCTACGTGTACAGGGTACAGAAATGTCCTATAGGCCTTTACATGGACTCACTGTCACTCACTGACTCGCCCAGAGCAACGTCTAGTCCTAGAAGCCCCCATTCATGGGAAGTACCCTATCCAGGTGTACCACTTTTTATCTTTGATACTGTACATTTACAGTACCTTCCCTATGTTTAGATATATGAATACTTACCATTGTGTTAGCCTTGCCTACAATATCTAGTACAGTAACATCCTGCATAGATTTGTAGCTAGGTGAGTAGTAGACCACACCATTTAGGTTTGTGTAATGATGCTCACACAGTAATGAACTCACCTAAAGACTCATTTCTCAGAATGTAACCTGTTGTGAAGTGATGCATGACTGTGTATGCCACACATATACATATAACAGTTAAGTTCAGTTATAGATGAGACTATATATCAAGTTACATAAGAAAACACACTATAGTCTATTCAAAGAGTTACCTTCTCTACTGAGCAGTTATGTGCTTTGATATGAACTGAGATATGCTCTGACAAGTTGGGGGACATGGGGCAAACCACTTACTGTACCTACCTGATTTTTAGTTTTGCTTGTGAAATTATAATACTGAAAATTCCTTCAAATGTTGGTAATTCTAATTGAGTTTATTTACATGTAATTATTTAGAAACTTGTTTAGTATATGAAGCAAATTACCTATTACCTTATTCCTTTAATGTTATAATATCAAATATATATATATACACACACACACATATACAGGTGGCCATAAAGTTCGTGTGCCACGAACTTTAAAATAGCACACGAACTTTATGAACACCCTGTATATACACACATACACATATTTAGAATATGAATTTATAGATTGTGCTATTTTAACTTTTTAGTAGATTATTTTATTTGTCTCTTACTAATTTTAAGTCTGCTCTCCATTCAATATATCATACATTCACAAAGCTTCTTCCTGTTTTCATTCTTCCCCACTACGAATCTTGCTTTTATCTCTCTCCCATGCACTGATGCCCACACATCTACTTTTAAAGTCTCAGCAGACTAATAAAAGTGGGATATTTTCTAGGGACCTTGATTCCACTAGATAGTGACTTTTATTATGTCTCAATTATTTTTCAGAGGTATTTTTCATTTAGATCACTTTCTAATACCCTACATCACAACAGTATGGTAGATTTCCTTATCATTTATTTCTTATACTATGAATTCTTTTGGAAATCTATTGTGGCTCATGTAGACTCTTGTAAAACTGTAGCCATTCCCAGAGGAGGAAGTACTGTTACTGCACACACTGTCATCCAGAAGAAAAGGAAATGGTGTAGTACTTAAGTTTTTCCATGAATTAAAAAATGCACAAGAGCCTAGGAACTTTGGAGGAAACCCAGCTTACTTTTGCTTTAGTGCAGCCCAAAGATTGCAAATCAATACTTGGCATTAGCTTTTTAATTGAGAATTAACGTGACCATAACCGGAAGAGAGGATCAGAATCTTGATGTTTCAGAGAAGGCTATTTGCTTGGGAAGGTCACATTATACAGAAAGTCACAAACATTGGAAGGACTAGAAGGGTAAAACACAAATCATTTGTTTCCTTGGGCAAGGACACAGAGTAAAGACTTGGATTTGTGGTCAACTATAATTTGCTTCTAGAGCTACCAACTCTGGCAACACTACACTTTGGATTTATAGCAAAGCACACAAGTAGCAGTGACTTTGAAAACAAAGGATAAAAGAGCCAAAGAAAAAGTTGCCAGTTCTCAGAGATCGGTTCTCAATTTGAAGGAGTTAAGGACTTTCTCCTCACTCTAAAAGCAGCACAATTACCAGCATGCCCCTCGGTGGATCTCCTAAATAATTACTCCTCAAGGAAGTCAATGATATTTGAGTCTGGGTTATCAACAATCCTTTATTTATTTATTAATTTATTTTTGGCCAGGGAATTTCAAACCGATATATTCCCAGCCCGAAAAATGTAAGCAGATTTCCTTTCCATGTGGTAAAAAAAATATTTTTTGATTAATTGCATTGTTTTCTATTTGTTTCCAAGTCTTGAAAAGTTTGATCGCTTCTCCCAAAGCTCCAGAATAAACATCAGAAAATACCTCTCCCCAGTAGGACTCTGCCCCTCAGTACCACCCTGAAGCACATCCCGCTTCCATCTCAGGGAAGGAGTCTGCTGTTCTGATTTAGCTCATCAGTAATGTAGAGGGAATTTAGAGAAGGGGGTATTTCTGCAGGAAATACCCGCAAATAAGTTTTTCTCTGTTACCCTTTTCATCCAAAGTGAAAAACTCAGTTTACCAGAAGTGCCCCTGTCCCTGTTCCTCTATGTGTGGCCAGAGCCAAGAGAGGACCCTGCCAGCGAGGTGGCTTCTGTTTGGTCTGGAAAACCACAGTCCCCGACCTTCACACCACTGTTTGTGCAATGTGCAGAATTGGAGCTCAAAGCAGCGGCCTCAGCATCGCTCTCTATACCTGGGGGCGCCAAAGAGCCCTTGGGTGACTGGGAGGAAGGGCTCTTGTGAAAGCAGAGTTTGAAAAGTCCCAGCACGGTCATGGTCAGGACCACCAGCACCACTACTGCTACGCTCACGAGGATGAAGACCACGGTGGAGGAAGAGTCCAAAGCTTGGGGACTGGTAGAGAGAGCTGTGGGAGTCACGCTCCCTGAGGGGGTGATGGTGGCCTTTGACTTGACTTGAGGGGACATTTGAAGGGTAGACACAGTGCTCTGTGCTCCCCACTGAGGAATCTCAGGAATAGAGGTGGCTGAACTGCCTTGTGCAGGGACATGGGGTATCTCTCTTGGCTTCTCTGGGTCCCTAGGTGACGACTTTCTCTTCGGTATGGGGCTGGTTTCAGAGGCCGGCGGACTCTCGGTGGGCACTTTGGTCCCTCCAGGGGCTAGCTGTCTTTCCCCATTGGTCACGCAAGAGCGTCCGTCGTTCCCCGGCTCAAAGCCCTCAGCACATTCGCAGGCAAAGCCTCCCAAGTCGTCCAGGCAGTTAGGAAGCTCCGCGCATTTGCCAGCACGGAGGTACCTCCCAGGGCAGGGACAGAGCACCGCGCCCGAGGGGAGTCGGTCCCAGCGCACGCCGGTCTCGTCGGCAACGCAGGTAACTGAGATGGGTAGCTGCCCCGGGCAGAGCGCACTCACCTTGGTCCCAGGGGGACTGAAGTCCAGCGCCGCGCTGGAGAGTTGGAAGGGCGCGCGGTAGCTCAAATTAGAGGTGGCCCCTGGGCGGAGCGCGGGGCACAAGCCCTCAAACTGGTATTTGCACAGGTAGCCCTGGGCGCGCCGGTGGCATAGCATTTCCTTCCAGCCTGCGGCCTCGACCCCGCCAGTGACCTGGAGCGCCGCGCATCTCCGCGCGGTGCAGGAACGTTGGGGCTCCTCCACCCACTGCAGCGTGTTGTTGCTTTCAGACCCGCTGGCGTCGGAGGACGGCCAGGAGAAACCCCGCAAAGGCTGGTTCACCAGGGTGCAGTTGGAACGCTTGCGCTCCAGCGACACCCAGAACAGAAGGTCTTTGGAGCCTTCTCCCGGCCGTGGGCCTGCCAGCAGAAGCGCGAGCACAGCGCTCAGCTCGGTTCCCTCACGCACGCTGCTGAGCGCCCCGCCGCGCAGGGCGCAGGCCTCCTCGGCCGCAAGCCTCTTCATCGTCGCGTGGTGCAAACTGTAGCAGGCCCCCGAGGCCAAGCAGCTGGCGCGGTCGGCGGTGGGGTGCTCACCACCTCCCGGCTCGGGCCAGATCGCCTGCCAGAGGAGGCACAAGGCGAGCGCCCGCCTCATCTTGGAGGCCCGCGCCCACAAGAAGCCACTGCTCGCAACTATCTGTCCTGCTCGAGGGCGCCGAGCTGTCTCTGGAGCTCAGTCACCGCCCTCTAGAGCTGGCTGGCCCCACTCGGTCCCTTCTCCCCTCCCTTCTGCCCTCACTTTTGCAGGACCCCACCCTCCCGTCCACCGGGGAGAAGCCCCTGCCAGCTTTGCTTAGGCTGCGACAGGAAATGTGTCCTGAGCTCTGCCAGCTCAGTGCAAAGCCCTGATTTATTCTGAGGTAAGGAACACAGTTCGCACACAGTGGAAGGTCAAACACCCTGTTTAAAGCTGAAGAAAAAGAAAGTCGTGGGATGAGTGTTCCCTGCTCAGAGAATTTCAGGATCTCAGATCCCAGGACACGCTGGTGAACTCTGGAGAAAAGGAACTTGCTTATAAGCCCACTCCCTCCTCCTATTGTGTTTCTGTACCAAACAGCGGAATTGGCCTCAGAATAACTTGTAGAAGGCTCCAGTCTTCTGGAGGCCTGTGCCTGTGGAGCAGGGTGGGGGTGGGGGTGGGGAGAATGTGAGAAATCTTAACATCTCTCTTTTCCACCAGAGAAGCAGCTCAGATTCTTCCAGGGGCCCTGCTTCTCTGTTCTTGTCAAGAGATCTAGAGGGCCAATTGCTAGTCCAAGAATTTACAGTTCTTTGGAATATTTTAAATGGGAAATTCGGCTTCTTCTTCTTCTTCTTTTTTTTTTGCACTTTTTGGCCAGGGTCGGGTTTCAACCCACCACCTCTGGTATATGGGGCCCACACCCCATTTCTTGAGCCACAGGTGCCGCCGCGAAATTCGGCTTCTTTGGTCAGCACTTGACTTAAAAATGTTTCACTTCTTTGAAATGGACCATATTGGTTCATGCAGGAAAGGAAATGTATTCCTAGGCCTACATGAAAAATAATGGCCATTTATCTCTACTGTTCAGTTGCTAGGTTTCCTTATCACTCTATTTGGTTTATAAATTCTTTGAGCTTCTAGGTTCTATATAAATGAGTTTGTGGCCTTATTAATATATAAGAACAACTGTCCTATGTGTGATTTTGCCCTTGAACATTTTAATAGTATTTTATTGTATAATTGATGCCAATATTTAAAACAGTAAGTTGCAAAAGTCTCCCTTAAGGAACATGAGAGTTCAACATCCTTAAGAAATTAAAATATTTATTCCGTTAGTGCATATTATATACTGTAAAAATAAAATCCTGTGATTTGAAAAGTAGTTCAATTTCTTTGGAGTGTCAATGAATGTTCTAATATAAATCCTTCAGCTCAGTTGAAAGTGGAAAGGAATTAAAGGTGAGTAAAAGAAGGAAAGTTTAAAAAGTGCACTATGAAAGGATTTCATGTTAGCAGCTTAGATAATTTTACACTATTTTAGGAAATATGTCACTTATGTCTCTTAGCTCACAGTGACCAAATATTTTGTAATCAGAAATACATAGAGTTTCAACTAAGCCCTCTTAAAGATGTATGATGCCTTTAAACATCTATAATCAAAATGAAAGTTGCTATCCATGAATAATGCATGCCATACTTTTAAACTCACTTTGTTCTACTAGATTGGACTGTTCAGGTTAATAAGGGGTGAGAAGAAAGGTTTCAGGATCATCTCTGTATGCTTTCATCTCATTTTTACTATTACTCTCATTTTTCTTTTCCTCTTGGAAATTCCATGTATTTTAATAAACAACAAAAAACACCACAAATCATTGTTATACTGACTTTGCTTTTGCTGACTGTGGAGACAAGATTTCTACCCTACCCTTTCTGTTTCCTGCTTAAAAGAACATTCTTTGGTCCTTCTTTTCAAATGGCTGAAATCACCTTAATTATGACTTTACAATTAAATTAAGTAACTTATTGTCTTATGAGAAAGGAACATGAAAATCCAGATGTCAGACTGAGTGGGTTTTAGAAAATAGTCACTTGGGCCAGCACCATACCTCTGCAGTCTTATGATTGCATGTTTATAAGTATGCCCATGTCACACATTTTATTTTAATAAAACCATTTTAAAACTTAAGTAATCAATGGAAATCTCTTAGATATGTATTTTAAATGATTTGGAATGAGGTAAGGTGTCTCCAGTAAGAAAGAATGAATGACCAGGAAAGCTTATGGTAAATCCATGATCCTGCATTCTGCCTGGGTGTTCTGTCTAGTTCTGACCATGCCTGAGATGACCTGAAAGAAGAGTTTGGAAAAAAAGTCAAAGTAAAACATATGTAATTTTGTATTACTTTCATTGCATTGAGCTATATACCACTAACATATTTAGAAATGTACAATATGTCTGAAAAACTTGGAAGTAGAGGGGAGTATTTATTTTTATATATTTACTAAGATCTCTAATAGGTTACCATTTTATCTCTACTGAATTACAAATACTTTAGAATCTGATAATACCAAGTGTGAATCCATTGGCTCTTTTATATGCTGCAGATGAAAGAAACCACTTTGGAAAAATTTGACGTTTTTCTCTAAAATTGAACATTTGCATACTCTATACCTGAGCACTTCCATGTTTAGGTATAAAATTAAAAGAAATTTTTAAACAAGCATAACAAAAGATATGTAAAAGATGTTTATAGTGACGCTATTCATATTAACAAAAACCAAAAGCAATTCAGATATCCGGGAACAGTAAATAAAGGAGCAGTAGTATATTCACTCAATGGATAAAATATAACTATGTAACAATATGAATTAATCTCATCAATATCATGTTAAGAGACAGAAGTTCCAGAAGATTATACAGAGTTTGACTTTATTTTTATAAAATTAACAAAACAACTACTATATATGTGTGTATTTTGTAAGAAAATAAATAGTTTCAATGAAATGAGATAAAAAGAACAATGAACACATGATTCTTAGTGATAGACTCTTTGGAAGTTGCATATGCTCTAACCACATTGGACTTTTCTTTGCTCCAGAACACCCAGCTTCTTACATGACTTCCCATTAACTAAAACATTCCTCTATTGTCTGTTATATATATTTTAAATTATACTTTTTAAAATCATGAGGTATAGTGTACATAGAAAAAAGTCCCTAAAATCCTTTCTAATTAACAAGGAAGTTTTGTTGAAGTTTCCTAGGATTAGGATTTGTAGGTTTACTTCAGTTTACCCTGACATTGAGGATATAGCTCAGCTGATTGGTAAGGTGATGGGATTAGGTTTAGACACTTGTTCCTCTCTCCTCATTAGGTCATCAGAACAGAAGTTCAAGATCAGCAGGGTTGGTGAGTAGCAGGATGGCAGACCAGAAGGATCATTCAGCTCAGCTCTCCTAGAATAAATGGGCGGGGGGTGGGGGGAGAAACCAGCAATTCCTAGTGTGGGGACCTTACCCAGAATTATAGCTCAGGGTGCACAGCAAGGAGGTGGTACACTAAGTACAGTGTATGATCTGCAGTGGTAGAAATATGATGAATTAGGCAAGTGATTGAGACCCACTGGGATCTGCAGGCCCCCCACAGAGTTTCAGGATGGGAGGAAGCCTTTTGGAAGTTTTCAGTTGTTGGAGGAAGCTGCAAGTTGAGTGGAAAGCTTGGAAGAGTAGGTGGGCTCAAACAGTACATGGCAACCAGATTTGAATGCCAATTGGAGTGGATTTGCCATAGGTTTGGTGGCTGGTGAGGTAGCCATACTGAGAAAGTCAGTGGCCATGGGGCTGCCATTGTGGGAAGGTCATAAGAAGATATTAGCAGGGGCCTAAAGCATAGCCATCTTAATTCCACCTGCTGGGATCAGAACTCCACTCTTGGGACAGGCTGAGAGACTCCCACACCTGATAGGAACTGGTGTTAGGGTGCAGTGTGAGACCTGCCCCAGAAAGAGTCTTGTGAACTTTAAGATTACAACCTAGCAGGGTCTGAACACTAAGGAAACAATCAGGCAATCACTGAAGGCAACTAAGTTTGGGATAAAGACCATAGAGGTTGCTGGCTATGCTCTTTGTCTCCTAAAAAAAAAAAAAACACAGGACCATCTCATGTCCTTGTGACATATTGCAACATATTATCACCAAGAGCAAGGACTTTTGTTTGAAGCAAAGGAGTCAGTGAGAAGGATAAACGAGGACAAAGAGGTGAACAAGAAGAAAGTACACATGAGGAGGAATCAAGAGGAAAATTCAGGCAACATAAAAAACCAAAACAGAGGAACTACCCCAAGAGACCACGATGAAGCTACTGCAGAAGATTTCACCTATAAAGAATGAATGGACTTGACAGAAAGGGAATTTAAAATATGGGTGATAAAGAAAATAAAAGGAATGGATGAGAAAATGGAAAGACAGAACCAAAAGTTGGACAAGAGATGTGTAGAATATAGAAAAGATATGGTGGATCTTAAGGAAATGAAGGAGACAATCAGGGAATATAAAGATGCAGTAGAAACTATCAAAAATAGGTTAGACCATGGAGAAGAAAGAACCTCAGAGCTAGGGAATAAAGTTTTCGAGTTAACCCAGGTGGTTAAAGAGGCAGAAAAGAAGAGAGAGAGAACAGATGCTTAGAGAACCGTGAGACTCCATGAACCATTGAAACATACAAGAATAGGGATTCCTGAGGGGAAGAAGATTGTCCCAAAGGAATACAAGCTCTACTGGAGACTATCATAAATGAAAACTTCCCAAGTTTTACTAAAGACCCTGACACACTCCTTTCAGATGGATATTGAACCACAGGTCATCTCAACTCAAACAGAGCTTCCAAAACACATTGTAATGAACCTGTCCAAAGTCAAAATGAAAGAAAAACTTCTGCAAGCATCCAGGAGTAAGCACCTATTGACCTACAGAGGCAGAGCCATTATGATAACAGCAGAATTTCCAAGCCAGAAGAGCATGGTCATCCACTTTCAATATTCTTAAACAAAACAATTCTGGGCCCATAATTCTGTATTCTGCTAAAGTAAGCTTCAAAATTTATGGAGAAATCAAATCTTTTGCAGAAATACAAGCACTGAGGAAATTCACCACAACAAGACCAGCTGTACTGAAAATACTTGGATCTATTCTCAACAATTACCTCCACAATGGACCACCAACAAAGTAAACACCCAGAAGCTAAAGGTCAAAACTTAGCTTCCACAGTGGCACAAAGGATAAAAAAGCTACACACCAGACTTTCACAAAATAAGATGAATAGAACTCCACCACACTTATCAATTGTCCCAATAAATGTCAAGGCACTGAATTCACCACTGAAGAGGCCCAGGCTGGCTGATTGGATAAAAAAGCATAAGCCATCCATATGTTGTCTCCAGGAGACACACCTAGCCTTGAAGGACAGATCAAGACTCAGGGTTAAAGGATGGAAAATAGTATTTCAAGCAAATGGAAATCAGAAGAAAGGAGTGGTTACAATCTTATTTTCAGATACAAGCATATTTAAAGCAACTAAAGTTAAGAAAGGCAAAGAAGGACACTTTATACTTCTCCAAGGAACAATACAACAAGAAGACATTTCAATTTTAAATATTTGTGCACCCAACTTAAATGCTCTCAGATTTGTAAAACAGACCTTGATGGATCTGAGCAATACAATATCCCAGAACACCATAATAGTCAGTGACTTTAACACCCCTCTAACAGAACTTGGCAGATCTTCTAAATAGAAACTAAACAAATATACAAAGGACTTAAATGTCACTCTAGAATAAATGGGATTAAAAGACAAATACAGAACACACCATCCCAAAGCTAAGGAATATACATTTCTTCTCATCAGCCCATGATATATACTCCAAAATAAACCACATCTTAGGATACAAATCAAACCTCAGTAAAATTAAAATAATAGAAATTATAAATTGTATCTTCTCAAACCACAAGGCAATAAAGGTAGAACTCAATTCCAATAAAAATATTCACCCCACACAAAGACTTGGAAATTAAACAACCCTTATGCTGAAAGATAGTTGGGTTCAGGAAGAGATAAAAGAGGAAATCATGAAATTTCTCAGACATAACAACAATGAAGGAACAACTTACCAAAACCTGTGGGATATAGCAAAAGCAGCCTTAAGTGGGAAATTTATCACATTAGATGCCTACATTCAAAAAAACAGAAAAAGAACACATCAGCAACCTCATGAACCATCCTATGGAATTGGAAAAGGAAGAGAAATTTAATCCCAAACCCAGCAGAAGAAAAGAAATAACCAAAATTAAATCAGAGATTAATGAAATTGAAAATAAAAGAATGATTCAGAAAATCAAGGAAACAAAAGGTTGATTTTTTGAAAAAGTAAATAAAACTGATAAACCTTTGGCC
The DNA here is from genome assembly GCF_027406575.1 of Nycticebus coucang. Lineage (NCBI taxonomy): Eukaryota > Metazoa > Chordata > Mammalia > Primates > Lorisidae > Nycticebus > Nycticebus coucang. Next base: position 16,600,512 of record NC_069785.1, on the reverse strand, counting down.
ACATTAACTAGAAACACAAAAGTAAAATCTCTAAGGCCTCAATGAGAAACAACAAAGAGGAAATAACAACAGATGCCACAGAGATACAAGAGATCATCTTTGAGTACTACAAGAAATTCTATGCCCAGAAATTTGACAATGTGAAGGAAATGGATCAATACCTGGAATTTCACCCTCTCCCTAGATTTAACCTAGGATAAATACATCTCTTGAGCAGACCTATATCAAGAACTGAGATTGAAAAAACAATAAAAAAACTCCCAACAAAAAAATGCCCACGTCTAAATGGCTTCACACCAGAATTCTATCAAACCTTCAAAGAAGAGCTCATACCCATACTGCAGAAATTATTTCAAAAAATTGAGAAGGAAGGAATCTTCCCCAACATATTCTACAAAGCAAACATCACTCTGATACCAAAACCAGGAAAAAACCCCAACTAAAAAGGAGAACTCCAGACCAGTTTCAATAATGAACATTGATACAAAAATTCTCAATAAAATCCTAGCCAGTAGATTCCATTAAAAAAATCATTCATCATGAGCAAGTAGGTTTCATCCCAGGGATGCAGGGCTAGTTTAACATACTCAGGTCAATAAGTGTAATTCACATCAACAGAAGTAAAAACAAAGACCATATGATCCTCTGAATAGATGCATAAAAAGCATTTGATAAAATTCAGCATCCTCTTCTAATTAGAACACTTAAGAACATAGGCAAAGGTGGCACATTCCTTAATCTGATCAAAGCTGTCTACAACAAACCCACAGCTAATATCATACTGAATGGAGTAAAATGGAAAGTTTTTCCACTTAGAACTGGAACCAGAAAAGGTTGTCTTCTACCGCTACTACTATTTAACATAATCCTGGGAGTTCTAGCCAATACAATCAGGCAAGAGAAGGGAATGAAGGCCATTCAAATGGGAGCAGAGGAGGTAAAACTCTCACTCTTCACTGACAATGTTATCTTATACTTAGAGAACCCCAAAGACTAAACCACAAGACTCCCAGAAGTGATCAAAAAATGCAGCACTGTCTCAGGATTTAAAAATCAATGCCCACAAATCAGTAGCCTTTATATATGCCAATAATAGCCAAGATGAGAAGCTAATCAAGGACACAATTCCCTTCACAGTAACCTCAAAAAAAGAAAAAAATGAAATCCCTAGCAATATACATAACAAAAGAGGTGAATGACCTCTACAAAAAAAATTTACAAAACCCAAAGAAAAGAAATAGCAGAAGATAATAACAAATGGAAGAACATACCATGCTCTTGCCTGGGAAGATTCAATATTGTGAAGATGTCTATACTATCGAAAGCAATCTACCAATTCAGTGCAACCTCCACTAAAATGCCATCATTTTTCATCACTTTCAAGATTTGGAAAAAATAATTCTTTGCTTTGCATGGAATCAGAAAAAACTCCATATAGCTTAGGAAATTCTTAGTAATACAAACAAAGCCAGAGGTATCACCCTACTAGACTTTCAGCTATGCTACAAGGCCACAGTGATCAAAACAGCATGGTACTGTCATGAGACATTGACATTTGGGACACTGACATTTGGAACCAAATAGAAAACCATAAGATGAAACTAACCTCTCACAACCACCTGATCTTCGACAAACCAAACAAAAACATACATTGGGGCAAAGAATCTCTTTTCAATAATGGTGCTGGGAGAACTGGATAACCACATATAAAAGACAGAAACTGGACCTGCACCTCTCACCACCAACTTACAAAAATTGATTCGATATGGATAAAAGATTTAAATCTCAGGCATGAAACAATAAAAATTCTTGAAGAAAGTGTGGGGAAAACATTTGAAAATATTGGACTGGGGAAAGATTTTATGAAAAAGACTTCCATGGCATTTGCAACAACAACAAAAATAAACAAATGGGACTTAATAAACTGAAAAACTTCTGTACAGCTAAGAAAACAAAAACCAAAGCAAATAGACAACCTGTAGAATGGGAAGAGATATTTGCATATTATGAGTTGGACAGTAATTTGGTAACTATAATCCTTAGAGAACACAGATTAATCAACAAAAAAAGAGCCAACAATCCCTTATATCACTGGGCAAAAGAGATGAATACAACGTTCTCTAAAGAAGACAGATGAATGGCTAACAAACATATGAAAAAATGCTTATGCCTAACCATCAGAGAAATGCAAATCAAAACCACCTTGAGATATCACCTAATGGTCCACATCACAAAGTCTCAATGTTGCAGATGCTGGCATGGATGTAGGGAGAGGCGTACACTTTTACACTGCTGGTGGGACTGCAAACTAAAACAACCTTTTTGGAAGGAAGTATGGAGAATCCTCAAAGAACTCAAATTAGACCTCCCATTTGATCCTGCAATCCCATTACTAGGCATCTAACCAAAGGGGAAAAAAAACCTTTTACCATAAGGACATTTGCACTAGACTGTTTATCTCAGTGCAATTTACAATCGTCAAACTGTGGAAACAGCCTAAATGCCCACCATCCCAGGAATGGATTAACAATATATATATCTCACAGCTTGTTATGCAGCCACTAAAAAGATGGAGACTTTACATCTTTTGTATAAACCTGGAGGTGCAACACATTCTTCTTAGTAAAGCGTCACAAGAATGGAGTAGCAAGAATCCAATGTACTCTATTCTAATACGAAGGCAGTAGATGAGCTAATACAAGAGGTTGGTGGGAGAATAAGCAAGTTGGGAGAGGGGAGGAAGGAGGGGTACCGGGGTCATAGTGTTTGGCACACCTCTTGGGGCAGGACACAATTATAAGAGGGACTTTATCTAACAAATGCAATCAATGTAACCTAATTCTTTGTGCCCTCAATGAATCCCAAACAATAAAAAATAAAAAAAATAACAAGATCACCAGGGTTGCCAAATGCCCAAGGGCAAAAAAGTAGCTTCTGTGTTAACTTTAGATCTCTGTGTTTTTACCCCCCTTAGTTTTCTACCTGCCTGGTGGTGTGTCTGTGCATGCACATGGCAGGTGTTTATGTGCGTGTGTGTGTGCATACATAAGCATATGCACATATGTTTACATGTGCGCACATATACAGGTATGCATACATACATAAAATGCTGCCCCTTTATGTTACACATACATACACGTATACAGATGGATATGCACATTTAGCATTGTTTATTGTCTTCTCTAAGGGTGGGGGCTGGTTCCTTTGTTCAGTTTCCTTCAGAAGCAAACCCTGAGACAAGGATTTGGGAGCAAGTAATTTATTTGGAGATCAGCCCAGAACTCATTGGCAAGGAAAAGGGATGTGAGACCAGGAAGAGAGGAAAGCCAAAGTTAATGTGAGAACTACAGCTGTGGGAGACGAGCGCCCAATCCTGCTAGGAACCCTCTGAGAGATCGTGAAAGTCAGCATGTCCCACTAAAGGGTGGTGAAGTTAGCATATTTATTTACAAACTCCTGTCCCTCCCCAGGTAGGTCCAGGTTTCTGCCTTAGGCAGCAATCCCTGAGCACAGGTATGTGGAGAACTCCTGTACACAGAAAGATACAAAGCGCACATGTTGCACTCACTACAGTTGGCCCCAATAGCCCAGCTTGCCAAATTGCCACCACATGTTTCAGGAAGACCTGGGGACAGCATAGAATCCCCACCTCCCAAACTGAGATGGAGCTGAGAGACCAAAGAATGACTCAGACAAATCCAGCCTGGCGAGTTAGATGAGTTTAATGGAAGTTACTTCCACAGGGCACTGTCTCCTGGGAGACACAGGCACTTTCCACAAGGAACTTCTTTGCTAGCAAAATTTGCATCTGCCCACCTGCAGTGTAGCCCTACATCCCTTCCTAGTGAGGGATACTGAGCTCTTACATTGTATCTCTGCATGTCCACATTGGAACAAATCAGACATGCTCCCCTCAATCATCATGAGCCTGCATACAACATGTGTTATGTTAATGATATTATCATTCTCCACTAGGTGGGGATTTTAGTATTACAATTAGCTAAAGGATATTATAGGATATATAAAACAGTTCTCAAGCAGTCAGGGCTCGTTTAAGCCAACCACCTGAAGTACTGGAAAGTGCTAGGGCATATCTTCTGGGCCAAGTGGTTATCTGAATTTATTTTGTGACAATTTGGTTGGACACTTCTACCTGGCAAAGTTTTCCTCTCTGTGTGTTGGAGAACTTGAATTTCTCTCTCATCATCCTTCAGCTTTTGGCTTCCTACCCTTGACCTAGAGATTAGGTCTGCCACTTTATTTGATCTCATAGAATCCTGCACTCTTTTCATTACAGCACTATTACAAATAAGCATGTAGTTAGTTATCTGTATGATTTAACACTGTGTCCTCCAATACCTTGATACTTAAATGCCAGCAACATTGGCAGTAGAGGGAATATTTTAGAAATGTAGAATGTCTGCCTAACCCAAGCATACTGGGTTAGAATTTGCATGTGGACAGATTCCTTGTATAATTTGTATGCACATTGAAAGTCTGAAAAGTACTGGTCCACTAGACTGTTTTCTGAGGACAGTGGCTGTATTTATCTGCTTTGTCATTTATCCCAGGGGGTCTCTAATATTGAATTGGTATATAGTTAGCTCTCAAGAAGTACCAGTTGATCCAACACACAGAGAGAGCACATGTGTGCAGGCACACACAAACACAGCACATATAATGTGATAAAGTGCCACCAATTTTGAAAAATGCTGTATGTTAGTAATTAAACACGTGGAGCTTGTAGTTGTTTGTTAACAATCAGATCATCATTCCATGAGGCCAGCAGTGTTCTGAGCCCATTGGCTAGTGTGTCTCCCAATAAGTTAATTTGAAGTACTACTTCAGGACCTCTTGTTGAGAAACTCTCACTATAACAAAGTGGCCTGCATTGGGTTTAGGTTTTTGGCCAGCTTACCTTGTCTGACCCTGCCCTGGCATCATGCTGTGGTCTGGTCTTGGAGGAACTGTATGGTGAGTGCCCTGAATCTGAAAATGTATGCTTTTTCCGTTGATGCATGCAAAATTTCCAATTCACAGAGCTGGAAGAGGGAGGGAAAGAAATCACAGCTACTTAAATTCAAATCCTGTTAGGCTTATCTGTTATCACTTTGTAAGTAGCAGGGATAATCAGCAGTTACCTTAGCATTTACCTTGTAAAGGCGGCGGAGCTCTGCAATTATTATTAGCTAGACTTAATATCTGACTAATATTGACGTCCATGTATCTGGCAAATCCACACACTCCTGAATAACAGATTCTTTATTGGCTTGTCTATTCCACATATGTGATTTATTTTTACTATTATAAAGAATTTCAAATTTGGTACATTCAGGAGATTCTTGCTTGATCTTCAAATCTAACATCAATCATTTCTGTTTTGAAATAGCAGTGAGTTAAGCAAATCTATTCAATAAAACTCGCTTCCATATATCTTTTTGGTAAACTACCTCTTTGTTTTATACTAATGTCACATAAAATGTTATGATTTACTATAGTGAAGACAGAAGGGAAAAAAACTCCCTTCTAAACATGCTATAGTTACACTATCTCCACGTCTATCTAGGAAAACAAAATCGAAAATCATTACTATTATATTTTTGCTAAATTATGTTTGTGAATGGTCTTACTGTGGGTTTAGCTTTATAGTTTATTCACACATTGGAATAGTTTGAACCAAACTTCTTTTGATGCCTCATATTTAGTATAGGAGTTCACAATCTGAAATGCATTTGCAAGTATGTCATGGTTTAGTAACCTTTCTATGAATGCTCTCTGTGTGATTGGGTAGGTGCTAATTAGAAATTTAACTGGGGAATCCTCTTGAGCATTTTAGTTTTTCTGTTCTTCTATTTAACAGGGTCACCCAGAATCCAGGAAATGAAGGTAGAGAACAAGGAGGGAGTTCAGGAATGGATTGTTCTCTGCAACCTGGCACCTTGAGAGTTCTTGGAACTGCATCTCAGTGTGCATTCAGGATGAAGTGGGGAGACACAGAGGCCTCTTCTGTGCTTTGGATCATCTCATGTTGGCATCAGCACGCTCAGCCAGGAATATGTAAATGCCTGGGGCCTCCTTGAGTCTTAGTGGGATGGTAGAGAAAGCAGAGTTAGCACAGAGAAGGCTCCACTGTCAGAGCAGGAAATTCTCTTTTCCTCTCGGTATTAGGAATAATTTTAAAAGGCTTTGCTGGGTCCCCTTTGTTAAGGGATAGGGACAGTGTGGTTGTTACCCCTAATAATCTCAACCCATGGGACAGGGGGCAGCTTTGTTGGTCCTGCTCTGATACTCTCTTCATTTTACAGACAAGCTCTGTCTTTGGGGATTATAAGGGTGGTTTTTGAGAACTCAATGTGCTGGCCTGTTGGAATGAAGGACCTCTACTTAGGCTATTTCTCAGCCTTAAATGGACTCTCCCCCCATCATCTTTTCTCCAAATCTTCTCAACCTGGGAACAATTGGAATATGTGAATCCATGTGGATTAATGCTCAGAGCAGTGATAAAATTAAAAAGAGTTTATTATCATCCAACACCCACTTTCTTCTCTCCAGCACTTTGCAGAAGTACTTGGCTTTAGAGAAACTAGTATCATCCAAGCACTATGTCGGCACCCAGTAGGCACCCAAAAAGCACTTCATAATTTTTAAAATTGTAGTAAAAAAATATAAAACATAAAATTTACCATTTCGACCATTTTCAGTGTACAGTTTGGTAATGTTAAGTATGTTCACATGTTTTCCACCGCTAGTAGTAATGTAAAATGGTGTAGCTGCCATGGAAAACTATGTGGTGGTTCCTTCAAAATCAAAAATAGAACTTCCATATGTTGGGCACTTTGCAATTTGAATCTGAGTACAACTCTGTCTTAACTGCCAAGATATTGCATAACTCTGTGGCCTGTGGTGTGCCAGTGCCCAGGGGCAGAGGATGGAGAGAGAACGCTTATAATTACCCAGGTCCATGTCACTGATATCTCCCTCCTCCAACTCACCTGTCTAGTTAGATATTAAATCCAGTTAGATTTTCACGTCAATTTTTTCTTTTATCTTTCACTTCCTCTCTTATCACATAAGACTGACTGTTGAAATTCCTGCTCAGGGAGGTAGTGTCTGTGAGATGCCCAGAGCATCAAAGGCAATGGCACTGAAATGGAGAATCCAGCCACTAGTTCAATATTGGATACCTACCACACCATTGGCATTGAGCTATATTAAATAAATAAATGTCTCCTTGCTTTAAAAGAACTTATGGTAAGTAAATAAGTAAATTAGTGAATAAATAAAATAGTAAATAAGTAAATTAATAAATGAATAATTTAAAAGTTTATGAAGGAAAGTAACGGAGAGCTACCTACGAGATGACAGAGAGCATCTGATGAAACTCCTTGGTCTTGGAAGGACCAGGATGTGTCGTGGAAGCCAAAGTCCCAGGGTGAGCAGCGGTTCTGAGAGTAGACAGAGGATCTACTCCCTGGAAGGGGAATGGGTGGGAATAGCAGCTCAGCATCTAGTCTGTGACTCTCAGGTGAGGGGTGGCGCTGTCTTCTCCAGGGCGTTGGTGCAGAGAACACTGCTCTTCACCTGTGTGCCTGGGTCACTTGCAAAAGTCTGATCTGCTGCTGCTGCACTCACAACGAATTTCCCCCACCAGAGACACCCTGCCCCCAGATGCAGACTGCCCATCTCTAGTTAAGATCCCACTTCAGCGAGAAACCACCATAACCTCAAATCTTTAATGTCCCCTCGTCCATGAATAACCAGCCACTCTGTCGCCTGCTTCTACCTCAGAGACTTACCTTGAATGTATCCACTGTGCTCTTCTGGCGCTCACCACTTCGGCCCTAAGTCACCTGGATTGTTACAAAAGCCTCTAAACCGGGCTCCCTGAGTCCATTCCTGCAACCTTTTCATTCTCTGCCTAGTGCTCTCCGCCCTCCACACCACCTCTAGGGCCTTTGTAAGTCCCACATCCATTGAGGTCACCCTCCTCTCCCACATCCATGCCCCCTTATAGAATTCTCCATACCTTCTTACTTTCCTTTACCAGAGTGAGAGGCCTTTGCTGTATGAACATGCTGCCATGTAGTTTTTGCTATTTCTTGCCATGTATTTGCCTTGGCTTCCTGACTACATTTCTTGAAGTCATTCATACTTTATAATTGGGCTATGTCTATACGGGAGCAACCAGAATAGCAATAAGCACCCTGTGATTAGTATCAGCAGCTATTAAATGAGCTCATGAGTGCCCTGTTTTGTTGCTAGCTGTTGGTCAGAATAGTGATCTGCCTTTTTGTAATTAAAATAGACACCTGCTTTGCTTAGCCAATTAGCGGCCTGTGGTAGCTAGCTGGTCTCATTCTGAGCCTTTGGTCACTCTACGCACTGGTGGTCATTTTTGTGAGGGTGAGCGTCCTCCCCACCATGAGCCATTCACTCAGTGACATCAGATCCTGTTCACAGAGTTTGGACCACCCACCAACAGCCTCCCTTTCCAAAGAAGTTGGATGGAAATAGCCTCAAGGAGGAACTCCTTTAGTTCTTTAGGTATAAAGTGGACAAATTAAACATGATCTTGGGTGTAAACTGTGCCAAATGAATTTGAGGATTATTCATATTAGACACAAGAAAAGTCTGGAAAATATACCCTCTGTTGACATGGTGAGCAAGAGAGAGAGAATTTCTTTTATTCTTCTTTTCCACTAACATAGTCTGAGAGTTTCTATGCCTGCAAAGCTCTGGATTTTCGTGTTGCATCCTGAATAGTCATCATAGGGTACATTGCATCTTTCCTTAATTACAAATATTCTACAGCCTTATATAAATATACACACATACATACGTACATACATACTATAAACTATTGGATTTGGCACTGATTGTCTCCTCTTGAGACCCATTAGGATAATAACCAAACTTCTCTTTAGTAAAAGCTTAGTGTGGTTTGGATTTCACCATCAGGGAATTCTTAAATGTACAACCACATCTCAGCAAATGGTTTCAGTTTCTTCCCATGATGAACAAAAGGAAGTAATATTTTTTTCTTTGTATTATGTTTAAATCTTATCTTGCTTAATTGCTATTGACTTGCTTAAAATTATAATTACTAGAGGGTCTAATGCCTTGAATAATGGGATAAAAGAAATAGCTAATATAGGTTAAAATCATATTAATCTAATATTTTAAAAATGCACTTGGAATGACTTTTAATGAGATAAGTCTTTCCATTCCTTCCCAATTATAGTGACACACCCATTAATCTCTATTACTGGAAAACGAGATTTGTCACAATAGAGAATCATCTCTTCCCCCAGGGTTGCTCCCTATCAGGTCTCTTGCCACCTACTGAGATGTCAGTTTTCCATCACCTCTTTACCATCTACCCACACGACACTCCAAAAGGAATTACTTCATTGATTTTTGGCTATAATATTTACTCAATTCTAATAGGAAATGTCAGTATGGCAGGAAGAACTTATTTGATATTTGGAACTTCTGTAAGAATCCCTAAGTCTTTTTCTCTGAATTAAAAAAAAAATGCAAGTTGCTTTGAAATTTTAGAATGCATCTGTTACTGAACACAGAGTGAGGCTAAGTCAGTACATTTATTCTTACATAGCGTATTTATTTATAAACTTGTAAGTCTAGGTTTTAAATATGCCTTCTAGTTTCTGTGCTCCTGCAAAATGTCCTTGTCTCCTTTGTCCTCATATCCAAGGGAGTATTGTTTTAAATGACTGCACTGAGATTCTAATAAAGTTAAAATACAAAAAGAGATCTATTGGTTTCGAGAAATGGAAAACACCTACGAAGCCTGTATAGACTGATTGAAATCTTTGAATGTTTTATTCTGAAAGGTTTTTACAAGAGCATCGCCTAACTCTTTCTTAGCTGTACTTGTATTTTATTACACTTAGAGTGTTGTATATCAGTATCCACTCTGATTAAATGCTATTTTAAGTATGATTAATAGTAAAGGATAATATTACCAAAGATGGAAGAGGAAGGTGGGAGGAGCTCAAGAGGTGGAAAAGAGTGGAAGCGTGACGGGGTGTCAGCTTGTCCACGTCTATCTCCCCACAGGACACAGAGATGGGGGACTTGGGGTCATGCTTCTCCCTTATCTTCACAACTGGGGAGATTCAACTCCAAACATAGCTTATCAAGGAGTCACCAGGAGAAGCAGTGGAGTCAGTCATGGAAAGGAAAGAACGTGACTGCTGTCGGCATGTGGTATCCTAACGCTAAGACCTGGACTCGATTTTCCCATCCATCCCCCTGCTAAAGGATCCTGGAAATGTGTGGTATGTGCATGGCATGTGTTACTTTGTCTTAGAGTAGAAGAATAATGATGGATTTGGTGGGGAGGCTATTGAAAGAGAGGTGAATTCTCCTTCCTTTTTTGTGTGTTCTGAAACAGTCGATTAGCCATTTTTGCCCGGGGTATAAAAATAAAAGAGGAAAAAATTCTTTTTAGCAAATAATATGTTGCAATTTATTTCATATTTCTAGCACAAAACAAGAAAGCAGTTCAACTAAACAAAATCTGGGACTGAAGTAGCTTATGACAGTGCTTTTTTCTTTCTTTTTTTACCGTATCCTGACAGAAAGCTATTTTGGAAATACTGACAGTCTGAATAGTGTTTTCGTCTAAATTAACAAATTATTGTTCAGCTGTTTAAAACAGCAGTTTTATTACTTTTGTGAATGCCTCAGACAGGTAGGGGATTTTGAAAATAGGCAGGGAAACAAACACAAAGAATGCTACATGGACCATTTATTTTCTAATAGTTGTAGCTGAGAAATGAAATTTGACTGTTGACTGTGGGTGGTGAATGTTGTCATAGCAACCCTATTTCTTAGGCAAAACTGGAGGGGTGATCATGGTGAAGAGGGTAAAAGTCAGAAAACAGACTTGTGAAGATATATTTTTAGTCAATGTGAGATCATGAATATTTTCATTTCAGATATGTGAGGGAGCAGAGCTCTGGGAGAATGAAAGGTTTGAGGTGAGAGGTGCTGTGTGTGTTTTGGTTTAAGCATTTGGTCTTTATGGGGGGCTGGGTGTTTGGGTTCATACAGTCACAGGTCTGGTATTAGTCAGTTGCAGCAACTCCAGCCAATGGAAAAAAGAATGAAGACAATTTTCTCACACATCATAATAAAAACAGGCACTCACATCTGTTTTGCCAAGTGCTTTCCTGAGTAAGTTACACTTACTGTTTCTTGAAATCATAATGAGAACTCTATGAGGTAAGTAATATCGTTACTTTTATTTTATGGACAGGAAACTGAGGCACAGGACGTTCATAAATTATCTTAAGGTCATGCAGCTGATAATTGACCAGTGAGAAGGGAACCCAGGACATGATCTCTGAGTCCGTGCCGCCCCAGCTCTTCGTCAGGTCGCTACTCAGTGTGGCAAAACCAGCATGGTGTGAATGGCAGAGATGCATCCACTCTTGTGAAGAGGTTCTACCTTTTTTTCCCCTCAGAACTTTAAGATTATTTTACTTTATTTTTAAATTTTTATTAAATCATAGCTGTGTACATTAATGTGATCATGGGGTACCATACACTAGTTTCATAGAACGTTTGACACATTTTCATCATACTGGTTAACATAGCCTTCCTGGCATTGTCTTAGTTATTGTGCTAAGACATTTACCTTCCACACTTCTACATTCCCATTGCTGGTGAGAATGCAAATTAATACATTCCTTTTGGAAAGATGTATGGAGAACACTTAGAGATCTAAAAATAGAGCTGCCATTCAATCCTATAATTCCTCTACTAGGCATATACCCAGAAGACCAAAAATCATATCGCAACAAAGGTATTTGTGCCAGAATGTTTATTGCAGCCCTATTCATAATTGCTAAGTCATGGAAAAAGCCCAAGTGCCCATCGATCCACGAATGGATTAATAAATTGTGGTATATGTACACCATGGAATATTATGCAGCCTTAAAGATTATTTTAAATGAAGATATTAGTAACAAAATCCTTGAATTATAAACAATTCTATTGGGAATTTTAGAAAGAAAAAGCTTGTAGGGAGAGAGCAAGTCAGAGACTTGGTCTGAGGCTACAGCATCTCTCAGATTCATCAGAAGAACCTGCTCTTTGTCAGTAGAACCTGCTCTTCATTGGTGTCGGGCATGAGGTCTGTGGCCAGGAGTTATAATGCCTCAAGTTCATGGTCTTCCTCCAGGTGACTAAGGCAAAGCATTTTAAACCCCTCTGTGCTTTGGTTTCTTTATCTTTCAAAAATGAGAAATTATAGCTGACTGCTTTTGTTGTAGAGGTGTTAGGAAATCAAATGATGCAATGAATGTGAAAATGGTCCATAAACTCAACAGGACAGAACAAACAGAAAGGGAATGTTGTTAGAGCTAATGGCCATCAGCATCATTTTCAGCTTTTCCAGGCTTTGATAATGAGTGTGTATGTATTTGCTTATCTAGGGAGGATGTGAGACTGGAGTCTGGCTCTAAACAGCAAACACTTGGGGCTGGATGGTTATTCCCACAAAGTACACAGAGGAAATCTGTTTGAAATGGATTTGTAGGACGGCAATAAGAGCTAACACATATTGACAGCTTACCATGTGCCAGGCACTGTTCTAAGCATTTTTGCCTGTTTTGACTCATTTATTCTATTAAACCTCACCAAGTGATCCCATTTCTATCTTCCTAGCATTTATAGGTGACCTGGGGAGAATGAACATAAACTTACTCAAGATCACCAGTTAAAACCTACGTCTCCAAACCCATTATTTGACTCCAAGGTCAATGTTTTTAACTACTATATTATATTGCCTCTATATTATGTATCATTATCTTCTAAAAAAGATGTAAATGTGATGTATCAGTTTATACCATGTGTGTGTAAATGACTATTTTGTTTGTTTTCAGGGACAGGAGAAGAAACTCTTTTAAACTAGTTGGGTGATACACATGTTTGACTACCGAGAAAACTAGAGAACGTTAACTCTTGATAAAATGCCTATTTTTTAATAGAAGTTATTTCACAGATGGACAGTTTTATGAAAGTGATAATAAAAGAAAAGCAGTAAAATTCTAGCCACACTGTCTAGGTTATTCAGGCAGCAGCTGTGGAAGCCAAGCACTCTCAGACTGAAAGGATGCATGTCATTGTGTCTGCTCTCTGGGAAATTTAGTCTATAAGTTGGGGGAGAATGTATATACAGCAGAGAAAGGCAGAAAACGAGAAGTTCATGTAAAATACTAAAAGTCTTCAAAGGAACGTAAGTACTCGGGTAGGGTTGGGGATAAAGCATGACCATGACTTGGTTTTTCCATGCCTTTGTAAGTAACAATCTTAGTTGTTCCATTTTAGATTCTGTTAACTCTATCTCTTGTTAATATACGTTACAGGTTAATAACTGACCACCTTATGAATTCTGCTCCCCTCTCACAAGCTACTTATCTACTCACGATCCATACTTGGCATATGCCATGAGTTTTGCTTGCATGTGTGATATGGTCTGAAGGTGTCTGACCCTCCAAAATTCATATGTTGAAACTTAGCCACCAATGTGATAGCATTAGAAGGTGGGACCTTACGGGTGTAATTAAGTTATGCGGTCAGGGTGACTTACGAAAGAGACTGCAGAGGGCTGACTTGCCCCTTCCACCATGTGTGGACACAGCAAGAAAGTGCCACTGATGGAGCAGAACAGGAACCTTCTGACAGACATCAAATCTCTGGCACCTTGATCTTGGACTTCCTACACTATAGAACCATGAGAAATAAGTATCTGTTGTTCATAATCCACCCAGTCTGATGGTGGCAGTCTCAATGGACAAAGGCAGTGTCACAAGCCACCGACTTACCGTCTTCACTTAACATTGCCTAGTGTCTCATTCATCTCTTTGTTTTATAGTCTCTTATAGCAGAACTTAATATTATCAAATAATATGGAAAACTCATTTTAGCAAGTATGATGTGACATAATCTGCTTGCAGTGCTTCTGTAAAGTTCATCTGAAAGCAACAAAATGTAAAGACTACAGAGAAGGGAACTAAGGATGAAACCTATGGGAATGCCCACAGACAGCAAAAGGAGAAGGAAGATGAGCTGAAATTCCAGTGTTATTTTTCACAGACATAGAAAACATGAACCTTAAATTCTTATAGAACCAGGAAAGACCCTAAATAGCCAAAGCAATCTTGAGCAAAAAGAATGAAACTGCAGGCATCACACTTTCTGATTTCAAAATGTATTATCAAGATATCTAGTCAGAACAGCATGCTACTGGCATAAAACAGATATATTGACCAATGAAAAAGGACAGAAAGCCAAGAAATAAACAAAAGTATTTGTGGTCAGTTTATTTTCCACAAAGGTACCAAGAACACACGATGGGAGAACAGCGTTTTCAACTAATTGGGGTTGAAAAAATTGGATATCTACACATAAAAGAATGAAATTAGACCTTTATCACCATATACAAAAATCAGCTCAAAATGGATAAAAGACTTAAATGTAAGATCCGAAACTGTAATGCTGTTAGAAGAAAACAGGGGGGAAGCTCTACAACATTGGTATGGGCAGTGATTTCTTAGATAAGACTCCAAAATCGCAGGTAACAAAAGCAAGAATAGACAAATGAGATTGCATCAAACTAAAAGCTTCTGCACAGCAGAGGAAACGATGAACAAGAGAGAAGAGTCAATCCATGGATTGGGAGAAAATATTTTCAAACCATGCATGTGGTAAGGGGCTGATATCCAAAATATTTAAGGAACTCAACTGCATAGCAAGAAAATAACCTGATTTAAAAATGGGCAGAAGATCTGAACAGATTTTTTTCCAAAAGAAGAAATGGGAAGGGCCGTCAGATAAGTGAAAAAATGTTCAGCATCAGTAATCATTAGGGAAATGCAAATTAAAACCACAAAGAGATATCACTTCACACCTGTTAGAATGGCTATTACCAAAAAGGCAAATAATAAGCATGAACAAAGATGTGGAGGAAAGGGAAAATTCGTACACTATTAGTGGGATATAATTTAGTACAATCATTTTGGAAAATGGAATGGAGGTTCCTCAAAAATGTAAAAATAGAATAGCCATATGATCCAGCAATCCCACTTTGGGTTTATATCCAAAGGAAATGAAATCAGCAAGTCAAAGAGATATCACATTCCTGTGTTCGTTTCAACACTGTTCACAATAGCCAAAATAGGAAAGCAACCTAAGTGTCCATACGAAGAACGGATAAAGAAAATGTGTATATATACACGATAGATACTGTACAGCCTTAAAAAGAAAAGAATTCTGTCATTCACAACAAAGGATGGAACTGGAGGGCATTATGTTAAGTAAAATTAAGCCAGGCCCAAAAAGCCAAACACTGTATGATCTCACTAATATGTGGAGTCCTTAGTCTCATAGTATCACAGAGTATAAAGTTGGTCCAGAGGCTGGAGGGGATGAGCAGTGAAGGACAGGGGAGATTTTAATCAAAGGGCATGATGTTTCACTGGAGGAGTAAGTTTTAGCGATCTATTATACATCATGGAGACCCCAATTAATAATAACATATATTTCAAAATTTCTAAGAGAATACATTTTTAACATTCTCACCACAAAGAAGATAAGTTAGTGAGGTAAGAGGTAGATGTTAATTATCTTGATTGAATCTTTCTATAATGGATATATAAGTCAAAAAATCACATTGTACCCCGTAAATAGACACAATTATTATTGTTGATGTGAAAGAAAGAACAAAAGGAATAGAGAGAGAGGCAGAAAAGCCAAAAAAATTTTTTTAAATATTATGGAAGCCAAGGAAGAGTTTCAAACTGAAGAGATGCAGGAATGTGAGACTGGGGAGTCAAACCGAAGGAGGCCCTGAAAATGTTGATAGGAGAGAAGTCTTTCACAGAAGTTAAAAGTGATGGTCTGCAGAAGCTTTGACCATCACCTGGCTGTCAGAGAACAACGGCAATCAGTAAGGAGTGTGGACTTGGAATGGGGCTCACATCCATGGAGATTAAAGGAGCAGGTGTTGACACCTGCTGCATTGGCCTCCATTGGTGGTTTGATTCCGGACAATTTATTTAACTCCTGACGATTCAATTTCCTCAACTATAAAATAGGATAATACTACTACCTGTAGGGTTGTTATAAAATGTGTATAAGTAAGGACATCATAAATGATAGCTGTTATTTTTATTGCCATTTTTAATGGATATTAGTGAAGAATATTAAAATATATGGGAGAATTCTTTGAGAACGTAAGGAGACGTCCTCCAAAGCACACAGCAAAGAGGTTAATAGAGTGCAAAATATGGGTGTGGAGGGAAAGATCTAGTCTTAAAGTGGGGAAAAGCAGTTGGGAAAGGATTGCTCTTAAGGTGGTCTCTTCCCAGCTATCTCTGATGTCTTACAAAATTTCATATATCTGTAAGCCTATAAAAAGATGACTGAATGAAAACCTTTAGTCCTCTTGCCAATAGCCGTACATTAGAGTCAGTGCCAGGAATTCTTTTTCATGTGATCCAGACTCCTGAAAAATCTGTCCTTGAACTATACAAAGAGCCCTAAGGGAGAGTCATGGTTATTTGGGGATTATCTTATTACTGGGAAATCTGGTAAAGAGTCTAAATACAGTCTTTTGCAGGTGCTGTAAAATTTTCTATTAAGAAAAAAAGTTTTCAACAAACTGATTTATAAAACCCTCTTATTAACTATCCTCAAAATAAAAATATATATTAAAAAATGTATATATTTAATAATAAATATATAAATATATAATAATATATAAATATATAATATATATTTAATAATAATATATATAATTTATAAATATAAATTTAAAATATATATTTAATAATAAAAATATATTTTCTTATTTTGAGGATAGTTAATAGTTAAAATAAAAATATATATTAAAAAATGTATATATTTAATAATAAATATATAAATATATAATAATATATAAATATAAAATATATATTTAATAATAATCTATATAATTTATAAATATAAATTTAAAATATATATTTAATAATAAAAATATATTTTCTTATTTTGAGGATAGTTAATACGAGGGTTTTATAAATCAGTTTGTTTGAAACTTTTTTTCTTAATAGAAAATTTTACAGCACCTGCAAAAGACTGTATTTAGACTCTTTACCAGATTTCCCAGTAAAGTATCTACAACCTTACACACAAGGTTGACATCATAGATTATTCATTTGTGGATGGTTTAAAAAACCCCACAAAAACTTAAGGTCATAGATAACACAATTCTTTTGGAAGCCCAGAATAAAATTTAACCCGATTTCTATCTACCCATTGCAGTTCAGTCTTGCTGGCCCAGTCATGTGAGGAGGTGGATAAAAACAGGATATCAAGACAGAGCTGAACGGAGGACGGTCATGTTCCAGATTACCAGATTACGGAAGAACAATCAAGGGCACAGTTACTGAAACACATTGGAATCAATGTAAGAAATTAGCATATTGTTACCAGAGCCATTGAACAGGTCTCTCTATTGACGTAGAGAAATGCCACTTCAACAAGGACATTTTGTTTTCTGGGAGAAAAGTGACAAAGATACAAGAAGATATTTTCAACCAAGAAAAAAGCTTTAAGAGCAATTTATATAGATGAGAACTTGATTCTTTTAGAGGCTTCATAGGTAAGAGAATTTAAAGATGAGAAAGATCTTTCTAACTGCATGACCTATCGTTAACTAGGGAGAAATGTCAGAAATAGATCTCCACTTCCCCAATATGCAAATAATTTAATGATGGTTCAAAGATGAGTCAACAGTCATATAACAAAGGCTTTACAGTAAACATTTTCTTCATTCATTTCCAGAATAATTATGTTTGAAAGCATCTTGGAAAAGTATAAACACAAGTTACGTTATATTCAAGCTATAAATATGTAAATCACATAGACCTGTTACTAATAAGTCGCTCTCCCTAGAGTCACTGAACTTACCAAACCGTATTATTTCTTAAAGTCTCTTTGGTATGGTTTGACAAGGTAATAGCAGTGGGTGAGTAGGGTAATGGGAAAAGTTATTTGACATTAAAATTTCCCTGGAAATTTTGGATAATGTATGGAGACCATGTTTTTTTCTATAAATTTATCTTCTCTTTCTTTCTTCTTCTTTTTTTTTTTTTAGAGACGGAGTCTTGCTTTATCGCCCTTGGTAGAGTACCATGTTGTCACGGCTGACAGCAGCCTCCAGCTCTTGGGCTTAGGCAATTCTCCTGCCTCAGCCTCCCAAGTAGCTGGGACTATAGGCACCTGCCACAGTGCCCGGTTATTTTTTGTTGCAGTTTGGCCGGGCCCAGGTTCAAACCCACCACCCTTGGTATATGGGGTCGGTGCCCTACTCACTGAGCCACAGGTGCTACCAATCTTCTCTTTCTTAAAGTTATATATGCACATGAGTTAGAGTCAAAAAGTGTAACAAGTCTTGTTATCAAACTAGCCCTGCCCTGGCCTCACTCCTATTTCCTGCATTCCTGCATCTCCGTGTTTTGATAATGACCTCTACATCTTTAAATGACATGTTTATACTTTAATCTCTTGATTTTTCGATTTATACTGAAGAAAAGTGAGGTCTTAACTCTTTTTCAGTCACCACCTACTAGGTACATGCATACTTCCTTATCTCTCACCTCCCAGTAGTTCTATTTTTTAAAACAAACTTTTTATTTTAGAATAGTTTTATATTTTCAGAAAAATTATAAGGATGATATAGAGATTCCATATATACCCACCAAATTTTCCATATTGTTATATCTCCTTTAAGTTCATTAAATAGGCTGGTGTCCTATGATTTCCTTCTTGGGGTAGTCTCTTAGAACTTCATCATCTGCTCCAAAAAGAAAAAGGTTCATGTTTGAGTCTATTAGAGCCCTGGCATCTTGGGAGTTACGTTAACATTTATGCTGTTTCCTTGTTCTCTGGCCTCCATATCTCTCTCTCTCTCTCTCTCTCTCTCTCTCTCTCTTATTGTTTGTACCCTCATTTTCATGAATCACATCCTGCACAGAGACCTTGCATATCTAAAGATGACTTAATTCTACTCTTACATTTAGCTGATACTTGTTGGTTATGGAATTATAGAAAGAAAATCATTTCTCATTAGTGTTACAAGGCATTACTCCATTGTTTTCACATTCAGTGTTGTCCTTGCAATATCCAAGCCATTCTGCTTCTTGGCCAAGCCATTCTTTTCCTTGATTTTTCTAAAGAAACCTGTTTCTATTTCCTTGATACCTTCAGAATCTTGTCCCCAATTTGATCTTCCAATTATTTAATGAGTCTTCTTAAAATTATTATCTTATTTTTAATTTCTAAAGCCTCTGCTATGTTCTGTGAATGCTATAGGAAGTTTGTTTGTTCTGTCTTGGATTTAATAGCTTTCAGTAAACTAAACAGTTTAGTTTAGTTTAGTTTACTGGATAGTTTAGTAAAAGCTCTGCATGCAAGAATGTGGCTTGTTGTCTGAGATCTTTTTTGCATGCAGTCTCATTGTAGACTCTCCAATGTATTTATTCCTCCTGCCTATTGATCAGGTGGACTAGTTAGGATCCTGTGGAGAATGTGTTTCTAGTTTCCTACCTGGAGAGCCTGGATGCTCACCTATTTCACTGCATGGTCCTGCAGTGTAGAGACGTGTAGAGACAGTGTATTTTACCTTCTGGAGTGATTAAAACTCCCAGGTTAAGGAAAGAGCTGTGGTCTAGCTGCAAAGGAAAGTGGAGAGGATCTGAGGACCCAACTCCTTTTAAAGAAGACTTTCAGATATAATTTAATTTTTAGTCCCAATCTCCCCCCCAACACACCCCCATTTAAAGAAGTTAGTGGTAATGGGTGGCACCTGTGGCTCAAGGAGTAGGGTTCCAGCCCCATATAACAGGGGTGGTAGGTTTGAGCCCAGCCCTGGTCAAAACTGCAAAAATAAATAAATAAATAAATAAGTTAGTGGTATCATTAATTTGGATTCTCTGAGAGTTCTCAAATATCAAATTCAGTTGCCCCTCAGATGCTCCTTGACAATTTAGGATTTAGCTTTCTAGTCCATCTAGTTTTCCAGTTTCTAGAAATTTATTATGATTGTGTCTCCCCTATTATCTTTGCCCTTGTTATGCCATCTAAAAAAATCCCTCATTGCTGCGTTACTGGGCTTCAGGAGAGGAATGGAAGTTAAAGCGTACATTCAACCTGCCATTTTAACAAATGTGGCCCTGTCATTAATCCAATTAGAAAAAAAAATTATTACAAGGAAAAAAAATTCACATTTCCATAGCTATTTCCTCCCATTTCAGGGGAAATCAGGGCAAAAACTAGGGAGAATGAATACATAATGTATAATGATTTTAGAGTTGGCTAAGACCTCTAAGCAGACAATTCTAAATCTACAGATCTTTCCTGTTTAAATGGCAGTGTATTTCAGTGTTATGAGTCATTTAAACAGAGAGTTCATGAGAGAGGAAAGCAGTTAGTTGCATTAAGCTCCACAATGACTCTGAGTGTTTACTGGAATTCAGGAAACTGATCTCGGTACAGTGAAATCAAAGATATTCACACAATGACTGAATAAACATACTGCTTAATGATGATGACAAAGATTCTGATACTATACTAAGGAAAATGCAAACACTACATATTATGACAAGCTAAGGTAATGCTGAAAAACATTAAGGATTCTCTTAGGAAAGGAACTTTTTCACTATATGGTTAAAAGTATGCTAACTCCTTGATCTAGGCATGTGCTGGTGAGAATTACATAACTGCAATGCTTATTGGACAGTTACATTTTGAATAATCATTCTGGAACTTTCTCTTAGACCATCATATCACTTTTAAAATTATATTCAAAATCATTGCTGTATATGTTTATTTATGACAAAAGATCTTAATTGACACTAGTCAAAAGTTATGCAGTATCTAGATGGTTTCTTTAGATTCTTCATATCAAAACAGTATGTAACAAAATAATAAGAGAATAACTTCCAGTTTCTGAATTGGACATTTTTCTTTGAAGAATTTTTTTTGAATATGGCTTTTATTATATTGAGGTAATTTCCTTTTATTCCTTTCCACTTTGCTAATTTTTTTTTTTTTATTGTTGGGGGTTCGTTGAGGGTACAATAAGCCAGGTTACACTGATTGCAATTGTTAGGTAAAGTCCCTCTTGCAATTATGTCTTGCCCCCATAAAGTGTGACATACACCAAGGCCCCACCCCCCACCCTCCGTCCCTCTTTCTGCTTTTCCTCCCCCCCATAACCTTAATTGACATTAATTGTCCTCATATCAAAATTGAGTACATAGGATTCATGCTTCTCCATTCTTGTGATGCTTTACTAAGAATAATGTCTTCCACTTCCATCCAGGTTAATACGAAGGATGTAAAGTCTCCATTTTTTTTAATGGCTGAATAGTATTCCATGGTATACATATACCACAGCTTGTTAATCCATTCCTGGGTTGGTGGGCATTTAGGCTGTTTCCACATTTTGGCGATTGTAAATTGAGCTGCAATAAATAGTCTAGTACAAGTGTCCTTATGATAAAAGGATTTCTTTCCTTCTGGGTAGATGCCCAGTAATGGGATTGCAGGATCAAATGGGAGGTCTAGCTTGAGTGCTTTGAGGTTTCTCCATACTTCCTTCCAGAAAGGTTGTACTAGTTTGCAGTCCCACCAGCAGTGTAAAAGTGTTCCCTTCTCTCCACATCCATGCCAGCACCTACAGTTTTGAGATTTTGTGATGTGGGCCATTCTCACTGGGGTTAGATGATATCTCAGGATTGTTTTGATTTGCATTTCTCTAATACATAGAGATGATGAACATTTTTTTATGTGTTTGTTAGCCATTCTTCTGTCATCTTTAGAGAAGGTTCTATTCATGTCTCTTGCCCATTGATATATGGGATTGTTGGCTTTTTTCATGTGGATTAATTTGAATTCTCTATAGATTCTAGTTATCAAGTGTTTGTCTGATTGAAAATATGCAAATATCCTTTCCCATTGTGTAGGTTTTCTCTTTGCTTTGGTTATTGTCTCCTTTGCTGTACAAAAGCTTTTAGTTTAATGAAGTCCCATTTGTTTCTTTTTGTTGTTGTTGCAATTGCCATGGCAGTCTTCTTCATGAAGTCTTCCCCCAGGCCAATATCTTCCAGTGTTTTTCCTATGCTTTCTTTGAGGATTTTTAGTGTTTCATGCCTTAAATTTAAGTCCTTTATCCATCTTGAATCAATTTTTGTGAGTGGGGAAAGGTGTGGGTCCAGTTTCAGTCTTTTACATGTAGACATCCAGTTCTCCCAACACCATTTATTGAATAGGGAGTCTTTCCCCCAAGGTAAGTTCTTATTTGGTTTATTGAAGATTACGTGGTTGTAAGATGTTAGTTTCATTTCTTGGTTTTCAATTCGATTTCAAGTGTCTATGTCTCTGTTTTTGTGCCAGTACCATGCTGTCTTGAGCACTATGGCTTTGTAGTACAGACTAAAATCTGATATGCTGATGCCCCCATTTTATTTTTGTTACAGAGAATTGCCTTAGCTATACGGGGTTTTTTCCGGTTCCATACAAAACGCAGAATCATTTTTTCCAAATCTTGAAAGTACGATGTTGGTATTTTGATAGGAATGGCATTCAATAGGTAGATTGCTTTGGGAAGTATAGACATTTTAACAATGTTGATTCTTCCAATCCATGAGCATGGTATGTTCTTCCATTTGTTAATATCCCCTGCTATTTCCTTTCTGAGGATTTCATAGTTTTCTTTATAGAGGTCCTTCGCCCCCTTCGTTAGGTATATTCCTAGGTATTTCATTTTCTTTGAAACTATGGTGAAGGGAGTTGTGTCCTTAATAAGCTTCTCATCTTGACTGTTATTGGTGTATACAAAGGCTACTGACTTGTGGACATTGATTTTATATCCTGAAACATTACTGTATTTTTTGATGACTTCTAGGAGTCTTGTGGTTGAGTCTTTGAGGTTCTCTAAGTATAAGATCATGTCATCAGCAAAGAGGGAGAGTTTGACCTCCTCTGCTCCCATTTGGATTCCCTTTATTTCCTTGTCTTGCCTAATTGTATTGGCTAGAACTTCCAGCACTATGTTGAATAGTAAAGGTGACAGAGGACAACCTTGTCTGATTCCAGTTCTAAGTGGAAAAGCTTTCAGTTTTACTCCATTCAGTAAAATATTAGCTGTGGGTTTGTCATAGATAGCTTCAATCAGTTTCAGAAATGTGCCACCTATGCCTACACTCTTCAGTATTCTAATTAGAAGAGGATGCTGGATTTTATCAAATGCTTTTTCTGCATCTATTGAGAGGATCATGTGATCTTTATTTTTGCCTCTGTTAATATGGTGGATAACGTTTATGGACTTGCGTATGTTAAATCAGCCTTGCATCCCTGGGATGAAGCCTGCTTGATCATGATGAATGACTTTTTTGATGATAAGCTGTAATCCATTGGCTAGGATTTTGTTGAGAATTTTTGCATCCATATTCATGAGTGAGATTGGTCTGAAATTCTCCTTTTTGTTTGGGTCTTTTCCTGGTTTTGGTATCAGGGTGATATTTGCTTCATAGAATGTGTTGGGGAAGATTCCTTCTTCCTCAATTTTTTGGAATAATTTCTGCAGTACAGGAATAAGCTCTTCCTTGAAGGTTTGATAGAATTCTGGTGTGAAGCCATCTGGACCCGGGGAATTTTTTGGTTGGAAGATTTTTTTATGGTTTCTTTGATCTCAGTGCTTGAAATTGGTCTGTTCAGGAGCTCTATTTCTTCCTGGCTAAGTCTAGGGAGAGGGTGTGATTCCAAATATTGATCCATTTCCTTCACATTGTCAAATTTCTGGGCATAGAGTTTCTGGTAGTATTCAGAGATGATCTCTTGTATCTCTGTGGGATCAGTTGTTATTTCCCCTTTATCATTTCTGATTGAGGTTACTAGAGATTTTACTTTTCTATTTGTAGTTATTCTGGCCAATGGTTTATCTATTTTATTTATTTTTTCAAAAAACCAACTCCTTGTTTCATTAATTTTCTGAATGATTCTTTTGTTTTCAATTTCATTGATCTCTGATTTGATTTTGGATATTTCTTTTCTTCTACTGAGTTTAGGCTTAGATTGTTCTTCTTTTTCAATTCCATAAGATGGCTTGTAAGATTGTTGATGTCCTCTCTTTCTGTTCTTTGAATGTAGGCATCTAAAGCGATGAATTTTCCTCTCAAAACTGCTTTTGCAGTATCCCACAGGTTTTGGTACTTGTGTCTTCATTGTTGTTATGCTCAAGGAAGTTAATGATTTCCTGTTTTATTTCTTCCTTCACCCATCTGTTATTCAACAGAAGATTGTTTAATTTCCATGCCTTTGTGTGGGGTCGAGTATTTTTGTTACAGTTGAGTTCCACCTTTAGTGCCTTATGGTCTGAGAAGATACCAGGTAAAATTTCAACTCTTTTGATTCTGTTGATATTTGTTCTGTGTCCCAGGATATGATCAATTTTGGAGAATGTTCACGGGGTGATGAGAAGAACGTATATTCTTTATCTTTGGGATGGAGTGTTCTATATACATCTATCAAGCACGGTTGTTCTAGGGTCTCATTTAAATCTCTTATATCTTTGTTTAATTTCTGTTTAGAGGATCTGTCCAGCTCTGTAAGAGGAGTGTTAAAGTCCCCTGTGATTATGGTATTATCAGATATCATATTGCTCAGACTGTGTAAAGTCTGTTTCAGGAATCTGGGAGCATTTAAATTCCGTGCATAAATATTTAGAATTGAAATGTCTTCTTGTTGTATTTTTCCCTTGACCAATATAAAGTGACCATCTTTGTCTTTTTTGACTTTAGTTGCTTTAAATCCACATGTATCTGAAAATAAGATTGCAACTCCTCTTTTCTTCTGAATGCCATTTGCCTGAAAAATTGTCTTCCAACCCTTGACTCGGAGCTTTAATTTGTTTTTTGAAGCCAGGTGTGTTTCTTGCAGACAGCAAATGGATGGCTTGTGTTTTTTAATCCAGTCATCCAATCTATGTCTCTTCAGTGGGGAATTCAAGCCATTAACATTTATTGAGATAATTGATAAGTGTGGTAGTATTCTATTCTTCTTATTTGGTGAGAGTCCATTGCTTAGTTTTATCTTTTGCATCAGTGTGGAGGTTAGGTTCTGTCCTTTAATTTCTGAGTTCTTACTTTGCTGCTGATCCATTGTGGTGGTCAGTGTGCAGAACAGGTTGAAGTATTTCCTGTAGAGCTGGTCTTGTTGTGGCGAATTTCCTCAATGTTTGTATATCCGTAAATGATTTGATTTCTCCATCAATTTTGAAGCTTAGCTTAGCAGGGTACAGAATTCTGGGCTGGAAATTGTTCTGTTTAAGTAGATTAAAGGTAGATGACCATTGTCTTCTTGCTTGGAAAGTTTCATTAGAGAAGTCTGCGGTAACTCTGATGGATTTGCCCCTGTAGGTCAACAGGCGCTTACTCCTGGCAGCTTGCAGAATCTTTTCTTTTGTGATGACTTTGGACAGGTTCATCACAATGTGTCTTGGAGAAGCTCGGTTAGAGTTGAGGCGACCTGGGGTCTGATATCCCTGTGAAAGCAGTGTGTCAGAATCTTTGGTGATATTTGGGAAATTTTGTTTTATAATATTCTCTAGTATGGCTTCCATTCCTCTGGTGCATTCTTCTTCCCCTTCTGGAATTCCTATAACTCATATGTTGGAGTGCTTCATAAAGTCCCATAATTCTGACAGTGAACGTTCTGCTTTCTCTCTCTTCTTTTCTGCCTTTTACTGTCTGAGTTCTCTCAAGAACTTTGTCTTCTACTTCTGAAATTCTTTCTTCTGCATGGTGTAACCTGTTGCTGATACTTTCCATTGCATCTTTAAGTTCCCTAATTGACTGTTTCAGTTCCTTCAGCTCTGCTATATCCTTTTTATATTCTTCATATTGTTCATCTCTTATTTGATTCTGTTTTTGGATTTCCTTTTGGTTATTTTCCACTTTATTAGCAGTTTCCTTCATTGTTTCCATCATTTCTTTCATTGTTTTCAACATGTGTATTCTAAATTCCCTTTCTGTCATTCCTAACATTTCTTTATAGGTGGAATCCTCTGCAGTAGCTACCTCATGGTCCCTTGGTGGGGTTGTTCTGGACTGGTTCTTCATGTTGCCTGGAGTTTTCTGCTGATTCTTCCTCATGAGTGATTTCTTTTATCTGTTTCCTTGCCCTAATTTTCCTTTCACTTCCTCTTGCTCTTTAAGTTCTCGTGCCTGTGGACTAAGGGTTCGATGAGTCCTTTTGGTACAGGACCAGAATGGTGAGAAGGTTGAAGAGCAAGAAAGGGATGAAAGAAAGGAGGACCGAGTGATAAGAAAAAAAAAAAAAATAGAGAAAGTAGAGGGGGTGGGTAAAAGGAATATTGACAAACAGAATAGAGGCACAGAAAGAGGGAGACAGAGCAATATAGGTGTACAGTATGGTAGTTTGACACAACCTTTAAAAAAAGCCACCTTCTGGGGGTGCCCAGTTGGGTGGTTCCCTTGAGGTTAGCAGCTCTTTGTTAACCTGATCAGACACAGTACCCCACCTCCACCAAGTAGAGAGGAAAGACAAAAATGCTATAAATCAAACCAAAACAAGCAAACAGAAAACTTTACAGGATAAAATTGGGTGAAAAACCAAATAATAGCCGTAGAAACACTAGCAAAAATGAAGTTCTAGTTATTGAAAAAGGCAGCAATGGGAAATTATAATTAAACTAGAAAAATTGAGAAAGAAAAAAGATCTGTATGGAAAACGTTGAAATTAAAAAAGAAAACAACATAAAGAACATCAAAATAAACAAAAAAACAACCAAACCAAAAAAAAAAAAAAAAAAAACCACAACCAAAAACAAAGCAATATGTATATGTTGTTGAATATTGTCTGGCAACACGTGGTCTTCTGGGGTATGAGATATTAATCACAGTTCTGATACGACTGGAGGCAATTTCTCAAACCCCAGCAGGTAGACACCCTAAATCTCTCTTCAGCCCACTTAAAAGGCACTTTGAACTTGTAAACTTGGGGAGCAAAAGCTTTCCTAGGAAAGTGCTTGTCGCTGGAATCACTGCTGATTCCAGCGACGAGATAAGGCTATCCACTTACCCAGTGTGCCAAAACCGGTCTCACTGTGCCCCTGAGGGTTAGGGCTGCAAGGCGGCTCAGACCCCACCCTTAGGCTACTCAGTTGCTAGGTTACCAATTCCCACCCGGATTCTAGCTCTGCGACCCTGAGGGCGGAGCTTGCCAGGGCAGATCACTCACAATTGCTCCCTGTGGCCCACAGCCAAACACTATTAGCTCCATCTGGCTCAGCGGCTCAGACTGGGGCCCTAGACAACTGGCCAAAGTTCTCCGCACTCCCGCTCAGGCTCTCCCCAAGGCAGTTCAACTGAGTGCCAAGTCCAAAGACACCAAAACAGTTCACAGGTAAGGCCTTTCCGGTTTGCAGTCTCGCTGCTACTGAACTTACAGTTGCGGGTGGGTTTAGACCAATTGAACACACGTGACCACTTGCCATTTTTCCACTGTTTTAGTCCTCCTCTTGGGGTCCATAAGTCTCTTGCTGACTCCCTGTATCTTCACAGGGGTGATGATAGGCAGATCCCACCAGACAGAGATGCCTGGAGTCCTATCTCCCCAGACTCACGGTGCCCAGGTGCAAGGAAGCTGTTACTCGGCCGCCATCATGCTCTCTGCCTCTTCTTCTTTGAAGAATTTTTCTTTTATTTTTTTTTCATTTTTTTTTTATTAAATCATAGCTGTGTACATTGATATACTCATGGGGCATCATTCACTAGCTTCACAGACCGTTTACCAAGTTTCACATATACCCTTGTAAGATGCACCGCTGGTGTAATCCAATTTTATTATTCTTCTTTACAGTTAAAAAAAAATAAGAAGCAGCATGTTTCATCTTAGAATAATTATGCTGTGCTCTAAATACCTGTCTCTGGGAAAATTAGACCTACAGGTAGTGATTAAAATAGAAGCCAACATTTTAGAAGGACAACTTTATAAGAGCTTCCAAAATGTTCATATCCTCTACTGTTTTATTTCAAGGAATTTTTTCTTGCCTCAAATGAGAACCTTTCCAAGTTTATCCCACAAGAGCTATTACACTCTGTGTCCTAGGACTTAGGCATCAGAAAGCTCCCAGCTGAGGCTGTGTGCTTCCTGCAGTTTCTGAAGTGCATACCTACCCTTTGACATTTTCTATAGGTGAGAAACAAAAGGGGGGGGCAAGCATTTAGGGTAACTTATAGGTCACACATTTGCACACATTCAGTGAAAAGTCCTTTCCTCTCTTGGAAATCATGATCCAGAGAACTCAGCAGGGGGAGAAATCAGAAATGTCTGTGCCTCACAGAGGACACTGATGTTAGAAACTTTGAGTCTGTTATCCTGGGTTCTATTACATGACTCTTGCTGCAAATGGCCCCTAAAGTATCTTGATAATGGAGTTTTTATTATCTGTTTTTAATGGCACTGAAGAGAAATCTTAAGTTGCCATAAAGGTAGAGCCCCAGATATGAAGCATACAGCTGCTAAATTGGGGGGTATCTTTTCTCTTAGATACACAAGAGCGCCTTTTGCTAACAGAATCCCTTTGAGAAAGTATTCAGATGATTCTAACCCAACATGTTGAGTCATCCTGGTCACTGAATCCAGCCTCAGACATTGAAGAAGAAAGATGAGCATTCCTATGAACACGATACAATCCTGTGTAAGGTTTGGGGTCATTTGTTAATGCAGCAGTGGCAACTGGACCAATTTCCTTATTATTTTTCCCAATAGTGGCTGAGATTCTAGCAGTTGGAATATCACCATATTCTAACACACAAAATAGAAGCTACATTGTATATTCTTACCAAGCTAAGGAAGTCATAAAGCATCATTCCATTCCTGCTGCATTCTGTTGGATACCTGTGAGTCAAAACCCTGCCCATTTTCAAAGGGAAAGAATATAGACTTCACCCCTTATGAGCAGGTGAGAACTGTATCTTGGCTATCTTTGGAAAATATATACTCTACTTCCTGACTCTCTAGCTAGATCATGGTATATCCCCATCTTGGAATATGAGAAACTGAAGAAATATACTTGAAAAATCACTTAATAATAATGCTGCAATGTTCATGCTGCAATTACAAATAAAGTAATATGCATTACAAATCTAACAGAATGTTAAAGTGAGATTAAATAGAATAAGAGGAGACAACAACATGGTGCTATTCTTGAGGAAATGTGAGCGAGTGAATACATTTCTATGATAGTATAAAATGCTAAAATGAGCATGAGAATGAAATACAAAACTTTAATAAATTAGTATTCATTAAAGACATTGAAATAATATTCAAAGTCTTTTCCAAAGCCTATAAGAAACAAGAAAAGAAGGAAAGATATGCTTACACAAGAAAGTTTTATAGATAATTTCTATCAAATATTCAAGAAACAGATAATCTCTGTATTTCACAAGTTGTTTTAAATAATGAAGAAAAGAAAAACCCAGGAAGCTATTCAAGTATTTTATGAAGCTAGTATAACCTTGGGTTCAAAACTAGGTAATGATAGTATGAAATAAAAATAAACTTAATAACACATGGAAAGTTCTAAATAAATTATTAGTTAACTGAATGTGACAGATGGACTGTTTAAAATAACATAAGGAAATCTCAAGAATGTAAGAGTGATTCAAAACTAGGAAAATTTAACAATGTCATTTACCAAATTATATTTCAATCACAGAAAACAGCGTGGAAAGGGTGTTTGACAAAGTTCCACACTGAAGTAAGACTAAAAGAAAAAATAATTCAAAACCAAGGAATTTCATTAAAGTTCCTTAACTTAGCAAAACCTCTCAGCCAAACTCTACAGGAAATTTTATAACAAACAATAAAAAATAGATATTTTTCTTAAAGTTTGGAAAAACAAGTACCTGCTGTCTCCACAAAGTATGAACATAGTATAGCCAGGATGTCCAGAGCAATTCAGTATGAAAACGAGGAAAGACAAAATATAAGACTTGAAAGAAAATGATAAAACCAGTATCATTTGAAAATGTATGACCACTCACTCAGAAAATTTAAAAAATTAGAGTTAATGAGAGTTTAGCACATTTACTGGTATTAACTTATTAAAATCTACTCTTTTCTATCAATAGTAACTGACTGAAAATTAAAACAGAAAATTAAATAATATGCACAACAGCAATGGAAACTATAAAAGTTTTAGAGAGTAACATAAAGAATATATAAGACCTTTATGGAGAACATTTTAAAACTTTATTAAGGAATATAAAAAACAAAATATGAATAATAGAAGAGGTAAATTATACTTATGAATGAGACATTTTAAAGATAAGTCAATAATTTCAATGCAATTTAATTAAAGTATAAGGATTATTAGAGAAGCCAGAAGAACAGTTATAAAATATTAACATATTTATAAGAATAAACACTCATGAGTAACTAAGGAAACAATTTTAAATGAAGAGCAAAGAGGAAAGTAAAATTACTGCATAGTTATGGAAAAAAATAATATGATATAGGCTCAAAATAAACAAATAAAATAGCAGAAATAAATAAAAGAAAGACCCTACACAGACAAATCACTCTACTCTGCTGTGGTCTGGAGAGTACAAGAAACTCTATGTATTTGAAATACAAGAAAATAACAAAGAAAAAGAAAACATACAGTGTATAAAACATCTTATACATGTGGATACCAATGGGAAAGGGGAAAAGTATTTGTTGTTTTTCATTTTAAACTACCCAGATAGGGTGAACAGGTACAAAGCCAAGGCTGGGGGAAAGATGGTGGAATGCTCAGGGAACTGCTAGTAGTTTAGAGCGGCTGAAGATTTGGATGCACATCCGGGAAGGTTATGGAGATAAGACTAATGGAGTCTATACAGTTTCAGCGGGAATGCTGAATGCCTTAGGCAGTTAACACAATGGTAAATATTTGTGCATCTAAACAAAGTACGGGTACATTAAAAATACAGTGCTATCGCAGGTGTGATCCCGCCTGTCCCCCTCCCTCTACCACCTGCGGTGCATCTCACAAGGATATATGTGAAACTTAGTAAATGTAGAATGTAAATGTCTTAGCACAATAACTAAAAAAACGCCAGGAAGGCTATGTCAACCAGTGTGATGAAAATGTGTCAAATGGTTTATGAAGCTAGTGTATGATGCCCCATGATCATATCAATGTACACAGCTATGATTTAATTAAAAAAAAAAAGAAAAAAAATACAGTGCATATGGGGCGGCACCTGTGGCTCAAAGGGATAGGGTGCCAGCCCTATATGCCAGAGGTGGTGGGTTCAAACCCAGCCCTGGCCAAAAACTGCATACACAAACACAAAAATACAGTGCATAATAATCCTAGTGTTATCATCCTGTGGTACCAGTATATGCAGTGTGTCATTGACTAAAACATCATTATGGGGCACAGGACTATGTTCTGGGCCACACGTAGAAAGTATAAAGTTAAGCTACATTAGCATATGTATGACTGCCATAGGATAGTCCCACAACTGTCTGTCAGTCTGAGACATGATAAACTTAGGTAATAACTTGTCAAAGAATAGGGCTTGGAGTGTGAGTTCAGTACTTTTCATTGAAAATGAACTAGCATACCAGTAGAGAAGTAGTCCCTCCCATTGGGACAGATACATGTGGTCTCTACTTAGTCAGAACATAGTATTTCCATGAGATCAGTGTCCTGCTTGAATATCTAGCTCTGTTCCCGTTCTGCTTATCATGTTGCTTCCCTTATTAATAGCTTGGGGGTAAGAGGAGTGACAGAGACAGGGAGAAACAGAGAAACTGAAATGGAGAGAGAACTGCTTCTGCAAAAATACTTAATCATATAAAAATGTTTATAGGCAGTTTAATTAACGTCTCTTGTAAATATGCTAGAATTATTCAGTTTCCCAATCTATACTTGACTTTGGATCATGAGGCAAGATAGATTTGTAGATGTAAAAATCTGAGGTCTGGACCCAAACCATAATAAGTTCACCAAATTCCACCTTGGGAGACCTCTTGGCAGTCAGAACACTGGGTTTCTCCAGACAGTTGAGATGTATGTGAGAGCGCTAGATGGAAAGTCTTTAAGAAGTTGGATTTCAAGTGAATCTGGGCTAGAGAAAGAGTGATTGGAGTCTTGAACTACTAGCCTTGTATTAAACAGAAGTGGTGACAGTGGCCACCCCGTCTACCAGTTCTCAGTAGGAATGCTCTCAGCTTTTCCCCATTCAATATGACATTGGTGGTGGGTTTGTCATATATAGCTTGTACAATTTTGAGATATGTTCCCTTTATGCCTAGTTTTTTGAGAGTTTTTATCATGAAATGGTGCTGAATTTTGATGAATGCTTTTTCTGCATGTACTGAGATGATGATAGGGTCTTTGTTTTGCTTCTGCTTATGTGGTAAAGCACAATTACTGAATCATACTTGCAGCCCTGGAATAAAGCCTACTTGGTCAGGGAGGATTATTATTATTTTTTTACATGCTGTTGAGTTCTGTTTGATAGTATTTTTTTTGAGGAGTTTTGCATGTATATTCCTAAGGGGTATTTGTCTGTAGTTTTGTTTATAGGTGTTGTGTGCTTTCTTGGTGTTGGTATCAAGGGGATACTGACTACTTAGAAAGAGTTAGGGAAGATTCCCTCCTCAAGATTATGGAATAATTTCTGCAGTATGGGTACATGGAACAGAAGATTTTCAAAAGAAGACAGACAAATGGCCAATAAACATATGAAAACATGCTCAACTTCACTAATCATCAGTAAAATGCAAATTAAAACCACAATGAAATATTACCTTACCCCAATTAGAATGGCTTTTTAAAAAGTCCCAAAACAATAGATGCTGGCATGGATAAAGAGAGCAAGGAACTCTTATACACTGTGGGTGGGACTGCAAATTAGTACAAACTCATGGTAAACAATATGGAGATTCCTCAAAGAGCTGAAAGTAGACCTACCACTCAATCCAATCATCCCAGTAATAGATATTTATCCAAAGCAAAAGAAGTCATTTTATCCAAAAGACACCTGCAATGGGAGACTTACTGTGGCAAAATTTACAATTGCAAAGATGTAGACTCAATCCATTTTCCCAACAATTCATGAGTGGATGAATACATGTGGTATATGTATATCATGGAGTACTACTTCACCACAAAAGGGTTGAATTAATGTCTTTTGCAGCAATTTGGACAGAACTAGAGACCATTATCCTAAGTGAAGTATCTAAAGAAAACGTCACGAAGGCTATGTTAACCAGTTCGGTGAAAATATTTCAGACTGTATATGGAACCAGCACATTGTACCTCATGATTGCATTATTGTACAGAGCTATGATTTAATAAAAAATAAAGAGAAAAAAACCTTCCAGTAGAAAAAAAAAAGAATGGAAAACAAACTCCACATGTACTTGCTATTAAATTAGAACTAACTGACGAGTGCAAATGTGCACAGAGGGAAGTAAGACTCAGTGGAAATCAAAAAGTGGACAATGGGAGGAGGAGAATGGCAAAAAAACATATCTAAAAAGTACAATGAACACTATCTGGGTGATGGGCGCACTGACTCAAGCATTAAAAAAGTGATCCATGTAACCAAACATTTGTACCCCCATAATATTTTGAAATTAACAAAAAGAAAGAAAAGGCAAGAGGCAGGGGAGGCAGACTGGGGAAAAGCAGCAAACTCATTAATAAACGGAACATGGGGCCATCAGGAAGAGGATGGCAACACAGGTGTAACCGAGATTTCTGACAGTAGAAGAACACTGCGGAATATTTAGTTTTGGCAGAAGAGCAAGAAGTTGCTTGGGAGCATACCGAATAGATGCTCCATAGGACATCAAGGGGAGGTTGTGAACAGCCTCTAGTTTTGTATCCAGGCACATCTTCGTTGGTTATTTCCTTATAAGCAGTTAGAAGGCAGCTTTGGAAGAATGTGGGTTTGAGGTTTAACAGAGAGAGAAAAATTGGGCAGCAGCATCTGATGTGATGTGACTAAAAGAGACTTTTGCCGAGAGAGGCAGAAAGGTATGCGAGAGAATGGTAAAATGCTAAGATCAGGATCTGGAGGACCTCTTGGAGGTTGGAGTTAGAAAAATCTGAGGATATTCTAGCACATCGTCCTGGAAGCCAAACAAGAAGAGTTTCCAAAAGAACAGCTGGAAAGACTTCCAGTTTCTGATTGTACATGTAAGAAATTTAGAAGTCTTTACTCCTTCCTAACAACAGATAAAAAGTGAAACAAACTGAAAAATTAACTTCTCTTAGATGTACCAGAGAAGTGAGGTTATAGTGGGGCAAACTGCTGCCCCTCAAAATTAGAGTGATACCCAGAATCACAATTTATTGGAACAGAGACCCATGAGCAGAAAACTCTCTGGGAACTGGTGCTAGGATAGGGAAGCCGGAACTGTAATTGACAAATTGCTGATTGCTGCAGGTTCATCTGAGAGAGGAAAACTCCAGGGGACCGGCGTGGGGTGAGGTTGAGGACTTCTGATTTTGTGAGTTGTATCTGCAAGAGCTCTAACAAGTTCTAACGATGAAGACCAGAGAAAAGTCCCGTTCTGCTTCCAGGTGAGAGAAGGGAGGATGTGACCATTGTGAAATATACCAGAGCATTCTGTTCTTAACAAGGCCTGACCTTGAGAGAAAATATTTTTGTCAGAACCTAACCTATTGGGTTTTATTGGAGCCTAACTGAGCTGGGGGAAAGAAAATACCAAATTCCAACCCCCTCCAGTCATCCCAAATCTTGTAAGGGGGTGCAAAAATAATGAGGAGCACTTGTGAAGTTTACAGTCTGGTGGCACAGGCTTAGAACTACAGAATGCCTCACCTTTCTGCACACCTTAGCATCATGTTACTGAAAGTCCATTAAACACAGCTTCTTTTACACAGGTACTTCATGTCCACCTTCTAACAACAACAAAAGATCTCAAAGCATACTAAAAGGCAAGACATACAGTTTGAGCTGAGAATGCATTAGAACAAGATGTTGAAATCATCAGAGTATAAATTTCAAAAATAACTGAGATTAATAGCAATGATTAATAAGCTTAGGATTAAACTAAGAAGTGTAAGGGGAAGGGTAGATAACCTGCAAGAACAGATATGAATAGGGAAGCAGAAATTCTAAGAATGAAACAAAAATAAATGCTAGAGGTCAAAAACACTGCAACATAAATGAAGAGTTCTTTGATGGGCTCATTAGTAGACTGGACAAAGCTCAGGAAAGAACCTTTGAACTGGAGGACATACAATATTCACTTCCCAAACTGAGAGGCAAAGGGGAAAAAGACAGAAAAAAAAAAAGTAGAACACAGTATCCAAGAACTATGGGACAGTTATGAAAAGTTTAATACGTATGCAATGGCAATACTAGAAGGAGAAGAGATATTTGGAAACAGAAATAATATCTGTTAATACCTAGGCATAGCATAGTCAAACTACAGAAAAACAAAGATAATCAAAAATCCCGAAAGAAGTCAGAGGAACAAAACACCTTAATTACAGAGGAGCAATGATAAGAATTCTACCTGATTTTTCCTCAGAAATCAAGCAAGGCAGAAGAAAGTGGAGTTAAATATTTAAGGTATTCAGAGAAAAAGAATCATCAGTCTAGAATTCTGTGTCCTAAAAAATTACTCTTCACAAGTAAAGGAAAAATAAAGACTACCGCAGACCAAATAAATTGAAGAAATTTGTCACCAGTAGACCTGTCTTTCAAGATATGTTAAAAGAAGTTTTTCAAAAAGAAAGAAACTGATAATCATCTAAAGACTGAGACTTGCTTAAAGAAAGGAAAAGGATGAAAAATGAAAGTAAAATAAAAACTCTTATATTCTAAGTTGATCTAACAGAGGAAAGTTTGTTCCAAATAATAATAGCAAGAATGCAATTGACTGTTACAGTTTATAAATGAAACGAATGACACAAATGATATAAGTGATGGGAAAATAATTAGGAGTATTTTTTTTTTCAAGGTATTTGCACTACCTGGGAAGTGGTATAGCATGATTTGAAAGTAGACTTTTGTTAGCTTTTAGTGTTAGTATTGCACATTTTAGGGCAACCACTTATAAAAGTTAGAAAAGACATATAATTTATATGCTAAGAAAGGAGAGAAAATGTAATCATATAAAATGTTCAATTAAAACCAAACAAGTTATGAAGTGAGTGTATGATGCCCCATAATCATATCATTTATACAGTTATGATTTAATAAAAAAATTAAAAAAAAAAAAAACAAACAAGGCAGGAAAAGAATGAAATACAAAAATAGACAAAAGGAATGAAGGCAATAAAGAGAAAACAGTAACAAAAAGTGGCATTAGTCTAAATACACTAACCAAGACAGAGATTGTCAGAGTGGATCAAAAAACAAGACCCAAGTCTATGTTGTTTACAAGAAACCCACTTTAAATATAAATATCTAGTATGGATTAAAAATAAATGGGTAAAGTACTATGCTAATAATAATCAAAAGAAAGCAGGAGTAGCTATATTAATGTCAGACAGAGCAGACTTTTAAACAAGAAAAACTATCAGAGATTAGAAAGGGCATTACATAATGATAAAGGAGTCAGTTTCCAAGAAGATGTAACAATCCTTCATGTGTCTACACCTAACAATACACTGTCAAAATAAATGAGGCAAAAACTGATAGAAGTGCAAGGAGAAACAGATTAATGTAGTGTCATAGCAGGATATTGTAACCTATCACTATCAGAAATGGACAAATCCCACAGGCAGAAAATCAGTAAGGACACGGTTGAACTCAACAGCATCATCAATCAACTGGATATAATTGACATCTATTGATTACTTCATCCAGCAATAGCAGATACACATTCTTCTTGAGCTCATGTGGGGCATTTACCAAGATAGACCATATTCTGGGTCATCAAACACACTTTAAGAAGGAATAGAACTCATATCATATATTCTCTCAGACCACAACAGCACATTAACTGGAAATCAATAACAGAAAAACAGCTGAAAAATCCCCCAAATATTTGGAGATTAAACCAAATGCTTCTAAATAAGACATTTATGGAAGAAGAAATGTTGAGGGAAACTAACTAAAAAATACTTTGAACTCAATTTAAATGAAAATGCAACTTATGAAAATTGTAGAATACAGTAAAAGCATTTCATAGAGGGAAATGTATAGCATTCGATGCCTGTACTAGGGAAGAAGGACCTAAAGTCAGTAATCTAAGCTTTTACCATAGGAAGCTAAAAAAAGGATCAAATTAAACCAATGTATGCAGAATAAATGAAATTTTAAAAAGAGCAGAAATTAATGCATTTGAAACAATACAGAAAATCAACAAAGGTATAAGCCTCTAACCACGCTAAGAAATAGAGAGGCTATGTTATGTTACCTTTCACATGTAAGTATATGATACATTTCAAAGTAATTTTGCATATATTTTAAAATGAATTTTTTTCTCTACAAGATGAATTTTTTTCTCTACAAAGGCTCCAATTTATTTAGAAGATTTATTGAAAAGACTATCCTTTTCTCCCACCAAATTTCATTGGTATTATAAATCAGAAGATCGTATATGTTTGAGTGTACTTCTGGACTCTCTATTCTATTCCATTGATGCATTTTTCTACAGTTGCATCTACTTTCTGTCCTGATTACTGTCGCTTTATGGCATTTTAATATCTGGTACTATAAGTATCAAACTTTGTTATTATTGCTCCAGATCATTATAGCTGTTCTAGTTCATTGTATTAATCATTTTTAAAATCAGCTAGTCCGTTTTTAAAAAAATACTCTCTTAGACCTTTATTAATAATATAATTTTCTATGAGATGAAGAGGAAGAAATTTTCAGTTGTTAAAATCATACTTTGTGTATTTTGTCATTCACTTGGTAAGCATTATTGAACACCGATAATTTGCGCATGTTTTGTTGAATGAACTAATAAATAACTGAATGAATGAAAATTGATTTTTTGCAGGTTCTGGAAAAAGAGAAAAATCAAAGTTTCTCCTTTCTAGGACCTGATTAAGCAATCTGATTTGTGCCTTCTCAGGTAAGTAATGGACGCACACCCTAGTCCTTGTCTATTGCACAACAATTTCACATGTGCAAGATAAAATAGCCTTGGGCTTTCATTGTACCAAATGGCAGCTCAGTCTCTAGATCATTTCAAAAGCATCAGTTAGAATACAACAAAAACAAGCCATTAGCTTAAAATGTTCTATAATTTTAGTATGTTGACCCTGAAATTATGTTGACAATAATTCTCAAGACTATGAAAGGAAGTTTAATTTAGAAAAAATTATCTTCATTGATGTATAACACTCCTTGACCAAGAGGTATGGATTTGGGGAAAAGATTGGAGACAAAATATATTCCTCAAACATGTGAGACTGACTGACAACCCTTTCCGAACTTGTGTTGGACCTCCTCAGACATGATGATTTTCCTGGTCCGCTCCAATGATGGAAGACAACTAACACTTTTTCTTGTTGCATTTGTTGGCTTTCTCAGCTGTTGGAGCCTGTGTGAAGTGCTTCCTCCTGTCCTACAGACTCTAGCCATCAGACAGTGCAGGCCGTACTCTTTCTGTGTCTTGGCAGGCCATGTATTTTTATGTGAACAGGTGATTGTGCACTGTATTTGTGCAGTTGTGCTTGTAGGAAAATGGTCCACCTAAAATAAATAAGAGCTGGAGAGTATATATGGGTGACAGGAAAATTGGATAGGAATTCTAAGTGTTTGTTTCTTTCTGCATTCTGTTTCATCTGCCACACCTTAACCTTTCCTGCCACTTTGCAAATATTTTTTCCCTTCTTATGGAAAAGGGTGCTTAATATTTCATATTTCTGCCTCTCTTCCTCATCCCACAAAGCCCACAGCATGCTAGGGAGCTGGTGTCACTGTGTGAGCAGGCTAAACATTGTGGTTTTCAAAGGTAAGAAGATATTGTCTCTAACCAACGGTGAAAGACAATTTAATCTCTTCTTTGTGAGTATGTGCAGGAGGTTGTTGAGTTGTAAGGACAGTGGGGAGTGAGGAGGAGTTGAGGGTGGGGAGGAAAGAAAGAAAGAAGGTAGCAGCCTGTGCCCCAGGCTTAGTTACATGGCATCTTGAAGATGTGTCTACTCTGACTAAAATGTAAGAAAGAAATGTTTTGAAACCCAGTGGCAAAACAAAAGGTGCTGTTCCCACAATGTGAAGTGTTAGTGTTGTACAAAAATTATGACTCTCAAAGCCTTCAGATGATAAAATACAAAAGGCATTTAGTGATCTGAAGACCCCAGGGTATTAGCAAATAACCAAATACAAAATCTTTAAGAATCGTTAAGCGTAGTAAAATGGTTTGATTAAAAAGTTAAATTGCTCTGTTGTTCAAAATCTTTAATTGGGTATTGAAATTTCATTTTATTTTCCCTGGATTTGAACCTGAACTTTATCTTCAGGAAATCACCTAGATGGCTATTCTTCTTCGTTTCCTGCTTTGAATGTATCAAGTTTCAATCAGGAAAAGAAAAAAGGCAGAGAAGAATGAACTATGAAGTCAAATGGAAGACCGTACTAAAAATAACCCTCTGGCAATGATAAGAAAATATGCTAAAATCAGTTAGAATGTGCTGAAAATCTAGGCAAGGAGCAAAATCAGAGCAAGAATTTCATCATTATAATCTGCAAGTATTCTAAGTGTTTCTCAGGCATGGATATGAAAATGGGTAGGAATTAGTGCTTTCTAGTTAAAGAATAACTAGAAAGAATAATGCCTTGTAATAATAATGCCTTGTCATAATATTGCTATATCAGAGTACAGTTTCCCCATTTCTATCTGACATTAAATATAAAGCTCAATTAAGTATACAAAAGGGAATGTTATGAAGAAAAGAATGTTAGAAGCCAGTGTTGGGCATTTAAACTCAGAAACTGCCTATTGCATGTCAAACACTAATTTAGGTTACCTTCTTTATAAACAAGGCTATTTTGTTGACACTGGGTAAGACGGCAAAGCAAACAGATTAAGGAAGGGAAATGAGGATTTCTTGCACATGGCAAAAGGGCACATTGCTGAATAAATTAGACTGAACTAAGGAAAGACAAAGATACTAGTGTTTTAAAAGCATAAAGCTGAAAGGCATAAGTAAACAGAACCAAACAGTAACATCGATTGGATTGGAATTTGCATTCCCTACACTAACTTGTCATTTACATTAAATTCCAAAAAGGGTCATCGTGTCAAAGGCCCACAATATGTGCTATTAAGGATATTTGACTCCTTATGAGAAAACATTCCTTTTCTGAGGAAACCAGAGTCCTGTATACTTCAAAAACAGTCCATTGTACTTTTTTAAATGACATGTGATGTGTGATTTGTCTTTTCAAATAAAAATTAAGAGGATGGGATGACCCCATTCTCCTCAACAACTAGTGATTTCTGACTGTCTAACTAGTAGGAAAGAGAAATAAAAGCAGCACCAGCTCCATCACCCTCAAGAATGAAAAGTAGGGCCACTCCATTTCTTAATTCTAATTGGCTGCTAACAAAAGCATGATGCTTCAATGCAGGGATGCCGTCCTTTCTGCCTCCGTTGTTATCAAATACTCTTTCAGTGTTTTGTGCAATATCTACTTTCAGTAAATGTCTTTCCCGCCTACACACAGGATGTGAGATTCCAGTTTTCTCCTCGGTGGGTTCTCCCAGCAGTCCTGGACACCAGGGAATAAATCTCGGAAGCTTGCTAGTCTCCCACGCCCGGTATAAACTCACTGAAAACCTTAACAAACGGAGTAAACAGCTTTCTGTGGCTTCCTGATTTTACTGTCACAGTATTCAAATTATTTCCTTTGCCAAAATAAATAACCCCAACACAATCACAAATGCTGAAATTTTCATGGACACATTGAAAGTATCTCATGTTTTATAAATGGTTCTTTTCTACATTCAGCTCAATTTCTCTGATGCTAATTATCCCCAGAATATTTCTGAATTTGTTTTTTAA
The DNA here is from genome assembly GCF_027406575.1 of Nycticebus coucang. NCBI lineage: Eukaryota > Metazoa > Chordata > Mammalia > Primates > Lorisidae > Nycticebus > Nycticebus coucang. Next base: position 16,559,408 of record NC_069785.1, on the reverse strand, counting down.
TTCACTCTTTGAATGAGAGTCGTTTGGAGCAGTGGACTGTAACTACATTCTGATTGCTTTGAATATTCTGTCTTTATATCTCTGATTGTGGGTGTCCAATTTTTTTAACATTGATGATTGTGGTATTTTTATAAACAGTTCATCAGAAGAAGGAGATTAAAAAAATCTGGACTCTGTATCTATGTAAATAATTTGGAATACAATTGTTTTTCATAAGAAAGCTTTATAGGTTTTTTGGACTCTTATGCCTCCTACTTCATATTAAGAAAATCGAGTTCAAGGAAATTTGTGTTATTTTCCACTTGCTTTTAGCGTTATCTGAGTAAATGGTGCTCAGTATCTCAAATGCCCTCAAGAGAGAAGGACTTTACTGAAAGATTTTGCTTTTCATCTATTGGCAGATATTCTGCCTCCCCTGGATTTAATTTATTTAACAAGCATGTATTGAGAGTCGTCAGTTTTGGAAGGCATTGTTTCAGCTTGCGAAACTATGAACAAATTAAACAACATCTTAGTCCTCATGGAGCTTACATTCCAGAGGGGGAGATAGACCATAAACAAGTAAATCAACATGCTACACAGTATCAGTAATAAGAAATGCTGTGGGAAAAAAATATGGTAAGGCGCTAGAGCGTGGCTATGGAAGGACTATTTTAGATGGCATGGTTAGGAAAGGCCTCCTGAGGAGGGTGGCATTTCAGGAGAGAGACCAGCTTGTCCTTCAGTTGATCTGTAGCTGTTTCTGGGACGACTCACTACATTCTACCTACAGCTTTTATTTCCTAGCAGATAATCTTGAGCCATGCTAGTGGCCCCTATGCTTTATAGTTTCAACAGAATGGTGAACCTAAGCTTTATATATTTATAGGGATCTATTAGACTGCCCCATAAAAAACTTTCTATTCGTGAGACCCTACGGGGTTTGCAGCACTACAGGTACATTGAGAGAATGACGTTTGGTTCCACAATAAAGATGATGATTATAATAATGACACACAACAAATGTCACTCAAGATCAATTTTTTGAACCTATACACAATTTGGTTTTGTTTTAGTTATTTTAATATGACCTCAATTTCCATCTATTTCCTTATTGTTATTGTTTCTGTGAAAGTACATACTGGGAGTTTCCTCGGAATTTGTAGCCTGTCGGTTACAATGGAGCATGGTAGACCAGGCTTATTAACAGCCTGTGATACATGTGGTAGAAAACTGTGCTTCAACCACTTTCGTATAGCCTTATTTCTTTTTTCTTTTTTTTGCAGTTTCTGGCCGGGGCTGGGTTTGAACCCACCACCTCCAGCATATGGGGCCGGCACCCTACTCTTTTGAGCCACAGGTGCCACCCCAGCCTTATTTCTTTTTAATGAATATATCTTTCTCTACATTTGAAAGTAGCATTTAAATTGTAAGTGTTCTGTGTGAGGTAATGACAGCTCTGGCTGTAATGAATAAACTTCAAGATGCAGTCTAGAGGTCAACTGTACTCTTACAAGTTTTCTCTGAAGAATGCAGTGAAGTCATCGGGTAAATCTTAGTTGGACTATAAACGATAAATATACTATAAATGGTGTAACAACACTTTTATGTTTACCTTTCATCCCCCTTCATAATAGTTGCATTCAAGATAGATTTACTTAATTATTTTCTGAGCAGGACTATTGATTCCTCATCTTGACTTTTTGGTTTACCTTGTCCCATGACTATTCATAATATTTAAATAACTTCAACTAATCAATACAAGATTTTTCCCTTTTAATCGTGGTGATTATATTGAAGAACTAAGCAATCTCTTTTATAGTAACAATAAACTACATCTAAATTAGTTCATTCATTTCTTTGTTATTTCATAAAAGAATGCATGGATGATGCTAATCATTAAAGTTACTTTTACTATTTCTTTTGCTAATAAACATCCTTTTTATTCACTAATCTTTAAGAGAATTAACTCAGCCCTACTGAGTAGTACAAGACCCCCAATTATTTTTACCATGAAAATTTGGCTTACTTATCAGAGAAATAATCCTTAAAAGATTATTTTCTAACCTAAGTCTTTGAGCAAAAGCACATTTTATAATTTATTAATGACAACTTAATCATGACTGGGCTGAGAACTTCAGTGAGTATTACTACTAGTCTGTCAAGAAAATTGGAGCTGAAAAATCTCGTATTGGCAGGTTATAGTTTATAAACTGAACGGAACTTTCACCATGAATAGTGATACAATGTCTTTATTTTGTGAATGAATGCCTTTGAACACTTTTAATTGTGCCAGAAACTATACTTTTTAAAGTTTGTTATAGATAAATGAATTGAACTCTGCTTGAACAGAAGAATAAAACATTAGATGACTTTTCAAGAATTTATCTTTAAATCCATGAAATAAGATTAAAACCAAAGAAAGGAACACATTATGGATGGCTGCCAATTCAATTAAGAGTTAAAGGCACAACTTAGAGCTAGACCAACAACCTAGAATTGAAATAAAAGTCATCAAGGAGTCATAGAATAATAGAATCTTGACAACTCTGAGTTTAAAAAGATACCTTAGCATCTATCAAATAACCAATTCCCTGACACTTCACTCTTATAAAATGCAAGCTAAGTGGTGTCTTCCAGCCCATGATTAAACATATACAAGTAGCATCTTAGGGCTGGGTGCGGTGGCTCATGCCACCTGTAATCTTAATACTCTGAGAGGCTGAGGTGGGTGGATTGCTTGACTTCACGAGTTCGAGACTGGCCTGAGCAAAAGCAAGACCATGACTCTACTAAAAATAGAAAAACTGAGGCAAGAGGATTGCTTGAGACCAAATTAGAGGTTGCTGTGAGCTATGACACCACAGCACTCTACCCAGGGTGACAGCTTGAGACTCTGTTCCAAAAACAAAACAAAACAAACAAAAAAAAAAATGAAAAGAAGAAAAGCATCTCAAGGCCACATTTTGATCTTTTATATTGCTATTAATAAGTTCTTTTAATAAACTCAAACAGGCTGATATTCCTCCTAGCTTTACCCTTGAGAGGTCAAATGGAACCAATCTCATAAGACAGGACACAGACACCAGCCCACTCTTTGAAGACAGCAAAGAGCATTGTGAAGCCCAGTGAGGCCATCATTTCCCCTTCATTCTAGAATATAGAAACCATTTCTATTAAGGTGGCTTGGGGTAACATTGATCTGTATGGACACACATCACACAGTTGACACAAAGTGTACTTAAGAACAACTGTAACTTTAAAGTCAGTTTTAATAATGCTGTTTCCAAATCATGTATCTCTATTAAAATGATTTAGATTTAGAATTTACTTCTTTTTAATTCTCACTTTTTAGTTTATCCTCTGGTTTTCACAAAATCGCATCACATATGTAAATGTGTTAAGCATATCCATATAATTTTGTCCAAATTATTAACACATGTATTAAAAATAAGATATGCAAAGACCTGGGCATTTGGCATACCCCTAGAAATGTCCAGATTTATGTAAACTCTTCAATCTGTGTTATTTGGTACAGTCATTTAACCAGTTTGTATTCCAACTAATTATAGTCATATTTAGCTATTTCTCCACTTTGGCAAGAAATGTGTTATTGAGATGCCTTTCATATGCCAGTTGATATCCAGATGTCCTGTCTGCTACACATGCCTGTATCTTTGAAATTAATCATGCTATCATAGAAAGAAATAGGATTATTCACTTTTTATTTCCTTTCCCATCTCTTTTCACAATTCAGTAAATCACTAAGTATAGCTAATTTTCTTTTAAACTTACATTTTTCTCCCTCTGGCACCATTGTCCAAGCATATTTCACCCCAACTTACTGCCTCTTACCAGAGATGGATGGATCTACATTTGATGAGATCTGAAGCTCGTACTTTTTGAGGAGTTCTGTTAGAGAAAAATGATTTGAGATTACAAAAATAGAGTCATGTGCATTGAAAGTGGACTATGCAAGGAAGGAGTTTGAGGCTTTGCCTCATGGTAAATCTGCTACTGTGCTCTATAGACATATCTAAAGATGTAATTTTGCCACAGGTTCTCTGAAAATAGCACTTAAATCAATACCCCAGCAAAGTTACAAACCACCACATGTCACAGATTTAACAATCACGTGTAAGTGGTCAATTTCAAATCCATAAATGCCATGAGTCTATTCAACGTGATCTGCCTTTTTACAGTTGAGTGCTAAATTGAAGCTTGACCTTTTTTTTTTAAATAAGCAACACACATATTCTTTTAATCAAAGCCTAGACAGTACTCTAAGATGATGAAAATCCAATGGCAATGCACCAAATATCAAGCTTTTATGTAAATTTCTAGAAGAATGACTGCTTCCATGCATTAGAATTAAAATAGTTTTTTGCTTTGAATCCGTCACAGCGTGGCTAGGACTGTGTACTAGCAACGTTTGCCAGGTTATTTGCCTTAGGAAATAGCTCCAAAATCTCAGCGGCCTTTAACAACAAGATGTGTTTCTTGTGTTGAGTCATCAGGAGACAGATGCAGCTTTTCTTTATCAATCTTGTCATTCCTGGACTCAGGTCAAAAAGGAGCAATCTCTATTTGGACACGCCATTGTCATTTCAACAGGAGGTTGAAGTGGCTGAGCTCACTGTAGCTCTTATTCTTCAACGTGGACAAAGTGACTGTTACTTCTACTTACATTCCACGGCCAGATGTCAATTTGTTGCATGACCACGTGGCAGTTCTGCACTGCACACGTATAATCCTACCAGTTGGGCATCAAATATTTAGACAGAAGAGTACAATACTACTAGAAACTAAAGTTGCAGTTTAGCTCTAAATAGTCCAGAGAATATGCCCAGAAATGTGAATGATTGATAGAAATTTTCAAAATAAAGCACTAGTTAACTCTTTTAAAAAACATACATTTTATTGTCTATATTTCATGCTCAAGACATGCTATTAGGGGATACACATAGTAGTAACAGAGTTACTAGAGTGAAGCAGATTAACATACCCATTATCTCACATAGTTAATTTTCTATACCAAGAGCCGCTAAAATCTACTTATTTAACAAAAATCCCTATTACAATAAAATTTTGTTAACGTTAGTTCTCACGTTGAACGTTAGATCTCTGAATTCGTTCACCCTTTGTGTTTTCTGTTTTGTACCCTTTCACCTGCAGTCCCTGATTTCCTTTCCCTGCACTTCCAGTTTCATTCTCTATCTCTGTGTATAGATATACATATGTACGTATACACGTACTCTACATGTAAATGAGGTCATACAATTTTTTCTGTCTTGCTCCTTTTAATTAGCACAATGTTCTACAGGTTCAGTCGTGTTGTGGCAAATAGCAGAATCTCCTTTGCTAAGGCTGAAATATTCCATTTTACACATACACTCACACACACCCCCCACATTTTTTTTACCCATTGGTCCACTGATGTTAGTCATATTTTGGCTATTAAGAATGATAGGCTTGGGCGGTGCCTGTGGCTCAATAGAGCAAGGTGCTGGCCCCATATGCCAGAGGTGGTGGGTTCAAACCCAGCCCCAGCCAAAAACTGCAAATAAATAAATAAATAAATAAAAAGAAGAAGAATGATAGGCTTGGCTGAAATGAATGTAATGAACATGAGAATGCAGACATCTTTACAGAGGAGTGGCTTTATCTCCTTTGGATATATACCCAGAAGAGGGATTGCTGTGTCACGTGGCAGTTTTATTTTTAATTTCTTTAGCAACCCCCCTACTGTTTTGATAATGGCTGCACCAATCTCCATCTCCATCAAGGATTCTAGGGTCCTGTTTTCTCCACATCCTTGCCAACATTTATCTCCTGTCTTTTTTATAATAGCCATCCTTCCTGGTGGGAGGCAGTATTTCATAGCAACTTTAAGTATTAAAAAAAAAAAAAAAAGCCCAAGTGATGAATAAACTGAACTGGAAAAGAGCACTACGAGAGCCCTAGTCAGTCTATACCTGAAAATAGAAATTATTGGCCAAGTTCTTTGGCTTCCCAATTTTAATGCAGAATTAGAAAACATCCCATAACCCTTTAAAAATATAAGGATTCATTTCTTTTTCCAGAGAGGTTAAGTAATTTTCCCCAATGTGTAATTTCCCTATATTCCCTCAGGGAAAAGCATTGCTCGAAATCTAAATTTATTTTCAGTTTTTATTAAGGCCATGACATTGTACTTACTCTGGGAATAATACATGAAAACTTACTTTCTGACCTTTGGTAAAACAAATTGAAATTGCTTTAAACTTCTTTTTTACTTTGATAGATTGTGTACCCTCTACTATTAAATAAGAAGGGCCAAGGGCACTTGGTAATAAAATTAACCTTGATCTCCTTTCTAAATTGAATAGAATTATCTTATATCCGACTTTATAATTAATGCTTAGAATAACACATTTTACTCCTCTGGCATAGTTTTCTACTAGCTTATTTTTTACACAGTCATGCATCACATAATAACAGGGTTAGGCAAGTTCATCACTGTGCAAACATCATGCATCGTACTTGTTTACGCAAACCTAGATGGGATAGCTGACTACGTTCCTGCCCTATATGAGTATCCTGCTGCTCCTGGACTATACACTTGTAGAGCATGTGACTGTGCTGAATACTGTAAGGTACAGTAACACAATGGTTAAAAATAAAATATATATATATATATATATATATATTATATATATACATATATGGGCGGCACCTGCGGCTCCAAGGAGTAGGGTGCTGGCCTCATATGCCAGAGGTGGCAGTTTCAAACCCAACCCCAGTCAAAACTGCAAAAAAAAAAAAAAATATATATATATATATATATATGCGCGCACACACACATATATAAGTATATAAAAACATAGAAATTGTACAGTAAAAATATAGTATAAAAGATAAAACTGATCCCCTCACATAGGGCACTTTGTATTAATAAAGCTTGTAGGACTGGGAGCGACAGTGGGTGAGTTAGTCTGTGGGTGCTGAGTGAATGTGAAGATCCAGGACGTTACTGCACACTGCCGTAGACTTTATAAAGATGGGCATGGAGTCTACACAAACTTCATAAACAATATTTTTTCTTTCTTCAACAACAAATTAACCTTAGCTCGCTGTAACTTCTTTTTATATTTTATAAAGTTAATCTAAAAAAAAATTTTTGTCTCTTGTAATCACAGTTTAAAACATGTAGCACACAGTTGTACAAAATATTTTCTTTCTTTGTATCCTCGTTCTGTAAACTAATTTTTTAGTTTTATATTTTTTATGGTTACTGCTTAAACTTTTTGGTTGAAAACCTGAACACAAATATGAACCTAAGGCCTACACAGAGTTGGGATCCTCAAAATCACTGCCTTCCACCTCCACATTTGGTACTAGGAGAAGATCTTCAGGGCAGTAACATGCATGGAGCTGTAATTTCCTATAATAAAAATGACTTTTTTTGGAATACTTCTTGAAGGACCTTCCTGTTTTGCAAGTTAACTTTTTAAGCTGTTTTATAGTTAACATTCTTTGTATAAGTAGGAGGACACTTGAAAACAATGGTAAAGAATATAGTAAATACATGAAATCAGTTAACATAGTCGTTTATTATCATTATCAACTATTATATCCTGTCCGTAGTTGCATGTGCTATACTTTTATATGACTGGCAGTCCAATAGGTTTGTTTACACCAGCATCACCACAAACAAGTGAGTAACACAGTATTACATTACATTATGAAATCACTATGATGTTACAATATCACTAGACAATGGGAAGGTTTCGCCTCCATTATAATCTCATAATCATTATAATCATTATTCTCATAATGATGTTTCATTGACTGAAACATCATTATGAGAATCATGGCTGAACTTAAAAAACTAAGTTTGCTTGCTGAAACTTTTTGTCCTCTAAGGAAGAAATTCTTTTTTCTTTTTCAACTTTACTGAGGTATAATGAACGAATAGGAATTAGGTATATATAAAGAGTAAAATTGGTTGTTTTGACATACGTATTAATATATATGTCTACATTGTGAAATGATTACCAAAATCAAGCTAATTTACGCATCTATCCCAGCACAAAGTTATCATTGTCTTTCTTGCCTGTGTGTGTGTGTATGTGGGGGGGGGTGTGGGGAGTTGTTAGAACACTTAAGATCTATACCATCAACAAATTTCAAGTAAATAGCACGGTTTTGTTAACCATTGTCATCATTTTGTATATTAAATCTTCAAAACCCTTCATCTTTTGTAAGAGAAACTTTGTTCCCTTTGACCAACATCTCCTCATTCCTCACCCATACTCCTATCCCTGGCAAAAACAATTCTATGCTCTGCTTCTTAATTCTAATTGCTCTTTTATAATAGGCAGCAGCTGGGCTATCAATAGTATAACTACTTTTATACCAATTCACTCAGGGATGTCTGCTGTGATGGAAGACAATGCAGAGCATTTTGCTACTGGATTTTTTAATCTAGCAATTCCCAAGTACCAATAGCTGTGACATAAAATTGAGGATGCTATCTGTTTATGAACTGCCACAATAAACAGGATGACGTAATTCCCACACCTGCTGAAGGCCAGCACGAATAGAGGGCTGCCCAGATGAATCCAAGTGACAAGTTGGAGGATCTGGGGTCTGGGATTTGAGACAAGAACCGTATTGACAATTGCTGATGTAATGTGAAGAACCAGAAATGTATTAATTCCTTTGAGGGCTACAATACCCTATAATTAGCTGAATGACTTTGAGTCATGGGACCTGTATGTACAGTTTCCTTTTTTCTTAAATGATGCTTTTATCATCTTATTATTAATATGGTACCTGTACCTTCAACACCTTCACACTGTCTCATTCTTTACTCATAGCCTTCCAGGTCATATCAACTTTGCAGGTAAAGAATTTAAGCAACATCCCCAAAGTTGCACATCTAGTAAATGGAAAATTGGAATCTGAACCCAGGTTCTCCGTTTGATATCCCCATACCCTTTACACTCAGGATGGAAGCTTTCAACTGATTTTTGTAGAAAGTAATCAAACTTGCCTTGCATCCAATTCAGCTGCCTCATCAAAATTGCTGAAAGCACTGGATGCTTATTTTAATCTCATTTTCTTTATTACATAAAACAATCTCTATGTCTATTATATACTCATTTATTAGAAGTGTTTAAAAGTAGACAGAATTTTCTCCTGCTTACCACAGCAGGTTTGGTAACTTTCTGGAGTTCTAGAAAATGCTTCTTATACAAGCCTTCAGGTTTGACTTTGCCACAAATTTGAGCACAGATCATGTACCTACTGTCACCCCTCCTTCATGACTCTCAAAGTTACCTGAATCAGCAAGGAGAAGTCAAATAGGATAGATGAAAAGATGCATTTGGTGGAAGACAGGAGTTGCTAATGTTTTAGTCTCTTACTTTCTCTAGGTTATCCTGCTAGATGTTATGAACAATGTCTTGGGAAATATAGAATGGGGTCTTTGCTGTGGAGAATTTACAATCTAGATTGAGAAATGGGACATATACATCAAGGACAATAACTAAAAACATATGTTCATTATTTCTTTCATCATGCATTTAACAAGTATTTATTGAACACCAAATCTGTGCCAGATACGATGGTAAGGGTGATAGGTATACAAAGAAACAAAATAGAGATTTTAGCGCAGACATTAAAGTGACATGAACACACATTCTTAAACAACAAAGTATAGGACTTCAGTGGTGTTTTAGTCCATACAAACTATTAAAACAAACAAAACAAAAAACCATAAACCGGTGACTTATAAACAACAGAAATTTATTTCTCGCAGCTCTGGAGGCTGGAAAGTCCACACTGGAAGATTCAGTGTTTGGTGAGGGCCCATGATCTTGCTATGTCCTCACGTGGCAGAAGGGGAGAACTCCCGTCTCTTTAGCAATTATAAGGGCACTAACTCCATTTACCAGAACTCACCCTCATCACCTAATCACTTCCCAAAGGCTCCGCCTCCTAACACCATCGCACTGAGGATTTGTTTTTATCGTGAATTTCAGGTAGACAAAAATAGATATTAAAAAAATTAGATGCCGCGTATCTCTGACAAATGAAGGATGATCCAGCTATTTACATGCAAGGCCAATCGCAGCCCTAAAGAATGAAGGGAACCAAGAAAGAACATATTTTAAATTAGATACATGTAAAGTTCTAGAAGATGGAAGTGGGCGTGACAGCTGGGAGAGAATAATGAGTATTCTGTCTCTGACAAGGGAAGACATGGGAGAAAGGGATTGGGATGAACCAACAGAGGAGTTTGCATTAGAAGTTAATAAATTCGATCTTTTGTTGCAATAGAGCATAACTATAGTACCCCAAAAAGAAGGAGTCTGAGATGATCAATGTGGCTGCAGTGTGCAAAATGAATTGTGATAAGCGGCCTGGAGGGAAATATCAAGAACAGATAGGGCTGAGGATACTGACTCAAAGGGGCATCCGGGGAGCCTTCTGGAGAGTGGAAAATGTCTTGATCTGGTGGTTGGCTATACAAGCCTATACATATACAACCTGCCAACAAACTGAGCATTTAATATGTGCTTGCTTTACTGAGCATTTTACTTAAATTCAAAAAATAAAAATATAAAAAAACCTGATGGAAAATAAGGAGTTCTTATGAGGGAGAGGAGTGAGGAAATGGAGATTGATCCTCTTTCCCTCATCTCTCATGTCCAATCCACCAGTAAACCTAGGTGATTCTCCCTTACCAATGATATCTCGTGTCCAACTACTTCTTTCCATCCCTAGTACTTTCTTCCTAGCCTAAGCCAAGAAGCTGGAATATTAGTCTTCTGGTCTTTCTGCATCTACCTCTCCCCCATTTCAGTACATTCCTGGTGTGGGGGCCCAAGTCAATCCTGGAGCTCCACACAACCCCATCCTCCTGGACACGCTGGTGGGGTGGTCTGGACACCTGTCCTTTCTTTTCCTCAAATATGCCAAACTCTTTCTCATTCTAGAGCTGCTGAATTAGCCATTCTTTCTCTGGCTGAAATGCTTTTCCCTGATATTTCTTAGATTCTTTCTTACAGCATCAATCTTTATTTAAATGCCACCTCTTCAGAAACAGGAGACAGACAATCAATAAACACATAAATTAATTAAATAAGAAAAATATCAACAGTGATACGTGCGAGGCAGAGGATGATGAGCAGCAGGATGACGTGTTCTGGTAACTAGGGAGGCCTTTCCAAATACCTGCTGAATTATCCCTCTGTTCCCCATGTTTATTGTGTCTCTGTTGGGAACAAATCATAAAGAAAGCAGGGCTCTGAAGAGCCAAGGCTCTGGATTTAAGTTCCGCTTTTTACTACTTCCCTGCTGTGTAATTATTTATATATCACTTAGCTTCTAGGAATTTTAGTGCTCAAAACTTTAAAATGGAAATAATGATAGTTTGTTCTTCATACATTTGTTGTGAGGTTTGCATGAGATATTCATGAAAAGCATTCGACTCAGTGACTAGCACTTATTAGCAATTAATAAATGGGTTTAATAAATGGGTTCTGATATTATACGAAGCACCAATAGGTAATGTGAAGTATTCACATTTTCTGGGTACCAAGGACCTTCAACTCACACAGGTAAAAAATGAGAATTTTGTCCATAGCAAAAGCACCATGTATCCAAAGACATATTGTATCGCATGACCAGCCTCATTGTTACATCTCAAAGATGTTAGATACAGCATCTCAGAGTCTTAGAGGTAATACTATCTTTCTCCAAAATTACACTACGGAGAGCTTCCCTGACAAAGTTTGCTGGGTCATCCAAACTACCTTGGAGGAAGTTTCATTAAACACTGCGTATGTTTGTTCACAGGAGTCGGAGAGATTACACTTTATTTTAAATTGCCGAAGCGATTCTGTTACACAAATCACAAACCGTTTATCTACCTGATGATAGTAAAAAAGGCAAACAGACAACTCCTTTGTCTTTTTTTCCATCTGTGGAACAAGGTTAATGAGACATTGTAACTTACTACAAAATAGTCTATGTAAAGTGGGTGTGGGTGTAAGTAGAAAAAGTGTCATGGTTTTGTCTTAAACATGTGACATAGTCACGCATTGTGAATCATCATAGGGTTCATCAGTTGTCTGGGCAAGTTCTTTAGGTTTGTAATGATTCTGACAATTTAAAGCACCTGGTGTTGGCTGGGTCTAGAAGCCTGGGCACCAAACTGCTGTTGGCTGGATCAGAAACCTGCGCACCAGAATTCAAGATGTTTCCCTTGACATGAATCTCAGAGCAATCCCAGGTTGTCTGTAATATTTTTAAACAAACTTAAAATCAGGTAGAAAAAATAAAGACATCATTGAGAAAAGTTTTGTTTAGAAGTCAAAAGGAAGATCACCATAGGAGTAGAGCTCAATTTCTTTATAATCCATTTTCTATTTTAGGTACATTCCACCTTCCTGCTCCCTCAATAAAAGACATTTTAAGGAAATTTCTTTCCTACCACTGCCAAACAGTATTAAAGCTAATTTTACAGCATCATATCATACCTGATCAAAAACTGCTTTCCTTGGTACTTACTATTAAATACTAGAATGAATTTTTTTCTCATTTAAGTTTGATTGTCTTTGCATGTGTTTATTGCATTAACATTAGAATATTTTAATCTTTAGAAAAAAATGTTTAAGTTCTCTTGGGCTTTTTCTTTCTTTCTTCTTCTTCTTCTTCTTATTTTGGTAGTACCACCTACTTTATGACTCTTCCAACTATGATTCCCTTTCATAATCATTTTAATGGATTATTTATATAGTAAAGAACAATATTTTTATTACACTATTGAGAATTTTAATACAAACTGAGGTGATTATTATTTAAAGTGTCAAACCTGTCCAAAGAGACCTCTGAATAATTCAGCAAATTTTCAGATATCTTTAATTTCTAAAGATCAAAAGGCAATTAAATGGTGAATTTTCAACTGAGTCTCATTTATAGCAAAAAATTAGAACATTACTTAAAATATTGAGACATTATTAAACAATGGAAAATTGTATTGCTAAACTTCCCTTTCCTCCAAGATGCCAGAAGCTGCTTCCCTGAAAGTGCAATCCCACACACAGTAGTGTCAGTTTAAGGGTTGGAGTCTCCATTGATAAGCCCCAGTTCTGAACATGTTCCTTCTCCCATTTTTAAAACTATTTTACTTGATCTCATTTTATTGTACTAAGAATACCTAACATGAAATCTATGCTCTTAATAAATTTTAAGTGTGTAAATTGGTATTGTTGACTATGGAAATCAATAAGCAGATTTCTAGAACTTATTCCTCTTTCCTAACTGAAACTTTATGCCCATCACTTAGTAACTTCCGATTTCTCCCTCCCCTCCAAGCCCTGGCAGCCATCATCCCCCTCTGACTATATAAATTTGACTGCTTTAGAGGCTTCAGATAAGTGAATCATGTAGTATGTGTTTTTCTGTGACAGGATTATTTTTCTTAGTATAAAATCCTTTAGGTTCATCCACATAGCATGTTGCAGAAGTTCCTTCTTTCTTAAGGTTGAATAGTATTCCATTGCGTACATTTTCAACATTTTCTTTACCTATTCATCTGTTGATGGACATTTTAGTTGTTTTCACAACTCCGCTATCATGAATAATGCTACAATGAACATGGGAATGCTACTGTCTCTTTGAGATCCTGATTTCAACTCTTTGGGGTAAATTCCCAGAAGTAGAATTAGTAGATCATGTGGTTGTTCCCTTTTAAATAGAAACCTCCATGCCATTTTCCATAGCAGATGTACACTCCCACCAAGGTGTACAAAGGTTACAATTTCTCCATATCCTTGGCAATGTTTACAATGTTTATTTTTCTGATAACAGCTATTCTGATGGCTACGAGGTAATACATCAGAAACCATTGTGGTTTCGATTTGCATTTCCTTGATGATTAATAGTATCAAGCAATTTTTTTTATATGTGCCTATTTGCAATTCTTAGATCCCAAGCCAGGATTTTGAACACACTGAAAAAAATACAAGAAAATTTTCAAGGAAGTATAGATACAAAGGCTTTAGAGTTGTCATTGTTTTATCTTGGGCGACTGAAAGAGAAAGGCATAAAACCTCAAATGTTGGTAACGACTTAAAAAATAATTCATAGAGGTCTTAGGCAAAAAATCAAGCAGCTCTTTAATTTGACTCTTGTAGCTGTTTAATATTATTTATTGTAAGTTCTTTAGATTCTAGTTAGAATTTTGATTAGTTATTGCATACACCAACTATTATATCATTAGTATTTTTTCAAGTCACTTAAAACATCCACATATCCCCTTTCCACCTTGTGATCCTTTCCCTAAGCTGGGGACAAATTACTGTTGCTGCAAATTGTTACATGACCTTGGGATGAATCAATGATATGAAAGACATGGTGGAAAAGAAATCATTATCTTTTTAGAGCTTTAGCAATAGACTCTGACTCATCTCTTCCATCCTGACCTTCTTCTTTAAACCTGAGTCTAAGTCGCCACTACTTCCTCATTTGTAAAATTTTTTTAAAAGGTAAGTTTTAGGTTCACAGAACAATTGAGAAGAAAATATAGAGTCCCCCAAATTCCCCCGCCCCCACACCGGCATCGTCTCACCCATTTTCAACATCCCCCACCTAAGTGGTACATGTGATGAGCCAATATTGACACATCCTCATCACCCAAAGCCTGTCGTTTACACGAAGGTTCACTGTTTTTATGTTCCAGGGCTTTGGACAAATATTTGTATTATGGAATGACATGTAGCTACCATTGTAGTACTATACAAAGTACTTCATGGCCCTAAAAATCCTTTCTGCTCTACATACTCATCCTTGGCCCCCCCCATCCCTGACAATCACCGATCTTTTATTGTTCCCATAATTTTAACTTCCCCAGCATGTCACGTAGTTGGAATCACACAGTACGTAGTCTCTTCAGATTGGCTTCTTCCATCTACTAGATACATTCCAGTTTCTTCCATGTCTTTTCATGGCTTCCCATGACTAGATAGCTCATTTCCTCTAGGCATCAAATAAAATTCCCTTGTCTGGATGTACCCTGTTTCCCCGAAAATAAGACAGTGTCTTATATTAATTTTTGCTCCCAAAGATGCGCTAGGTCTTATTTTCAGGGGATGTCTTATTTTTCCATGAAGAAGAATATGGTACACATTTATTGTTAAATGAAAATAAAGGAAATTTATTACCTGTATACGGTATGGTAGTATGGTATTTGTCAACACAAACCAGACAAACTGTGAATCCTACGTTCAGTCATCATGAGGGTGGCAGCGAGCATCAGGCAGTGTCACCAGAGACAGACCAGCACTCACCACCTTCGCCACGTCCCGCCCGCTCTGATCCTCCTGTTCTTCTACAGCATCTGCGAAAGTCTCCTCCTCTCTCCCACCCCCGGCTCACCGCTCACTGCGACCTCCGCTCTGCCTCCACACAGCAGTGAGGTCAGAACTCCGCTAAAGTCACTGGTTGCTAGACGCCAGTCGGGCGGCCCTAGCAACCAGTTTACGGTAAATTAATTTTCATTCCAAGACGGGGGGGGCCTTATTTTTGGGGGGATGCCTTATATTTCACCCAGAAGGAAACCTGTAAGTAGGTCTTATTTTCGGAGGATGTTTTATTTTCGGGGAAACACGGTACTACAGGCTATGTATCTATTCACCTGCTGAAGAACATCTTGGTTGTTTCTAAGTTTTGGCAATTACTAATAGATCTGCTCTAAACTCCCAGGTGAAGGTTTTGCTATGTACATAATTTTTCAACACTTTTAGGTAAGGAGCATATATGTTTAGCTTTGCAAAAAAACTGTCAAACTGTCTTCCAAAGTGGCTACACCGTTTTGAATTCCCACCATCAGTGGATGAGAGCCCCTGCTGCTCTACATCCTTGCCAATGTTTGCTATTGTTTTGGAGTTTGACCATTCTAATGGATGTGTAGGGGCATTCATTTCATTGTTGTTTTAATTTGTGTTTCCCTGATAACATATGAGGTAGAGCATCTTTTAACATGCTTATTTTTCATTTGCATATCTTCTTTGGGGAGATATCCGTTAAGGTCTTTGGCATTACAGCTGGGTGTGTGGTTGCTTGAGCCTGTAACTCCAGTGATTCTGAAGGCCGTGGGAGAAAAATCACTTGAGACCAGGACTTCAAGACCACCCTGGGCAATACAGCAAGATCTCCCATCTTAAAAACATTTTTAAAAGATCTTTGGCCCATAAAATAAACATTCTTGGTACTAGCCTTTACTTCCTTTATGGAAATTTCCTGAGGAATCATTAGATTGCTATTAAAAAAAAAATAATGTTGGAGAAATTTCAGGAGCAGAGTTCTTTGTAATCATTACAATCAGTCTGAATCACATTGTACTTGCTACATGCAATATGAGAAGCAAACAAAACAAAACAGGCATTATCCTTAAAATAGCAGAGTTCTTTCTGACTTTTGAAACTAGAGAATGATTTCTACATCCAATAGATGAGTAATATTTTATAAGTGAATGTCTATAGATAATTTTAAAAATCATGATGTGAGACCAGTAGTAGATGAATTACTATTAAATAGGGATCTTTAGTTAAAGTACAATGTAGTTCTAGAACGTAGAACTCTTTCTGGCACATCATAAAAGATCAATAAATATTTGTATAATTAAATGAATTTTACAGATGGGGAAAGTGCCATTTATAGTAAGCAAAACGTACTTTGACCTTTCACCCCATCTCATTGAACAGTGGTATCTTTGAGAAAAACTATCTTATCTATTGGACTATTATGATTCCTTTATTTACTTCTAAAACATCGCCATAATATAACTGTACATAGACGGGCCAAGAATTAAGCCTTAGAGACAGCACGGTGTTCTTTCAGATTAAAATCTTTATTCGAAATTTTTTAAAGTAGAAGTGGATGAAATATTGGTGGAGTTAAAATACAAGTTCTAAAATCCAGTATGCTCCCTAAGGAAATCTGCTTTTCAAAAAGTGTAGCCATAAATAAGACACCTGTTATTTTTATTGCTTTCTAGGTGGGTAAGAGAAAAGCTTGAGGCAAGTATTGAATCTAAATATCATATTGACCCCAATGCCAAAGCAACCTTTGAGCTAATATTTTATACGACATCCTACTACTTAATTTATTTCAATTGATTTTTCAGATAATTAATATGTAAAAATAGGATTTTAGCATATTCAATATTTTTCTTTCTTTAGCAACAGTGTTAGATTGATGGTTTCTTTTTGCCACAAAGACCCACAGGATTGCATTGTTAACAAGGATAATTCAGATATCATGAACAGTGGTATCTTTGAGATACCAAATTAGGAAAGCACTTTGTTACCATCCTTTCATTATTATTTATCTTTAGCTATTTATTTATACCCCTAACTTAGGAAAAGAAAAAACAGGAGAAAAAAGATAAAATTAAGAGACATAATTACGACTAATTGTTCAATAGGGATAAAAGATTAGAGGGGAAGATTGAAGCTAGTCCTACAGCAAGAATGTCAGGGAATCTGAACTTTAGCCAAAGATAATAAATTACATGAATGCTTGCATAATATTACTTTTAGTGCTGGGTCTTTGTCTGTGGTCATCTGAAGTAAAGACTTGGTCTAGACTTGACGATCATAGAGGTGGTAAGGAGGACTGATAGTGGAGCGTCTCACGGTGACATTTACAGATAAATTGTGTGGTTATGATTTTCTAACATTCAGATATTTTTTGCTTAGTTCCTTTAATTATTTGTTTTAAGTAAAGAATAACATACAGTAGCCCCCTTTCCCACTTATCCACAATTCCAACACCCCTGGTTAATGCCTGAAGCCACAAATAGTACTGAACTGTATACATACTAAGTTTTGTCCTGTAAATGTGTGATACAAATGTGTGATAAGGTTTAACCCACAAACTAGGCATATAGTAAGGGATTGCCAACAGTAAGTCATAACGAAATAGAACAATTATAACGAATACTGTAATAAAAGTTATGTGAATGTGGTCTCTCTCTTTCTCAAAATATTTTATTATACTGTGCTCATCCTTCTTCTTATGATGAAGTGAGGTGATAAAATTCCTACAGGATGAAATGAGGTGAACAATGTAGGCATTTAAAGCTCATGAATTGTTTATTTCTGGAATTTTTCATTTAATATTTTTGTACCGTGGTTGACTGCAGATGAGTAAAACCTCAGACAGCGAAACCAAGGTTAAAGGGGACAACTATAATTATTTGTATTTGAAAGGTATGAATATGTGGAACTTGATGCAATACACAAAGAATTGTCCATTTGGTTTAAAGCCTTGCTTGTGTATAAGCATTTTCTTGTTTTTGTTAGTATGATTCTTTGTTCTCAATCAAGAAGCAACTGCTCTGAGATTTCACTCTTTAGTTAGTGTGAAATATGTGAGTCTTACTAAAAGAGTATTATCCCAAAAGATGATTGCAAGTACTGAACCTAGACTTCTCAGGCAAATAAGCCCATAAAATTTAATATAATGCTGGGGTGCAAGACAAGTGAAGTGGAAAACTGTCAGAATTATACTGACTGAAATAGGCTTATGAAGTTGATTATTTGTCATTGATTTTCAAATCACTGGTTACACAGCTAGATAGGCATAAATAATAGATAATTCTTGGTTTGTTTCAGATACTAAAACTCTATCTCAAGAGCTGTTCTCATAAAATACACTGAGATACTGAGATCCTGGTGTATATATCTGTATATATTTTATGATTCATGTTAATATCCATATTTAATTCTGAGAATGTTAATAATTTGTGGACCAGCTGGTACCTTTGGTCAAAATTAAATAATAATGCTAGTGAGCTCAATGTCATGGGTTAGAATCTTACAAGGTAGCATACATATCCCCCTTAGATATGTATACGTTTTTCTATGGTTGACACCTGCACACTATAACATGGGTATTCCAAAATGTATTCTTGATTACAAAAGATGGTATAAGAGAGTGGCTGTAATTTTCAGTCATGTAAATACAGTGCAAGTAATAAGTATGGTACCTAGATCATGCTAAGTGTTCCATAAATATTAGCAATCTACTATATAATAGGACTACTTTTAAAGTGGCCAAAGTTCATTCCTACTAACAGTAACACTAACTTTATAAGTGAAAGGTCACACATAATTATAATAAATGGCTACAATTTTATAGGTATAAATAAATGTTTGCAGGTAAGAACGTATGGTCTTTATGTCTATTAAAAATATTGCCCTTTTCTTGATATCTATAGGAGATTATTCTTTTTTGTTTTTATTTCAGCTTAATATGAGGGAACAAATGATTAGGTTACAATGTCTTCATTCCTTAGGTAAAGTCTCCGTTGTAGCTGTGTCCCGCACCCAGGTGTGCCATATACAACCCTCTTCCTTCTCCTGTGCCCCCTCTCCACAACTTGAATTAAGTTTTTCTTCTGTGTGGGCGTGTATTAGTTAGTCTACTGGCTTCACATTAGGATTGAGTATATTGGATACTTGCTTTCCATTCTTGTGATACTTTACTAAGAAGCATATGTTTCAGCTCCATCCAGGTTAATGCAAAAGACGTGAAGTCTTATAGCAGATTATTCTATTGGATATTAATCCCTTGAATAATCCCTTGAATAATTTTCTTAAAGAAGTATTTAGAGTAACAGAGTGGAAAGAACAGAATGCTTACTATTTGCAGATTTTTTTGGTAGATTTGCCCATATCTACCAAGAGATGATGCTACTCTTAATGCAAATAACACAACTTTTTCAACATGCATTTCTTTTGGCAAAGTTATTGCGATTGCAGTTATATCTACAATTTCTAATGTTAAAATCTTAGACGGGAACTCAGCTTCAATCAGTTTACATTCTGTTAGACAATTAATCAAGTTTTGTGTCTATTTAAGAAAAAAGTAAAGACACTGTCAGTTCCAAAAATTGTCTGGCAGGGAAAATAACACAACACACATCACCCTCTCACTAGAGTGACGTAGAACAATGAGAGGGAGTGTTCAGGTCAATAGATTCATATGAATCAAAAGTTGCAAAGGCCTCTGGCTAAGTACTGTAAAACAGTAGCTTATAGCATTGATCTAAAAAAGAAATATTATCCAAATTTTAATGTAGCACTTGTCATAAGAAGTGTGGCCTCCACAGCCAGCCTGGAATAACATCAAATTTTATTGTGATTCCTTATAAAGTTGCATAAAATACGATTTATTGCTTGTTTCAGTTACCTCTTTTCCATTATTCTAAGTTGTTTATCCAGTGCTATTAAATTCCAAAGAACTGCTTTTTTTGATTTTACTAAAATTAAGAAATTTGAAGGAATTATTGACATTTCCCTATACAAATTCATTTTCCTTCTTTCTTTAGGAGACCTGTCTTAGATGAATCTCAAAATTATAAATCTCTCATTAAAATATATAAGCTGAAAGAACTGTGCTTCACTAGAATAGCTTTCAGAAAAGAAGAAACTCCTGGGATTTCTGCACTAAATATGTAAAAATGTATTATTATGCTTAGATATAATAAGATACCTTAATAAAAAGGAGAATACTTTATTTTCAGGAAATTCTCCTTAAATAGTATTAGAACTATATAATCTGAAATTAGTAGCAAAATTCTGCAAATGCCAGCAGTGTGAGGAGTAAATAATATGCATTAAAACACATTTACAAGATACTGTGTGTCATTGGAGTCAGTGGCACCTTAGCCACATCATCATTAAACAATTACTAATAGTCCATGGAATTCATTAAAGGACTAACAAATCTCAGAAGTACATGCTAAGAAAAAATTAGAGCTATTATTTGGACAACTATGTGATCTCTAAGTACATAAACGTACCAAGAAAATGAAATGGGCCATTAACACTAATGGAAAGATAGCAAGATGTCTATGGAATGGTGAGATTTAATTCATCAATATCAGGCTCTCAAGGTGATTATTTAAAACATGAGGTTGGGTCACATGGTGCTCTAAATTACTTAAATTACATCATTCATTTTTTTTTTTTAAACCAGGGCACCCTGACATTCTGTCTCTGTCTCTGTGTATGTTTAAGTCTGAGAAACGAAATCTACCCTAGATAATACTTGATATGTTACAGTTTGTATTTAGTTGCTTACAGGGATACTTGTGAGAGCCGCTTATCAGTGTGCAATACTACAAAGAGCTGCTGAAGACAACCACACACAAGCTGGCCCAATTATACCCTACGACGTGAATACAAAAGCTCAATCTAAAAATCAACTTTACCATGAGTCAAGCAGAGGGGCACTCAGGTAATTGATCTAATCACACTCTTGAACAATGATCTTGTTTATTTGTCTTAGCCTATTCTGTTGAACGTAATTTAAGTATCTGTCCTCAAATGCATAGCTAATTACCTTAATCACTACTGGAAATCAATGGATTTCATCTACTTAATGTCAGTTTGGATGAAACAAATTTACCACTGAATGAGGCACCGGAAAAGCACCTATCACTGGATAAATAATTTTCTTATGGGTAATAATTTCTTCGGTGTAAGTGAACTTGGAGCACTATGTATATCAAGTGAGTTCCAAGTATACCAAAGTAATATTGCAAAATGAAGAACAAAGAGTTGTCAGTTGAAGAACAATTGCAACCAAAGTTTTGCAACAAAAGTTGTCAGTTGAAGAACAATTGCAACCAAAGTAATATTGTTTGGTAAAATGAAGAACAAGAGTTGTCAGTTCTACACTCACAACCCTCCATTTCTGAAGGTAATGTGGTATCCGAGATTAAATCAGAATCTAGAAACAGATTCTTTTAGATATCTGCTAAAAGACATTAGCAGAAACACTGAAAAATCCAAATGAGGTCATTAGTTTCAGTGCTTACTAGTACTGAACCTATATCCATTTCTTAGCTTCAACAAATTTGTTATGGTTATATAAGATATTAACAATGGGAGAAGCTAGGGGAAAGATATACAGGGTCTGTATAGTATTTCAGTGACTGTTTTGTATATTTAAAATTATTTCAAAATAAGAAGTTTATCCTCAATTTCTCTCCTCAAAATTTCTCAGTTAATAGATTCTTGTCTTTTCTTCCAGGAGGGAAATATAGGTATAAATTCCATGAAAGCATGAGTGTGTTCTATTTTTACAATATTTTAAAGACTGATATGAATGATATGTATATAATTCCATGTTATCTGTATGGTGATATCAACTATTTTCATTGTTAAAAATTTAAAAATCTTGGGCAGCGCCCATGGCTCAGTGGGTAGGGCGCCAGCCACATACACCGAGGCTGGTGAGTTTGAATCTGGGTGGGGCCAGCTAAAACAATAACGACAACTGCAACAACAACAAAAAATAATAGCCAGGCATCGTGGTGGGCACCTGTAGTCCCAGCTACTTGGGAGGCTGAGGCAAGAGAATCACTTAAGCCCAAGAGTTGGAGGTTGCTGTGAGCTGTGATATTATGGCACTCTACAAAGGGTGATGACATACTGAGACTCCGTTTCAAAAAAAAATTTAGAAATCTTGGCTGGGTGCCTGTATCTCAATGGTTAGAGCACCAGCCTCATGTACCTGAGCCTCCTAAAAAAAAAACACAAAAATTTAAAAATCATTTTATACAGTAAGAATGTATTTCAAACAAATAAAAGACAAAAATCACAAAAAATAAAAATAAATAAACACTTTATTTAAAACAAAATAAAACAAACCACCCTTTGCTTCCCACATCAGTCATAATGAAAGGCAAGGCCTTACCATGGCCTACAAGGCCTTATGTGTTCTCCAATATTAACTCCTATTATTCTCTCCCATGCCCACTGCTCTCCAGACACATGGGCCTCCTTGCTAGTTCTCCAACACATTAGGCACGATCCCATCCCAGGGCTTCTGTAGATCCTTCTCTGCTCCTCGAAACATTCTCCCCCCCAGATATCTGATGCTAACCGTCTCACGTCCTTCCAGTGTTTACATAATGACCTTAGTGAGCCCATCCCTGGCCTTGTCTGATTTCTCTACCCAGAAAGTAAAAACTAAGAGAGGAGGGGCTTATAAATAATTTTTTATGCCTTTATCCCCTATGTCTAGAACAGTGCTTGAAATATAGTGGGCACCTGATAAATACAAGTTGAATGAATGAAAGCACAAATAAAAGAAGAAAGAGATCATGGGAGATAAACACATACAGTGGGATCTGGAAAACACTAGGTCTTCAGAATCAATTGATAATCATCTAACGCCATAAAATCATATAATTTTTAACTTTTTAAAATTGCAAAATATTAAAAAGGAACAAATGATTGTATTACATAGATGCCTTTTATAATAGTTTTAAACTCAGGGCTTTTTGTGTGTCCATCACCTGAATAGTGTTCACTGCAAACCATAGATAGCTTTTACCCCTGTCTTCCTCCTCCTCACCCTCCTTAATTTTCTAGCACCTTTACATCTTTTGGGCCTATGTGTGCCCATCAATTAGCTCTAAATTATTGGAGGTAATTTGTGGTGTTTCCTTTCTTTTGGATAAATATCATGCAATGGGATTGCTGGGTTGGATAGTAAATCTACGTCTATTTATTTGAGGAATCTCTTATACTGTTTTCCATAGAGGTTATACTATTTGCAGTCCCACTAACAGAAAGTAAGCATTCCTTTCTCTCTGAATCCTCGCCAGCATCCTTTTTTTTTTTTTACTTTTTAATAATTAAAAAGGCCTTTCTAACAGGGGTAAAGTGATATCCCATTGTGATTTTAATTTGTATTTCCCTGATGATTAGTGATGTCGAGTATTTTTTCATATGTTTGTTATGCTTGCCTACTATCTTCTTTTGGAAAACATCTGGTCATGTCTTTTGCCCACTTGTCAATGGGGTTATTTGTTGGGGTTTTCCCCTGATTTGTTTGTGTTATGTGCAGCTTCTGGATCTTAGCCCTTTATCAGAAGTATCAGCTGTGAATATTTTCTGCCATTCTATAGATGGTCTATGTATTTAACTCTATGGATCATTTCCTTAGCTGTGCAGAAGCTTTTTAATTCAATCAAGCCCCATTTGTTGCTGTTGTTGTCATTGTTGCTGCTATAATTGCCTGTGGGATGTTAGTCATAAATTCTTTGCCTAGGCCAATGTTTAGAAGAGTTTTTTCTACATTGTTTTCTAAAATTTTTATAGTTTCATGCCTTACATTTAAGTCTTCAATACATCTTGAATTGATTGTTGCATGTGGTGAGAGATAGGGTCCTACTTCTGCGTGTATTTATCCATTTTTCCAGCATCATTTATTGAATAAGATTTCCTTTCTCCAGTATATATAATTGTCTGCTTTGTCAAAGATCAGTTGGTTGTAGGTAGGTTTTATATCTGAGTTCTCTACTCTGTTCTATTGGTCTGTTTTTTATAGAAGTCTGCTTCTAATTTTATACTACTACCATGCTGTTTTGGTTACTATAGCTTTATAGACTAATTTGAATTCTGATACTGTGATGCTTTCAAATCTGTTCTTTTTGCTTAAGATTGCTTTGGCTATTCAGGCTCTTTTGGGTTCCAAATAAAGAATACATTATTTTTTCTAGATCTGTGAAATATATCATTTGTATTTTGATGGGGATGTCATTGAATATGTAAATAACTTTGGGTCATATGTACATTATAACAATGTTGATTTTACCAATCCATGAGCATGAGATGTTTTTTCTATTTGTTTGCATCATCTACAATTTCTTTCATCGGTGTTTCACAGTTCTCTTTGTAGAGATCTTTCACATCCTTGGTTAAGTATATTCCCAAATATTTTATGTTCCTTGTATTATAGCTATTAGAAAAAGTATTGAATCTTTGATTTGACTCTCAGCTTGACTGTTGTTCATATTTAGAAATGCTACTGATTTAGGTACATTGATTTTATAACCTAAGATTTTGCTGAATTTATGTATCAATTCGGGAAGTCTTTTGGTGGAGACAGTGCAATTTTCTAAATATGAAATCATACAGTCAATGAAAAATAATAGTTTGACCTCTCCTTCATGTTTGGATACCCTACTTCTTTCTCTTGCCTGATTTCTCCAGTACTATGTTGGATAGAAGTAGTGACAGTGGGGAGAATGCTCACAGGTGGAATGCTTTCAACTTTTCCCCATTCAGTGTGATACTGGCTGTTGGTTTGTCATATACAGCTTTTATAATTTTGAGGTATGTTTCTTCTATGCTCAGTTTCTTGAGGGTTTTTATCATGAAATGATAATACTGAATTTTATCAAATGTTTTTTCTTCATCTATCAAGACAATCATATGGTCTTTGGTTTTACTTCTGTTTATCAAATTTACTTAATTGCATATTTTGAACCATTTCTACATCCCTGAGATGAAACCTACTTGATCATGGGGTATTATCTTTTTTGTGTGTTATTGAATTTGGTTTGCTAGCATTGTGTTGAGGATATTTGCATCTGTGTATAGTCATAAGGGATATTGGTCTGTAGTTTTCTTTTTTGTGTCTTTTCATGGCTTGAGTACCAAGGTGATACTGATTTCATAGAATGAAGTAGAGAGGAGTCCCTTCTTCTCAGTATTGTGGAATAATTTCTATAGAATAAGTACAAGTTCTTCAAGGGTGTTCACCTGTGAATTTATCTGGTGCAGGGATTTTTTTTTCCTTGAGAAATTTTTTATTACTACTTCAAACTCTGCTCATTATTGATCTGATCAGGGTGTTTGTATCTTCATGACTGAGGTCTGGAAGTTTATGTGTTTCTAGGAATTTATCCATTTCCTCTAAGTTTTCTAGTTCATTTGTATAGAGGTTTTCATAGTGTTACTGATGATATTTTGTTTTTCTGTGGTATCAGCTATGTCTTCTTTTTCATCTCTGGGTGTATTTGGGTCTTTTCCATTTCTGGTCTATCTAGCTAGAGGTCTATCAATTTCGTTTGTCTTTTCAAAGAATCAACTTTTTATTTTGTTGATGCTTTCATTGTTTTATTTTTATATAGCATTTAAGTCTGTTCTGAACTTTGTTATTTCTTTGCCACTGTTGGCTTTGAGTTTGCTTTGTTTTCCTTTTTTTCCCCCTTGATATATGATATTGGGTTGTTAATTTGTGATCTTTCTGTCTTTTTCATGCAGGCAGTTAAGCTATGAATTTTCCCCTTAGGACAGCTTTTTCTGTGTCCCACAGATTTTAAAATCTGTGTCTCCATTTTCATTCAATAATATTTTGATTTCCATATTAATTTCATTATAGACCCAAGGATATTTCAGGAGCAGTTTGTATAATGTCCATGTTCTTTTGTAAATTCAAGTGTTTATCTTGGAATTGGTTTCTAGTTTTATCACACTATAGTCTGGTGGCAAGTGGAAATCTCAAGGGTGGAGCTGAGGGGCTTGCTGGCAGTGCAGGGCCTTGTAATTGGGTGTGTAAGCATTGGAATTTCAGGGGTCAAGCCATGGATCCTGGTACCAGCAATGAAGCATCAAGGGGCAGAGCTCTGATTCTCTGATTTCAGCAGCAACAGTGGCTCCTCAGGGCAGAGTTCAGGAGCCTGGGGGCAGTAATGAAGTCTCAAGGGTGAAGCTGTGGGAACTTTCAGTAGCTCTGGCACCTCAAGGAGACAGAGCTGCAGGTATAGAAGCTTAAGTGAAGCCTTGGGGGAAGAGCTTGGGAGCCCCATGGGAGCACTGGAGTCTGGGGGTTGGGTGGAGTAGAATAGCACTGGAGCCTCAGAACCAGAGTCACAGCCCAGAGGCAGGGCAGGAGCTATGTGGGCAAGGCTGCAGTATGGGACAGCAGCATGCAGGAACTATGGAGATAGATCCAGCAGTGTGGGTGTCATGGGGGTGTGGGTAGCAGAGCTGGGAGCACCTGGTAGCTGGGACTCTGCCCTTGCCCAGGTCCCATAGAGGTGTTCCTTACAAGGCTTCTCGAGCAGTGTCTGTAGCATCTGTGGCTCCCATTATGCTCAAATCCCCTATTCAAGGGGTTAAGGAGGATGCTCAGCTCCTAGTCACAGGCCA
The DNA here is from genome assembly GCF_027406575.1 of Nycticebus coucang. Taxonomy (NCBI): domain Eukaryota; kingdom Metazoa; phylum Chordata; class Mammalia; order Primates; family Lorisidae; genus Nycticebus; species Nycticebus coucang. The sequence goes on along the minus strand of NC_069785.1, from coordinate 16,532,415 downwards.
CAGCATGGGTGAACATCTGCTCTGCCTCAGAGGTACAATGCAAAGGCACCTACTGCCAAGCCAAGTCCCTTACAGACCTGGCATTCTGCACCTGAGAGTTGAGAATCAGGTCAATATGAATAACCCAGAAATGGTAGCTAATGTGCCCCTTCTACTCCTGCCCTCCAGGGAAATGTCACTGCAAACCCCAAGCACCTCCCTGATTAGACCCAAGGTCTGTGGTAGCACTAAGGCCCCCTCACAGCTCAGACTACAGTGCTTGCAGGGCAGGCAGGGAGCCCCCAGGATATCTCCTCCTGTCTCCCCATGTGTGGATGCCTCCCCTGGGTACCTTCTGACCTTGGAGAATGAATCATTCTATCACCTTCTCCTTCACTGTAAATGCCCCCATGGCTTCTCCAGTATTTCACAATGCTTTTTTCATGGAGCTCCATCTGTTGGTGGGCATCCACCTTTTGGTTCTGCCCTAGAGCAGAGCACCCAGACTGATTCTAGTCTGCCATCTTGTCCCTGTCCTCCAAATCATGTAATTTTTGAATAAAGAGTATTCCCCTTTTCATTGTTCCATCAGCCATCATGTTATTTCTGCAATTATTTATAGTTATTGATAATAAAAATGAAAGCAGAGGTTATAGCCTCATTTCCAGATCTTGGCTAGAGTTGCCTGTGAAAATAATGTAATTTTTGACCTCTACACTAATTAATTGATATGACAGCTATTTTACAAAGATGTTCTATTTTGTCCCTGCCACTATACTAGACACTTTGTCAACCTTTCTTCTAAACTTTCACTTGTTCTTGTCACATTTACAAATGTTTCCTCCTTTTGTCCTCAACTATGTCCACCATTACTCATTACTGATATTTGTAGTTATGTGGCTTGACAGGCAAGGTTTATTTGGATTTACAATTCAGGCAAACATTGCAATGTAGATTCAACAATGCAATCCAAGAAAAGCAAAGGAGCACTATGTACTTTTCATTTACAGCTCACCACCACCTCTCTACGCTGACTACAGAGACCTAAGGCCTCTGACACCCCCAATTTCTTGAATTTGTAATCAGAAGGACATTTATTGTTTAAATAAAGATATATGCTCATAATAAAATCATAAATTTCATATAGATCTTACATAAGCAAACATTAGAAGTGTGTCCACTTACAATGATGATGGTCTATATTTTGTAAAACTAGATGAGAGGGTATAGTCATCATCCAGTCCTTCTATGCCCCACCCAGAAAGACGGTCAATTAGATGTCCAAACGCAAATGTGCCACTATTTCATTGTTTCATTTTATAAATAAAAAGAAATTCTTTTCATTTCCTTCTTCATCATCACCCCTGGGCAGCATCACTACTTATTTGTGAAAGTTCACAAGTTGTGGTGCTGACACTTTCATGTGTACCCTCTGTGAAAAGGTATTCTGGAAATCTCATCCTCAGAGCAGACAGTGGGACACTGCAGCTTATGTCCCCATAATATCACAAAGTCAATCGAGATTTTCAATTTCCTGTGAAGCTCATGCTCCAATTTTCCACTCTTTCACTTTATCTCATGTTTTTCACATTTCCTCAGCAATTCCTCATGGAGGTGTCATTTGTACATGTTCTCTACTCTCTAGGATGTGACTAATCCTGGCCAGGAAACTTGGAACACATTTCAAGCTGCCAGGTGTTTTCTTAGATTATTCTTCTGCACAATCTTGGACTTCCTTTTCTTCTTAACAATATTTTTTACACTTTTTGCTGCCAATGTTATTCACAATAGGGAAGGAAAATAAGAGTGCTAACTAGAAGAACATTTCAAGAGTAAAAATCAGCAGATTTTAGAGACAAATTATATTCAATAGTTCAGAAAAGCATGAAGCTGGAGATAATTTCCAGGATTTTAGTTTAGGTGGTGTGCTAGAGTTCTTGAGAGAAGAACCAAAAGATGATGGATAAGTAGATAGTATATATATGAATGGATGGAGAGAGAGAGATATTTATTATAAGGAATTAGCTTACTTCATTACAGAGGCTGAGAAGTTCCAACCAAGATCTGCAGTCAGCAAGCTGGAGATCAGAAAGAGCTAATGATATAGTTCCAGTCCAGTCCAAAGCCTGAGAACCAAAAAAGCTGATAGTATAAATTCCAGTCTGAGTTAAAAGGCAAGACAAGGCTGACATCCTAGCCTACAGACAGGCAGAGACAGCAAACTCTCTCTCACTCAATCTTTTTATACAATGGGTTTCTTTTCAATGGATTGCATGAGACCCGCTCACACTGGAAGGGCAATCTGCCTTACTCACTATTACCAACTGAAATGTTAACTTAATCCAGAAATACCCTCACAGACAAAGGTAGACCAGTACAGAACAAATCCTTTTATTAAAAGAATTTGTTCTGCAAAATTTGGATTCAGTCAGAAGGTCACACTCAAAGATCCAGAAGCTCATATGTGGCCACAAGGCCTCAGGTTCCCTACCCTTTTAGTCAAACATCTTGGTATCCCATGGTACAGTCACATTGACACATAAAATTAATCAGGTAGTGAGGTGCATTATGATATTTTTACAAGCAAAGGGAGAAGAAAGAGTTGACTTCTCAACATGCAGTGTGAAGTGACCATGGGATATTCAATTGAAAATATTGATGAGAACCCAGTAAAGGTTTTGGGATTCTAGGCTTAAAGGTAGTGAGAGCTAATGTCACAGAAATGCATGAAATTGCCTTGGAAGAACACATACATTCATTAACTTCACCATGTATTAAACATCTATTTAAGGAAGGGTAAATAAGCACTAGAAATACAATAATGAACAAAATAAAAATATTTCTCAGCATAAAGGAACTTAAATTGTAGAGAGGAAGAAAAACAAATTATTCCAGGAAAGCATGGTAAATACAATTTAAAAATTGTAGCAATCCATAAGGAGAAATCACAAGGGAATCTGACTTAATCTGGAGTAATTGGAACAACTTTCCTGGAAGAATTACATTTACACAAAAATCTTAAGTTTGTGTGAGCTAAGGAAAAAAAAAGTATGGCTTTAGAGAAACTGAGACACAACTGTTAACTTAAAAAAACAAAAGAACCCACACTCTATAGAATAGTTAAAGTAAATTTATTCTGAACCTAATGTGTGTGATTGGACATGGCTTCAAAAGGTCTTGAGAAAACGTGCCCAGGGTAGTTGGGCTGAAGTGGAGTTTTGTACCTTCACAGAGGCAGGAATTCCACGTAAGGTCCTAAGTCAATACATGGAGGTATTCATCAGTTTGTCCCCCAAAGACAGGTCATCTCTAAAAACTTACAGGTTTTAGATGGGTTTGTAGATTCTTTTATTTGTAATTGGTTACAGAAATGAAGCTTTGTCTAAAGGCTTGGAATGTTTTAACTTAAGATAAGGATGTCTATTAATCAGAGATAAGCCACCTGATATTTACCTAAACTCCAGTGATCTGTTAAGTAAATTGATGGCTGGCTGATGTGGTTTAAGCTTTGCCTCTCATAACCTTTAGTCTCTTAATGATTTAATATTTTGTCATTAAAATTATATCTCCAAAAACAGAGGGGGCATAATGAGGTATATCTGACCTTCTTTCTCATGACTGGCAACTCAGCTTTAAGGTTTTATGGGGGGGGGTCCCCATGACCAAGAGGGGTCCATTTAGTCAGCTGGGGGGGACTTAAGATTTTATTTTGGTTCACACAGCTTTGTGTCTGCAAACTTGCAAAGAAGAAGAAAAGTGTCCAGACACAAGATCACAGAGGTAGCTAGGTAGCTAATTTGAGATCATGCAGGACCTTCTAGGTCAGTAGTCTCCCACCTTTTTGGCACAAGGGACATTTCATGGACTATAATTTTTCCAAAGACCAGTAGGGGGACTGTTTCAGGATGATTCAAGCACATTACATTGATTGTGCACTTTATTTCCATGATTATTACATGTACATTACATGTACCATAATTATACAATTCACCATAAAGCAGAATTGGAGGGAGCCATGAGCTTGTTTTCTTGCAACTAGATGGTCCCATCTGAGGGGATGGGAGACAGTAACACTTGAAGTATGTTCCTTCTATCCTCAGCTGCACCGCAGATCATCAGGCATTGGATTCTCATAAGGAGCCAAAACCTAGATTCCTCACATGCACAGTTCACAGGAGGGTCCGTGCTCCTGTGAGAATCTAATGGCACCACTGATCTGACAGGAGGCAGAGTCTGGCAATGACGCAAGCCCAGGGGGAGTGGCTGTAAATACAGATGAAGACTTTCACTTGCGCACCCACCACCTCCAGCTGTGCATTCAGTTTCTAACAGGCTACAGGCTGGTACTGGTCTAAGGCCCGGGAGTAGGTTGGGGGTGGGAACCACAGTCTCCATAATGAGAGGGTTTAGCACGTTTACTTATAGGTCACAATTCATCCCTCTGTTGGTAGTATTACGCATCACCCCTTGTCAAGACTTCATGATAAGCTCAGGGTAGTTCTTTGTTTCTCTATTTGGGGTTTAACCATGTGATTTGCTTTGGGAAGTAAGATGATAGCAGGCTTAATTTCAGCACAAATACAACACACTCGTGTCTACTTTTCCTCTACTCTCACCCCACAATCAACATAGAACAATTCTGTGACCAAATGTGGGTCCCATTGCCCCATATAACAAGTGTCTTAGTCCATTTTCCATTACTTATAACAGACTACCTGAAACTGGGTAATCTATAAAGAAAAGGAATCTATCTTTTACATTGTGGAGGCTACAAAGTTCAAGTTCAAGGGGCTGTATCTGGCAGGAACATTTTTACCACTGGTGACTCTGCAGAGTTCTGAGGGAGCACAGGGCATCACCTGGTGAGGGCATGAGCATGCCAGCTTAGTTCTACGCTTGTGGAAACCACAGGAATGAATGAACTCATTCATGAGAGCAGGGCCCTCACAACCCAATAACCACAGGAATAACCGCAGGAATGAATGAACCCATTCATCTCTTAAAGGCCTCACTTCTCAAGACTGCCACATTAGGTATTAAGTTTCAACATGAGTATCCCAGGAGACAAATTCAAACCATAGCCCCAGGCAATCAGTTCAGCAGCAGACCCTGGGTGAGGGTCCTGTAATTCAGCTGTCTACCTGGAGACAGCAAGCCTCAGGTTGTTTTAAATGCACTTCTGACATACTGGCTATAAATCAGAATTCCCACACATACACCTCAGGATCAATGAATTTGCTGGAGAAGATCATAGAACTCGGGGAAACACTAACTTGATGTTCACCAGTTTATCATAAAGGGTATTCTAAAGGAAACAAGTAAACAGCCATCTGAAGAAACACATAGAGTGAGGTCCAGAAGAGTCCCAAACACAGGGTCTTCTGTCCTTGGGGGCTTATGCACCTTACTGGCATGTGGATATATAAGTCCCCATGTGTTTGACTATCTACAAACTCTTTGAACCCAGTCTTTTAGGTTTTCATGCAAGCTTCATTACATAGGCATGATTGATTAAATCATTAGCCATTAGCAATAAACTCAACCTTCAGCCTCTCTGCCCTCCTCAGATATTGTGGGGAGCTGAGTCACTCCTCAAATCCTGCCTGGGTCTTTTCAGTGACTAGCCCCCATTCTGAAGTTATCTAGAGGGTGCCAGCTTTTAGCAAACAAAAAGACACATCATTTTGAAGATTCCAACGATATTAGGAGTTATCACAGGAAACAGGGAGGAAGACTACAAATGTGTTTTACAACATCATAGCATGGATGTACCTTTGGGGTTATCCTCTTATACTTTTTCCACCACCATGAAAATAATATGCCCCCGCCAGGGTATGGCTCAAAGGAGGGTGAGAAACTTGTAGATCTGGAGACAACCTGCATTTGGAACAAAAGTGAGTTGAACTCTGTGTAGATGACCTCAGCCAGCTTGCAGACATAAAAATAGAAGAAACCATTGTTGTTCTATGTCACTGAGCTTTGGGGTGAGACTTTGTTTGTTAGTTTGTAGCATGGCAAACATGACTAGTACAGAGGACTTGAGGAAAAATAATGTTTAAAGGGTAAGCTAGAGAAAAGGAATCGGGGGTGGGGAACTAAGAAGGAAAAATCAGAGAAGTGGATGGGAAATAATGAGGTATTCAGGAAACCAGGACTAGGAAAAATTTCAAGGCAGAAATAGTCAGGTTCCACAGAAAATATACAGGATGCAAAGTAAAAATAAATAACTGGCTTTGTAAATCAGATGTCCAATCTTTATTGGCCTTTGCCAAAGTAGCTTCAGTCAGTTTGGTAAAAGCAGAAATTATATTGCAATGGGTTAAAGAATAAATGGAAAGGGAGAAAGCTGAGACTGGAAATGTATACCATGTTTGAGTGCTGTAACAAAACAGAAGACATTTCAAGGAATCAGACAAAGACATCCCCCTACACACCCCCGAGACACATCAGAGTTGAATTTGTTTCCTTGAACAGGCAGAGGAGAACCAAGTCACTCAGAAAGACTGGGGGGGTCTCTACAAGCTGAAGGAAGGACAAAATATGGGCTGAAGAGGGAACTTATCCTATGTAAGGCAGAATGCTATGCATTAAATTCTTATTTCTTAAAGAGAAAGAATTATACATTATCTCTTAGAATTGATCATTACTTTGCTTTATGTCATAAAATTGGGACAAGTGTTTACGAGTCTCAGAAATGCTATTAGGATTGTGTAGTGGGCATTTTTACATGCTTGAGAGTTGAACAAGTTTTCTTTCCTCCTAGACACAGACTTACAGAGAAGACATAGTCGAGGGAACTGCTTTTAGAATGAAGATATTTTGGACAGGTTTCTAGATTTAAAAGAAGCATTTGATAAAGATAGAGTGAAAGAATGATAAATCTCTGCAATAGAGTTAGACCAAGAACTTCAGAAAAGAGTAGAGCTCACTTCTTCCTCTTCCTTTCCATCCCACGTTCAGTAGGTAACCTCTATGGGCTTCTACTTTCTCTGAGAAGGTGAAAGGGGATCATCTGCTAAGAGTGAAGGGTCAGTGGATATCTCCCTGCTGTGATCACCTTCTCCTTCCAAATATAATTTGAAAAGAATTTTTTCTCACAGCAACTTTTACGTGTCTCATTTCATTTTGCATTTTAATTTTCACGACCTTCCCTGCTAGCTTAAAGTTCTTGAATACATATGGAGAATAAATTGATACAAATGTGGAAGACAGTATGGCAATTGGTGTCACAAATGTTAAATATGCATTCACTCCAAGTCAGTAATTCCACTTCTAGGCATTTATGGAAATTGGAAAATGATGCACAAGACTGGTAATTGAAGAACTGTTTATATTAGTAAAAAATGGATAAAAGCTAAACACACACGAAGAAGAGTTTTTCAAAGTAAACTGTAGTGTTAGAATTCTACGCAAAAATAAAAATTATAATCTAGACTTATACTTATGTCTATAATAATGTGTTTATATTATGTGTGTGGGGGTGCATGCAAATATGAATACAGATACAATGTTAATAGTACTTATCTATGGGTTGGGAGTCATTTTTACTTTCTTCTTTTTACTTTTTGTGTTATTTGGATTTTTATAGAAGTCATTGATAATGACTGTATATATAAATGAACCAAAGATGGCCGCCATGTATAGGGCCAGCTTGTTCATTTCTTCACTGCAACCTGAGATCAGCTCAAAAAGCCCACCAGTACCAAACTTGATTTTTGACACATGCAATAGTTTTAAAAATAACCCAAGCCAGCAGATTTTTAGCTATTTAGAGCCTGCCTGCTTTGCATACTCTGGGAAACCTCATTTGGTAGCTGTTATCCATTGACACAATACTTAGAGCCTTGTCATTATAAGACCAAGCTGCTGTGGCCATTGGAGCTCTCTGACCCAGGGACCTCTGCTGGGCTGCTGAGTGATATCACCTACATGTGTAAGCTCCCTTCCTGATCCCGCTCTCACTTAGGAGTTCCCTTGCCCTCTCCCTCTCCTAGACTGCAGCTCTTCCCCTGAAGCCTCTGGATGGTCTCATGCTGCGAGGAACTTACCCTTTTATGCAACCCAGTGGAAGATGTGCTGCCTGATAAAGCTTGGTGAGTGTTACTGCCTTTCACAGTCCTATCTATTACCTTGATCAGCCCTCAAATCCCTTTAACCCCCCCAACAGCAGGTGTTTATAATAGCACAGTAAAATAACAAAGCAGTGTTTTAAATTAGCTTCTTAAAGAATTTAAAGGAGCCCCATGCTTCCAAGAAAAGGTACCTTGCAAAGCCTGGACCCAGGGTGGCTTAAGGCTCCAGTCAGAGGGTCTCAGTATTGACAACCAACGTCATTCAGAAACTATCCTGCTAAGTCTCAGCCATAGCAATGTGCAACAAATTGCACTCTCCTGGGTCGTGCTCTCAAATATTCTTTGTTTTTGTTATATCCAGACTATATGATTGGCATGTAGGCAGTGGGTATTCTGAGGGTTACTTCAGGCCAGATTTCCATTTCTTTGAATCACCCCGTTGGACTTCCCACAATTCCTTCCTCCTCTCCTGTGACACTTGCTCCTTCTCCAGAAGTTCGTTTCATGGATTCATCTGGGTGTTCTCCTTCCTCCTCCCCAGGACTGCAGGCAAGCAAGGTTCCCCACTTCTCCTCTCATGGAACGCTCCCTCCCTTTGGAAGGGGTCCTCATCTCAGTATCTTCCTCTGTGTTTCAGAATCCAAATGCAGTTTATTGATACCACCTGCACCTTTCAGGTCTATTTAACAATCTAACCCCATTCCCTAAGTGATCTTTTCTGATTACATAAAACTTCGTTACTAACTATGAAATGATCATCAGTTAATACTGGACTTTAAGCATACTATATTCATATATCAATACCTATATTTCTATTTCTCAGACTCTTTCCCAAATTTGCAAATTCAGCAGACTATGGCTAACTTGACATACAAAGCTACCAGTACAGCTACCATACATATTGAATCTTTATTTGCTGTGAATGGATGAGATGGTGGTAAGAATGATTCTCCTTTTACACTGGGGAACCCGAATCATCTCTGAGAAAGCAGGAGACGCTTGAACACAGTGGTAGAGGAAAGGCAGTTACTTTCCTGAATGCCAATTCCAGCTTATTTGGAGATCTTCCTTGATAATCTTGGTCCCTGTGCTCCTCGTCTAAAAAGTGGTTAGCATTAGTATTCCTCATGTGAGACACCCTGTGATTTAGCCAATGACGGGAAATGAAAAATCATACCCAAAGATCTGTTTCTGTGCAGTTCCCAGTGAACTGCAGAGAAAGAAGAGCCAAAGAGGGACCTGCAGCAAATTCGGTCCGTGTCAGCTTCCCAATCTCTCTCTCCCAGCCCTATTGCAAAAATGATTGCTGGGTGAATGTGCCCTTGAAGCATGTCAGTAAAAATCATTTTGATAGAATTATATGTTCCTTTTCACACAGATCCTCCTTTCCTTAAAACCCTTTTTTCCTGCCCTTGTCTCTAATTCTCACTCTTCATTGGAAGTGATTTGCTCAGGATACAAAAGTCACTCTGCTTCTTTCCAAATGTCAATCCTCAGAACTCTATCACACAGTCTTAGAGCCATATCAGGGATTAAAAAAAAAAAAAAAAAAACTTACAAAGAGGCGTTAATTACAATCACTACCTAGGGCAGATCAGCTCTCAGTAATGACCAAGTTAGCAGCATTCAGAATTTTCAGGCACTAAATGGTCTCATCATTTCCTTTTTCAATTTTTCTCTTTAAATCAACTAGGAGTGTGTCTCAAAGAATAAATTTTAAAGACTTTAAATTTTCTTCTTTGTTGACTGTCTCATATAATTAACACATTGTTCTCTTGTCCACTTAATTTAGAACATTAAATTTCCATGCCACTCACGAAAGTATATGTGGATTATTGGAACATGGTGAAGAAACCCCTTCCATTCATCCAGAAACATCTTGGCTCTCAATTTATCAGGAATGGGTCTATGCCAGCTCATGAAGAAGAGCTGGTGTATTGGTTCCCCGCTAAGCACTTTCCTTGCCAACTCATCACCGTCCTGTTTCCCTGGGATGAGACTTTCCCTTACAAGAAGCATGTCTCCCAGCACTCACACTGTAGTGGACCACTTTACCAACCAAGTGACTCAGTAAACTCTGTAAGGTCTTATACCCGCCCACGTTCGCAGTGGCTTCCTGAACATAATGCTCTGCCTTGTCATCTAGCCCCATTAGTGATTCTCCTGGGAGGAATTTCAGCTGGAGACAAGAATATCTTTCTCTTAGCTGTCCATTAAATATTCCTCAGTACCAAAAAAGTGCCATGTATGGATAATAACAATAATAATAAAAATTAAAAATAAAAAAATACTCACAGGACAATTATTTTGTTCCAAAATAGTGTCCTAAGTTATTTGCACACGTTTTAAACTCATTTGATGCTCATAAAAGGCTTATGAGGCTGATGGCATTATTATCATCATTTTATAGAATGATTTTTTGAAGACTTGTGATTTACTTGCCACTGACTTCAAAGACTCTTCTCCTTTGAAAACTTTTTTAAAAGCAGTAAATAGAGCATGTCTTGGGTATACATTTCCACATTTCATATTGCTGCTGTCAGAAAATTCTCTGACAAGTCAGGATAAAGGCAGGTGGCTCATCCTGGATGGGGACCAGAATGAAAGAGAAGTTCACGTAGACATGGTTTAGGTGATTGGGGGCATCTAAAAGGAAAAGACGAAGACTCAAGAAGGATATGTTTGGCCCTGACGGTTTAGAATGCCATCTAGTGATGGGAATATTCTAAGATACCCACTGGAGAAAGAATGAATGACAAAAATTCTAGGAAGGTATAGCATAGATTTCTCATTGGTGACCAAACATCCATTTACCTTAACTTTATTATTGAGAGACCTCTAATTTTATTCAGGGTAGCAATGTACCCAGTCAAACTAATTTACTTACCAGCTTCTCATTTAACTGGCTATGAACAGGGAGACAGACAGCTTGGATATGGCACTTTGCCCCCTCACCTGCTTTCTGGAATGCAGATTGGATGGATGGAACTCCAAACACCATATTGGACTATTGTGGTGATCTTGCCAGATACTAAGAAAAGAAGAGCAGAAACAGAAACGGAGGGTGGGTCCTGGATGACTGTGGAGCCAACACATTTGCCCCAGACTACACGTCTCCCAATTTATTTTAAGTGGGCTATAGTACATCTTCATAAGTTTAAGCCATTGTTGTCGCTGGCATTTTGTTATATGCAGCTGAACATGATTCTAATTAGATACCTAACGTTAGCTGGAGGTTTTACGGACAGCAGAATCTTTCATCCTTTTACAAGGAGGGAAAACTCAAAAGGCCCTCGTATCAATAGAGAGCAATGATCCTGCAGAGAGAGGCCAGAAGGAGACAAAGCAAGCCAGGACTTGCCCAGGCTTTTGAACAAGAGAATTAACCTCTCTGCTCCTCAGTTCTTTCATTTACAAAATAAGAAAGGCTGCATTTGATCATGAAGCTTCCCTTCGAGGTAGGAAATTTTGCAATTTTACAATTAACAGAGAAAAAGGCATACATGAGTGTTGTTCAAGCTGTACTGACAGAGTATTAGAATGAAGGTATTGTTTTCTCCTGGTTGAGAAGGGTAACAGTCAGTTAGACTCAGCTGAAACCCCGTCTGAGGCAGCCATCAGAGGACTTCCCCTGGTAGAGAGTTGCTACTTTTGTTCAGGCTATGGTTGCCACAATCAGGAACCATTTGATTGAACCAACAGAGGCTCATTTAAACAGACCTAGCATTCCTTATACAAGTGATACAGGGATATCTTACCAAATCAAAGAGAAAATGGGACAGGAAATCAAACAAGGAAACTGGGAGCTGAGAAGTCATGGACGCCCTCCCTCCATGGCTCTGGTCAAAGAGGTTTGTCACCTGGCTTCCCTCTTCTGTGCCTCTCCTCTGTCCAGCTCCCCTGCAGCAGTCCTTGCTTGGAAGAAGCATAAAAATGGCTTTCCCAGCTCCGCACAATCTCCCTTGAAAGCCAGCACACACATCACACTGATTTAGGCTCCATGTCATTCAGATTTTTAATGGAATCTGATTGTCTCAGCTTGAATTACCAATGGTCCTTAGTGGCTGTAAGGTCAGAAGGTGACCTTGTGGGTCACCTGCCTGCAGGACAGGCAGGGCTTAGGGGCTGGACCCCCAGGAAGGACTATGACCAGGAGGGATGCCCTTCTTTACAATCCAAAAGCTCCCTGGGACTCTGATTAAAGTGGGCAGGATGAGTATCCACAGATTATATCAACATATCAAGTTGTGCCCGCTAGCCCGCCTAGAATGATAAAAATATGTCACTGTTTCCAGTTTGTAACACTTACTGCAGAAGTGCTATGTGACATGTACACAGGCACTGGGGATGATTACAGTAATTGGAAAGAAAATTTGCTGTGAATTTTTTTTTTTGAGACTCTCACAGTATCCCCTCAGATAATTAAAGTGTCAGAAACAGGATCGGAAACTGCTAGTTTAACTTTCCTTTTATCTGTTTCTCTAGCGTCTGTTATAACCCTTTTTACTTCGTGCAAACTTGTGTGTGTTGTCAGAATTTTTCTAATTATCACTTTGACCAGTTTCAAACTCCATTATTTGTAGATCATCTCTATGATTAACTGAATGCATCTATATTTTAATTGGATAGAATCTATCATTTTATAGTAGATTTACTATTATTTTATAAATATGAAACCCATTTCAGTAATGAATGCTTTTGCTTCTTTAGTATTTTTATTTAAGACTTGGCTCAAAATAATAGTTTTCACGACATCTTCCATATCCCACATTATTAGTTTACCCTCAAGAACATAAGAGATCTGGTCTCTTGGTGAAATTTTGTTTTCTCAAACTTTACTTTTTTTTTGTCTTAGATGAAATATAATTTAAAAAGAACACACTAATGCCGAAATAAGATTTCGATTTAAATTTACTAGCTCTGATAGCTTAGGCAGGTCATTTAATCCTCTGAACTTCAATTTTCATTAAATGGCAAAAACAGTATCTGAATCTATTCCATGTAATTTTTAAATTTATTAAATAAAATAATGGCTAGGGAGAAAACATATAAAATGTAGAGATGTAGATGATGTTGCAACCTCATTGGATACTATCAACAGGGAGCTTATCCACCCTTCCATGTCCTAGAAGATGATGAATTGCTGTTGTCAGGGAAGCAGTACATGAAGAATAAATTAATCAGGTCACCTGGTCTGATGTTGGAGAACAGGACAAGAGTAAACAGACCTCTCTGTGTTAAATTTGAGTGAAACATCATGATTAGGGGCAAACTGATCTACTGTTTCATCAAGACAGCGTTCTCGTACAACACAGCAGAAGGGCTTTTAGAAGACACCTTTTATCCTTAACTGTAATGCTTGCTAATCAGTCATCATTTATTTTTTTTTTTATCATGTAAACTGCCAGACCACTGATTTGACAAGAATCTCATGAATTAGTTTAAATGCTTTCCTGATGCATAATCAATATTTCCAGCAGCCTTCAAGGATGCACTTTAGTGTGTTATATTCTTATTAGACATATCAAAGTGAGACTCACCTGATGCTAATATCATTAAATCACTCAGGGGGTTAATTCCAGCTCAGTAATTGACTTCCGTAAATTTGGCACTGGAGAGGCTAAAGGGACAGTGTAATAGAGTATAAAATTGGAGGCTTGCTGTCCTCCTCTTTCCCAAGACGTATTAGAGCAGATATAGCTAGACACATGAAAATTACCATGAGTATCACGTGCCATCTCTAAAGGAGTTTCATATTCTGACATCAGAAATTATTCAGTAATCTAATTAAATAATGTTTGGCTCACTTTTCTTGAAATTCTTCTGTTTGCAGCTTGTTGGTATTTGTACCTGACTTCCCAGAATGGATTATTGTCTTAACTGTCCATCACTAATCCCTCTGAAGCTTTTCAAAGGGAGGCCCGACAATTAAGTTCATGAACTTGCCACTGTGTGCTTATGTTGGCAGTATTGTACAAACAGCTCGCAGGGTTTCATGAATTTGGTATATCAGTGTCCCTGAGCTGTGTTTGTGTTGACATGTAGTGGTGTTTTGCTGAGGGGCATTCATTATTCTTATTGTGTGTTTTTTTGTCTCACCAGAGAATGCCAGAGCTTGAATTAGAGCAACAAACAAACATTAAATTTCTTGTTTACCTTGGCAAGAAGATAAGTGAAATCAGGAACTTGTTAGTCCATGTTTATGGAGATAATGCTAAGAAGAAAATGGCAGTGCAAAAATGGATTAAATATTTTTCTGGGGCAAAAGAAAGCATTACTGATGAAGAGAGGTCAGCACAGCCAGTAACAAGCAGAACTAAAGAAAATACTGCAAAAAATTATCTGAATTGTGCATCAAAATTGTTGGCTGATTGTGAGAAGCCTAGCAGACCTAGTAAACATCAATAGAGAAACAGAAAAATCAACTGAAAATCTTGGCTGAGAGAGGTGTGTGCAAAAATGGTCCCGAAGGAGCTCATCAATGAACAAAGGCAAAGAGCTCACGGGGCACTCTCTATGAGGGAGTTTTTAGGAAACAAATGACTATATTGGAATATCCTCCCTATTCACCTGAGCAGATCCCAAATGACTGTTTTCTTTTCCCAGAAATAAAGGAAATATTGAAAGGAAGACATTTTGATGACATTAAGGATATTATGTGTAAATACATCAGGATACTCTGGCAGTCATTCCAGATAAAGCATTCCAAAATTGCTCTGAAGCATGGACTTGGTGCTGGCGTCAATGCATAGCTTCCCAAGGGGAGTACTTTGAAGGTGACTATAGTGATATTCAGTAATGAGGCATGTAGCACTTTTTCTAGGGTGAGTTCTTAAACTTAATTGTTAGAGCTCATTATATACCTACCTACACACACATATATCAGGTTTTTAATCTTACTATCTGGTAAATAGCAAAGTCAGTAATACCTCATTCTTTCCCACAAATTCCTGTTGTAAATATCACATCCATAAAAATTTCAAAGTGTGAACTCACCCTATTCGTTTAGAAATTATTTACTGAATACCTTTTCTCTCTGCTATGTGTTGCTGAGGAAATAATAGCTAAAAAAATAGTGAGTGCCTATTCTTTTGAGACACATATCTTAGGGAAAACGGTATTCTCCTACCCCACGCGTACATATACACAAAGCCAAGTAATTGCATGAATCAAATGACTTTACGTGATAATTCATGTTACAAGAGGACCAAAGAGGGGACCAAGGTCAAAAATGAGAATGGGAGAGGCCAGGAGCAATGGCTCCTGCCTGTAATCCTAGCACTCTGGGAGGCCTAGGTGGAAGGATCACTTTAGCTCAGGAGTTCAAGACCAGCCTGAGCAAGAACAAAACCCTGTCTATTTTTAAAAAATATAAAAATTAGCTGGGTGTCCTAGTGGGCAAGTATAGTCACAGCTACTTGGGAGGCTGAGGCAAGAAGATTGCTTGAGCCCAGAAGCTTGAGGTTGCAATGAGCTAGGCTGATGCCACACAACTCTAGCATGAGCAAAGAGTGAGACTCTATCTTAGAGAAAAAAAAATATGAGAATATATTCTAGGTAGTTTGGTTGGAGCATATCTCTGTGGGGAGATAATGTTTAAGACTGAGACCCAAAGGATAGAAGGATGTAGCCATGTGACAAGTGGGGAGAAGGAATATCCAGTCAGAGCGGGGTGCTCAGAGTGCCCAGCACTGAATGGTGACTGGTGTGATTAGAGGAAGGTGAGTTGGGAACAAGTTCGAGTGACAACATAAACAGAGGCCAAAAGATGCAGGAATTAGAGACTGGTTCAGTGTGGAAATTTTATTACGTCATTATGGGAAGCCATAGAAAGATTTTGAATCAAGTATCCATGGGATTCCATTTGTATTCTAAGGTCACTTTGGCTGTGGGTGGAGAATGGACTGGAGAGGAGGAAGCACTGAACTGAGCAGACCCAGGGAGAAGCCTGTCCTGATAACGTGGGTGCGAGAGTGTGGGGATCTAACAAAAGTAAAGCAGAGAGCCTGAAGCCAAGAGGTCTAGTGGATAAAAATCAGCAGCATTGCTGATGGACTGAATGCAGGGTGTTCAAGAGTAGTCCTAGATTTCTGGCCTAAGTTAATAGGATGAACTGTGGTAACATTCATAAAGATGAGGAAATCTTGGAAGTGACCTTCATAAGCCTCAGTTTCCTTCTCTACAAAATAGGGGGGAATGTTTCTTTAATAGGGGTATGCTGAGGATGTTAAACACTTATTATAGCAAGTACTACAAGAATATTGGCAATTACTATTACATATAGTATAGAAATGATGCTATGGTGTGTTTAAAAACAGTGTTTCTCAGGTAAATATCCCCCCTAGATCTGTTATTGAAGGGAATGACAGTGAGTTTAAAGTGAAATTAGGATACTTTTTGACCAAGGGACCCCAAAATATTGAAATCCTGACTTGGCCCCATGATCCTGCTTTCCTGTGAAGTCTCCAAATTAAAATTCACCTTGTTTACATTTGGAATTTTGGCCCCCAAATCCGATTTAATTTAGGCTAGACCATGAGGATGGCCTTTTTACTATACCAAGTAAGCTTATGCTACCTTCTAACAAAAGTCTACTCTCATTGACTTTTCTTGTGATATCTCCCCTTAAAAATGGAGTTTTTATTGAAGCTTGGGTTCTGTGAGTAGTAGCTATAATCAGTCTCTTTAAAACCTCTCCCTGCTATTGACAGACGGTTAGGGTCTTGGACTCCTCTTGGGGTAGCAAAAAGATTAAAGCAAGGTGGTTTAAGAAGGCATATTTCTTCAGCCTCTCTCAAAAGATGAAAAGTATATCTTAAATTGACTCAGAAAATTCTTTTTCTCATGGTTCAAGCTAAAAAGGGCTTATTTCATTCCCTGAGCAAAATAGCATACAACCTAAAGTTATAAGGGAGTAATGTTACATAGCAATTAAATTAGCTGCCATAAAACCTACCACCCTTAAGCACCTAAGGAAGTCCAGGATATGTGAGTTTGGCACCTTTGAGACAAGCCCAGCAATGGCTGAATAAGGCTGGTGGCTGCAGGTGCATTCATTCATCCAGCAGACAATCATTGAGCACCTATTTGTTCATCCCATGGCATGATGATCCTATTAATTTGAGTCTGCATGATTTTCATTATAAAGATAAAGGGACAGTATTACTCTTTTCTGATAAAGGGTTTTTTTTAATCAATAAAGTTCAATTTAATCAAATACAACTAAACCTCTAAAATTTTGAGAAAGTTAGAACAGATAATCTTTTTTTTTCTTCCTTAAAAAAAGTTTTTATTTATCTGATCATATCAGCACAAAGTTTGTATTTGCCACTCAGGGTAATGCTGTTGAATAAATAATTAATGTTTTGCTGCCTGGGTCTGGTTAACATGTTGTTTTCCCATAAGGAAGCCACTTTTTACTGCAGTAGCATATTATTTTATTATTTATTCATTAGATTTCTGAAATTGTGCCTGTGTTTTAAGATTAGTTACACAATTGAAAGGAATGTTTTTTAAATAGCCACTTGGTACATTGAGACACAACCCTCCCAATACACACAGGCACACATGCAGACACACATACACACATGCAAACTCCCAGGCAAACATAATACATATAAACATTATACATTTAAACGTGGAGTTCTACTCGTCATTCTAGGATGGTAGTTAGCCAAAAGAAGCAAAGAGGGTTTCTCCTTTGTAGAAACCTGAAAACATACTGAAAATAGCAAAGGAGTCTAAAGATAGAAGCCTCTCCTCTACATAGCTTTTATAAAAGCACAGCATGAGTTAATTATTCAGCCATCAGGAAGAACCAAAGGCTGATTACATGTGGACAAGAGTGGAGAAAACTGTGTGTCTGCTCATACATTTGTAGCTCTGGGAAAGTTCTATTCTAAGAACCAATCAATGTAAAGTCAATGAGTCCCCTACTATTTTAATGAGTTTAGTTGATATTCATCAGAACTTAAATGCGTAGTAATTGTAACGATTAATTGTTACAGTTATCAAGGCCTGAGTGTATAATAAACCAGAACGCACTCTAGATACCACCTGCTACAGTAAAAAATTCAGGAGAACATTCAGTACAGCATAGATTGATTTTAGAATCTCTTAGATTACAGCCATATTAATTGTGCTGGACTAACTTGACCCAAGTGACTGAAAGATAGTCATCATTATTTAAGAATTAATAGCATTGTATATGTGAATAGCAGCACAATGTATCATTCTAAGAATTAGAATATAATAAAATATAATAACTTAAAATGTCGTGAAAAATAATTGGATCTTTCTTTTTGAAACACTTAAACTGCTTCAAGGTATTTTTTCAAACATCGATTATCGATATACAGAACAACTTCAAAGGTTCTGCACTGGTTTATGAGTATCAGGTAAATGGGTCTTTTCTGTTATTCTGGGACAATCCAGTCCCATAACCTAGACCTTGAGGATGTTTTTGATAGTCCTGTTGCCTGGTGATGATATTTTTATTCACTCTGATATTTTACAAGTTCACTTACCAGCTGTCTCACAGTTCTAGAACAGCTTTGCTTCTCCTAGTACAACAGCTCACATCTAGTATTTTCACCCACTGAGAAAAAGGACAAAACAGAAAAACATTATAAGTAACATTAAAATGTAATCTTTAGACTGTAAAATAACTAGGAACACAATTTCCACCCAATTAAGTAGCACAGAATACATTCTAATGACTACATTTTCTGAAGATACCAGCAATACTTAGTAAACAAACTGCATGCTAATTCACCAGGTAACCGAGAACACCAGGGTAATAAAGTTCCCTTTAAATGCGCAGAACAGAAAAACAAACAAGCAGGAAGTGGGCAGCAACCAACCAAAGCCTGTCTTCTTTGTAATGAACCTTGTAATTATTAAAAAGGCTAAGGTTAATGCAGATAAAACAGACATTCTCACAGAGTTGAAATCCTCCTGGAGCTGAAATCTAGTTTTGTTAAAACAAGAATGCTACGGAGATCAACCAGAAATACAAAAATATAACATTTTCTACCTCCCAGGAGGAAAATACAGAATGTGCTGATGGTGAGTGAAGAAGTGGTTTAATTGGGTGAAGGTAAAAAGCAACAAACAATAATTGAGTCAACCAGCTAGCATTCTAATTACACAGCAATTCCATCTAGGCTAATTAAAGAAGTAATAACAATGAAAAAAGTGTTTTGAAATCATCCCGCCATCTCCCCTGCTTTAATAAAATGCCACGGTATTTATAGGAAAGGCAAATCTAAGGCATATACTTTCATACTGAGGGACATTTTCTTGTCAAAGTGTTCTCATTTAACAGCTTCATCTTGTAAAATAGTTAAACAAAAGTGAACAGAAGGCAAACTAGTCAGCTGACCATGTAGGTGCTTGTTTTAACATTTGCACAGAAGTAATGATATCAGCAGCTTGTCTAACAAAGTTGCCTTTCTTGAGCTGGGCACTCACAGGGATAGTGAACTATGTATGAGTTAAATGTGTCATAAAACATTTTTAAAATTATAGCTCTGTATTTCCACTGGGAGTGGTGGCTGGTGCCTATAATCCTGACACTCTGGGAGGCTAAAGCATGTGGATTGCTTGAGGTCAGGAGTACAAGCCCAGCCTGAGTAATAGCAAGATCCTGTCTCTACTAAAAATAGGAAAACTAGCTGGGTGTGGTGGTGAGTGCCTGTAATCTCAGCTACTCGGGAGGCAGGAGGATCACTTGAGCTCAAGAATTTGAGGTTTCTGTAAGCTATGATGCCACAACACTCTATCCCCGGTAAAGGAGTAAAATTCTGTCTTAAAAAAAAACTATATATATACATATATATGTGTGTATCTCCATTTGAAGTGTGTTTATTACTAGATCTGCAATCTAATTCATTTAGAATATCAGACATCTTCGTATACACTTAGCAAGAGAACAGGTACATTAGAACAGTCAGGATACACTTCCTCCATCCTCCATCAAAGATGAAAAACAAAGGGGAAAAAACTCGCTCTGGTGCATTCAGGCCTACCCCTGTTGCTGTGATCTGAAAACAGCACCCTCAAAACTCAAACCTAGTTTCCTAACCCTCCTTTTCATCTCATCCCCTAACGAGGTTTTCACTAAGAGGGTATGAGACCAGACTGGTCTTCACTATGAAGAAATCAGGAAGAGGGTTATGGGGCTGGGAAACAGGGTGAGAAATACTGCTTCGGGTCAAGGGATATAGGCTCTTTGGGGTTTTCATCCATATAAATCTCTGTGGATCCTTCTTTACATGGAAAAATTAGGAAGGGAGAGGTTGGGATTGCAAAGTGCTAGTATAGGCTTTGAATTGGCTGTTTCTTAATTACCAGTAGGAAATGAAACGTTCCCTAGACCACCTCCGGCTGTTGAACTGAGCCTCTTCAAACATGACTCCGTCCAGAACTGAGATGCCTGAGGGATTTGCTCATGTGGATGGCCTGTGTCATGGCTCTGTCACCTACAACTTACAATCTTGACCTAATTTAAAAAATAAAAAAGTCTATATACCTTTTGAATTGTCTGATAGACTACAATGTCACATAGACGAAATGATGACATTTAAAAATCACTGACATTACCACACAAACAGCAGGAGGAAGAAAGTTTGAAATGCTGCCCTTTATTTTAAAGATTGAGTCAATGACATAATTGAGCAAAAAACAAATAGAGTCCTTTATTGTAGTGGTAATAATCTTAAAGAAAGTATTAAGAAGCATATAATTCTTTGGTTTGAGTTCCCCAACGCCATGTTTAATCAAAAATGTAAAGGCTTTTTCCAAATTAAGAGACCTGTATGTTTGTTTTTACCATTATTTAAGAATATCCCTGAGTGATTCTTTATATTAATATCTTCACTTTTAAGTTTATTTAGAAAGTCAATTTAAAGACATTTTGGAAACACACAGAGATCTCATACACTTTGTACTTTCCCAATGGAACTATGACAATTTTTTCACTCTTATGGAAAGGATCGTAAGTTATAATTTTTATTTTTGGGGATATAAATAGTTTATTTCAGATGTGGTCCCAGAAAGTACAATGAGAGGTTGGGGAATTGAGACAAGGAAAGGGGAGATGCTGATAAAAGCTACGTCTGTGAGCAGGCTCCTGCTGTTGCCAGTTGGGGCCCAATTCTATTGGGAACCCTCTGAAAGGATGTACAAAATACACCTCAGAATTGTCCATCCAAGGACAAAGAAGCTGATGTATTTATTCACCAACTCCCACCCTCACTGAGGGATAATTGTTCCGGGGAGTGTGGACTGTCATGGTGCTGAGTCAGAGAAGGCTAAGAAGCAGGAGCAGTATATGTTTGGGCTATGAAGCCACAGGAACGTCCCCCAAAGCTTGAGGTGGCCTTCCAGGTTGGCCAGGAGTTGTGGACATGACATTGCCAATAGCTCCCTCAGAAGTCATCATCTGCTTAACAGGCTCCTGGTGGTCATAGATAATATGATCATTTTACAAACAGAATTTAAAAATAATGACAATATAATGAACAAATATAAAGGAGAAAGAACAGGAGAGGGGTTTATTGTTAAACTATATACAAATGCTCAGGCCTAACTATAATAGAAATCATAATGAAGCTGTCAGATGCTTGCACCAGTGTCCGTCATAGAATCATTGCGAAGATGATAACTTCAGCTGTAGACAGATACTGATGTGTGGCTTACATCGGCTATTTAAATACAAAGATCAGGATTGTTGGGTGGTATAATTTAAAAAAAAAAAAAAAACTGTCAGAGTTACTCAATCTTGGTAAAGTTCTTAACAAAACAAGGTTAGAAACTTCCTTTGGTTTAAATAGTAGTTTACATTCTGGGAAAAGCCAATGTAAACTTGCAACAAAATACTTGGTGATTATACAGAAAATGGAGTTAGATTTTAGGCTCAGCAATTAGAAATAGACTTTTCACCCATATAAATGTCCAGCAGGACTTCTGAAAGTTTGGGTGGGAAAAGTAAATTCTCTATTGAATAGGACTGTCCCGTACACTCAGGGAAGCACAGCAATCCTGGTTAAAGCCCACTAATGCAAGAAATACCAACCCCCAATCATTGTGATAATCAAAAAGTCTCCCCAAATTTCCAAAACACAGCCTAGAAGGGATGCACATTTCTCATTAACAACCGCTGGGTTAACTAGTCTTGAATCAAAAAAGCCCAAAACCTCAGGACCAGAAAAAGCTTTCCTCAGTCAAGTTTTCACTACATCCTCGATTTTTTTTTTTTTTTTTGAGACAGAGACTCACTATGTTGCCCTTGATAGAGTGCCGTGGTGTCACAGCTCACAGCAACCTCAAACTCTTGCACTTAAGCGATTCTCTTGCCTCAGCCTCCCAAGTAGCTGGGACTAAGGCGCCCCCCACAATGCCCAGCTATATTTGTTGTAATTGTCATTGTTGTTTAGCTGGCCTGGTCTGGGTTCAAACCTGCCAGCCCTGGTGTATGTGGCCAGCACCCTAACCCCTGAACTATGGGTGCCAAACCTATTTATTTATTTAGACAGAGTCTCACTATGTCACTTTCAGTAGAGTGCTGTGGCATCACAGCTCGCAGCAACCTCAAACTCTTGGGCTCAAGCAATCCTCTTTCCTCAGCTCCCCAAGTAGCTGGGACTACAGGCACCCACCACAATGCCTGGCTATTTTTTTGTTGCAGTTGTCATTGCTGTATGACAACAATGGGTGTATGTGGTTAGTGCCGTACCCACTGAGCTACAGGCATCACCCCACATCCTTGATTTTACTGTAGCCTCTTCCAGGGCTTGAGACTCTAGCTATGGGGAAAGGAATACACCTGATGAGGCACTTGGCCAGCACCAGCCTTGGAGAGGACCCTAAGGAAGGCAAATAGCGCCTCCCCTCACTCCACTGGTTCCCTTTTCTGTAGGGCTTTTTCCATTTTCTCTTCCTTCACAGGCTTTCTTATTATCCAAATTGTCTTTCGGAAATGGTGATGGTATTAAGGACTTGTATCTTGGTGCATATACAGGATGGACATAAGTTAATGTGCAATTTGAAATAGTGTAACATAGTAAATTGCACACAAACTTTATGTCCACCCCGTATTTGTTGATTTTTATAGTCCAGACAAATGCACTATAAGAATATAAAATGATGCTCAACCCCACTAGAAATTAACATTTCAACTTACAGATATAATTTCATACTCATCAAACTGGCAAAAATTTTAAAGTCAAACAATACCAAACATTGGACAAAACGTGGAGAAACTGGTGTAACCACTTTGGGGAGCAATTTGGTTTTAGCTGTTAAGATTGAAAATGCTCATATCCTACAATCCCCGAAATCTACTCCTGGATATATACCTTAGAGAAATAATATTTTGTTTCATTAGAAGATATGTATGTTTGGGGCAGGATTACTTTTTTATTAATTTCTTATTAAATCATAACTGTGCACATTAATGAATTTAAGGGGTACAATATACTGATTTTATATTCAATTTGGAATGCTTACATCAAACTGGTTAACATAGCCTTCACTCACTTACTTAATTGTTGTGTTAAGACATTTATACTCTACTCTTTTTTTCCTTGTTTTTTAGTTATTGTGTTAAGACATTTGTATTCTATGTTTAGTAAATTTCACAATTGCAATTTTTTTTTGAGTTGAATTTTTTTATTTTATTTTTTTTTATTTTTTTATTGTTGGGGATTCATTGAGGGTACAATAAGCCAGGTTACACTGATTGCAACACAATTGCAATTTTTAATCAGACTTTTTATTTTATATTCATTTGAAGATTAGAAGAAAATTCTTTAGATATTTCAGATACAGCTAGATCTCTCTCATTTTGTACTTTCTTAAAGGGATCATGACAATCCTTCCACACACACCCCCCAAAAAAATGAATCTTGTGAATGAATCTATCATTGTTGAAGTATCATCTTCTTTTAACAGAAGAGAATTATCCTCTTATGTTAAAAAAAAAGGCATAAATATTTAGCTAGAAGTTAATTGTATTAAAATATGTTGTGTTTGGGGTGGCGCCTGTGTGGCTCAAAGGAGTAGGGTGCCAGCCCCGTATGCCAGAGGTGGTGGGTTCAAACCCAGCCCCAGCCAAAAACTGCAAAAAAAAAAAAAAAAAAAGGATGTTAAGTATTTGGTTACAGGTAGGGAATTAAAGATGCAATGCCTTCTGACAGCAGCTGCCCAGAGTTGGGCCAAACTTCACAGACTAAGGGCATAGTCTACCACAAGGTTGTTCTCACCTCAGATATCAGCTACAGATTCGGGGGTGCTTAGGCTATTCTCATTTCTGACCAGTCGGACACAAATTTTGGGGGTCTCGCTGCCCCCTGAGTTTTGATGATTCAGTAGGATGACTCATGGAACTCAGGTAAGTGCTACACTTATTATTACAACTCCATTGTAGCAAAATAATATAAACCAGACACAGCCAAAGGGATGGGTGTATGCAGGCATTCCTGGGAGGGTTCCAGATATGACCAAGTTGATGCCATTTTTTCCCCATGAGAGGACATGTTATCCTCCTGCCCCAGGGATGTACAACAATACCCAGAAAATTGCCAACCAGGAAAGCTCACATGAGCTCTGGTGTCCAGAGTTTTTATTGGGGTCTTTTCTTATTAGGTAAGCATGACTGACCTGAATCTAAATTATTTTCCAACAGTTTTGGGCATGTTGGAGTTGGGAGAAGGAGTGAGGCAGTATTAAACCAAACCTACAACTGGTCCTTATCTATTGTCTTGTATGCAAATTAAGCGAGATGGTTAATAGATTCCAGAAATAAGTACAAAGCTTTCTATTAAACAAACTCTTATTATTAAATTCTTTTCTTCTTTTTTTTTTATTAAATCATAACTGTGTACAATAATGCAATCATGAGGTACAATGGGCTGATTCCATATACAGTCTGAAATATTTTCACCGAACTGGTTAACATAGCCTTCATGGCATTTTCTTAATTATTGCGTTCAAACCCTTATACTCTACACTTAGTAAACTTACTTCCTGTGAATTTTATTTTAAATAACGATGAGCATGTTATATATGTCCCAAGGGGATATCTGTATTACCAAGTAGATGGTGTATTGAACAGGCCTTGTCTCATCCTCCTTATTCAGTGCTTCCCAAGAGATTCCTCATACTAATATAACAGCAAGAGGATAAAAGATATTATTCATCAAAATACTTCTCAGGGAAACCACTGTTTGTGTTAGGAAGAATTACTTTGAGGAGTTATTAAAGAATGAAGCTCCGAGGGTGGGAACTGTAACAAATATGGATAATATCCATGCATGAGTCAAAGGGAGGAAATGTTGTTGTTCCTGAAAGGGAGAAAGGCAGACAAGGAAACCTGGAATAGAGGAAATGGAAAGATAGCAAGCTAACAAGCCTGGGTTCTAAGTAATGAAAAACCAAAGAATGAAATCCTGGCAGGAAGGAAGCCAAAGGAGTCTTGAGAAAAAACAAATGTAAGGTGCTGATGGGTTAAATGTACATGTCCTCTTCTGCTTCCCCACAAAACCTTCAGGAAAGCTTACCATAAAATCCAATAAGGTTTTGCAGGGAGAAGATTCACTTGGAGGGGACTAGAAGAAGTGCTTAATTCTGAGTTAGGATCAAAGTGGGATAAAACAGACAGCCCAGGAGAAAGGACAGATAGCCTATTTCTGCATTAGTAGTACTCAGTGCTATGAAGAAATTGAGTACTAATAATTCTGCAACATAGGTAAATATTAAAAACATCAGGCTATGTGAAATCCAGTCACAAAATACTACATACTGCATGTGATTGCATTTACATAAAATGTCCCAAAAGGACCAATCTACAGAGATAAAAAATGTATCAGTGGTCTCTTGGGGCTGGGGTGAAACAGAGAACAATTACCAGTAGTCACCAGGAATCTTTTCAGAGTTATATAAATGTTTTAAAATTGGACTTTGGCAATGGTCACATGATTCTGTAAACTTACATTATCATGAAATGTTCACTTAAACATGGGTGCACTGAACATACAGCATGTAAATTATGCCTCTATAAGTCTATTAATTTCTTTTAAAAGGTGCCACACGGCAGTTACGCTCGACATGCTACCATGCATAGAAAAGAGCTGAGTACCTCTGGAGGCACACCCGGGAAACTGGCCACAGTGGTCAGAATAGCATTAAACATTTTGCTTCTCTTAATTACTAGGAGACAATTGGCTGCTGTTGATAGTAAGGTGGGCATTGACGGTAACGGGGTCGTTGGAAAGGATAGCCTAAGAGGAAAATGCTACATTACTTATTTTTAGAAAAAAAATTTACATCATAGTATAATATTGATTTGAGGGGTAATATCCTAGAATCAAGGGACTTGAAGGAAATAGCATACAGAAAGTGAGATGAAGCCACCTATGTGTTTTGTTGTAATAAGAGAGCAGAAAGCTGAGGGCACAAAATCTGAGGCCTTTGTGCTTTTGATGCCGTAGTAATTATTGAGAAAGTTTGTAAAGATTAATATAGTGACTATATCTCATTATAGTTCAGTCATTTTTCCAACATCCTTTTTTCTAGTAGATACAATAAGTAGCAATTTAAGAGAGAGGTGCTAGAAAACATGCTCGAGTCATCTTCTATTTTTATTGCTTCAAATTCTCTAATGCCCCGAGTTTTTTTGGATTTGTTTTCTATATAGATGGATTTCCATGCAACTGAAATTACTAAATGATTATCCAGATTCTGTTCAACTTAGAAATTTGCATTAACTAGTTGTAATAGGTTAAATCCCAGGATAATCCATTCCATAATAACAAACATCATTGTAATCTGAAAAATTTTCAAGTCTTAAACCATGGTTCTGTTATTAATGTCTGATGTCAAATGCAGCAATCTTCCAAGAAAATGTTTGAGTATCCCCTTAAAACTGTGGTAATGAAATTTCCTAATTGTTGACGAAGGAAAGCACAACATAAACTACTAATACTCGGCAATTTGCAAGATATATGTTTCTTAGAAGTGAATGTGGTGGTTAATGTGACTTGTGTTCTTTCTATAACCGGGGATGTGTAAATTAAAGCAGGGTGCAAATATCTTTTTTCTTTGTCACCAATACCTCTTTAAACTCTTAATGCTCCATTATGACTAACGACCCTCAATGGCCTGTAGGATCATATCATAGTCTATGTTAAATGATGCTTTCTAAATGAAATGCTTCATTTAATCTTGGAGACCCACTCAAAGTTTTATTTCCCACATGATAACTTCTAGTTAAGGATGAAAGATAAAAGAGACAGAGAATGTATGCACAGGTAACTAAGGGGAAACACAGCTAGTGTTGGCCTCTATAAACATTGTGACATATGGTACATTAGTTAAAGGCACGGGCTCCAAGTTAGATAACCCAAGTTCAAATTCCAGGTTGGCCATTAAGTAGTTTGCATAATTAGATAGAGCAAGTTACTAAAGTTCTTTCAAATTTAATTTCTTATATGTACAATGGGGATAACAATAATATCTGCTAATAAGGGTCATCTTGAGAATTATATAAAATAATCCATAGGAAATATATATAAACCTTTCAGTCATTATTCTTACAGGTCATGGCTTTTATAGAAACTTCAAAATTTACAGCAAGAAAGAGTCAATTTTCCCACAAACCCAGATGCTTTCATTTAAACATGATTAAGAATAAAATTTTATCCAGAAAGCCAAAGAAATACTTAAGAGATGTCTCAAGATTCATCTGAATAATGATTAAAGGACTTAGAAGACTATGATGAGGAAAAGTGATCTTGAATTTTTAAGTTAACTAATTTTCAAGTCAGTTAACCTTCTGAGCCTTAGTTTCCCATCTATAAAGTGGAAATTATTATGTAACAATATTTTGCTGTGAGAATTCAGTAAGTCTGTGAATGCAATGTAGATGGTGGAGGACTTGGCACAAGTCTGCATACACCATACACAATCATAACTTTTACTAAGGCGACTATTATAATTGTTTTGCAGGATGGAGAATAGGACATAACTATCACACAAGTAAACTGTGCACAAGCTGGGTATAGAAAAAGGACACATTTCAAAATCTGAAAGAGTTAATTAAGAGGGAGATAGACAGAGCTGCACAAGGATAATTAGGCAGATAACATCTGTCTACATGAATTCAAGGACACCCCCAGGGGTGCCAAGAAAAGAGGAAAGAGGGTAAAATAACTAAAACGATTCCAGATGGTGAAGTAGATGGGAAAAGGAAGAAAAACAGAGGAGCATGTCAGAGATAAACAATGGCTGTACAAAGAAATGAAGAACAGCAGGGTGATGCCAGCTGCCCATGCTCGGAAGAGACAACTCTAGAGCTGAAATCCTCGGTTAAGAACAAAGAAGCAAGGAAGCCTCCACAAGAACCGTGGTAGAGAAGGAAATGCAGGGAGCAGCCCCAGCAAATGGAGACAGGCAGCCTCCCGAGTGTGACAGCACAGCCATTCTACCAGGCCTGAGACCAGGGGAAGAGATGAGTCAAGAGGGAAGGAAACAGAGGCTCAAAGAGGCCCAAAGCACTAATTTAAAACACACATGGAGGAAGCACCACCAAGGGGTGGCAAATAACACAAGCCAGAGGACAAAAAGCTAGAAATGTGGCCCGAGATACTCCCAGAGAAGAGAAATTAGATGTGTTCTTAGTACAAAATCAAAAACTGTTTGGGGAGCAGAGACAAAAATTTCTTATAAAATAATTCTTTTTTTTTTTTTTTTGCAATTTTTGGCCAGGACTGGCTTTGAACCTGACACCTCTGGTATATGGGGCTGGTGCCCTATTCCTTTGAGCCACGTGCACCTCACCCTTACAAAAGAATTCTAAACAATATATGTAGATACTCCCCCTTCCAAGGCAGAGGATCATAATTCCCAGCTCTTCTCCCCCCAAGGGTAGGCAGCAGTTACTGAGTTGCTTGCAGGTAATCAAGCAAGAAAAAACTGGTGAACACTACCTTCACCAGGTAATAAAAGTTAACCTATCAGTGACTTCTTGTGTACGTGATGTATCGATTGATAGAGTGTGATGAGAAGGGCATGTGAGCTCCATACTATTCTTTCAAAATACCCATAACCCCTTTCTAATCATGGGAAAAACACAAGTCCACATTAAGAGAAATTCTACAGGATACCTGGCCAATACTCCTCAATGCTGTCAAGGCCATAAAAAAACAGGAAATACTAAGAAATTGTCACAGACAAGAGGCAACTAGAGGGTCATGAAACCAAACATAATGCTGCATACTAGACTGGATCCTGAAACAGAAAGAAGAAAATGAAAAAAACTGGTAAAATACAAAAGTCTGGAGCTAATTAATAGTACCATGCCAATGTTGATTTCTTACTTTTGATGAACATACCATGGAAATATAAGATGTTAATGATAGGGGAAACAGACGGGAGGGTATCTGCCTGGAAACTCACTGTACTAACTTTGGCAAGTTTTCCATAAATCTAAAATTAGTCCAAATTAAGCCTTTTTCTTTTTAAAGATAATAACATGATGAAAAGACACAGGAGCCAACTTAATAGCTCGCAGTGGCCAAAGAATGATAAAATTGAATTATAACTCAAAAAATAAAATAAATATCCTGACTTTATGCTGATATGAGTAAATGATTAAGGAAATTGACTAATACAGAAGAAGACACCTATTCCTTATAGAAGAATTCCATTTCTTCTATAAAGAAGAAATGAGGCAAATAGAAAACACCTGAGGGTTTCATAATTTTCATTACAGAGGTCCTTCACTTCTTTTGTTAGGTATATTCCTAGGTATTTCATTTTCTTTGAAGCTAAGAAAGGAAATAACAGAGGATATTAACAAATGGAAGAAAATACCATGCTCGTGGCTGGGAAGAATCAACATTGTTAAAATGTCTATACTTCCCAAAGCAATCTACAGATTCAAAGCCATCCCTATTAAAATACCAACATTGTACTTTCGAAACTTGGAAAAGATGATTCTGCATTTTGTATGAAACCAGAAAAAAAAAACAACAACATATAGCTAAGGCTGTTTTTAGTAATAAAAACAAAGCTGGGGGAATCACCATACCAGATTTTAGGCTGTACTACAAGGCCATAGTGGTCAATACAGCATGGTACTGGCACAAAAACAGAGATATAGACATTTGGAATCGAATAGAAAACCAGGCAATGAAACTAACAACTTACAGCCACCTAATCTTCAATAAACCAAACAAGAACATACACTGGGGAAAAGACTCCCTATGCAATATAAATGGTGCTGGGAAAACTGGATATCCACATGTAAAAGACGGAAACAGGACCTGCACCTTCCTCCACTCACAAAAATTGATTCAAGATGGATAAAGGACTTAAATTTAAGGCATGAAATGATAAAAATTCTCAAAGAAAGCATAGGAAAAACACAGGAAGATATCGACCTATGGAAAGACTTTATGAAGAAGACTGCCATGGCAATTGCAACAACAACAAAAATAAACAAATGGGACTTAATAAAACTGAAAAGCTTCTGTACAGCTAAGGAGACAACAACCAAAGCAAATGGAGAACATACACAATGGGAAAGGACATTTGCATATTTTGAATTTGGCAAAAGCTTGATAACTACGATTTATAGAGAACTCAAATTAATCCACATGAAAAAAGCCAACACTTTCATATATTAATGGGGAAGAGAGATGAATAGAACCTTCTCTAAACAAGATAGATGAATGGCTAGCAAACATATGAAAAAATGCTCCTTATCCCTAATTATTAGAGAAATGCAAATCAAAACCACTCTGAGATACCATCTAACCTCAGCGAGAATGGCCCATATCACAAAATCTCAAAACCACAGAAACTGGCCTGGATGTAGAGAGAAAGGATCACTTTTACACTGCTGGTGGGACTGCAAACTAATACAACCTTTTGGGAAGGAAGTTTGGAGAACCCTCAAAGAACTCAAACTAGACCCCCCATTTGATCCTGCAATCCCATTACTGGCATCTACCTACAAGGAAAAAAATCCTTTTATCATAAGGACACTTGCATTAGACTATCGCAGCTCAATTCACAATTGCCAACATGTGAAAACAGCCTAAATGCCTCCAAATCCAGGAATGGATTAACAAGCTGTGGTATATGGAAACATGGAATACTATTCAGTCATTATTTATGGAGACTTTACAGCCTTTGTATTAACCTGGATGGAAGTGGAATACATTATTCTTAGGAAAGCATCACAAGAATGGAGAAGCATAAATCCTATGTGCTCAATTTTGATATGAGGGCAATTAATGACAATTAATGACATGGTGGGGGTGGGGGAAGGGGAGAGCAGAGAGAGGGAGAAAGATGAGGAGGTGGAGGAAAGGAGAGTAGAGAGAGGGAAGGAGGGAGAGGGGTGGGGTCTTAGTGTGTGATACACCTTTCAGGGGCAAGGCACAATTGTAAGAGGGATTATACATAACAAATGCAATCAGTGTAACCTGGTTTCTTGTACCCTCAACGAAACCCCAAGAATAAAAAAAAAATAAATGAAAAATAAAAATAAACCTAAAACAAACAAACAAACAAAAAACAGAAAAGGAACCCCCTGAGAACACAAGAGTAACAATCACCAACGTGTGACCGACCAATGAATGCCAAAGTTAATGAGAGAAGTTTATAGAGAAACAAGATATTTGTGTAGCTCAAAACATTTGTTCATTACATGAGGGGAAAAAATAACTTCTCAGTGGAGAAACTGGGCAGACACCATCTTCACCAAAGGATCAAGGTTAGTACCACATCATGTCATAAGACCTGAGCAAACATCAGTCAAACCCAAAATGAAGGGCATTCTACAAAACCCCTGAACAACAATTTTCAGAAATGCCAAGGTCTTAAAAGACATGGAAAGACAGAAAGGATCACAGATCAGAGACAACAAAGGAGACATGAGAACTAAACACAGTGTGGGAACCTGGGTTGGGTACTGGAACAGAAAAAGGGCAATTCTGGAATTAAGTTGAACTTTAGTTAAAAATATTGTACCAGTGTTGGTTTCTAAATTTTTATAAATGTATCACATTTATGGTAAGATATTAGTATTAAGGGAAGTTGGTTGAAAAATACATTGCATAGGAGTTCTCTGCAGCTTTTCTTTAAGTCTAAAATAATTTCAAAATGAAAAACTAGAAAACATCTGAAAATCACACACAGAAATAAAGGAAAAACACAAAGAAAGCCCACCTGGGGTTCGGTGTCCAAAATACATGCACCACCAAATGACCCTCTTCCACTCTAGAATTCTGGCAAATGGCCTCTGCTCACAAGCGACTAAGGGACTGACAAGTCCTCCAACTTTAATCAGAACAATTTTTTAAGTGTGACTGGAGAACACAGTGGAGTGTCCCAGGACCCTCACTAAGCTTGGGCCGTGGGATTCATGTCTCACCCACTTAAGTCCCAATCCCCTCAGAGAAGCTGGAAAATAGCGTGTCTCCGACCACACTGGGAAAATCTGCCCTCTTTGTTCATCATGTGGAGAAAGGTGAGGCAGCAGCAGAACAAGGAAACAATTCCAACGGGGTTTTCAAAATGTAAACAGACACAGTAACATTTTAAAGAATTCATTTTCTCAAACAGCAATTCAAGTATCTGGCAGCTCCAAGTCAGAAGTTCAGGAGTTCCACTGGAGAATGTAAGGGAAGAGGTTTTTATAGACAAACATGGAAGTAAAGCAAAGAAAATATATGATTGGTTGAAAATACACAGTTGCCTTAATTTGGTCTATTCCACTGGAAAGTCTCTAGTCATATAATAAGTTAGTTGGCTGCTTTTGATCAGTCAAGCTTAAGTTCTACTTTTCTTCAATATAGGCATTTACAGGAAGTAGCTCAAGTTAAGCTTTGCTTATGTTTAGAAATCAAGCAAGGTTAAGCTCTCTTATGAAGCTTAACTGGCTTTATCTGTTCCTGAGCTTCTGCAGGGCTGGCCTCCATTTTAACCTACTTCAGTGGGGTTGAGAGGGACAAGCCAAGGCCCTTGATTTCAGCACATTGAAAGCCCCAGGTTACCAGGACCCAGTAGATGCCAAGTTCTTCCTGAGATAAGTTCCCTGTCTCACCAAGCAGACTGATGACTTCTTTTCCCATGGTAAGACTGTGTGAAATTAATATCCAGAAATGTTTCTTCAGTATGTCCTTCTCTTGATGAGTCCATCAAAAATCTTCTCATCAAAACACAACAATAGGGGGCAGAGGCAAGATGGCTGACTGGAGCCAGCTTTCCACAGAGGCTCCCATCCAAAAGGAGAGTTAAAGGACAGAAGTTTAGCAAGTAAGCCAATGGTTTGGAGCTGAGCCAAG
The DNA here is from genome assembly GCF_027406575.1 of Nycticebus coucang. NCBI lineage: Eukaryota > Metazoa > Chordata > Mammalia > Primates > Lorisidae > Nycticebus > Nycticebus coucang. The sequence goes on along the minus strand of NC_069785.1, from coordinate 16,499,009 downwards.
AGAGAAGGTTGAAGAATGCACATCAACCCTGCTGAGGTGACCTGCGATCTGAAGGATACAAATAAAAGGTACAAAATCCGTCACCAAGTGGACGGGAGTCCCCTCCCCCATGAGAAAGGCTCACAGTACTCCATACAAACAAGCAAGCAGAGTCCAGACATCCTCCCATTTTATCCTATGGGAGAGACTCTATGAAAAATGGACCTACCTCCCCTACTAGGGTGCCATGGCACTCTCCTGCCAGGCATAAAACTGTTTAAAACTGTATATATTCTCTACCTGCAATTCTGAACTCCCAGCACTACCCTTCACTCTCACCCCAAGGTCTAGAAGCCTATACCCCATGTAGGCGAGATTCTTGGGTATTTTCTTGAGAGGTGTGGACAGAGTATGGAATGCTGCTGGTTGGTGCTGATTATACAGCATGGGAGTAGAGAGAAGAGGGTCAGCTGAGAGAGAACCATACAGAAGCAGCAGCCAAGGTGGGAACAATAGGGGTCACACCTCTGGGGATATTCCGGAGTCACACCCACTGTCTCTCTGGGCAACCAGAGGAGGCTGGGCATCTTCTCTGGTGGCAGCAACTGGCAGAACAGATCTGGGACAGAAACGCAGGCCCCATGAGTAAAGCCTATGCCTGAGGTGGTACCAGCCTGGGCTGAGCATAGGCACTAGAATACACACGTGCAGAGCTGACAGATTCCCAGGGCAGGGCTGACCCAGAGGACCACTTTACTGAGCCTAACATGCACCCGGCCCTCAGGGGATCATTAGCTGAGAAAAAGGAGGGCAGGCAGAGGCGGAACTGACAGCTAACCATGACGCTCAAATATAAACTGCAGCCGAGAGCAGGCAGTGGCACAGACAGGGCTGAGGTGCGGGTTCTATGAACTCAAACAGCGTCTCTTGTGCAGGGGAATATAGCCAGGACAGAAACAAATTCTGTGAAGTTGTTCTGTTCTGTCAGTAACATCAATTGGGGCGGGGATGGAACTGAGTGAACAGCCCCAGCCTCCATTAAGCACCCAAGGTTGTCAGGCCACACCTCCCCCTGCCGGATAGTGGCAGAGAGCAGCGGCCTGGCTGAGGAGACATAGATCTCCCTGTGATTCAGGCCGGTGCAAACCCCTGGAGTATCTGCTCATTGGAGGCAACTGGGTCACAGCCTTGTGGGATTATCAGTGATTGGTTGTGACAGAGGTGTAAGGGGAGGGGGAGGAGGCATCAACCCTCCCAGACTAATCTATTTGCTGGGTGGGTCCTCTTGAACTCATGGAGCACCACAGTGAGTCATATTTGAGTTGTCAGCAGACCCCTGCAATCTAGTTGCCAGAGACCTTTTGAACTCTCCCGCCTGAGACAGGTGCTGACTGAGACAATTGATTTGGACCTCTTGAACAAGGTCAATCACCCAAGGACTATCCAATTGGTACCCTGGGTATGTGGCTGTGGGAAGGTTTGATTTTCCTTTTCCAATTGTTGCCTGTGGAGGGTGGGGTGACTTAATTACTAGTATTTTTCAACAGCTGAGACTTCAACCCAGAGTAACTGTTTCACTAGGGTAGGACAGAAACCAGCTGAAAACAAGACAGAGCAACTTAGCCCCACCACACCAAGCAGTTTCTCAGGCCATAGCACTGTACAGGTCCTTGGAAAAGGTCTAGGGGAAAAGATACAGACACCAGTCCCAGCTTTGAGCAAAGGGCTGGTTAATCACTACTCCTGGAGCCCAACTTCTCTTTATCTGCTCATCTAGTCAAACGGTGTAAAATAATCATGGGGTGGAATCAGCGGAAAAACTCTGGTAACATGAATAACCAGAGTAGATCACCCCCCCCCCACTAAGGAAAGATATGGCAGACGCAACTGAAGATGCCGTTCATAAACAGATGGCCAAGATGTCAGAAATCAAATTCAGAATTTGGATTGCAAACAAGATTAATAGAATGGAAGAAAAGTTGGAATTAGAAATTCAAGGAGCAATTCAAAAGTTGTCTCAAGAATTCAACGAATTTAAAGACAAAATCACCAAAGATAATGACACATTGAGACAAGAATTTGCAGCCCTCAAAGATCTGAAAAATACAGTAGAATCCCTCAGTAACAGAGTGGAAAAAGCAGAAGAAAGGATTTCTGACATTGAAGACAAAGGTTTTGAACACTCCCAAACTCTCAAAGAGGAAGAGAAGTGGAGAGCAAAAATGGATCATTCTCTCAGAAAGCTATGGGATAATTCAAAGAAAACTAATATTTGGCTCATAGGAAACCCTGAAGGTGATGAAGTGGGTTTGCAAGGCACTGAGGCTCTTCTTCATGAAATTATGAAAGAGAACTTTCCAGAAATGCCATGAGATTCTGAAATACAGATAGCAGTTTCAGAACCCCAGCATGACTGAACCCAAATAAGACATCCCCCAGGCAAATCATAATTAACTTCACTAAAGTTAATATGAAGGACAAAATTCTGAAGCAGCCAGACGTAAGAAAATCATAACCTACAAAGGGAAGAATATTAGAATGACTGCAGATCTCTTTGCTGAAACTTTTCAAGCTAGAAGAGGGTGGACATCGACTTTTAATCTCCTAAAACAAAATAATTTTCAACCCCAGATTCTGGGGTTTCATTTATGATGGAGAAATTAAATACTTGAATGACATTCACATGTTGAAGAAATTTGCCATAACTAAACCAGCTGTTCAGGATATTGTCAGACCTATCCTCCATAATGACCAGCACAATCCTCCACCACATAAGTAAACTCACTCAGAAACTTTTGATCAAACTACAACTTCCACAGTGGCAAAAGGGTTGAAAATGTCCCCAGGACTTTCAAAACACTCGATAACCAAAAGTCTACCCGGCTTAACAATATTATCCATTAATGTGAATGGCTTAAATTGTCCTCTAAAGAGGCACAGGTTGGCTGACTGGATACAAAAACTCAGGCCAGATATCTGCTGCATATAAGAATCTCATCTTACTTTAAAAGATAAATATAGACTCAGAGTGAAGGGATGGTCATCTATATTTCAGGCAAATGGAAATCAGAAAAAAGCAGGTGTTGCAATTCTATTTTCAGATACAATAGGCTTTAAACCAACAAAAGTAAGGAAGGATAAGAATGGTCACTTCATATTTGTTAAGGGTGATACTCAATATGATGAGATTTCAATTATTAATATTCTTGTACCCAACCAGAATGCACCTCAATTTATAAGAGAAACTCTAACATATATGAGCAACTTGATTTCCTCCATCTCCATAATAGTCAGAGATTTTAACACTCCTTTGGCAGTGATGGATAGATCCTCCAATAAGAAACTGAGCAAAGACATTTTAGATTTAAACTTAACCATTCAACATTTGGATTTAACAGACATCTACAGAACATTTCATTCCTACAAAACTGAATACACATGCTTCTCATCAGCCCACAGAACATACTCCAAAAATTCATCACATCTTAGGTCACAAGTCTAACCTCAGTAAATTTAAAGGAATAGAAATTATTCCTTGCATCTTCTCGGACCACCATGGAATAAAAGTTGAACTCAGAAAAAGACTGACCATAGTAAGTGTTGGCAAGAGCGTGGTTCATTGGAACTCTCACTGATTGTGGGATGGTGAAATAATAAGACCACTTTGAATAACTATTTATAGTGTCTTTAAAAACTAAGAATAGCTGTAATCCCAGCACTCTGGGAGGCTGAGGTGGATGGATTGCCTGAGCTCACAGGTTTGAGACCAGCCTTAGCTACAGCAAGACCCCATCTCTAAAAAATAGCTGGGTGTTGTGGTGGATGCCTGTAGTCCAGGCTGCTTGGGAGGCTGAGGCAGGAGAGTTGCTTGAGCCCGGGAATTTGAGGTTGCTGTGAGTTGTGACACCGCGGTACTCTATCAAGGTGGGTGACAAGGTGGGACTCTGTCTCAAAAGAAAAAAAAAAAGTTAAGCATACATCTACCAAATGACCCATTCTATTTCTAGGTATTTACACTAGGTAAAGCAAAGCAAATACCCACACAAACACTTATAAATAAATGTTCACAGCAGCTTTATTTGTCACAGTCTCAAACAGGAAAGAATCCAAAAAGGGATGAGATAGGGCAGGAAGGCAGGATTACAAAAGGCCCTGGGAGTGGCATATATGTCCACAGAGATGGTTTTATGTGTATAAACATATGTCCCAAATTTATAAACTTTAAATATGTATAGTTTACTATTTGTCAATTATACTGCAATAAACTGTAAAAAATGGAAAAAGAAAAAAAGTGTAGTTGCAAGTAAGATAGGTCAAGAGCAGAAGAATCTGGGCTACTTTCCCCTCAGGGGAAACTTGAGCTGCTGCAGCAGTACTCAAATACTCAGATGAAGGATGATAATGAGAAACTGTCTGTAACCAGACTTCTGGGCCTTCCCCTCGGCTCTGGGCAGCCTGAGGGGGCTGAAGGTTAATTGAGAAGCTGTGGACCTGTAGAGAGCATTGTAAGAGATTTACGTCCTTCCTCTTCTACCATTCTGACCACACAGACTTTTGCCAGTCAGATGTGGGGAATGTTCTGTATTAGATGAAATAAATAAGTATTCCCAGCCAAAGAATAAAATTAGTATGGTTACTAGAATGATGTATTTTGAAGACATTTGCTTGGACTGGGAAATCACTCTCTCTAGAGGTTTAGTAAGAGTATTTTATCACTGAGTTTTCAGGTAATAGTCAGAGGTTAACAGTGACTTTCTGCCAAACCACGAGACTCAGATGCCCAGTCCACACAGTGAACGGAGTAGATGCCACATTCAAAAAAAAAAAAAGTTGAACTCAGTAACAACAAGAATCTGCACACTCATACAAAAACATGGAAGCTAAATAATTTGATGCTGAATGATAGCTGGGTCATAGATGAGTTTAAGAAGGAAATTACCAAAATTTTAGAACAAAACAATAATGAAGACACAAATTATCAGAACCTCTGGGATACCTCAAAGGTAATCCTAAGACAGAAATTTATACCACTGCAAGCCTTCCTCAAGAGAATGGAAAGAGAGAAAGTTAACAACTTAATGGGACAACTCAAGCAACTGAAAAAGGAAGAACATTTCAATCCCAAACCCAGCAGAAGAAAAGAAATAACCAAAATTAGAACAGAATTAATTGAACTTGAAAACATAAGGATTATACAAGAGATCAATAAATCAAAAAGTTGGTTTTTTGAAAAGGTGAATAAAATAGATAAACCTTTGGCTAACCTAACCAGGAAAAAGAAAGTAAATCTCTAATTTCATCAATCAGAAATGTTAAAGACCAAGTAACAACAGACTCTTAAAGAAGTAAAAAAATCCTAAATGAATATTACAAGAAACTTTATTCTCAGAAATATGAAAATCTGAAGGAAAGTGACCAATACTTAGAAGCACACCACCTTCTAAGACTTAGCCAGAATCAAGTGGAAATTTTGAATATGCTTATATCAAGTTCTGAAATAGCATCAACTATACAAATTCTCCCTAAAAAAAAAGCCCAGGACCAGGTGACTTCACATCAGAATTCTACCAAACCTTTAAAGAAAAACTAGTACCAAAATACAGAAAAAGGAATACTACCCAACACATTCTATGAAGCTAACATCACCTTGATCCCCAAACCAGGAAAAGACCCAAAAAGAAAAGAAAATTATAGAACAATGTTACTAATGAATATTGATGCAAAAATATTCAACAAGATCCTAACAAACAGAATCCAGCAACACATCAAACAAATTATACATCATGACCAAATCGGTTTTATCCCAGGGTCTCAAGGCTAGTTCAATATATATAAATCTATAAATATAATTCAACACATAAAAAATTAAAAAACAAATACCATATGATTCTCTCAATTTATGCATAAAAAGCTTTTGATAATATCCAGCATCCCTTCATGATCACAACACTTAAGAAAATTGGTATGGAAGGGGCATTTCTTAAACTGATAGAGGCCATCTATAGCAACCCCACAGCCAATATCACATTGAATGGAATTAAATTGAAATCATTTCCACTCAGATCAAGCAAGGTTGCCCATTGTCTCCACTGTTCTTTAACATTGTAATGGAAGTCTTAGCCATCAGAATTAGGGAAGAAAAGGCAATCAAGGGTATCCATATAGGGTCAGAAGAGATCAAACTTTTACTTTTCACAGATGATATGATCGAATATCTGAAAAACACCAGGGATTCTACTACAAAACTCTTAGAAGTGATTAAGGAATACAGTAGCGTCTCAGGTTACAAAATCAACACTGATACATCAGTAGCCTTTATATATACCAACAATAGTCAAGCTGAAAAAACAGTCAAGGACTCTATTCTGTTCACATTAGTGCCAAAGAAGATGACATATTTGGGACTTTATCTAACAAAGGACATGAAAGATCTCTATAAAGAGAACTATGAAACTCTAAGAAAAGAAATAGCTAAAGATGTTAACAAATGGAAAAAACATAACATGCTCATGGCTGCAAAGAATCAACATTGTTAAAATGTCCATACTACCCAAAGTAATATACAATTGTAATGCAATCCCTATTAAAGCTCCACTGTCATACTTTAAAGATCTCAAAAAAATAATACTTCATTTTATATGGAATCAGAAAAAACCTCGAATAGCCAAGATATTACCTAGAAATAAAAACAAAGCAGGAGGAATCACCAGATCTCAGACTATACTATAAATTGATAGTGATCAACACAGCATGGTACTGGCACAAAAACAGAGAGGTAGATTTATGGAACAGAATAGAGAACCAAGAGATGATCCCAACTACCTACTGTTATTTGATCTTTGACAAGCCAATTAAAAACATTCAGTGGGCAAAAGATTCCCTATTTAACAAATGGTGCTGGGTGAACTGGCTGGCAACCTGTAGAAGACTGAAACTGGACCCACACCTTTCACCATTAATTAAGATAGACTCTCACTGGATTAAAGATTTAAACTTAAGACATGAAACTATAAAAATATTAGAAGAAAGTGCAGGGAAAACTCTTGAAGAAATAGGTCTGGGTGAATATTTTATGAGGAGGACCCCCCAGGCAATTGAAGCAGCATCAAAAATACTGGGACCTGATCAAACTAAAAAGCTTCTGCACAGCCAAGAACACAGTAAGTAAAGCAAGCAGACAGCCCTCAGAATGGGAAAAGATATTTGCAGGTTATGTCTCGGAAAAAGGTTTAATAACCAGAATCCACAGAGAACTCAAACGTATTAACAAGAAAAGAACAAGTGATCCCATCTCAGGCTGGGCAAGGGACTTGAAGAGAAACTTCTCTGAAGAAGACAGGTGCATGGCCTACATACATATGAAAAAATGCTCCAGAAGACCAAAATTCACATTATAACAAGGATATTCGTACCAGAATGTTTATTGCAGCCCAATTCATAATTGCTAAGTCATGGAAAAAGCCCAAGTGCCCATCAATCCACAAATGGATTAATAAATTCTGGTATATGTACACCATGGAATATTATACAGCCTTAAAGAAAATGGATACTCTATCTCTTTCATGTTTACATGGATGGAGCTGGAACATATTCTTCTTAGAAAAGTATCTCAAGAATGGAAGGAAAAGTATCCAATGTACTCAGCCCTACTTTGAAACTAATTTATAGCTTTCATATGAAGGCTATAACCCAATTATAACCTAATAATTTGTGGAAAGGGGAAAGGGAGGGGAGGGAAGGAGGAGGATGGGTTGAGGGAAGGTAATTGGTGGGACCACACCTGCAGTGCATCTTACAAGGGTACACGTGAAACTTACTAAATGTAGAATATATATGTTCTAACATAATAACTAAGAAAATGCCAGGAAGACTATCTTAGCCAGTGTGATGAAAGTATTTCAATTTGTATATAAAACCAGTGCCTGGTGCCCCATGATTGCATTAATTTACACAGCTATCATTTAATAAAAAAAAATGACAATAAGGAGAATAAGAGTTTCTTCTAAAATTTAATAAAATAAAAACCTTTCTCAACAGATGAATCATGAAAAGATTTAATTTTTTCCTTCTTCTCCATGATGAGTATGGTTAAAAGATATGTGACTATGTCCAGAAAATATAAAGTTAAGAATACAAAGTAGATTGTAGAAGATCAAAATTGTGAAATCTTACACTTGCCAAAATAAATACATGGATCATTACAAACATTTTTGAGATGCACAATAATCAAGGACTGTAAAATCTGTATGGCTGGAAACAAATTAAACTCTCCCAGAAATAGCTATAAGTTGACCAAGTTGAGACTCCACATGAATCAAAAAGGATGCTGTTGAATATGTTCCTTGGAAGTAAAATAATGGACTATAACACAGTTTGTCTCAAAACTTTCATAGTTACCTACATATAAAATGGGAAACTTGTTTAAGAATGTGGCAATGGTGGTTATGGTGGTCAGGAAGTCTTCTTGATTTGGGGAAAAAAAAATAAACATACACAGAGGGAGGCAGGTTTGAATCTGGCCTAGGCCTGCTAAACAACAATGGAAACTGCAACAAAAAGTGGCCAGGCGTTGTGGCAGGTGCCGGTAGTCCCAGCTAATTGGGAGGCTGAGGCAAGAGAATCACTTAAGCCCAGGAGTCTGAGGTTGCTGTGAGCTGTGACATCACAGTACTCTACCAAGGGTGACACAGTGAAAACACTGTCTTAAAAAATAAAAAAGGAATATGGCTACATATTTGTATTTAGTAAGATGGCTAATGTTGAATAAAGAATTCTAGCATATATTAATATGAAATGAAGACTAGGTTGGGAAGTAATAAATACTTAGAATCTGGCCACAATAATGCAATACTGAACAACAAAACTGAGAGTGTTGAATATCCCCTTAGAAATTAGCAACATTTAAAATATGAGAGATGATCAAGGATAGATGAGGCTTAGTCTGCTTTCAAGGTGTGAGAGGCTTGTGGGGTAGCTTGTAACATTTAGAACTTTATAAAGGTATGAACAGCAAATTTCATGGTGTATGACACACTTCTTGGGGGCAGGACACAACTATAAGAGGGACTTTACCTAACAAATGCAAGAAGTATAACCTGGTTCTTTGTACCCTCAATGATTCCCCAACCATTAAAAAAAATGCAAACTTGATGTTCCCAATGCAGATATAATTAATGCAGACATCTGGAGAAAAAGTTAAGAAGTTAAAGTAGAAAGTCAAGAGGACTCAGCAAATGGGTGGCATCAATATAGCCATGGTCAGAATCACAAAACTACATTAAAAAAAGAAAAAAGGAAAACAAAGACAGATGTGTCATAGTCTTGGCAAGGAGACAAGACACAAAAGTAGATGTTGGTGTAGCAGCAAAATTGACCTTAATGAGCAACTGTGGAAAAATGAAAACATTTTTTACAGAATGATTTCAAGGAAAGAAAGGCTTGAAGAGGAGTGTTACCAATATAAGTCTGAAAAAGAATAAGTGTGTGATCAGTGTTTATACAGTGAACACAGTTTGCTGACATGAAGAAGCAAAGCAAGAGTGAGCTGAATGATCCCAGAACTGATTTCAGCAAAGCTTTACAGCATCATCTGGGAAAACCCTGGCGGTCTTTAGTCCCCTGGGAAGAAAGGCATAGTTCTCAGTGCTTGCCAGCCATGATGTGCTAAAAAGGAGGAAGGGAGGATAGTGGGAAGTGAAGGAAATTCTCTACCCCCCAGATGGAGAAATAAATAGGCACCACAATGAACCACAAAGAGGGAAAAATTAGCTAAGGGATGGAGGAGGCAGCACAAGTGTCTTATAATTAGATCGAGAATAAAACCTTTCAATGGACAATGATTCTTTTCACAAAAATATACAAAGATATTCCATGTGAGCTTCAAAGACATTATATATATCAAGGTGACTGGCAAAGAGAGAGGAAAATTAAAGTGATGGGGAGATTTAATAAGACACATGGCTTGACGTTCTATCCATCAGAGAAAACCAATCACCAATGTAAGGAGAAGTTCAGGGTAGAGATAAAAACAAGAATAATGATATTTCATCAGAGTCAGCTCTCCATGAGTGAGATCCTGCTGAAAATCACACGAGGCAAGGTGAATTTTTCTAATGTAATCTGCTATCATTTTGCAAAATCTGATTCACATTCTTTGCCTTTTCATCTTCTTTTCCACTCTTTTTTGTAAGGCTGCAACTTATTAATGTACTGCTCATTGACAATAATTACCTCCTAGCCATGGGTAAATTGTCTTTTTAATTGATTAAGGTGCTTATAAAGTGCCTCATAAGTTATTACTACAGCATATTTGGTATTTCCGTAGTTAGCAAGGACAATTGGGCTGTGCGTATGTTCCTTAGATTGACCAGGACTTTATAGAATTCCTATTGGTTGAAGTTATCTTGACATAGCTATCCCAAATGTGACTCAACAGCTTTCAGTCACAAGAATATCAGTGACAATGAATGGTTTTGCAGAGGAGTAATGTCATGGCTAATGGTTTTTGAGAACTTACTACAATGCCAGGCACTCTGCTCACTGTCAAGGGTATCATCGGAATATCTCTTCCATGCAAATCTATGACAGACAGTATAATATCAATTTTATAAAATAATTAATTTTACAAAAAATAGGGTTCAGAAAAGTTAAACAATCTGCAGAGGTCACCATGTTAATCTCCTCTGGCTGCCCAACAGATGCCACAGAAACTTACCTTTCTCACAGTCAGGGGGAATGGAAGTCCAAGATCTAAGGGCCAGAAGGGTGGGTTTCCAACGATGTCACTCTTCCTGACTCACTAGTGACCACCTTGTGGCTATGTCTTCACATGGCTTTTCCTCTGGACAAGTACATACAGACATCTCTGACTCTCTTCCTCTTTTAATATCTTCTTAACATCTCCTATCAAATCAGGATCCTAACCTTATGACATCAGCTACCCGTAATTACCTCCTTTAAAAGCCCCCTCTCCATATCTAGTCATATTGAGCACTAGGACTTTACCATATGAACCTCAGATTTTCAATTCAGTCCATAAAGCTAATAGATGAAGGAGTAAGTGTTGGAACACAGAACCCCACTTCCAGATCCTGCTGTTTACATGTTTCTGCCTCTGTATGCCATACAGATGAAAGCACGCACATAGTGCATAACTGTTGGATTAATTCTAAGTAAAATATCACACCATCCATTTTACTGTCACAGATCGAACATTTAAAACCTGTCTCATAAAAAAATGACCAAATACATGTGAAAATTCGTATTCTATCGTTTGTGGAAAATAAATTCACATTTAGTTCTGCACAATAGAGGCTTCTGCATTGAAAAATCAGACCAGATGGTATTCCCCAAGATTTACTAGGCAGTGAATGGGGTAGGAAAGCATTAGGTATTTGCCTGAATTAACTGAAGTCAAATTTGAATCTACTGCAAGCCAAGACGGTTGAGAACATCTATCCATCCATTCATTCGGCTGCATTATACTCTGACATTGTAGCCACAGTGCCATTATGGGGGTCATTAGGGTAGGAAAGCCAGTGAGAATGATGCTTACTCTGCATAGGGAAGAATAACAAGGGCTTGAGGTCTGCACTGTGTGAAATGGGGCTTCAAAATAGGGTGTGGCAATTCAAGTCTAACTCTACAACATGGGTGGATGGAATGCACACAGTGGCAAGTGCCTGCCAGAGAATTCAGAGAAAAGACAATAAAATAAAGTGTAAACCCAGAAGGAAAAACCAAGGGAAATTCAACCATCCTGGTAATTTTAAAATGGAAAATGAAGTGATCGAATGTCTTTGGTACCCTTTAATGGGAGAAGATGATGATGAAATCAGAATACCAGGAAATCAAACCTCCCCAAAATATAGATGGTGAATCAAGATAGTGGTGTTTGTTACCAGTTGTTCTTATGTCTATCAATTATAAGGATGTGGATCAAGGGGAAGTACTCTATGAACACACACATGCACACACACACACACACACAGTCAAAACATGTATCTGAGGGAGCATGTCTGCAGGAAGACATGAATCTTGGCTTCACACTTGCATATGTAAAATTACCCTCGGCATGAATAGACCAGGCTGTTTGTGTGCCAGGCTCTTCAGCTGGGATGAAGACACAAAAGATCATTGTTGGGTGAGCAGAGAAGATGCCTAGAATGTTAACTTTCCAAAGTTAGGGAGAGAAAGGAGAGAGAGAGAGAGAGAATTCTATTGATGCCCAAATACCTGAAGAATAGGAACATTTCTGAAAAATACTTACTACCAGTTTACATCTATTCATTTTTAGATGAGTAACTAAGATTTGTGGAAAAGCCTTTTCCTTCAAATGGAAACGTACCTGTTTGTACAATCCTTCTGAAGAAGATTTCTCAGATTAGCAGAGAATCTGGTGAAGGGAATCACTTGGAATATGGAAGTGACACTCTCTACCATAAGCACTGCAGAGCTTGAAAAACAAAATCACAGTAAGAATGGGTGTGTGCACACATACCACTGATTAAAAAAAAGAAAAACTGCAATGAAACTTGTGTAATCCATTTATCCTATCAACAATTATACTCTGCAGGTTACTAATGAGAACAATTCAAAGCAGCTTTTGGCTAGTCCAATTTAAGATTGAGACTATGCTCAGTCTGCTGTGATGCAATCCCACAAAGCACATTTCACGTGGGCCTGTTTGCGCCTGGCCTCTCCCATGCTCAATCTTAGACAAATGTGGTTTGATTGATGAGAACTCTGCAGAGGTCACATCCAGGGTCGGACAAGTCCCCCTTGTGTTGTGCATCACACAGGCGGCGGCTGTGGCTGTGTGGTGGGCTCACTCGCCCCCAGGAGGCGTTCTCCAAGGCCGCCTGGCTTTTCTATCCACATTTCTTGCTTTTCTTTATATTATCAGGAAAAAAAAAAAAGATCACTTTTTACTTGAAAGTAAAATATCTTCTTTCCTCCTAAAGAAAATGTCTGTTTTCTTTTTGGCCCATTCTGCAACAATTAGTTTATTTTTCCTTAAAATTAGATGTCGCTTTTAGCCTTTTTTCTTATTTGCAAAAATAGAATTACACTCAGCATTTAACAGGAAATAATTGGTTTGAAAAAAAAAAAAAGAACACAGGCCAATCTTCCTTTGAAGAATCTTGTACATCAGACCTCCTCAAATAAGATCCACAGGCCAGATCGGATGTCTTTGGTATCCTTTAATGGGGGAAGATGATGATGAAATCAGAATACCAGGAAATCGAACCTCCCTAAAATATAGATGGTGAATCAAGATAGTGGTGTTTGTTACCAGTTGTTCTTATGTCTTTCAATTATAAGGATGTGGATCAAGGGGAAGTACTCTATGAACACACACATGCATGCACGCACACACACACAGTCAAAACATCAAAGGAGAACTTAATCAAAACGTACTTAAGAATATTGCAATGTTGGGGATATGGCTGAAAAAGGTATGCACAGAGGCAGGCTACGGTGAACACTTTTTTAAAAAGTTCCCAAGAGACTACTGGAAATAGGAGAATCAGGATAAAGCAGAGTCACTGTATATGTGCTTTACACAACAAAGAGCAGCTAAAATGAACGTAAACTCTTGGTTCAAGAGTAACTGATGACACCAGAGAATAGCAGAGAGATGTGAGGTAACAATGGGTCTATGAACTGCTATGAGACTGCGTAGGTGCATAAGACCTATTCCCTGATGTTTGAAGGAACAGTTCCTTGGAAAAGATTATGGGTGTTCACACTTGGCTCTATTGTTCGTTAACTGATTACAGAAAGAGATTCAATTTCAACACTGAAGTGTTTTGTACCTATTATTCTTCTAGCAGGTGTTCAACCATGAGAAAAAGAGGCCTAACACTCGTCCAGAATGTTTTTCCTAATTTCCTATGACTTAAAATCTAAGAGGACGCTGAAACATCTATATCCACATACAACATTATTTTTCTTTAAAACCCTGTTTTAAAAACTAGGGCTTTATACTACAGGTGCCAAGTATAGAGCAAGTTAATAAGAGGAGGGTGAAATTGCAGGGGATTTCTGAAGGAGGTGTGACCCTCAGAAAGAATCAAACATGCAAAGAAGAAAGGAAATTTCTGAAGCCTTCTTTGAATTTTCATTTTTCATCTGAATAAAATTTGGGGACAGTCCTATCAGTTATCTGTTCATAGAAGTCAGATTCACTGTAAATCTTCTGAAGTGGTTAAACTATCATCTAATTAATTTTGATTCTACTTAATTGTCATAATGCCTGAAAAACATGAATAAACCCAGTTGACAATTTATTGTTAGAGACACACAGCACATAATGGATTTAGTATAAACAGCTTATGCTAAAAATTGTTCCTAACTTTCTTTATCATGCTTTCTAAAGATTTCCCCATCATTTCTTATCAAAAAGTGAACTGGTTTTAACAGAAGGGATACCTGAGGAATTTATTTTTACTTGGGGATGGATTCATTGTCATGGTGTGGTGGTCCTCAACCATATTGGCACCAGGGACCAGTTTCATAGAAGACAGTGGGGAGTACCAGTTTCTCATAGGATCATGCAACCTCAGTCCTTCTCTTGTGCAGTTTATGGTGGGGTTTGCACTCCTGTGATAATCTAATGCTGGTGGGATGTGGCAGGTGACAGAGCTCCAGCGATGATACAAGGGATGGGAAGCAGCCATAAAAGCAAGGGGAGCTTCACTTGCTTTCCCCACCCACCAGCGCCTGTGCAGGCTGGTTCCTGACAGGCAAGGACCAATACTGTGGCCCGGGCATTGGGCACCAGTCATAGTAGGACCTAGTCCTAGTTTCTTACCTAATTTCAAATAAACATGCATGATGTGTAAGGCTCTTAGAAGCAGAACTCGCTGTTGTTTCAAGATTGAGTTTGGCATCCCTCCAGGTAATTCTCCATGTCTGACATTCTCTGTAGCCCCTGAAATGATTCCCTTGCAGTTTTGTATTTTGAGACATTGTAGATAGTCACTTTTCTTTTCCTGGCTCTTTCCCTCCTGTTCATTGTCTTTTCATTCCCATCTCCCCTTCTTGACCCCTACGATAGCACTGAAGACACATAAAGAGTAGAGTCCTTCGCCGAAAGGGCTAGGTCTAATTCACACAGGGGCTGCCTGGTGACAATCTGGAGTGGGATCTCACTGGCAGTTTGCAGGGTGCGCTCCATTCAATGACTCTCAAAAGACCTTTGCATCATCATTCTCAGTATTTATTTCTCCCTTATAGCCCCTACTACATAGCCCTATAGAACTAATCCACAATTCCTTAAATTTCATCCTCCTCCTCCTTACTCTTCTCACGGTTTACAGGTTGCTTTTCTTCTTGGAGTGCTCCACTCCCCACTTCTGCATGTATCTCAGGATTGAGGCCAGAAACTTCCCCTCACTTGTCACAACCATCCTCATCTACCATCAGGCACCACCTTCTCTGCAGCCCCCAGATCCCTGCTTGTCTCTTGATCATGTTATTGACCATCACATTCTGTGCTTTTCCATAAACTGTTCTGAGAGTCCCTCCCCTACCTGCATCAGCGCCGCACCCAGCCCAGGGAAAATGATTAATAAATTCTGTTGGATGAATGAAGACGAAGAGGGCATGCAGGTAACATTTACAGAAGACATAAGGTTGGACTCGAGAGCAGTCATGCTGGATGATGAAAGCAGCTTCCAAAAAAACAACAAACCACATTTGACAGGAAGGAATTTCATAAGAGAGAAATGTCAAGTTTTATGCTTAGCTTTTAAACAATCAGCCAAAGATGTGTAGGGTTGTAGGATATTAGTTTAGGTAAATATGACCTCAGGGTTTATTTGACTCTAGCTTAAGCTCATAGAGTTCAAATGTTGGAAAGCATGTTACATTACAGCTCACCACATTGAACCCTCTCTGGGGTTCATGATTGCTGTCCCCCTCAATAAGGGACTTTCTGTCTTTTCTGTGAACACTGCCATGTCTTTGTCAGCCATGTGCGAGTTAGCCAAAAAAAATTAAATTAATTAAAATTAAAATCTTCAGCTTTATCAGTGAAAATAGAGTGCCTAAAGAGATAATGGTGTGATCATTCTCACTTCTATTATGATAATTACCACATAGCACTTTTAACAATTAATTATGTCCTTAAGTAATTTCTCTATTATACAGCCAGGTCTTTAAATACAGAGTCTGCCCTGTGGAGCATCTTATCCTTTACATCTAACATAATGTCCTCTGTAAACAAATGCTGAATGTGAGAACAAACGGTGGCTTCGTGGTTGCACCATGCACGGGTTAGTGCACAAGACGGAGGATGCAGGCTACAGTTAGAATATCAGCCCCACCGCGTACTAGTGGTGCAACCTGTGGTATGTTATCTTACATCTCCAAGCCTTGGTTTCTTTGTCTAATATAATACTTAATGTTTTGAGAATTAAATGAGAAAATAAATGTAAGCATCCAGCACTGTCATCTTTCTGAAAATCATTTTAATAGAAATACTGACAAACTAAAGGGAATCTAGAATGATTAAGAAAAACCCTAAATCCATATCATTTAGTGAATAATTAAGGGTACTTGGAGTGTTTGCCCTAAGGAAGGGGAGACTTAGAGGTAACCATGATAGTTGAATGACTATTAATGGAACTATAATCACCTACTTGCTTGATGATTTATTAGATAAAGAGCTTCCATGTTATTTTATTTGACTTTCACAGTAGCTGTATAAAATGTAAGGATGGAGAGTAGGCATGCATCATTATTATTAGTCTATAGGTCAGTGTTTTCAACCTTTTTAATCTCACAGCACATTTGAATCTATAAACTTCCATGGTACACTTAAATTACGTTGCTAAAAAATAACAAAGAAAGGGATATACTTACTGTGCTTTGAACTTCTTTTGAAAATAATTTAATTAGTGATCTTTAGAAATTTTCATGGCACACTAGTTGAAAATCACTGCTATAAATGAAGAAACGAAGCCACACTTGGTGCCTCATGACTAACGCCCGACAGCAGAGCATGATGAAAGTGAGGCTGACCCCAGTGTGCTGGTTAGTGACCCATGTCTCTCACTGCCAGGTACATAATCTGTAGAGAGCCATATGGAAGGTAATTATTTTTTGTGTAGAAGTCAAAGTAAAGATTAATGGGTGAAAATTTATAAAGAGGTAGGTAATATCTCAATATAGAGAGGAGTTTCTGAAATAATTAGTCACCCCAAATCACAGCTGAATGAATAAACAGCCTGATGAAGATGTAAGCTCCTGTCATTCATTTTGTCTAAGCTGAGAGTGAATGCCCATCCCATGAAGATGCTGAGAGGGAATATTGGGCATAATGATGTCTAAGCTTCCTTTTAGCGCTGGCTATGATTCTAAGTCATTTATCCACAAAATACAGAATTCTACACATCTAAAAATTCCCTATCTCCTCCTCACAAGAAGATTATGAAACAATAACAATGAAAAATCTGAATTTGAAAGAAAGATGTCATGTCAATTAAAAATTGTTCTATATTTATCAATGAAAAAAGAAAAATTCTTCCACATATATACAGATATATAAGAAGTGGTTCTTTGCTAAAATGTAGGAAAATCTCCTAACTCATACTGTTTATAGTTATTCTGATATATTTCCTCTCTAAACAAGGCTAGTTAGTGAATATGGTCTACATAACTAGAACTACTATAGCCTGAACATTTTAAACTTATGGATATTGCTTTATATTCATGTTACTCTATCCCAATTGAGATCATCTCAACAATGTTTATAGGAAACATACAAATTAGATATAATTAAAGATGATGCACTTACATGGTTTAATTACTACTTTCTCATGCAGTAGTTTGACTAAATGTGAAAATTATTCAGAGCTCAGTGTTTCAAGATGCAGAGCAATAAAAAAAGTTCTTCAATTTTAATTTGCTACATAACTTCACTCTGTGAATGTCATTACATCATTCAATTAATATGTGAATGTCAACAGAATTTTTCTGAATTATTTTAAATGTGATTATATTTTCCAAAATCCATCTCACAAAAATTAGCAAAAGGAACATCAATAAGGTAGATAAATGAATAGATTTTGATTTCTAGTACAGGGAAATCTTATTAAACTCACAATGAAAAAAGTACATTATTATTTCTTCCTGTGAGATTTTTAAAATTATCTTCCATCAATTAACTTTTAAATCAAGACAAAACACTAATAAATAAGAAAATATTATACTAACATTAATTAAAATATAATATTAGAGTACATATATAATAGATTTTCTAACATTAAATATATACATTGAAAACAAAGATTATAGAATTAATCTGAGATTATCTAAATTATTTCCTAAAATTAATCTAAATGTTTCCAGAAAAGATACTAAAAATTCAGTTTAATTTTTTAAAGATATATTTGTAGCCAACAGTAGTCAAGCTGAGAATCAAATAAAAGACACAATACCCTTCACCACAGCGTCAAAGAAAATTAAGTATCTTAGACTATATTTAACAAAGGATGTGAAAGATCTCTATAGAGAGAACTATAAAACCCTTAGAAAATAAATTGTAGATTATGTCAGCCACCGGTATAACATATTATACTCATAGCTTGGAAGAAACAACATTGCTAAAAATGTTTAGATTACCAAAATGATCTGCAGGTTCAATGCAATTCCCATTAAATTAATAATAGCATACTTTGCAGATCTTGAGAAAATAGTTCTGAAATTTGTATGGAATCTGGAAAAAAAACCCTGAATAGCCAATTCAATTCCACAAAATAAGAACAAATCTGGAGGTATGACTTTACCAGACTTTAGACTAAACTACAAACTCATAATGATCAAAACAGCGTGGTATTAGCATAAAAATAAAGACACAGACCTATGGGACACAGTGGAGAATCCACAGATGAAACCAGCTTTCTGTTGCCATCTGATCTTTGACAAAGTAAACAAAAGCATACATTAGGGAAAATAATCCCTTTTCAGTAAATGGTGCTGGGAGAATGGGTCAGCCACATGTAAAAGACTGAAACTGGACCCATACTTCTCATCACTCACAAAAATTAACCCTAAAAATTAATGTAAGACACAAAACTATATAAAACTCTAGAAGAAAGTACAGGGAAAAACTCTTAATCTTGTCATCCTCCAGAAAGTATTTATGAAGACGACCCCACTGGAAATTGCAGCAACCACAAAAATAAATAAATGGGACCTGATCAAGTTGAAGAGTTTCTGCACAGCTAAGGACACAATCAACAAAGCAAAAAGGCACAAGTATAAGAGGGACTTTATCTAACAAATGCAATCAGTGTAACCTAATTCTTTGTACCCTCCATGAATCCCAAACAATGAAAAAAGGACAACTTACAAAATAGGAGAAGATATTTGTGTGCTACCTATTCAACTAAGATCTGAAAGCCAGAATCTGCAAAGAACTCAAGAAAATCAATAAGAAAAAATTAAACAACCCCATTAAAAAGTGGGAAGAGTCATGAACAAGAATTTTTTCTTGCAACCATAGCCTAATGGCCAAAAAACACATGAGGAAATTCTCATTGTCTCTAATCAGTAGAGAAATGTAAATCAAAACTGCACTGAGTTGTCACCTAACCCCAGAGAGAATGTCTCACATCATAAAGTCACAAAACAGCAGATCCTGGCACGGATGTGGTGAGAAAGGCACACTTAAACACCACTGGTGCGACTGCAGACTGATGCAGGCTTTATGGAAGGCAAGACAAATATTCTTCAAAGAGCTAAAAGTAGGCCTACCTTGCGATACTGCAATTTACCTGACGGAAAAAAAGACATTCTACCATAAAGACACTTACACTCAAATGTTTATAGCAGCACAATTCATTAGTCGCAAAGATGTGGAAACAACCCAAGTGCCCTTCTGCACAGAAATGGATTAATACATTGTGGTATATGTATACCATGGAATATTATTCAATCATAAAAAGATAAAGATTATGTATCTTTTGCAACAACGTGGATGGAATTGAAGACCATTCTCCTAGATGAAGCCTCACAGGAATGGGAAAGAAACATCACAAGTATCCAGCACTAAATCAGAACTAGTAGATTGACACCCACCTGCACACATGAGAGAAAAACTCAATGAAATTCAAGCAGGGGGGAGGGCAGAGGGAGCAAATTCCCACCCAAAAGGTCCATTTCATGGGTGCATCCACCTACCCAGGCGCGGGGCATGCCTACAAATTGGACTTTAACCTTATAAGTCCACATATGGAATCTAACACTTTGTACTCCCCCCCACCCCAATTAGTCTGAAATTTAAAAATAAATATATATTTCTACATATTTAGGAATATGGGCAAATCTGGTTACTGCTGGAAATTGATCATTAAATATTTAAATAAAGCCAAGTCATTTGAATTCAAGCTCAGTTAAACACTCTTCAATTTTTATTTAACCTTTAATAGATGAATGTTCTCATAAAAAAGAAATAGATTTCTTTTCATTTCAAACTACGTTTCATTCAATTATGTGCTGAATTTATAATAGAATGAAAGCTGGGGTGATAAAACATTCTGACAGATGAAACAAAGAAGGTAGCAGTATTCTGTGTCGTTTTCACTGATTATCTGGCAAAACTCAATCATAGATTTTGTGCTTTTGAGAGGGAACAGCTATTTAAACGGTAATTATTGTATTTATGGATTTCCATAATGCTTTGAAAGCATGAAAGCAAATAAGAAAGACCTTTCTCCTGAATTCCATTAGCTCAGATATAAGATCAGTAGCTGATTTTTCTGGTATTCTATTGATTGTACAACTTAATATATTCCTCAATTGCCTTTTGTAAAGTTTAAGATATTTTGCTCACCATTTAGATGACTGTATAATTGAGAAAGCAAGTAATTTGACATATTTGAAAAATAATGATGCCTTAAAAATCCTACAATCAAAAAAATGGGGGCACGTGTGGTCATGGGCAATTTTACAAGGTGAAGAGGGGACATGTGTAGCTGCCAAGAGCATAGGAGAGGCCAATACAAGAAACCTCTGCCCTGACGGTGTTTGAAAACGGACACATTTGGGCAAATAGCTTTGATTTTTTTAAATCGGCTGAAATATTGCCCCAAACATCAGAATCAGTGCCATGTTCAACCAGGCAGCACTGTGAGGCATCATCTCTAAGTTTTGAAAGTTGTTGGAAAATGTTCTGTTTGTGAAACTGTGATAGATAACTGTGGGATAAGAAGAATTATCTACTACGTACTTTACAACCTAGTTCACATTTACTACAGTTTCACCAGCATAAAGTTTTGACAACTGTGCTTCCAGCAAAAACCAAAAAAGATTCAAAAGTTCCTTATTGCTGAGAGCATCTGTTTTTCAGTAAAGGTTATTTCTAAAAATATAGAATGAAAAATATACCGCGTTAATGTTTAAGAGTTTGCTAGAATAGCTATCTGTGAAATTTCCTAAAAGATAACTCAGAAGACTGCGTTTCTTTTATGTATATACAGGAATTGTTATTATTTGGGAATTTATAAAGATTTCTATAGATACTATATAATTCAACCTCTTCTAAGAAAAACACTAACAATCTCTTTGTTGAGATGAAGATGAGGTCAGCGTCCTGCTGGCAGCAAAAATTCATTGATAAGTATGCGTGATACCCGTTGTGAAGATTTTGAAGATTTAATAGCACTCTTTTACTTTAAGAGTAAAAACTTACATTAACTGCATTATACAAAACTTGACTTCTACTTTAAATATAGCAAATGTAATCATTTTGTCAGGTGTGAAGTCCTGAGGAAAATATAAGCATAATATAGTTTGCAAACAAAAGGAGAGATGGTGTTATTTTGCTCAGGAAAAGTGAGTCAGACAAATTAGAAAACTTGACATCACACAGAAGGTAACATCCCTGGCATTACGTGAAGCCACTTGAATCAAAGAGCAGCAGAACGATCTACTAGGAAGTACAGCCTAGCCTCGTTTTCTCTTTCTCCTTTTCCTTTCTTTTCTTTTTTCTTTATCATAGTTGTTTAAGAACGTGCTTCTCCAGTTCCATTCTTTTATTGATTGTAAATATTAAATGTCTATTAAATTTCTGGGCATTTAACACTTAATATTTTAAAGCATCTTAAGTAGAAAGTAGAAACAATGGTAGCTTGAAGTGCAGGTATCTGTACATCTTACAAAGAAAATGTGGGTGCAGCAGTTGCAAACGAACGAGCTCTGAATTTGCTTGCATTTACACACTTGATTGCAAATATGTTGCAGAAGTAATAAAACATTTTTTTTTTTAATTAGATGCCCTACTTAACAGCCTCCCTCTTATTCTGATTGTGAAATATTCTTGACTTCCCAAAGGCCATTTCCCCTGGGTAACACTGAGGCATGAAACCTCACCTGAAGAGCTGGACCTTGGCAATGAGACCACCCAGAGAGTGGACTCTTGCTGTGTTAAGGTTGGTAGATTAAGATTAGTAGAGAAGCCAGGCCAATGACCACGCTGACTTTCCTGGTCTAGAGCAGTGAAGGGAGTTAGACTGCAAAAGAGGGGCTAGGTAAGGAAAATGAAAATACCGAATTGACTCTTAGATTTTATTCTTCCCTGATATCTAAAAGGAGAAAAATTTTAGAACCAAATCAACCTGGTAGGGAAATCCTAGAACTCTCTAAAATCTCATCGGCTACACCACATTGTACAGAAAACTGATGTGAAAATTCAAAATATAGATTTTCTGTAAGAGGGAGACAGACGGAAGGCAGAGGGGAACAGCACACTGATGGAAGTATAACTTTTATGAAGTTCCGGTACTGCGGTCGGGATGAGGGGTGTATCTTTGGCTATGCATTTCATTACCAAACTTTATAATTCACATATGATGTGCGTCTGTGGACATAAAAATTCTTTTGATAGTAACAATCATTGCACTAAAAAAGATGCATGAAAAATCATTTTTAAAAGAAACAAATGCAATAATTACTTTAGAAAGAGTATCATACATGGTCCATAAAAATCCAAAAACTTCAATTTTTTTCTGGAGGAAAATAGGTCACAATTGTAATTTGTGTTAATTATTATTATTTTTCCAGTCATTGTTTGTTCTGCATTCTCCTCAGAATCGCTATTTGCAAGTTGCAGGATCTCTGACCACTCCTGGGCTCAGTCCCCTAGACCTTTGCTCTTTTACTTCCCTGCAGGACTCTGCAATCCGCCCTGCCTTTGAACACTGCTGAATGTCTAATACATTCCCTCCCTCCATTCCCATCAGTGCGCCTCCTGTGAGGTTCTCCGAGTCTCTGCTTCTGTCACACTTCACCTTGCCCTTCATCTGTCCTCTCAGACGGCAGAGCCCATTTTGACCCCTTCGATGTTTTCATTTCTGTACAGATAAGTTGTTTTGCTGCCTGCCTTTGGTTTCAAGAGAATGAAAGCTTGCGGGTTGTCTCTATCCTGAATGTCGGGTACTTTGCTTTCTTTCCTGTCTACATATTGTTGATTGTCAACAGCTGCTTTTCAATGTCTTCTGCATTCTTCCTTGCCTCTGCAAACAGTCGTCCCCAGGACTGTTCGCTAAATTGTGCTGAACTTTGTGAATCTCCTCCTGTTAAAAATCAATCCCTCTGCCCCTCTTTTTCTCTCCCATGCATATTTTTTGTAGAGTGCCCCAAATCTAGGGAAGCCCTTTCCGGTTTTATTCATCATGCTTGTATGTGTGTCTTGTCGGCAGATTGTGTCTGCCCTGCCCTTGGAATGGTCAGACCACCCACAAAGATCTCTCTGCGCCTGGGACACAGCTTTGCGCTGTACAAAGGTAGGCTGTATGGTTTCGTATCTTCATAGGAAAATACAATTAGAATCTGCATGTCTTACATATACAGACGCTTTCCTGGCGCTTTTGAACATCCTAAGCAATTAAATGCTGTCAGAAGGTGTCGTGTGATTACTTGCTGTTACATGAAACCGAGTACCTTTATCACGTGCTAGAAGAGCTTTTTTGTCTCCTTGCCTTCTGTGTCACATCTGAGAGGAATTTCTGTCAAAATGGACCTCAGGAAGATAATCTTGTCTTTGGTGTTTTTTATCTGAATCAGTCAGCTATTTACCACCGCACTGTCACAAACCACCATCAAACACAGTGGCAGACACCCACAAGTAAATAGAATCACACTTGCTGGTCTTCAGGTCACTGGGTACGTGGGAATCCTGTTTTCTCATTGCTCTAGAGCCAGCAGACTGTCTGAGGCATTTCTTCTCATGACAATGGCAGAAATGCCAGAGGGGTAAATAAAACCTCAGAGGGGCATGCTGTCATCCCCACTCATGTCGTACTGGTTAAAGCAACTCGTAGCAGTGGAGTGGGGAAACATACCCCACCTCTAATCATAGAGCAAAAAGCAAGGATATGGGAAAGGATAAAGGATTAAGAAAGAATATGCAATCTGTTTGGCTGTCACTCACTTCAATCCAAGGAGGGCTTGACCCTAATTATTTCATACACTAAGTTTCTTATTACATACACAAAGTTCTACATCCTTACTTAAATATTACTCAGAAAGGTAGGACAAGGTTAGGGACTATGAGAAACACAGAATAGATGAGAAAGTCTCCGCCCTTATGAAACTGGCCAACCTCCCACAAGACACACAGCAAGAGGGGATGAAGTTTCACATGAGCGAAATATGTCATCCCTAGTCACAGCCAAAGCTTTGGAGCAGAAGCCTAAACATTACAGAATGTACTTTTGTCAGACAAAGAAGCTCCCTCCAGCAGTCCTCTGAATAACTTGTGAAGGATTGGAAGGCCAGGCCTGAAAATTAGTCCTCTCCAGGAAGGGATATGATCCTCTCATTTTATCTCACATTGCTGTCACCATGAATCAAAGGGCCCATGCTATAACCCTTAGATATTTTTAAATGCGGTCCCGGTGATCAGAATGAAAATGATTTCTAAACTGGATCAAAACCTCTCTGTTGGATCAACCTGAGATTTAGGAGGGTGATTTTTATTTCTTGCCTTGTGTGAGGTTTAGCTTCAGAATCTGGTTGCTGTTACTAGTCTAACTAGCAGTGAAAAAAGCAAAGTGACTTTGAATGTATCTCTTAAGCTTTCCGGAGCACAGCAGCAGCAGCATGAAAATCTAACTTTCAGAACCACTGGACCACAGTGAAACACTGTTGGAATCAAACAATTTCTAAAGTAAATTCTTTAGAATGTAAATAAAATGCTTTTATGCAGCCATGAAGTATATCTGAATTACAGCGTTGAATAGGACTTTATGTGTGACCCAGAAATCATCAAAATCCTCAAAGATAATCGCTATCCTCTTTTTTTTTTTTCCTCCAAGAGAGCTACATCTTTCATTAGTTCCAATTTTGTTTATAAATAGAGACCTCAGTGGAGTAAAGAAAAATTCAACAGGTGGAGGAAATCATATTAATCCAAATGTATTTTAAGTTTTTTCCTAAAGAGTAGAAACCTTTCACCTTTGTCTTATTTCATTACAACAACAACAAAAATAATCATAATAATAAAGTCAATTTGGGCGGCGCCTGTGGCTCAGTCGGTAGGGCGCCGGCCCCATGTACCGAGGGTGGCAGGTTCAAACCTGGCCCCGGCCAAACTGCTACCAAAAAATAGCCGGGCGTTGTGGCGGGCGCCTGTAGTCCCAGCCACTCGGGAGGCTGAGACAAGAGAATCGCTTAAGCCCAGGAGTTGGAGGTTGCTGTGAGCTGTGTGAGGCCACGGCACTCTACCGAGGGCCATAAAGTAAGACTCTGTCTCTACAAAAAAAAATAATAATAATAATAAAGTCAATTTCCTGACAAATATTAAAAGAAATTTAAGGACAGTTGTAAGATGGACATTCAATACAGACTTGATGAATTGATACCTGTAAGAAAAGCTTAACCATTATTAGAGTGGAGAGGAAATGATTAATAAGGAACGGGTGAGTCTCATATAACTTGACCTCCTTCACTAACAGCTCTGCAGTCTTCATTTTTCAGGTATGTAGCAACTCTTCACAGCATTTCAGAAACCATTGTGTTAAAACTGAAGGGCGATGAGAGTTTATAACTCCCACATTATAAGGAACTGGAGACCATAATGTTCTTTCTTGTAAATTTAGAAATCCTCAGTTGTGTTACTGCAGACGATAAACAACTAACATCTCTGGAGTTTACAGCCTCAAAAATGCTGACAGTAATTAAATGTAACCCTTTCCTGTTATAGATGATAAAAGTAATGTCTGAAAAACTTTCAGCTTCACAGGCTATATTTCTAGCTGATGACATACAAAGGTTTAGGACCCAGGTCTTCAGATTCCTACAGCAATATTCTTTCTACATTTGACCCCTACAATGGCTGCCTTCTTTCACTCCAACAACATCTGTGAAATTCATATAAGTTGATGCATGTCATGATTTCTTACGGTTTCTTTGTTTTAATTCCTGAGTAATATTCTATTGTATAACGATACCATGACTTGTTCATCCATTCTCCTGCCAATCTGCATTTGCGTTACCACTCGTCTTAGTTGTGAATATAACTTCTGTGACCACTCATATCCAAATCCCTTTATAGGCATGTATTTGCATTTCTCCTGGGTAAAAATTTAGGAATGAAATTTCTGAGTCAATTGCTGGATAGTGTATCCTGAAACAAGATCTACTAATAGTTCCCCAGAGACAATAAAGCAATGCTTATAAAGTCCTAAGAGAAAGAGAGTAAGCTGAGGTTTACGAATCTAGCCAAAATACAGATCAGGTATAAAGGTAGAAGACAAACTTTCAAAACCACACAATGAATACCCAGCTCCTTGCAAAAGTGAAAGAGAATAAGCTTTAACTTTCCATGGTAAAGGGTATGGCTTTGATCATTAAATCCATTACCTCCAGGATTATAAAAGCAAATAGCAAATTTTTTGTTATAGACTAGAATGTAAATGTCTTAATCCTCACCTCCTGAAATGATTAAATCACAAGTATTGGTAAGGGACAGGAAAGATGAGGCAGGAAGTACAACGAGGCTGACCTTACATCGCCAAGAGGTCAAAAATACTTAAAGTGGATAGCAAAAAATAAAGTTATAAATTATAATGACAACCACTAAAAAAGTTATAATTGACTTAAACTTGGCTAGTAGAGGGGAGAGAGAGAGGAGGGTTTAAATAGACATACCTTAAATTCATAATTGCTCATACTAGGGAATCAAGATATGAGCCTGGAAAAGTAGAGAAGTCAGTATATTAGAAGTCAAACCCTACAAAAAAAGTATTTTTTACATAATAAAAAGAGAAGGCCTAACATAAAATATGGTGACAAAACTAAGAACAAATATTATTTCAGTAAAGCTCTGAATTTTCCTGCGAAAAGAAGAAGAACTCATGTTGAGCCAAAGCCAATCCCAATTATGCACCACCTGCAAGAAAGACATAAACCCAGTATCCAGAGGGAACCTGGAGTTCAGCCTCATCCCCACACACTCCCCATCCCACTGAGGGGAGGAGAGGGGCCAGGCGGACAGGACACCCAGGAGCTGGGGAAGACAAGACTGGAATAATTTTCTGTTCTCTGTAAACAAGTCTATTGAACCTTATGTTCTTTTTATCTGCTCCAATCTCAACTTCCTTTTCACAGACCATAGGCCCTGCCCGCAAAGACCAGCAAGGTACCCTCTTTGTTGCAGACCCTGCCTGCCCACTTCCAGGACTTGGCTGCCTCTAGATTAAAAAGACACATGATGCTTTGTGTTGACTTATGAAAATAAGGCCACAAGTGGTGATCTGACATGAGGATAGTTTCTCCCTTCTGCAGGGTGCTACAGTGCCCTATGTCAGCCCTTTGTAAGGGAACTGCCTATGCTCTTGTTTGTAAGAGGGTGGCAGATGGGCAGGGTGGGCCAAGAGAAGCATGGGTGCAACTTGGTCTCTCATGAAAGGGCATGAATGAAAGACAAGTTGCATGAATATGAATAAAACATGGAGAGTTTAATTTGTCTGGTTGTCTCTTTTATTAAACACATGCTAAGCTCCAGCAGAGAGTTCTACTTCCAGGGCAGTATCACTAATATGACTCCGCATTTATCTCCATCTCACCATGGGGAGCATTAACACTTATGTTTTACAGCCTCGTTCTGGTCAGATTTATTCTCAGCTACAGGTATTAGAAGAGTGATGACACATTCAGCAGTATTCAAGGATACCGCATGTAGGAAGTGATACTTTACTGCCGACACATTTCAGATGTTTGGGTTACCCTTGAAATGTAGAGCATAAGGCAATAAAATGCAAAATATTCATCCCTCCTCTGAACTCACTTTAAATATTCTGTGGCCAGGAAAATAGCCACATATGATTCTGTGAGGAGTCTCTACCTCCCCAAGGTGAACATTTTTCTAAAGAGACCTTGGGCTTTGAAAAGAATGAACCATCTGAAATAAAAATGCCCTGGGGAAATAATGAAGAATGAATGTTCAAATACAAATGGTCTCAATTCCTTCCTCCTTTGGAATAGAGATAGAACTCTGTAGGTCTTGGTGTTTGCACACTATAAATGATTGCATAGGGCGACCCGTGTCATCACAGACAGATTAGAATTATGATTTTTGGATTCCAGGTCTATCCCATCTTCTATTACAGATATCCTGAAATCACTGACTATTTAACTTTTCTAATTTAAGAATTAGCATTTACTTTTGTGAATGACAATAATTAAATTTATGCAGAGTCCTTAGCATCCACTTTTGTGAGTTTCTCCTTTATGGCTTCCCTGTTCTATTAACACAGGGTGCTTTAATAGTTGACATATGTGAAATAGCATGGGAGAAAAATAAAGGGAAATTGTGTCAGTCCCTCCAACCCTCTTGAGGAAGTTGTGACTACTTTTCAGGACCACGCCTCAAGCAAATGCTGAACTTCACTCTGCCAAATGCTCAAAATTTTGGTGTAAGTGACTTTTGGCTCAAGATCTTGTGTTTCATAAGATGTCACAGGGAAGAATGTCAGTCCTGCAGGCCGCCTACCTGCTGGCTGCCAATCTCAACACGAGGCCAGTCCTGTGCCCCTGTGGCCTGCCCCAAAGCAAGATTCTTCTTACATAATGAATGAAAGCAGCTCCCTTCCCTGATAATGTCTTAATTCCACTGCCTGCTGGGGCCCAGGAAAGCCCTTGGATCCTGAGTGGTCTCTACTCCTAGCTTACTCTAGCCTCTTTCCCGTCTTTCTGTTCTCACTCTTAATTTCATTGTGTTAGTCCCTGAATCTCTGTGTAAAGGAATCTCAACACCTGACCTCAGTATCACTCCTGCCTATTCCCTCAACAAACGCTTCAGGCCCCATCCTCACGCCACCTTGGCTCCCAGTAGCAGAGGCCCAGACACCAACCCTATGCAACACACAAGCTTCTAGCACCCAGGATAGCTCTGTTTTAAAATCAATGCCGCCAGAGGGCTTGAAAGCTTAGAAAGACTCCATCCCCCATGAACATGAAGCATCATGTACAGTGCACAGGGCATAAACAGAAGATATGCTCCTCTTCTCCATGAAAAGATGGATGGCAGTGTTTCATGAAGAAGTGATTACCGTGAAATAAGAGACAAAGGAGAGGAATAGCAAGAAAGAAGTCAATTAGAGAAAGAAGGAAGAATGTAACAATTGAAGACGATAGAGCCAGACACCTTCTTAAAAGAGTCATGGTGGTGGTGATTAAAATAGAGATGGGAACAAAAAGCTTATTCTGTTAGAAGTCAATTAATAGAAATGTGGAGAGGCCATGATCAGTTAACAGGGAAATGCATTTGCTACTGGAGCGGGCTGATCACGCAAAAGTATTGGAGGGAAAATCACAATATTCTCCCCTGATATACAATACCAGGGAGAGGATGGCTGATAGATATATGATTGATACATCTTTAGTCTTTCAAAGCATGGAAGGAGCAGTGCCCTATGATGCACTTACATAAATAGATTAGGGAAACTATAAGATGTTCTGAGTAAGCCGTCCTCAGTGAAAAGATAGAAGGGGTCTTGTCCTCAGCCCAGTGATCTTTGAGAAGGCGAAAGAGTTTTATGAGGACGTGCAAAGGACCGATTCATGTGTCATTTTGAAGGGGTATCTTTGGCATTTTGAAGAGAGCCTTGGTATTAAGAAGGCCGGGCTCAATGTGAAAAATAGTCAGCAAATGACCATGCTACAGGAAAATGTTGTGACATTTTCAGAGAGCTCATTTCTTAGAACAATCTCTCTCTGTGGGCTTCTGTGGAGTTGCTGGTACAGCCAAAACCCAGCTCCTCTGGGATTCAGAAGAAGGACTATTTTTACACTTGCATATTGTACAGGCTCTCCAAAATAAAACTACTGGTCTAGAAATGTCATTATCCTACAAGTTTCTAAACTAAAAACACCTTTCTTCACTACTCCCAGATTGCCAGCCATTGTAGGGATAAACAAATACTTCGATTTTCAGAGCAGTTCAAACTTCTGTTTGTAGCTCTAAGAAGAAAAACATTTTCAAGTGGCTGGTAGTCTAAGATTAGGAAGTTATTCTACCCCACTCAGATGCAGCAAGGTAAGTGTTAGGACTATTTTTACTACATTTCTTTTCAAAATGTACCTCAGTATTTTGGGAATCATGCAGAGCATTAAATAATGCCCATGACTACTCACACTAGTTCCAGGTACCATTTTAAGCATTTTATAATCACTTATGGATTTATCCCTCAGTAGGGTAATTCTGCCTAGCACCATCAAGGTGGATTCCTTAACTCTGACAACTAATTGGGATTTTTAACAGAACTTCTGCTATTGTGATCAGAAATAAGACAACAATGAGAAAGTAGGCTCCCCTGTCAAGTCAGGTCGGCAAATATCCAACTTTAAGCTTTGGAGAACCCAGAGGCTGAGTAATTAAGAGGTGAGAGCTGCCAAATGACTCCTGTTGAGCTTGGGAAGAGTGATATTTACTTTAAAGGTTGTAATATTTCTCTCAATACAGGGATTTCCTACAATATGATCCACACGTAAATTGAAACTGTAGGCATTTTAGTAACTAAACATGACATTGAATCT
The DNA here is from genome assembly GCF_027406575.1 of Nycticebus coucang. Classification (NCBI taxonomy): domain Eukaryota; kingdom Metazoa; phylum Chordata; class Mammalia; order Primates; family Lorisidae; genus Nycticebus; species Nycticebus coucang. The sequence continues at coordinate 16,467,983 of NC_069785.1, read as the reverse complement.
CTGTTTTATTCCAATATCTTATTTCTTAAGAATCTTTTATAAAATGCTTTCTTATGCCTTTATAAATAAGTTCTGCCCCGGGTCAGTCATTTGTGAGGACAGTTATTATCCCAAATATTCTTTGCAGTATCACAATAAATGAATTGATTTTTTACTGCGTGGGGGTTCTAATAAATAAACCAATGGCTTTGTACCTATTATTAGTTTTTCTTTTGGAGGGTGTGAGTGAGTGACATCCAGACATTTTTTTCAGGTCTCAATAATATTTTTGAAATTTTTATAAATGTTATTGGGTATCCTTAAGGTACACAGCATGATGTTATGAGACACGTGTATAGTAAAAGGGTCACTGAAGGGAAAGAAATGAACAAATCCAGCATCTCACACAGTTACCCAATTGTTTTCTTTTTCTTGGTAATACTTTTCTTTCTGTGTCTGGATTGTTTCACTTAGTATAATGTCCTTCAAATTTATTGATGTTGTTGCAAAGGCAGAATATCTTTCTATTTTAAGTCTGAAAAATATTCCTTAGCGCATGTACATATGTATGTGTGTGTGTGTATCTGTCTGTCTGTCTCACAGTTTCTTTATTCCTAATTCACTGGTGGACTTCTAGATTGCTTCCATACCTCAGCTACTATGAACAATTCTGCAGTGAACATGGGAGAGCAGACACATTTACGGGGTGTTGCTTTCATTTCCTTTGGGTATATACCCAGAAAAGGGATTGTAGAGTCGTATGGTAATTCTATCTTAATTTCTTTAAGGACCTCTATGCAGAACATTTTTAAAGATCCCCTATGCCATACATGTATTCTAGGAAACCATAAATATAATCACCAAGAGAGTCTCTTTCCTACTAAAATCTAAAATCAGAATTAATTCAGTAGTTAGAATTATTCAAGGACAGAGGAAACTTGCTCATTGGTGCTCCCATATCAAGGGACCATGAGGACCCCTCCTCCCTTCCTCATGGGATGCGTTTTATATCATGGGACTTCTAAGCCCATATGGCTTATGTACATCACGGCTTAAAGAATATCTGTCCATATGGCAGAAGTAATTGCCTTCAATTAAAAGTTTGTCTTTAAAAAATGTTATCCCTCCAGATTGGATTGAGATCATCAATGTCTTTTCTCCTGTTTATATCATGAAGGATACATTGACTAATATGCTCCAGTTGCCACTCTTCTTAAAAATAGACTCTGAACTGCAGAGGAAAAGGTGGAATGTGTCTAGCAGATGCAGAGAACAGTGAAAGGTGGCTGGAATTTAACTTCAAATTAAATGATGAGTCAGTTATTTCCTTCAAAACTTTCCTATATTGTCTATTCAGAGGCCAGATTTCTGAAGAGAAATATTCTTTATGTTTAACCCTCCAGAATGCTGGCAACTGCATTTTATTCACAGCTTTCCACAGGGTCACTGAGAAGCGAGTGGTAAAAGAGACACAGTCCGTGGCCATCCCAGGACCATGTGCTCATAAGGGCTGGACACCTGGACACAGTTCTGTTATCTCTGAGCTTCAAGGCTGGCCCTTATCACATCAGCCAACCAGTGTGATGGTCAGATGGAATATATTTTTAATGCTATAATGTGTGAGGACATAGTTGAAAATATTTTAAATTTACCCAATGAAAAATTGCTTAATTACTTTAATTTTTGTTCTGGTTAATAGCATCAACAACAATCAAATAGTATAAAATCACCTCAAGCTAATTTATTTCTCTAAATCCTTTAAGTGACCTTCACTAGCAAATAGCTTTCTCTCTTTCTAATAAATTATGTAACTCCTTTGCGTTATCACAGACCTTGTGGGAACAAATCATAGGGGTACAATATATCATAAAATCACTGCTAAAATAGAAGACAAGAAAATGTTTTCTTCTCTCTTTCTAAAGCTACAAGTACAGTATAAATACATAAAAATATAAGATACCTAAAGCAGTGGATTTCACTTAGTGGGAGATATATTTCTACAGTACTACAAAGCATTAACTTTCAGAAAAGGCATTTTTCATGGTTATCATTCTAACCACTTAGGGCACCACTATAGCACTTAATTGAAAAATGTATGGTTCTTATCTTAAGCAAAGTTTAATATGAACGTAACTAACCTAGGGATACATAAAATTAAATTAAAATAGGAGATTCAATTAGAAGCAGGTGTGCAGAGATCTGTGATTTGATTTTCTTGCGGATAACACACAGTGTCTTGAAGTAAGATTTCCTATCCCTGTTGCTGTGACTATCTCTAACCTAGACTTGTGCAAAGCTGTTCACTCTAGTATGGAAAAAAAGAATGAAATAAGATAAATGTAAGAGAATGGATACACTAGAGGTCATTCACATCTTGGAATATTATATGGTAGTTAGCATGTGTCAGTACAGATAAATTTCAAAAACACAGCATTGCATGATAAAATTTTTAAAAAATGAAAAAGATTCATATGTGGTACTGTATATATGACACATAGGCACACATTTAAAATACACATTAGTATATATCATTTATGGATACAGACATGAATAGAAAAAGCATTTTTAAATGTATGGGAATTCCATACTCTCACTTCAGTATAGTGATTATCTTGAAGAGGAATAAAAGAGATGAAAGAATTAGGATTCTATAACTATAAAATTTTATTTTGAGAGAAAAATCAGATACAAATATGACAAAATGTTAAAATTTGTTCGATCTGGGAAACAAACACATGGATGGATAATGTTTTATTTTCTGCTAGTTTGAAATATTTTATTAAAAAACAAAGATGACGCCCAGGTACAGTGGCTCATCCCTGTAATCCTAGCCCTTTGGGAGGCCAAGGCAGGAAGATCTATTGAGCTCAAGAGTTAGAGACAAGCTTGAGCAAGAGTAAGACCCCCATCTTGACTAATAACAGAAAAAATTAGTTGACATTATAGTGAGCACCTGTAGTCCCAGCTACTGGGGAGGCTGAGGCAGGAGGATCACTTGAATCCAGGAGTTTGAGGTTGCTATGAGCTAGATTGAAGCCATGCCACTGTAGCGTGGGCAACAGAGTGAGACTCAGTCTCAAAACAACAACAACAAAATAGGAACATAAATTAAATACCTTTACATATGTCTTACTATGATTGTTGGGGGCACTCATAATGTGGGCTGACAAAGAATTCTCTACTTGAAGAGTTAGACAGGCTTTGAAGCACATTTATTTTACTTTCCAAGGGAAGGAAGGACATGGCAGGAAAGGAATGTCTCAGGAATGAGTGGTCTGAACTTTTTATTGGAGTTAGAAATATCAGAGCAGTTGTAGTTGCAAAATAATGAAAGGCAGCTATTTTCTAGAGTATTTGTTATTGTGAAATGATAACAGAAAACAATTTTTCTCTGTTGCTAAAGTTTTATCTGATTTTTCAGAATGCAGTGTAGTAGATACCAAGAAACTATATTCCCTTTTCTGTTTGTTCAGGATTCTTCTAGTTCTGAAAAACAAGCTCTTAGCAAAAGTTAATTTGTAGGTGGTACCAGTAAAAAGCAAGCAATGGAGGTCAGCACATAATTGTGTGCAATGATGTTTTCATGTTAGATGGTTTACTAGCAATACCATCCTTTCAATGAACGTCTGCATATCTTAGCCCATTATGAGTATAATTGAGCTATATCTTGTTTTTTCACATTACTCACGTAGGTATAACATTATGAACACACATACTCTCTCATTTCTACTTCTTAGACCAAAGTACAGAGCAGTTCTCAGCTTTCCCCTACCATACCCTTCAAAAAGACTACCCTTAAACATTGCCAGCTTAGCTTAGGCCATTTGTGACCTTCTTACCACAGCTAAAAATGTGAGGAGCAAATTCCTATTAAATGTCAGATTTTTTTCAGTGCCTAACTTTTTGTTAGAGTTCAACCTAATGAAACCCCAAGTCTCATGAATTATATCTTAATGGTGTAAAACAAATTTTAACATTCAGCCAGAAAGAAACTTAAGCATCACAAAGCTATGGCATGTAATTATAAAAATTCAATAAATGAAAATTCATAATTAAGTGTGTCAAGAAAAAGAATTATAAATGGATTATAATGTATAATAATGGGTAATGTACAAAGCTATGTAAAATATAATACACTAATATAGATGAGGCTGTAGCTTACTCAATAGCATGACTAACTATAATAGTAATTCAAAATCAGGCTAGTGTATAGAAGTGGCAAAACGGTGATTATTACCCTAAGAAAGAAGTATATTTTGTAACAAGCATACACATCCCTATGATACTAAATAATGTCATTTTAAAATTTACATATTTAAAATAAGAACACAAATAAAACAAATGAGTTTTATTTCTCATTGTTTTACAGGATTTGACAAACCCAGAAGAGAAAATTATTCTGGAAATAATCTCAAGTAAGATTTATCATGTAATTCTAAGAAATAATCTTTTTAAATGAGTTTAAATAACTGTCGTGACTTACGAAGAAAGATTCTGTGATGTTTAGAATTTAACCTTCCCCTAGACAATCTATAGGAAGCAAAAGAATTAGAGGAAAAAATAAGATGGATTATTGCTTTAATTCTTAATTCTGAGTATGAAAGATGCCAAAGAATCTGACATGAGCCCATAAACACCTTATTATATTACTTGAACCTATGCAATATACTGAATGCTTAAAATGCTCAAATATATTCTCAGCTTTCCATTATTTGTGCCATTTTCGAAACATTAATGAAACAAAGAGAGCTTTTTACAAAGCTATGTTTTAAAAGATTCAGCCTTGTAGAGGTGTTAAAAAGCAAAATTCCTCAGGAAACCCAGCCATGTGTTTTGTGCCTTATCAGCCATACATAAATAATGCAGCCTGGCTGCCAAATTAAGGATCTCATAATAGGTTGTTCAGATGGTGTTATTAGCGAGAGACTTGGATGGGACTGAACTCTCCTGAAGGAGATGGGTAGATGACATTGGTGGATAAGGAAACTACACATTAGTGGCAAGAACACGAAATTAAAAATGACAGAATAAGTGTGAGATAGGAAAACAGATGATGAAAGGATTTTAAAGAGACAAAAAGGATTCTCTTAATTAAATGTGATTATGCATCTGTTATTAAAAAAAGGAAATCAGAGTGGTATTGGGACACGTTTTTCTGACTTTTATAATTAAGCAGTGGTATTCTACCCTCCCCACCACCACCTTCATTTCTTTTAAACTTTCATTTTTTGGTGGATGAATACTAAAGTAGGTCTTAGACATGAGTAATTTTAGCCTAGAAGCTATAAGAAAGAAAGAGAATTTTTGAAGGAAGCTTGTAAAATCAATCACTGGGCCTTCTCCAAGTAATAACAGCAGGCAGTTTTATTAAACATTGATAGATGCCCTTCCTAGATTTTTTAAAATACTATACACAACACTTATAAAGACAAGGTCCTTGCAGAATAAAAAAGTCTTAAATTGCCATTTCATTAATGCCAAAAATACAAAATAGTATTTCAATCCTCAGGAGAACTTTAGAGTTTAGTTATTGTTGTTTTTATTAAAGCATCTCTAAAAATGACAAGGTAGCAACTTCATTTGTATACTACTAATGTTGTAATTCATCAGATTGCTCTTCAAGATCTTGCTTTAAATTGACCACTTGGGTTTTTTATTGCCACCATCAAATAATTAATTCAAAAATGATTATTGGACAACTAGTGTCTATGAGACAATGTGACAGGTGTCGGGGTAGGAAGTGAAAAGAAGCCCTTGTCCTGGGGGAGCTCGACACCCAGAAAGAGATACCCAAAGAATATGCAATCAGGGAAGACTATATGGAGAAAGCAGAGTTTGAACAGGGTTTTGAAGGATTTTACAGATTTTAAGAGCCATGGCCTGAAGGAAAAAAGGACATAAATTCTGAAAACAAGAGTTTCCACATAAGGAGAATCAGCTCAGTTTCAGGCTCAGCCAAGGGAAAAAGAAAATGGTTCTTGTCTGATTGCATAAAAACAGAAAACATAAGGCTAAAAATGAATTTCTAGATAAAAGATAATGTATGAGTGAATTAAACCAAGGTACTTGAAATAAGAACATGCAGAAAGTTCTAAAATAAATTAGTAATTCACAACTTCAGACCTTCAGACCCCGAGAGGGATCATTGAATTATTGCAAGCAGCCCATGAAGGAATCTGAGCCCAGGCCACAGAATTAATAAATATAACCTGCAAATATACACTGCTGTCTTTCAAAATCCTTTGTGAGTGATAAAGAATACGGTCTTTTAGTAGTGCTACTGCTGTTTCCCAACACGGTTACACTGAAAGACATTTTGTATCATTTCATTGTTTTGTTCATATTAAAGAAGATAAGCCATATAAATAGGGTATATTCTATCATAGCTTTTAGTTAATATATTGCACATTTCAGTTGATATAAGCATATTTGTATGTGAACAAATATCCAACTTATAAATCGTTTTAAAATAATGTTTTGTTCTATTCTACACTTTAAAAATTCTCATATTGTTGAAAATTTTAGTTGTTCTAATATTTTACTATAACAAACAATGGTGTTATGAACATTCCTGCCAGAGTTAAATATCATTTATATCCTGAATTATTTATTGAGGGTAAATTTCCTAGGTGTGAAATTGCTAAGTCAAAATGCTTCTAAGAATTTCAATATGCACACTGCTAAATTTACTACTCAAATATTCTTTCCTTATATGTACCTGTGAGCCTGTAAGACCACTAGTTTCTCTGCTAATATGTATACTACAAAGGGGGGCACTTATCATAGAAAAGATCAGAAATTTCCAAGCCACAGTCAAGAGTCAAGTGAAATACATAGAAAATCAAACATCTGTAAATGTCTGTTGTGTGCGCCTCGGAGCAGCAGGTAGATTTAGATGTGAAGAACCACATTCAGTCTTCCCCATACAATTCATACACTTTCCTAAGAGATATTCATTCTGCTGAAAGCCCCTTTCTTCTTAACCTCAAAAAATTACAACCCAAGGTGTGCTGAAAACAGGAATCACTATGGTATAAAAGCCCTCGTTTCTCAATATGCACATACACTTGAGGAAGCCAACTTTCTCTTCTTGAAGGGAGTCTCAAGACTTCAACAGGAGCTGTGCCTACAAAGAAGGGTAAGAGACAAGCAGGAATCCTGGCTTTAAGGACGTGATAACATTCTTCCAATTCATCCAGAAAGGAGAGAGCATAGAATTATAGAATTTTCATCAGTTTGAGGAAACTAGAAAAAGCGTCTTCAGAACATATATTCACAGTTTTCTGTGCATGACAGAAAAAAAAAAAATGATCTGTTGGATTTGATTACAGTGAATTAAAAAAACCCAAGTTTGACCTCCATTTGATTTCCTTAAGTGATATCTACTCCATGTATAAAGAACTAGAATCTATCCTTCAGAAAGTGTAGGGCTCAGGAGCCTGTAGGAGTAATTTCTACTAATTATACTTTGAGTTCTCTGACTACCCACACATTTCAAAGACATTCACGTGTGCCTGTATAAAATGAAACTGAGAAATACTCCTTCTGAAAGAGAGAAAAAGATGATGTAAGCAGGCAAAGGAGAAACTTAGATTTCAAAATCTTGAAGTCCTTTTTCACGAGTTAGATTCTTGTTAGGCTAATTCTATACCTACGTCTTCTTCCTTGATTTGGTAGCCTATTTTGGTTTCCCTCAGAAATGTCAAGTCATCCTACCATTTTTTTTTTTTTTAAGACAGAGTCTCACTTGGTCACCGTGGGTTGAGTGCTATAATTGTAGCTTGCAGCAACCTCAAACTCCTGGGCTTAAGCAATCCTCCTGCCTCAGCCTCCTGAGTACCTGTGACTACAGGAAACTGCTGCGATGCCTGGCTATCTTGTTGCTGCCTTATTTATTCATTTATTAGAGCTCCAGTTCCTCTTACAAATTCACAAGGCCTAATTAATAAAATTCTCCCAGTATCTGTTTGCTTTGGTTTTTTTGTTTTTATTTTGAACTCTAGAGAGAGGAAACTAAGAACCCCAGGAAGGAATACAGGTCATTCTAATAAACTAACCATGGAAAAAGTTTTGCCTTTCTGGACCACTACTGAAATTCTTCAAAGATATAAACAAGTCCACAGAGCAGGGGGAAAGGGACTGAGGCCCAGGGAAGAAGAGGTGGAAGAGTTCAAGTTCATTATCTGTTATTTGATGTAGAAAATAAACCAGAAGCTAAAGAGACTTAGGGGAATTCAAAACAAAGTGAGATGTAGAAAAGAGATAGATACATCAGTAAAACTTCACAAGATTAAATAATCTCTATGAATAATAGACGTTGCTGCCCTAAAATTCTAATTACCAATAAATATGACCTAAATCAGAAGCACGCATCAACGAGATGTTTTCCTGCAGAATGAAGCTGTTACCCAATTCTTGTGCTGTGGAGCAATGCCAACTGAGCTGTAGCAAAAAAGCGAGAGAACAAAAACAGAATTTACAGAAAAATTGCAAAGATATTACAGAGAATGTGAACAACAGTTCACCCTGTTGGTAACATCTTATACCCCCCTGGTGCATTGTCATATTGCAGCTTTGCTCAGGCCTCACCGGTTTCCCCATTCTCCTTTTTCTGCTCCAGGATCCCATCAAAGACACCACATTCTGTTTAGTCATCTTGTTTCCTTAGGCTCCTCGTGACAGTCCTCAGAATTTCCCTGTCCCTTCTGCCCTCAGCAGTTACGATAGTTAGAATGAGTTATGAAGGGTGAATTTTTACTTTGGGAGGGTTTTTTGTTTTGTTTTGTTTCTTCCTGAATGTTCCACAATTTGTATTTGTCTGAAGTTTTTCTAATGTTTAGATCAAGGTCATTGATTTGGGATGAACAAATCCCAGAGAGGTGAAGCACTGTTCTCAAAACTCCCACTTATTTCTTTAAAGATGAAATTACAATTACCAGGTTACTCCAAGGCGTTTGCAACATTCAGTCTTGTGATTCTACTTCCTAATTAATTCAAAGTATATTATCATAACAATAGTATCAACAAGCCTGCCACGACCTTTTTCACCAAGAACTTCTAGAATCTGGAGCTGTTATTCTTCATGTCAAGTGATTTTATTTCTCTATTTAAAAAAAAAAAATGCTGCAGTATTGAGTGACAGGAGCACAGCTGGAAAAATATGAATTTATAACGACCGTGTGATGCAGCGGACACCACCCTGGCTGGCCGTCACATATGCACCATGGTCCTCTTCCCTGGTCAGCGCTCACTTTCAGACTCCGAAGGGCAACTCCTCACATCCCAGCCTCTCCTGCACTTGATCCAGAGCTAGCCTCACACATAAGAGCTAGTCTTTACAGGCATTCTGAGGGGGGAAATTTCCCTTTTCATAAAGGGAGAGAGGCCTAGCAGAAAAGCTCTTCTCCCCCCCATTCTGAGGTGGATGTATGAAGACACGTAGGGCTTTTTTAGCCACAAGGCAACTAGCTTAAGATGAAACTCAAATGGGGCAGCACCTGTGGCTCAAGGAGTAGGGCACTGGCCCCATATACCAGGGGTGGCTGGTTCGAGCCTGGCTCCAGCCAAAACTGAAAAAAAGAAAAAGAAAAGATGACTAAGAAAATGCCAGGAAGGCTATGTTAACCAATGTGATGAAAATATGTCAAATGGCCTATAAAACCAGTGTATGGTGCCAGAGATCGCATTAATGTATACAGCTATGATTTAATTAAAAAAAAAAAAAAAGATGAAACTCAAATGCCGAGCATGGGGCAATAGAAGATGGAAAGAGAAAGAGCTTGGGCTCCAGAAGACATCCTCGAGCCAGTGAACCAACCCTGCAACTGTGAAGGGAACTTCTGACGTCCTCACTAACGCTGGGCTTACGGCCCCAAGCACCTTACTGATGGTACACATCGAGCAAAGTTTGGCATTTTTCATGATAACTGAGGGGATAAGTTGGTGAACCACAGACATTTTTTTTGTCTATATAGTAATAAAAAGGAAGTTGACTTTCTCTCTAATATCATTTGATTTCACAGGAAAATAAATTCTTCACTTCCTTGGAAAAATTTGCAAAACTGGCAGGTCTGCCTGCCAATACTTACCTGGAACTGGCTAGTGAGTGCACATTTAGAAAGGACCTGGCTTCTGCTCTTCAGCTGAATACAGTCACACCTGTTTCTCATAATTATATTACCTGTGTGGACCTTCTAGATATCTGTGGAAAATACTTAATAACAATACTTAATAACAGGGCTTCATTTATCCCAGGATTCCCCTTTTATTTTTTTTTTCAATTTTGCATAAGTGGAATGGCCCTTAATTTGGGGAGAATGTGTCCAGTGAAAATCATAAACACTGTGTCCAGTGCACATCACAAACACATGGCTCTTTCTATGCCTTTATGATACCACACCTTTCCCCCTCTCTTCCTCGCCTCCTAACCCTCTGGCCTTCCACAGAGCTACTGAGAGAAAATGTGTTCATCACGATTAGTTTTCCAACTAACATTTCCCTATGTTTTACTCAGTCCAAAATCTCATGTAGTCACTTGGGACAAAATTTAAACTCTTTATAAATTCATTTACCCTCCATGGAAATGTGCCTAACTAATCTAGACTCATCATTTGGGGAGGTTGAAGATTCATTGAGGGTACAGACAAGGTTCTGCAAAAGGTTCCACCAATCGCATTTGTTAGGTACAGTCCCTCTAATTTTAGAAGAAGCCTACCAGAAGTTTTACCAGCGTTATGTTCTGAGTTTACAGTTCAAAAGTTTCTAACTAAAGAAGAGCTAGGCATGCCTTATAAAACACGCTCCAGGGCTGACCCAGGGATTATAGCTTCTCTCTGGAGCACTTTCCAGCTTTCCAGAAAGAATGACAGAGGAGAGACTCTTTTTCAGGAAAATGTACTTACCCATCAATGACATTTCTATGATTGGGCGGGTAAATACCAGAAGTCACTGTTGATAAGGCAATTTGACGGGAGAAAGGCAAAGTTCATTGTTGCTTCCACAGAGAGCAAACCCAAAACTTTTTTAGAGAAAAACTTTCATGATTTGCCTCAAGATTTCACACGGAGCCATCATCTTCAGTGTCACCTCCCTGCCTTTAGGAGAGTCCCTGTTACCTCTTCTGAGTAGAGGTTCTTCCAGGCTCTGGGTAATTGTCAGTACAGGATGCCTGACATTTAGAAAGCACCTGTATTCTGCTCTTCAGGGGGATACAGTCCCACCTGCTTCTCACATTTATATTACCTGTGTGGACCTTATATTTTTGTTAGGTGAAGTCCCTCTAACTTTGGCCTAACAGAAGTTTTAGGCCAAAGCAAGCAGCTTATATTGAAAACAAAAGTGAACGTCCGCTCTCTCAAGAGAGGAGCAGGCAGGCCGGAATGGAGCAGCTACACTGCGAAGCTTGGTTTGGGGTCTTTTAAAGTCTTGCTATTTGAAGGGAGGAACGGTCAAGGCTAAGGGGTTGGCTTTTACTAAGTACTTGGATAGCAATTCCTTTTCATACTTTATCCAGTTTTGGAATTGTCATGGCAATTTCAATGGTGGAGGGATTTTAAAACCACAATGTAAATGATATTGTAATCAGCCAAAGTTCATGTCAGGTGGCCTAACCAGCTGACAAGCTGATTAAAGCTGGTTCTTGTCTGTGGTAAGCAACCTCTCGTAACCAAGTGTAAAAACGTAATTTTGAGATCCAAATATTGGATGTGCCTGCTTTTTTAGCCTCTTCCCTATGAATTACAGATTCCCTTTGTCCAAGGATTTCGTAAAGTACAATAACATCCCAAAATGTTAAGAGTTTCTTAGAAAAAAAAAAATCAGTAAAGCAAATGTTAAGTTATCATGGCTCTTATTTTATGCAAAGAGGTAGGGTATATTTCTTATTTTTTAAAAGATGGGCAGGGCGCTGGCCCCATATGCCAGAGGTGGCAGGTTCAAACCTGGCCCCAGCCAAAAACTGCAAAAAAAAAAAAAAAAAAATACATACATATATATATGTGGATGGTTTATTGCTTTTGGATTAAAAAACAGCAACAGTATCTAAAACAATTCAATTATTCTTAGAACAACACTACCATAGTTTCCTTTCTTTCCTTGCAATTTGAAATCATCACCATGTAATGCAATTAAACAGACGGAAACGTTTCTAGTATTGTAAGAAGACGTTCCTTCTTCTAATTTCTCTTGCAAAATTGAAACTTTTTTGCCAATATGTTAGTAATTAGTTTCCCAAAATATGTGCCAACAAAATAAAAAACAAATAATAAAGGGGCGGCGCCTGTGGCTCAAAGGAGTAGGGCGCCAGTCCCATATACCGGAGGTGGCGGGTTCAAACCCAGCCCCGGCCAAAAACTGCCAAAAAAAAAAAAAAATAGAAACACTTTTCAAACAATGAAGTCTATAGGAACACAATGGCTATTTTAAATGGATAGTTTTAAATAGTCTTCTTCCCCACATCCTTCATCTTTCTCCCACCTACCAAAATTTTACTAATGGCTTATAGGTAAAATTATTTTACTATATTTTCTTAATTGTAAGTCAAACACTTCCTCAAATGAAAGAAGCACCCTTGAAGATACTATCTAATTTCAAAAAAGATAGATAGATGCTTAACCTAAACCTTTCACTCAGGGAACTCAGAACCCTTTTAGGCAACTTTTGAATTCTAGATCTATGAAAAAATAAATTTAAAGAATAAAGTTAGGTTTAAATAGTAAGGAAGTAATATTTAATTCAAATGAAAGTCCTTAGGCATTCATTCATGATTTTTATCACTTATGAAATCCAATATTAATCATTTTTATAGCAATATTTCTACACCTTTGGTAATCTAATTTTAGCACAAGTGTGTGAGCATTTCCTAAAGAAAAGATAAACTGACAGGTATCCTCCAAGCTTGTATTCTTAGAAGCTCTTATTTTCTCAAGAGCAACATTCTCATCTCAAAAGAAGTTATTGCACTTGGATTTAAGTCTTGGAGTTTTCACTAACTGCTATGTGCCCTTGAACTTGGATTTAAGTCTTAGAGCTTTCACCAAATGCTATGTGCCCTTGAATAAGTCACTGGAGCATTCTGCACTTTGGCTTCCTGATCTGTGAAATTATAACATCAAGCCTGGTGAGTCTGAAGATCTGTTCCCAATGTAAAATTCAATTAAACTTTTTAAAAATGTTCTTTAGGATTCATATGATAGGTAAATGTACAATAAACAGATTTTCCTTATAAATATCAGTTCTCATTCTACACAGGCAAGAATTCTATTTAACCAAAGAGCTCTGTTTAATAAGATTTCAAGTTTTAAAGTTCTAAAAACTAACATTTGTAAATACTATTAAATACATTATTTTCATTGTTTATTTTAAATATAAAACCATCATAAAAATGACATTCTAGTGAATGGGTTTATAATAATGAAGACTTCTCCACTCCAAGTTGCAACATATCAATGCTGCAATTTTGCTATAACCTATCTTGATTTTGACTACTGTGGTCCGGGAAATAAAATTGGCCTAGAAAACAGGAATGAAGTGGATGCTAACTTCTTTAAAAATGTGTATATACATACCTAATATGTTGCAAATATGATCAAATATTAATATTTGTTAATTCTATGTGGTTAATACAGAAGCAAATTTATTCCTTCTATGATGGAAATAAATCATTATGCAAATCATGCAGTGAAATCAAAAAGTTAACTACAAATACCATTTTAAAAGTTCAAACCTTGGGGGCAGCGCCTGTGGCTCAGTGAGTAGGGTGCCGGCCCCATATGCCGAGGGTGGCAGGTTCGGACCCAGTCCCGGCCAAACTGCAACAGAAAAATAGCCGGGCGTTGTGGCAGGTGCCTGTAGTCCCAGCTGCTCGGGAGCCTGAGGCAAGAGAATCGCGTAAGCCCAAGAGTTAGGGGTTGCTGTGAGCCGTGTGATGCCATGGCACTCTACCTGAGGGCGGTACAGTGAGACTCTGTCTCTACAAAAAAAAAAAAGTTCAAACCTTGAACAAATAAGAAGGGCCTGGGGATTTATTAGGTATAGGACTATCTCCAAGGGATATTTATTTATTGCTTACTTATGAGTAAATGAATAAACATACAGAGAATTATAACCAAGCAATATAGCATATCTATCTATCTATCTATATTCCATAGTAAATTAACCTGTTGATGTGCTCCAATTTATGGGCGAAATTTCCATTATTGTTACTATCATGTGTCTAATCTCTCCTGCTTATGGCTCCTTCCTAGTATCTACCTATAATAACTAAGTGTCCTTATCCCCGTTTTACAGATGAAAATTTACATCTGTAAATTTACATTTTCATCTGTAAAACGGGGATAAGGACACTTAGTTATTATAAAACCTAATTTGATAATATATTTGAAGCATTTCCTGCTTGACCCACAGCAAACCCTAAATAAATGCTAGTTGTTATTGAAAGAACACTTACAAAGCACCAATGGGGACAAACATTAGCTACAAATATGTGAAGGATTAAGTTTCAACAATGTAAAGATTCATAATGAATGAAGTTTCCCTCCCTTGCCTTTCATATACAGAAAGATCAAGAGAATAAATAGATAAGGGGCATATATAATGGCTAAATGGTCAATAATGGGCAAAAAATGTGAAAAATCTTCAACCTTACTTTCTAGATAAGTAGAACAAAGACATGCAAATTATAAAAACTTAATGTAATATTGTATTTAACCGCTCAGTTTGCCAAAGATTTTTTGCTTAAGTCATACTTACTTCTGATGGGATGAGCTCAGCACTCTTAGGAGATGGCAGGAGAAAAGTTTCTTCAAATTATTTTAGGAGATGATTTCTGAATACATATCAAAAACCTTAAATATTTAATTTGATTAAGTAGTTCCTCTTTTGAGCTATGTCCTAAGAAGATAATTGGAACTAGGGATCAAGATATATTAATATATTGAAAAAATGCTCATCTCCCCTAATCATCAGAGAAATGCAAATCAAAACCATGCTGAGATATCACCTACCCCTGGTAAGATTATCCCACACCACAAAGCCCCGAAGCTGCTTATGCTGGTGTGGATGAGGAGAGAAGGGAACACTTTTACACTGCTGATGGGATTGTAAACTAATATAACCTTTATGGAAAGTAGTGCAGGCAGAATTGGGACTGAAACCCCATTGTTGGCAAGGGAAAACAGCCCCAGAAAAAGGGGAAAATAAAAAAGTAAGCTAAGTGAGGTGGAACAAAGGAAAGTCATCTAGTTTACCTTTAACTAGCCACTGCTAAATTTCTTATCCAAGCAAGTTTCCTGCTTTTCCTAGAAGCCTGACCTGTTGGGGATACAGCTTTTTAACACCCCTGTTGGGTCTGTGAGCACTCTGAAAGAATAATGGCCACAGAGGAAGCTGTGTGCAAGGACTAGCAGGAAACATTAACTAGGCCAGTTCCCGCCCAGTTAACAGTCAAAGCAAACACCCATTATGGAGATTTGTATTTGGCTAGGGCAGAGACCCAGGAAACAGCTCAAGCCCTAAAATATGGGCTTATATCACTTATTGCAGAGGAAGACCCTGTGTGGTGGTGATGATGGGAAAATTCCTCTCTCCCAGCAATTCCTCAGAGGATATTGACGACAGTGGTGTTTTACTCCACTGGGAATGAGTGGAGATTAAGACCTCCCTAGGAATCTGTGTGTGACCACACACAGAGGGCTGCCCCCAACACAGACAGGGGGCTGCCCCCACACAAAAATTATTTCTGATTTTTATTTCTCAAGGCTGCTCAGACCCTTAAAGTTAATGATTATAGAAACAATACAAGCTGATATGCTAACTCAGAGAAACTGCTGGCGTCTTTGTTCCCTTCCTCAGCTTGCCCTCTGGGCTAATGACCAAATATCCTTCAATAAAAGATGAATGGAACTCATACACAGGGCCACTGTCAGAACCCCACAAATGGGCAGTGGTTGCTGGTGCTCCCACCTTTGAAAATTCTATTCTCTGTGTCTTGTCTCTTTATCTCACATTGTTTCTAAGTCATTTCTAACTTTACATTTCTTCAGTCAGTTGCCACCAGATCCATGGGTCTTAACGGACCCTGCCCCTGGGGTAGGACCCCAGCAAATTAGTACAGAGAATTCTCAAAAAACTAAAAGTTGACCTTCCATTTTATCCTACTATCCCATTACTAGTTACCTACCCAGATGGGGGAAAAAAATTTTTTTTTTTTTACCACAAGAACGTTTGCACTAGAATGGTTATTGCAGCTCAACTTACAACTGCCAAGACATGGAAGCAACCCAAGTGCCCATCAACTCATGAATGGATTAACAAACTGTACTCCATGTATACCATGGAGCACGATTCAGCCATCAGAAAAGATGGAGACTTTATGTCTTTTATGTTTACTTGGATGGAGTTGAATCACATTCTTCTTAATAAAGTCTCATAAGAATGAAAAAGCAAGTACTAATGTACTCAATACTGATATGACACCTATATATAAACAACTACACACACACATACACAAAACACAAACTCTAGTGAGAGGGAGGGGAAAGGAGAGAGGGAAAGAGGGAGAGCAATTGGCAGGTTCTCACCTAATATGCACAAGGTGAGGGTGCTCAGCACACCCCCCTGGGTGAAGGGCTCAACTACAACTTGAACTTTCACTTAGAAACAAAAACAATGTAACTTAAACATTGGTGCCCTCAAATTAATCTAATTAATTTTAAAAAGATATAGAATGTGGTGTTTCTGATATTTTATTATAAGAAATATTTATACTGTTTAACAATAGGACATGAGTAAATGAATTGTGGTCCATACAAACAACAGAGTTTTATGCAGATGTGTTAAATTATGCTCTCAAATAGTGTAAATTACTTGAAAAATAAAATATATAACTAAAATACTAAGAGGAACAAGAAAGTAGATGAATGCAATATTTACCAAATTTGTTAGATACAGATTCAGAGTAAAAAGAAATATAATCAAAATGTTACAGTTTATCTATTTTAAAAAACATTTTATTGCACATTTAGTTCATTTTTGTTGAATAGTAATCATAAAATATATAAACAAACAAAAAAAGAAAATCACCTAAAATTCTGTCAAATAGAGATGAACAATATTAACAGCTTTTGGACATTTTCCTATGTGTGCATGTATTTTCTAATTAAAAGTTGCATCATACTGCATGTACTTTTTAACCTTATTTTACTATTTCCCAGTATTGCAAACTGTGGTGTAATAAAGATTCAAGTAATTAAATCTTTGCATCTATTGTTCGGTAATTGTCCCAGAAAAGCTCCTTCCCCAGAAAACCCCTTCCTGCTTTCAACAGACCAAGACTAGCTGTCTCACTCTTAAAGTTACAGCTCCTTTCCAAGCACAGGGAGTTGCCCTCTGAACAACAGGGAGTTGCCTACTAGACATCTCCTTATCTCCCTGTCTCAAAACTTACCTCATCTCCCTGTCCCAATTACCCGCTGAAAATTTCAAACTTATGGCCTGCCCCTAAAGGCTCTTCCCGCCAGAGCAGTAACTCCTCATTGGCTATTCTACCATCCTGTCACCATTCTGAGACTTCCCCTAACTGAACCTATATAAAGATGAGCTTTTCTTTTGGTCTCTCTCTCCCTTTTCTCTCCTTGGTGCTGCTCTGCAGCATCCCTTGCCAATAAAGACCTTTCCTACACGCCTTGGTGGTCTGTGAGAGCTCTGCTGGTCAGGTGCTGCCCTTTCATCGGTAGTTAATAATTTTCTTAGATAAATTCTTACAAATATATTTGGTAGTTTCAACTGTGTGTATACACATTTTTAGACTTTTTATGCATATATATGCTATCCCAAAAGTCGTCACATAGAGAGAAAATGGGAAATGATAAATTACAAACTTTTACAAAATATTTACCAAATATTCCCTACATGTTGGCCAACTCTTTGTAAAATTTTGTAATGAATATGTTTATTTACACACATATATTTAATTTTATAGATAATTTATGTAAATATAATGTTATGCATTAACTTGACCAAGCCACAAGTTGCCCAGATAGTTGGTCAAACATTATTATTCAGGATGTTTCTTTGAGGGTCCTTTGGAATGAATTTAACACGCAAATGTGTGGGCTGAGTAGAACATATTCTCCTTTGTAACGTCTGTCCACCGCATTCAATCAGTTAAAGAACTAAAGAGAACAAAATACCTCACTCACCAAGAAATTTCTCCTGCCTCACTGCCTTCAAGCTGGCACATTTTTCCCCCACTGCTTTTAGACTCAAATTGAAACCTCAACTCTTCCTAGGTCTTAAGCCTGCTGGCCTTTGGACTGGAAGTATACCATCAGAGTTGCTGGGTCTCTAGCTTGCCACCTGAAGATCTTGGGACTTGTCAATCTCATAATATCATGAGCCAATTTTTATAATAAATCTCTTTATATATGTAGTATACATGTAATACGTATGCACGTTTATATACGTGTATATACACACATGCACCCACACATCCTATTGGTTCTATTTCTTTGGAGACCTTGACTAATACATAGGCATTAAGAAGGGTACATAAATTTATTATGCCACCAGCAGCATGCCAAAGTCCCCATCTGGCTGCACTGAGGCCAAGGTTACTTATTATTAATTCTGTATATTTACCAATTTGATATAATAAAAACACTATCATGTTGTTTTAATTTATATTTTTATGAATTAAAAATCAATAGTTTTTTTAAATCAATATTGTTTTATACTTCATGGTTATTTTTATTTTTATTCAATATGTCATCTTAATTTTGCCTATTTTTTAATTTATATGAATATACTTTATAAAGAAGCTTTATAAATCACAGATATTAATTTCTTGTGATATATAATTGTTGCCAGTTTTTGTTTTTCCTTTAATTGTGTTCATGTTTTATTATTTCATAAGGAAATTTTAAATGTTTAGGTTTGCAAATGTAACATCTCTCTCCCGCATAATATTCTATAATAGTTCTTCTTCAATACAAGACTTGAAGTAGTTACTTATATGACTTCTGGAACTTTTACTATATATTTCCTTATTAACAATTGACTGTTTGCTTCATTTGGAATTTATCTAGGTGTAGAATGTGAGGTGGAGATCTCAGTCTTTTCCACATGTCACCATACACTCTCACTCTAAGAATCTGACATGTTCGAGGTGACACACTGTTAGGCACCATTCATTTCTTTTTTTTTACTGTGCAAACCATTTATGGTGCTGAAATACTTTAAGAGTAAAATTTTATTTTTGTATTAGGGTTTATGCATCACGATTGAGAGCATGTGTAAAAACAGAGATAGGGATTCAGAACAGGCACTTATTGGAAACCATTTTCTGACTTATGAAAATTCCAGTACTTATAAAAATGATAACCGAATGTTACTCTCAATAAAAAGCAATTGATGAGAGATTCTCCTCTGAAGGTAGCAAGCAGAACTTAGCCTATCAAAATTCTTTTTTTTTTTTTATTATTGATTTTTTTATTTTATTTATTTTTATTGTTGGGGATTCATTGAGGGCACAATAAGCCAGTTACACTGATTGCAATTGTTAGGCAAAGTCCCTCTTGCAATCATGTCTTGCCCTCATAAAGTGTGACACACACTAAGGCCCCACCCCCCTCCCTCCATCCCTCTTTCTGCTCCCCCCCCATAACCTTAATTGTCATTAATTGTCCTCATATCAAGATTGAGTACATAGGATTCATGCTTCTCCATTCTTGTGATGCTTTACTAAGAAAATGTCTTCCACTTCCATCCAGGTTAATACGAAGGATGTAAAGTCTCCATTTTTTTTAATGGCTGAATAGTATTCCATGGTATACATATACCATGGCTTGTTAATCCACTCCTGGGTTGGTGGGCATTTAGGCTGTTTCCACATTTTGGCGATTGTAAATTGAGCTGCAATAAACAGTCTAGTACAAGTATCCTTATGATAAAAGGATTTTTTTCCTTCTGGGTAGATGCCCAGTAATGGGATTGCAGGATCGAATGGGAGGTCTAGCTGGAGCGCTTTGAGGTTTCTCCATACTTCCTTCCAGAAAGGTTGTACTAGTTTGCAGTCCCACCAGCAGTGTAAAAGTGTTCCCTTCTCTCCACATCCACGCCAGCATCTGCAGTTTTGAGATTTTGTGATGTGGGCCATTCTCACTGGGGTTAGATGATATCTCAGGGTTGTTTTGATTTGCATTTCTCTAATATATAGAGATGATGAACATTTTTCATGTGTTTGTTAGCCATTCGTCTGTCATCTTTAGAGAGAGTTCTATTCATGTCTCTTGCCCATTGATATATGGGATTGTTGGCTTTTTTCATGTGGATTAATTTGAGTTCTCTATAGATCCTAGTTATCAAGCTTTTGTATGATTGAAAATATGCAAATATCCTTTCCCATTGTGTAGGTTGTCTCTTTGCTTTGGTTATTGTAGCCTTAGCTATACAGAAGCTTTTCAGTTTAATGAAGTCCCATTTGTTTATTTTTGTTGTTGTTGCAATTGCCATGGCAGTCTTCTTCATGAAGTCTTCCCCCAGGCCAATATCTTCCAGTGTTTTTCCTATGCTTTCTTTGAGGATTTTTAGTGTTTCATGCCTTAAATTTAAGTCCTTTATGCATCTTGAATCAATTTTTGTGAGTGGGGAAAGGTGTGGGTCCAGTTTCAGTCTTTTACATGTAGACATCCAGTTCTCCCAACACCATTTATTAAATAGGGAGGCTTTCCCCCAAGGTAAGTAAGTTCTTGTTTGGTTTATCAAAGATTAGGTGGTGTAAGATGTTAGTTTCATTTCTTGGTGTGCAATTCGATTCCAAGTGTCTATGTCTCTGTTTTTGTGCCAGTACCATGCTGTCTTGAGCACTATGGCTTTGTAGTACAGACTAAAATCTGGTATGCTGATGCCCCCAGCTTTATTTTTATTACTAAGAACTGCCTTAGCTATACGGGGTTTTTTCCCGTTCCATACAAAACACAGAATCATTTTTTCCAAATCTTGAAAGTACAATGTAGGTACTTTGATAGGAATGGCATTGAATAGGTAGATTGCTTTGGAAAGTATAGACATTTTAACAATGTTGATTCTTCCCATCCATGAGCATGGTATGTTCTTCCATTTGTTAATATCCTCTGCTGTTTCCTTTCTGAGGATTTCATAGTTTTCTTTATAGAGGTCCTTCACCTCCTTCGTTAGGTGTATTCCTAGGTATTTCATTTTCTTTGAAACTATGGTGAAGGGAGTTGTGTCCTTAATTAGCTTCTCATCTTGACTGTTATTGGTGTATACAAAGGCTACTGACTTGTGGACATTGATTTTATATCCCGAAACATTACTGTATTTTTTGATGACTTCTAAGAGTCTTGTGGTTGAGTCTTTGGGGTTCTCTAAGTATAAGATCATGTCGTCAGCAAAGAGGGAGAGTTTGACCTCCTCTGCTCCCATTTGGATTCCCTTTATTTCCTTGTCTTGCCTAATTGTATTGGCTAGAACTTGCACCACCATGTTGAATAGTAAAGGTGACAGAGGACAACCTTGTCTGGTTCCAGTTCTAAGAGGAAAAGCTTTCAGTTTTACTCCATTCAGTGAAATATTAGCTGTGGGTTTGTCATAGATAGCTTCAAATAGTTTTAGAAATGTGCCACCTATGCTGATACTCTTCAGTGTTCTAATTAGAAAAGGATGCTGGATTTTATCAAATGCTTTTTCTGCATCTATTGAGAGGATCATATGATCTTTATTTTTGCCTCTGTTAATATGGTGGATAACGTTTATGGACTTGCGTATGTTAAACCAGCCTTGCATCCCTGGGATGAAGCCTACTTGATCATGATGAATGACTTTTTTGATGATAAGCTGTAATCTATTGGCTAGGATTTTGTTGAGAATTTTTCCATCTATATTCATGAGTGAGATTGGTCTGAAATTCTCCTTTTTGGTTGGGTCTTTTCCTGGTTTTGGTATCAGGGTGATGTTTGCTTCATAGAATGTGTTGGGGAAGATTCCTTCTTCCTCAGTTTTTTGGAATAATTTCTGCAGTACAGGAATAATCTCTTCCTTGAAGGTTTGATAGAATTCTGGAGTGAAGCCATCTGGACCAGGGCATTTTTTGGTTGGAAGCTTTTTTGTTTCTTTGATCTCAGTGCTTGAAATTGGTCTGTTCAGGAGGTCTATTTCTTCCTGGCTAAGTCTAGGGAGAGGGTGTGATTCCAAATATTGATCCATTTCCTTCACATTGTCAAATTTCTGGGCATAGAGTTTCTGGTAGTATTCAGAGATGATCTCTTGTATCTCTGTGGGATCAGTTGCTATTTCCCCTTTATTGTTTCTGATTGAGGTTACTAGAGATTTTACTTTTCTATTTCTAGTTAGTCTGGCCAATGGTTTATCTATTTTATTTATTTTTTCAAAAAACCAACTCCTTGTTTCATTAATTTTCTGAATGATTCTTTTGTTTTCAATTTCATTGATCTCTGATTTGATTTTGGATATTTCTTTTCTTCTACTGAGTTTAAGCTTAGATTGTTCTTCTTTTTCCAATTCCATAAGATCTCTTGTGAGATTGTTGATGTGCTCTCTTTCTGTTTTTCGAATGTAGGCATCTAAAGCGATGAATTTTCCTCTCGAAACTGCTTTTGCAGTATCCCACAGGTTTTGGTAGCTTGTGTCTTCATTGTTATTATGCTCAAGGAAGTTAATGATTTCCTGTTTTATTTCTTCCTGCACCCATCTGTTATTCAACAGAAGACTGTTTAATTTCCATGCCTTTGGGTGGGGTCGAGCATTTTTGTTAGAGTTGAGTTCCACCTTTAGTGCCTTATGGTCTGAAAAGATACAAGGTAAAATTTCAATTCTTTTGATTCTGTTGATATTTGTTTTGTGTCTCAGGATATGATCAATTTTGGAGAATGTTCCATGGGGTGATGAGAAGAATGTATATTCTTTATCTTTGGGGTGGAGTGTTCTATATGCGTCTATCAAGCACAGTTGTTCTAGGGTCTCATTTAAATCTCTTATATCTTTGTTTAATTTCTGTTTAGAGGCTCTGTCCAGCTCTGTAAGAGGAGTGTTAAAGTCCCCTGTTATGATGGTATTATCAGATATCATATTGCTCAGACTGAGTAAGTTCTGCTTCAAGAATCTGGGAGCATTTAAATTGGGTGCATAAATATTTAGAATTGAAATGTCGTCTTGTTGTATTTTTCCCTTGACCAATATAAAGTGACCATCTTTGTCTTTTTTGACTTTAGTTGCTTTAAATCCACATGTATCCGAAAATAAGATTGCAACTCCTCTTTTCTTCTGAATTCCATTTGCCTGAAACATTGTCTTCCAACCCTTGACTCGGAGATTTAATTTGTCTTTTGAAGCCAGGTGTGTTTCTTGCAGACAGCAAATGGATGGCTTGTGTTTTTTAATCCAGTCAGCCAATCTATGTCTCTTCAGTGGGGAATTCAAGCCATTAACATTTATTGAGATAATTGATAAGTGTGGTAGTATTCTATTCGTCTTATTTGGTGAGAGTCCATTGCTTAGTTTTATCTTTCGCATCAGTGTGGAGGTTAGGTTCTGTCCTTTGATTTCTGAGTTCTTACTTTGCTGCTGATCCATTGTGGTGGTCAGTGTGCAGAACAGGTTGAAGTATTTCCTGTAGAGCTGGTCTTGTTGTGGCGAATTTCCTCAATGTTTGTATATCCGTAAATGATTTGATTTCTCCATCAATTTTGAAGCTTAGCTTAGCAGGGTACAGAATTCTGGGCTGGAAATTGTTCTGTTTAAGTAGATTAAAGGTAGATGACCATTGTCTTCTTGCTTGGAAAGTTTCATTAGAGAAGTCTGCTGTTACTCTGATGGATTTGCCCCTGTAGGTCAACTGGCGCTTACTCCTGGCAGCTTGCAGAATCTTTTCTTTTGTCTTGACTTTGGACAGGTTCATCACAATGTGTCTTGGAGAAGCTCGGTTAGAGTTGAGGCGACCTGGGGTCCGATAGCCCTCTGAAAGCAGTGTGTCAGAATCTTTGGTGATGTTTGGGAAATTTTCTTTTATAATATTCTCTAGTATGGCTTCCATTCCTCTGGGGCATTCTTCTTCCCCTTCTGGAATTCCTATAACTCGTATGTTGGAACGCTTCATAAAGTCCCATAATTCTGACAGTGAACGTTCTGCTTTCTCTCTCTTCTTTTCTGCCTCTTACTATCTGAGTTATCTCAAGAACTTTGTCTTCTACCTCTGAAATTCTTTCTTCTGCATGGTCTAACCTGTTTCTGATACTTTCCATTGCATCTTTAAGTTCCTTAATTGACTGTTTCAGTTCCTTCAGGTCTGCTATATCCTTTTTATATTCTTCATATCGTTCATCTGTTATTTGATTCTGTTTTTGGATTTCCTTTTGGTTATTTTCCACTTTATTAGCAATTTCCTTCATTATTTCCATCATTTCTTTCATTGTTTTCAACATGTGTATTCTAAATTCCCTTTCTGTCATTCCTAACATTTCTTTACAGGTGGAATCATCTGCGGTAGCTACCTCCTGGTCCCTTGGTGGGGTTGTTCTGGACTGGTTCTTCGTGTTGCCTGGAGTTTTCTGCTGATTATTCCTCATGAGTTATTTCTTTTATCTGTTTCCTTGCCCTAATTTTCCTTTCATTTCCTCTTGCTCTTTAAGTTCTTGTGCCTGTGGAAGTTGCGGTCGGGTTTAGATGGATTGAACACACGCGACCACTTGCCGGTTTTCCACTGTTTTAGTCCTCCTCTTGGGGTCCAGAAGTCTCTCGCTGACTCCCTGTATCCTCATAGGAGTGATGATAGTCAGATCCCACCAGCCGGAGATGCCTGGAGTCCTATCTCCCCAGACTCATGGTGCCCAGATGCAAGGAAGCTGTTACTCGGCTGCCATCTTGCTCCGCCTCCCCGGCACCATTCATTTCTATCAGGTGTAAGCATTAGCAAAATCAGGATATGTGACAACAACACCTTCTTTCAGTTAGTCTTCTATGAGGTCTTGATTTATGTAGGCCTTGTTTAAATCTACCTTGAGCTGTAGTAGCTATTGAACCTAGTATAGGGTTTGTCCATGGTGCCTTATTTTATCTACTCAATTAGAAGTGCCAAAGACTTCATTTTACTTCATTATTATCTGGGCCAAAGCTGTTAGCAGAAAAACATCAAAAATAGAGTCAGGCTATTTATCACAAATGCACACTATGGGATAATTTAGAACAATGGTCACTGTGATCAGGAAAATTCAGGCAAGGCAATTATTTCCATGGCTAAAGTGAGGCATCCTTCTTGGTCCTCTATTTTACGCTCAGTAACTCCCTAAGAGTACAGGGGGTACCTTGATTTAAACTTAGTGGGGTTGCCAGGTATAACTGTAATTCAAGACCCATTAATTAGGCCATAAATTTAAGACACATCTTTGCCAATTGTCACATCTCAGTAGATGTGACAAATTGAATTTAAAACCTGTGTTTTACAGATATAATAGGCAATAGGCACCCTTTTCATCTTTCTTTTACATAAATTCTTTTAACAGATCTTGATTTCCAGTTGAATCAAATCACAGACCCCTGTTTCTCTGTGTATTTTCTCCCACTGAGTGAAGAAGTTTTATTGTTTTATTTCCTTGGTTACTGAGCCCTGTGTCCAGTAGGGCCGGGCGCAGGCACTCCTCCCTAAACTACTCATCCTCCAGAGATTATGAAATCAGTGCCATGGCATAGGGACCTCTCCTATGATAAATGTTTCAATGGGTAATTGAAATCCCTTAATCTCAGGGACTCTGAGATTAAGTGGAATGTGAATTAAATCCCTTAATCTCAGGGATTCTGAGATTAAGTTGAATGTGAATCAACCACTTGATATATTATGAAGGTGCAGTACTTAATAGACCTCATGGTCTTTGTTCCTTATCTAATAAGGTGACAGCCCTCTCTGGACCTTTAAGAGAGTTGAATATAAAGCATTTAGGATTGCTTGAGCCAGAGGTATAGGAAGCAGCAGCAGAGACATTTTAAAGCCTTGTGGGGTCCTAGTGAGCTCTCTGAAGTTAGGAATGTGGATCTCAGCACACAACCCAGTGACTACTCTTCCTCACATGAGCAAACAACTAATGGGTCCGTGTACTGCACAGGGGGTTGACACCTGGTTGAGACATCCACCAATGGTCACAAGGTGAGAGTTGTTCCAGGAGCCCAGAGTAATCTGTGGCTTAGGCTAGACGTAAAACACACGGATAGGTCCAAACCAAAACACAAGAGTCAGGACCACTTTCAGGAGGACTTCAGATTCTATACTCCTATTTCAAAATGTCCATTATTAAAACTTCGAACATAATTAGCCAAATCTATAACAGACAGTTAGTAAGACTCAACAAACGTATAAGAACATAGTACAAGTCATCATGCAAGCTTACCAGCAGGCAGTAACACAGCTCAGAACACACTCTAGCCAGGAAGCAGCATCTCAACGTGCATGCTCCCCCTCCCTGGGTGGCGGGAGGGGTGAGCCAATTCAAGCAAGGGAAGAAAACCCCCCTCACGGTGCCAACTGTGTTGTTACCACCCCGAAGAAAGCAGAGTTGACCCTCCACCCTAAAGTGCTGCAGACATCAAGGCTGATGACACCACACATGCAACAAGAGAGCATGAAAAGGTTGAATGTCTACATAAAAGGACTTTCTGGGGACAGCAAGGCAGGCACTAGCTGAGCTGATAGGACTGATGTGAAGGGAGCCACAGGTGGTTTGGTCTTTACCATAGTTATGGGGTGGGGCCTGGGTGATGGTTCTTGAACCCAGGACAGGGTTTCTTTCTGTAGCTTGAACCTCTCCAGCATCACCAAGGGACAGGCAAACCTCAAAAATGTGTCACAGTGTTTATTTTTTTTGTTCCATTTCAGTTTCATTTTATTATCAGTGTTACATAAAATGAGTATGAGTTATTTGTGAAGGTTTCTATGTTTTTCTCTCCTACACAGTAATTCAATTGGTGTGTGACTTGTCTGTTCCTCCCCCTTCCCCCAATTTTGCTAGAATTTATATTTGAAAACTTATGGGTCATTTTTAGAGCTAGTTCTCTGATGTTTAATTTTTCTCCTTGGTCATTGGTATTCTAAAGTTCTATTTTCACTCAGGGCAGTGTTTGTTACTGTATATATTCCCGATTATTCCATATAGATCATTTATATTTTTAAAAAAACAATGTAAATTAGACCACTTTTTGACTTTCTAAGTTTCTTTATGTATTTGTGAGTGGTGGTACCTCCAGTTCATAATATTGAGTAAATGATAATCCTCATTCCTCAAATTTTATTTATTTGATGTATTTCATTCACTTTTCTGCTTCCCATTCCTCTCCATCTCATAGGAAAATATTCTAATGTGTTTGGTGTATATCTTTTATATGTTTGTATTATTGGGCTTTATATTGTTTTGTACATGCATTTTACTTTAATGGTATTGTTCTACAGAAATATTTCTGAGTCTGACATTTTTAAAATGTTAGATTAATATGGGGATACAAATGATTATGTTACATTGTTTACTTTTGTTAGGTAAACTGCAAATTGTAGATGAGCCCTTTCCCCAGGGGGTGAGCTATATACCCTTATATTGTGCACATTAGGTAAGAGTGCACCAGCCCCCTCCCTCCTCCTCTCTCCTTTTCTCCTCCCCTCCCCACTTGAATTTAATTGTGTTTTTCTGCCATGTGGGAGTGAAGTTGTTTATCTACTGGTTTCATGTTAGTATTGCGTATATTGGGTACTTGCTTTTCCATTCTTGTGATACTTAACTACGAAGAATGTTCTTCAATTCCATCCAGGTTAATACAAAAGATGTAAAGTTTCCATCTTTTTCATGGCAGAATAGTCCATCATACACATATACCAGTTTATTAATCCATTCATGGGTTGACAGACACTTGGGTTTATTTCATGCCTTGGTGATTGTAAATTGAACATTCTAATAAATATCTTTATGATAAAATGATTTTTTTTCTTCTGGGTAAATACCTAATAATGGTATTGTGGGATCAAATGGAAGGTTTACTTTTAGCTGTTTGAGGATTCTCTATACTTCTTTCCATAGAGGCTGTATTAGTTTGCAGTCCCACCAATGGTGTAAAAGTGTTCTTTTCTCTCCACATTCACACCAGCATCTACAGCTTTGGGACTTTGAGATGTGGGCTATTTTCACCAGGCTTAGGTATCTCAAGGTGACTTGCACTTCTCTGATGATTAGGGACAATGAGCATTTTTTCATGTGTTTCTTGGTCATTTGTACTCTTCAGAGAAGTTTCAGTTCATGTCTTTTGCCCACTTACAAATGGGTAAGTCTGACTTTTTAACTCAGCACTAAAATTTTAAAGATAGAGCCATATTTCTAGACTTGTATTTATTGCTTATGAATGCTGTATAATGGGAATTACCTTATTCTACTTTTAGTCTATAATGGGAATCTACATCATTCTACTTTTCCATTTCCCTAGTGATGGACAGCTACATGGCCACCAACTCAATGCTATAATGAAAATTCTAATATATGTCCCGTAGACCTACAGGAAAATGTTCCTGTGATATATACCCTTGAAAAGGGTTTCTGGATTACAAGGTATACATTTAACTATTTTCAAATTTCTTTGGAAAACATCTGTACCAATCTCTCTCCCACAGATTGCTATAATGAGAATATATTAATTTTCAACTGAAAAGATAAGTTTTTTAAATAACAAACATTTACCTTCTTCAAATGACTAGAAATAAAATACCAATGGTAAGGGCACAAGTTTCTAGTTTAATCATTCATCACATTTAACAAGCACTTATGAGTGAGATCACACATGCTAAGTGTCTAGACACAGTTTTGCCTCTGAAAGAAGTGAGTCAAGTGTAGGGTATGTGACAGCTATTAGTGTATATGTTTATATAAGATACGGGAATTGGGACAACTCCAAGGACTAATATTAACAAAAATTATATTTCTACAAGTCATCATGGAGGAAGCCATAATTGAGCTAGGTATCAAAAAGTATGGAGGTAGTTTCCATGCACAAGGATTGGCACAAGACAAAGAATGAAATTACCTGGTACATTCAGTATTTGCCAAGAGTTAAAATAAGCTGGAACATAGGATACAGAAATGAGCATATCCAAAAGACCAAAAATCACTTGGCAACAAAGATATTTGTACCAGATTGTTCATTGCAGCTCAATTCATAATTGCCAAGTCTTGGAAGAAGCCCAAGTGCCCATTGACCCATGAATGAATTGATAAATTGTGGTATATGTATACCATGGAATACATATATATTATGTATTCCATTATATACATTATATATACATTTGTATATATACAATTGTATATACATATACATTATATATGTATACCATGGAATACATATATATTATGTATATATGTATTATACATATATATTATGTATGTATGTATTATACTATGCAGCATTAAAAAAAGATGGAGACTTTACCTCTTTTATGTTTATATGGATGGAACTGGAAAATATTCTTCTTAGTAAAGTATCTCAGGAATGGGAAAAAATGTATACAATGTACTCAGTACTACTATAAAACCAATTTATACTCATTCACACTTTCATATGAGAGATGAATCACAACTATAGCCCAGGATGAAGGAGGGAAGGGAAGGTGATGGGAAGGGGTTAATGGTGGGACTAACCTATGGAGCATATTGCAAGGGTACAAGTCAAATCTATCAAGCATTGAACACAAATGTCTTAACACTGTGATTAAGTAAATAAGATAAAAATCCATGTTAATTAGTAGAATGTAAGCACTCCAATTTGTACAAATAATCAACATATTGAATCCCACAAAGGGACAAATGTATTCATGATCTATGTATATACTTTATATATATAAATATATGTAATACTTGGAAACATTCAGCAAAGAACTTGGAAAATGCAAAAAAAGAAAGAAATAAAAAAGATAAGAAATGAGAGATAAAGCCAGGATGTCAGGAAACAACAGACAATAGACAGATAGTCTCTTGTGTAGTGCTAAAGATTTTGATAATGAGAAGATTTATTCTATAGGAAGATCTCTGATATCATTAGAAAGTATAAATTGATAGCCAAGAACTTGAGTCCTGTAAAGAATTATGGCTATAAATCAAAAGCTCAGGAAAGAGATTGTGAACAGAAAAATTAATTTGAGAATCATGTCCATCTATATGGCAATGATAGCCATGGGTTTTAATGCAATTGTACACTATCTAAAATTAAGCCCATTATAGTCATATGTGGGAGACATAATAGGAATAATTCTCCTGGGCAAGAAGATTTAGAAAAGGTCATCTTTTACCTTTTATTTCTACCTTAAACTCTAATTAACCTATATCAACTCAATTTGCATCATACTCTTTGTATTTGTTCATATGTAGCTTTGAGTATTTAGTCTTGTTCAAATGTTTTACTACACTAATTAGATTGTCATTTCCTGAAAAAGTTTACAATAACTATAATTTAAAATTAAAAGCCCAAATGTTTGCATAAAGAAAGCTCTATAGCTCTATTTCTTTGTTTTATGTCTACATACATCTGGTTGAGAGTAATGAAATAGGGTGATATTACACAGTGACACTAATAAGGCATTGAGATTTTGGACAATGGAATCCAATGCCCAAAACAAGCTGTATTAGTTTTCTATTGCTGTGTAACAATCCTTAGGTGATCAATTGGAAGTTAGACCCCAAATTCCAATGACAAAATATTATGTTTGAGTTTGAACTAGAAAAAAAACTCACTTTTTTTTAATCATAGTTATACTTAAAGCAGGATGAATTTGTATGTCTGTTCCATTTATTACCACCCCTTGTTATGGAGTAGCTTATGACTCCAAGAAAATACCCATTGAAAACACACCTTCGACTCCAAAGACTGAGAACTAACAAAGAAAAACGTGTCTCGGTTTCTAAAACTCTGTTATACTGGGCTGACCACCACAAGTCTATTTCTGGTTAGCAATTGCCTAGAAGTAGGAATTATCTACTTTTCCTTGAGAATTCAGGAAGAAAAGGAACTTAATCAAAAAATATGCTGACCTTTAATCAAGAGAAGGAATTACATCCCTAGAAAATAAGATTCAATCAGAGTAACCTTGACACTTCTCTGCCTTGGAGGGCATAATCGCAGGGAACAAAGAAGAGATTTGAGCTTTCCTTAGGATAAAAAATTAAAGTGATAACAGACAAAAATTATATGTTAAAATTACTTATTAATAGTTATTGCGAATCTTTCACTTTTCTATAGCACTGGTAGGAAATTGCAAGACCAAGAAGTCATAAATAATGCTTATTTTTATTATAGGAGTTAATACCAATCAAAATAAGTTAAGAATTTACTTAAATATGTTTGTGTTTTAAAACAGTACCTTGATCCAATTGACTGATAAACATTTCATGACCTTAGAGAGCATTTGGTAAAATTATAGAACTTTAAATTTATAATCTTACCCTGGTTCCATCCACTTTATTAAAATTAAGAAAAATTGGTATACTGGATATTTCTGAGGAATAAAGGAATTCAGGAAAGATTTTTTAAAATAACTTTTTCACTTTCATCTGCAATGAATTGAACATTAAATTTCATAAAGTTTATGAGCAGAATTATACAACCTAGTACTATAATGAAATGCAAATATCTTTGTTCATTAAGGCTCAACTGTTTTATCAATTTTGCATACATAGTTCAGTGGGGACTGATAATTATATTGCAATGTGAAAAAATGTTTATTAACTATCAGTATGAGGCAGCTAGGTGTATCCAATTAAACCCATATAATGCGATTTCACAAAGTGATTTTATTTTTTTTTATTACTTCACAGTCTGCCTTTTACTGGATTTGATAGAGTCTGGCAGATTTTCAAAGTGAATTACAAGTGATAAAAACACTTAAATGAACATCCAAACAGTCATTAAAATTAGGAATCTCATTTTAATGACATTATGTCTGTATGTGCAACATAATCCTCTTTAAGATTGTATTATAAAATGTTGCTGAATTTTTAAGGTGAAAGATGATACTTTGAATACTTTTCTTAATTTAAATTAGCTTAGAGTTTTGGTCTTAATATTAAAAATTTTGCTCTGATTAATTAGATATGCCAGATTCCTTTTTCAACTTCATTATAGCAATGTGCCATAAAATAAAGTATACTAAAAGGAAAAATTACTACCACAATCACTTTCAAAGAAGTGAGATTTCTCCTAGAACTACCATAATGATACTGTTTATAGGAATTTGTAAACTGAAGTGCTGATCAATCACATTCATTGAAAAGTGTCATAGCTGAATGAATGTCAAGTAGGTGCCTTCTCCACCTTGGAGTAGACTGGATCCTCTTCGACACAGCCCCTTACCTGCATTTGTCTTACTTTTCTTTTTTGTTATTTGTTCTTTTGAGGTAGATATTCTTTTTGTCTAGCTTATTCTGTCCCATCTATTCTCCACCTCTTATTAACATCCTCAATCTTGGCTTAGCACCTGTAGCTCAACAGCTAGGGCGCCAGCCACATACACCGCAGCTGGTGGATTTGAATCCAGCCCAGTCCTGCCAAACAACAATGACAACTACAACCAAAAAATAGCCAGGCATTGTGGCGGGCACCTGTAGTCCCAGCTACCTGGGAAGCTGAGGCAGCAAGAGGATCGCTTCAGCCCAAGAGTTTGAAGTTGCTGTGAGCTATAACACCACAGCACTCTACCAAGTGCAACAAAGTGAGACTGTGTCTCAAAAAACAACAACAACAAAAAATCTTCAATCTTTTACACGAGTTATTCCCCTTTTTCTCAAATATATAAAATATCTCCTGTGAAAACAAGCAATGAAACCCTTATTTTATTCTATTATTCCCTTCAATACATCTTACTCTTGTCTTTTCCTTTATAGCCATTATCCTCGAGGTTTTTAACAAACAACTCCATTTCCTTATCCCTTCTTTCCTGCTTAAAAGCCTAGAATCTCCAAACATCTTTCCAAAAGGAATGTATTAATTTGGAGGGAGGGTGATTGGTGGGACCACACCTACAGTGTATCTTACAAGGGTACATGTGAAACTTACTAAATGTAGAATATAAATGTCTTCATACAGTAACTAAGAAAATGCCAGGAAGGCTATGTTAACCAGTGTGATGAAAATATGTCAAATGGTCTATAAAACCAGTGTATGGTGCCCCATGATCACATTAATGTACACAGCTATGATTTAATAAAATATATATATATAGAATCTCATTCTCAATGGCACCCCTCCACTGAAGCTACCACGTAGAGGTTGTGTCTCACCTCCTCGTTAAACTGAAGCCCCCTTTCCATCTTCACTTTGCCTTGCCTTGTCCTTTGTCCCTGCCAAGTAGTCCCTCTTTCCCAGCCCTCTCTGGTTTCAACTACGACATAGATAAAAAGTCAAAAAGCAGAATTGTGCAGCTTTATAAATGTTTACAAAATATACATTCCAGTGTAAAGCAGCATCCAGATCAAGAAACAGAATTTTGCCACCATCCCACAGGCCAGTTGCTACCGCACCCTGAGCCTTCCTTAGCCTTCTTTCCTTCTTTGTCAACAAGGAACATTTAGGAATTCAATTTCCATCTCCATATTGATGAATCCCACATTGATATTTTAACACCTGATGTATTGTTTGAAATCTTTGGCTCCTTATCTCTTCCGTGCAGGCAGACATGAGAATCTAATAATATTCTTTTCAATATCTCTAATTGTTTCCTTCTTTTCATTCCTATGTCACCACTACAATGGCAGACTAGGGGCCAAACACAACTCTTTGCCGGTTTCTATAAATAAAGTTTTATAGGAACACAGCCAAGCTCATTTGTCCCTATACTGGGCACAGCTGCCTTCTGCCTACAATGGCGAAGTCAAGTAGTTGCCACAGAGACTGCGTGGCCTGAAATGCCAAAAGACTGACTATCCTATCCCTTACAGAAGAAGTTTGCCAGATTCCTGGTTTGGGCCTTCATCAGGCTCTACTAGATAGCTACACTGACTTCTCATTCGGTCGCATTAATTCTATTACAGTTTCTCTCTTCTGTTGTCTTTGCATAGCTTCACCCTTGAGGCTGCTCAGACGCTTCTCATCACGAATGCTCCCTTGCTCAGTGTAGGGTCAAACCCCTTTTCTTGCCAGTCAAAGCCTCTGTTCCAACAAAAAGTAAAAAGTACAGACCATGATGGTGTATAGCATTCAAGCCGTGTGCTGCTGCTTTTTTCAATACCTGTACAGCTTCTTTTTTCCTAAACCTTTACCCCATGAACGGACGCATATTGATGGCTGTATTCCGCTGTTCCTAAGAGGCTCCTCTTTTTGTTCCCAGAGTGCGTTTCCTTCGTCCATCCAGCTGTCCCTCAGAGCTTACACACCCTTCACAGCTGGCTGAGCTCCTCCTCAGACAATTCCAAATTTTTAAGAACTATGTCACCTTTCCCAACATCTTGCAATGCTTGTAGGTTGTAGCACAGAATCCACCTTTTGATTATCTATTATCTGAAATTATTTTCTCATAGACATGACAGAAAGCAGAGCACAGTACTTCTGCTTTTCCAGAACTCTCATAGTAAAAACTTAATAAATACTGGTAGTTTTGATTCTAGGCTTCATGAGTAAATTGTTCCTAGCAGTCATAATTATTGTACAGAAAACAATGCTATGGTCCCCGTTACCATGGCAAGCTCAGGAAACAACATTTTTGGTTATGCCTCAGACTTAGCATGAATTAGGTCTAAAAATTCAGGTGATTAAATATAACTGGTAAAGAAGAATATTCTACAGAAAGTTGTTGTTCAAAAAGCCTTCCATTTAATATCTTAAATCACCTCCAATTTGTCATTCTAGACACAGTAACTTAGAAGTGTAATGTTTTACATTTGGTGTGTTTTCATCATTGGCAGAATATTCATTTTCTTAATGCTTATTGAATATGTCTTCAAAATCACATCCAGGGTTTTTTAAAAAATTATATGATTTTTTTTCTGGTCTCCAAAGCTAAAATATAGACTTTATTGCAAACAATCAAAAAAGTAATTTGGAAGAAGTTGAATTCAAATGAAACATAAAACTCCAAAGCAATATACACTTGGAAATATTTGTATAAAACAAAAACAGGTAATATCTCACTTGTAATGAGTCTATACTCTTAGTTAGAAGTTCTCAGAACTTGGAATTACAGTTACCCTGCAGAGAAAAAACAAAGTCCTTAAATCAACCTAAGAATAATGCTGCCCAGGCAGGAAAAAAAAATAGCAGGCTACAAGATGCAGAAGGCAAGGCAATTTTCCTACTGTAATTCTACCCAAGAAAATATTTTTAAAGGTTCACTGTGACCTGAAGATATTTTGTTGCAGACCAATAACATTAGCATCTGTAAGTTCAAGTAATAATAACTGAATATACACGCAAGTGAGCAGAGTTTCCAGCATCGATATGAGGGCCATAACCATAAGGGCAAAAATACCATCAGAACATCTTAAGTTATAAATAACATTTATTTCTCAAGTTTCTGTTTCTCCTTCCCTGTCATCTCATGTTTTCTTCTGGAGTTTTCTGGAGGCAAAAAAAAAAAAAAAAAAAAAAAACCTAAATGTAAACCATACAAACAAACACGCCAGTCTTTAGGGTTTAGTGATTAAGATGAAAGTTTATGGAAATTTAAATGGCTTCTGGGACAACCTAGTTTGCTATGATTTCCCTGCAATGATGGCAGAGTCTCATAATTTTTTTATTTGCTCTCTGAGTACTTCAGGATGCTCTCCTAATCTCTTTCTTGCACTCCCAATGCTCAAGGGGGACCCTTTTCTGAAGGCTTTTGTAGCCTCCGTTCACTGGCTTAGGGAGAAAATGAGACACCAAGGTAAAGGCCCCAGAGCAAACGTACATTTGACTTGCCTTTTGCTCCAACAGGCTTCTTGTCCCTGAGCAGCACTATGAATTTTATTTTTTTTTATTTTTTTATTAAATCATAGCTGTGTACATTGATATGATCACGGGGCATCATTCACTAGCTTTACAGACCGTTTACCAAGTTTCACATATACCCTTCTAAGATGCACTGCTGGTGTAATCCCACTAATCCCCTTCCCTCTACCCACCTCCCCCCTCCCTTCCCTCCCTTTCCCCTTTCCCCCTATTCTTAGGTTGTAACCGGGTTATAGCTTTCATGTGCAAACCCTAAATTAGTTTCATAGTAGGGCTGAGTACATTGGGCACTTTTTCTTCCATTCTTCACATACTTTACTAAGAAGAATATGTTCCAGCTCCATCCATGTAAACATGAAAGAGGTAAAGTCTCCATCTTTCTTTAAGGCTGCATAATATTCCATGGTGTACATGTACCACAATATATTAATCCATTCGTAGATCGATGGGCACTTGGGCTTCTTCCATGACTTAGCAATTCTGAATTGAGCTGCAATAAACATTCTGGTACAAATATCTTTGTTATGATATGCTTTTTGGTCTTCTGGGTATATGCCCAGTAGAGGGATTACAGGATTGAATGGCAGATCTATTTTTAGATCTCTAAGTGTTCTCCATATCGCTTTCCAAAAGGAATGTATTCATTTGCATTCCCACCAGCAGTGCAAAAGTGTTCTCTTTTCTCCACATCCGCGCCAACATCTCTGGTCTTGGGATTTTGTGATATAGGCTAGTCTCACTGGAGTTAGATGGTATCTCAAAGTAGTTTTGATTTGCATTTCTCTGATGATTAAAGATGATGAGCATTTTTTCATATGTCTGAAGGCCATGTGCCTGTCTTCTTCAGAGAAGTTTCTCTTCAAATCCCTTGCCCAGCCTGCGATGGGATCCCTTGTTCTATTCTTGCTAATGCGCTTGAGTTCTCTGCGGATTCTGGTTATTAAACCTTTGTCAGAGACATAACCTGCAAATATCTTCTCCCATTCTGAGGGCTGTTTGCTTGCTTTACTTACTGTGTTCTTGGCTATGCAGAAGCTTTTTAGTTTGATCAGGTCCCAGTAGTGTATTTTTGAAGCTGCTTCAAATGCCCGGGGGGTCCTCCTCATAAAATACTCGCCCAGCCCGATTTCTTCAAGGGTTTTCCCTGCACTCTCCTCTAGTATTTTTATAGTTTCATGTCTTAAGTTTAAATCTTTGATCCAGTGAGAGTCTATATTAGTTAATGGTGAAAGGTGTGAGTCCACTTTCAGTCTTCTACAGGTTGCCAGCCAGTTCACCCAGAACCATTTGTTAAATAGGGAATCTTTTCCCCACTGAATGTCTTTAATTGGCTTGTCAAAGATTAAATAACGGTAAGTAGCTGGATTCATCTCTTGGTTCTCTATTCTGTTCCAGATATCTACTTCTCTGTTTTTGTGCCAATACCATGCTGTTCTGATCACTATTGATTTGTAGTATAGTCTGAGGTCTGGTAGCATAATTCCTCCTGCTTTGTTTTTATTTCTGAGTAATGTCTTGGCTATTTGAGGTTTTTTCTGATTCCATATAAAACGAAGTATTGTTTTTTCAAGATCTTTAAAGTATGACAGTGGAGCTTTAATAGGGATTGCATTGAAATTATATATTGCTTTGGGTAGTATAGACATTTTAACAATATTGACTCTTCCCAGCCATGAGCATGGTATGTTTTTCCATTTGCTAATATTTTCAGCTATTTCTTTTCTTAGAGTTTCATAGTTCTCTTTATAGAGATCTTTCACGTCCTTTGTTAGATAAATTCCCAAATATTTCATTTTCTTTCGCACTACTGTGAATGGGATAGAGCCCTTAACTGTTTTTTCAACTTGACTGTTGTTGGTATATATATAGGCTACCGATTTATGAATGTTGATTTTGTAACCTGAGACGCTGCTATATTCCTTGATCACTTCTAAAAGTTTTGTAGTAGAGTCCCTAGTGTTTTCCAGATATACTATCATATCATCTGCGAAGAGCGAAAGTTTGCTCTCTTCTGACCCTATATGGATACCCTTGATCGCCTTTTCTTCCCTAATTGCGGTGGCTAAAACTTCCATTACAATGTTAAAAAGCAATGGAGACAATGGGCAGCCTTGTCTGGTTCCTGATCTGAGTGGAAATGATTCCAATTTAACTCCATTCAATATGATACTGGCTGTGGGTTTGCTGTAGATGGCCTCTATCAGTTTAAGAAAAGTCCCTTCTATACTGATTTTCTTGAGTGTTCTGATCATGAAGGGATGTTGGATATTATCAAAAGCTTTTTCTGCATCGATTAAGAGAATCATATGGTCTTTGTTTTTTAATTTGTTTATGTGCTGGATTACATTTATAGATTTACATATATTGAACCAGCCTTGAGATCCTGGGATAAAACAGACTTGGTCATGATGTATAATTTGTTTGATGTGTTGCTGGATTCTGTTTGTTAGGATCTTGTTGAATATTTTTGCATCTATATTCATTAGTGATATTGGTCTATAATTTTCTTTTCTTGTTGGGTCTTTTCCTGGTTTGGGGATCAGGGTGATGTTTGCTTCATAGAACGTGTTGGGTAGTCTTCCTTCTTTTTTTACCTTTTGGAACAGGTTGAGTAATACAGGTACTAATTCCTCTTTAAAGGTTTGGTAGAATTCAAACGTGAAACCATCTGGTCCCGGGCTTCTCTTTTTAGGGAGGTTTTGTATGGTTGATGCTATTTCCGAACTTGATATGGGCCTGTTCAACATTTCCACTTGATTCTGGCTAAGTCTTGGAAGGTAACGTGCTTCCAAGCATTGGTCAATTTCCTTCAGATTTTCATATTTCTGAGAATAAAGTTTCTTGTAATATTCATTAAGAATTTTTTTTTATTTCTGAGGAGTCTGTTGTTATTTCATCTTTGTTGTTTCTGATTGATGAGATTAGAGATTTTACTCTTTTTTTCCTGATTAGGTTGGCCAAAGGTTTATCTATTTTATTGACCTTTTTGAAAAACCAGCTTTTTGATTTATTGATCTGTTGCATTATTCTTTTGCTTTCTTTCTTTTTTTTTTTTTTTGTAGAGACAGAGTTTCACTGTACTGCCCTTGGGTAGAGTGCCGTGGCGTCACACGGCTCACAGCAACCTCTAACTCTTGGGCTTACGCGATTCTCTTGCCTCAGCCTCCCAAGCAGCTGGGACTACAGGCGCCTGCCACAATACACGGCTATTTTTTTGTTGCAGTTTGGCCGGGGCTGGGTTTGAACCTGCCACCCTCGGCATATGGGGCCGGCGCCCTACTCACTGAGCCACAGGCGCCGCCCTATTCTTTTGTTTTCAATTTCATTTACTTCTGCTCTAATTTTGGTTATTTCTTTTCTTCTACTGGGTTTGGGGTTGGAATGTTCTTCCTTTTCCAGTTGCGTGAGATGTCCCATTAAGTTGTTAACTTCCTCTCTTTCCGTTCTTTTGTGGAAGGCTTGCAGTGCTATAAATTTCCCTCTTAGAACTGCCTTTGTGGTGTCCCAGAGGTTCTGATAGTTCGTGTCTTCATTGTTGTTTTGTTCCAAAAAATTGGCAATTTCCTTCTTTTTTTTTTTTAATTTTTTTATTAAATCATAACTGTATACAATGATATGATTATGGGGCATCATACACTCACTTCATAAACCATTTGACTCATTTTTATCACAGTGGTTAACATAGCCTTTCCGGCGTTATCTCAGTTACTGTGCCAAAACATTTATATTCTACATTTAACAAGTTTCGCAAATACCCCTGTAATATGCACCACAAGTGTGATCCCACCGATTCCCCTCCCCCTACCCACCCCCCCCTTCCCACTTCCCCCTACTGTTAAGTTGTAGCTGGGTTATAGCTTTCATGTGAGAGTCCCAAATTAGTTTCATAGTAGGGCTGTGTACATTGGGTATTTTTTCTTCCATTCTTGGGATACTTTACTAAGAAGAATATGTTCCAGCTCCATCCATGTAAACATGAAAGAGGTAAAGTCTCCATCTTTCTTTAAGGCTGCATAGTATTCCATGGTATACATATACCACAATTTATTAATCCATTCGTGGATCGATGGGCACTTCGGCTTTTTCCATGACTTAGCAATTATGAATTGGGCTGCAATAAACATTCTGGTACAAATATCTTTGTTATGTTGTGATTTTTGGTCTTCTGGGTATATGCCAAGCAGAGGAATTACAGGATTGAATGGCAGATCTATTTTTAGATCTCTGAGTGTTCTCCATATATCTTTCCAAAAGGAATGTATTAATTTGCATTCCCACCAGCAGTGCAGAAGTGTTCCCTTTTCTCCGCATCCACGCCAACATCTCTGGTCTAGAGATTTTGTGATATAGGCTAGTCTCATTGGAGTTAGATGATATCTCAAAGTAGTTTTGATTTGCATTTCTCTGATGATTAAAGATGATGAGCATTTTTTCATATGTCTGAAGGCCGTGCGCCTGTCTTCTTCAGAGAAGTTTCTCTTCAAATCCCTTGCCCAGCCTGCGATGGGATCCCTTGTTTTTTTCTTGCTGATGCGTTTGAGTTCTCTGTGGATTCTGGTTATTAAACCTTTGTCAGAGTTATACCCTGCAAATATCTTCTCCCATTCTGAGGGCTGTCTGCTTGCTCTGCTTACTGTGTTCTTAGCTGTGCAGAAGCTTTTTAGTTTGATCAAGTCCCAGTAGTGTATTTTTGAAGCTGCTTCAATTGCCCGGGGGGTTCTCCTCATGAAATACTCACCCAGACCAATTTCTTCAAGGGTTTTCCCTGCATTCTCCTCTAGTATTTTTATAGTTTCATGTCTTAAGTTTAAATCTTTAATCCAATGAGAGTCTATCTTCGTTAATGGTGAAAGGTGTGGGTCCAATTTCAGTCTTCTGCAGGTTGCCAGCCAGTTCACCCAGCACCATTTGTTAAATAGGGAATCTTTTCCCCACTGAATGTTTTTAATTGGCTTGTCAAAAATCAAATAGCGGTAAGTAGCTGGATTCATCTCTTGGTTCTCTATTCTATTCCAGATATCTACTTCTCTGTTTTTGTGCCAATACCATGCTGTTTTGATCACTATCGATTTGTAGTAAAGTCTGAGGTCTGGTAGTGTGATTCCTCCTGTTTTGTTTTTATTTCTGAGTAATGTCTTGGCTATTCGAGGTTTTTTCTGATTCCATATAAAACGAAGTAATGTTTTTTCAAGATCTTTAAAATATGACAGTGGAGCTTTAATAGGGAGTGCGTTGAAATTATATATTGCTTTGGGTAGTATGGACATTTTGATAATGTTGATTCTTCCTAGCCATGAGCATGGTATGTTTTTCCATTTGTTAACATTTTCAGCTATTTCTTTTCTTAGAGTTTCATAGTTCTCTTTATAGAGATCTTTCACGTCTTTTGTTAGGTAAATTCCCAAATATTTCATCTTCTTTGGCACTACTGTGAATGGGATAGAGTCCTTAACTGCTTTTTCAATTTGACTGTTGTTGGTGTATATAAAGGCTACCGATTTATGAATG
Source organism: Nycticebus coucang (assembly GCF_027406575.1). Classification (NCBI taxonomy): domain Eukaryota; kingdom Metazoa; phylum Chordata; class Mammalia; order Primates; family Lorisidae; genus Nycticebus; species Nycticebus coucang. The sequence continues at coordinate 16,426,532 of NC_069785.1, read as the reverse complement.
TTGATTTTGTAACCTGAGACGCTGCTGTATTCCTTGATCACTTCTAGGAGTTTTGTAGTAGAGTCCCTAGTGTTTTCCAGATACACAATCATATCATCTGCGAAGAGCGAGAGTTTGATCTCTTCTGACCCTATATGGATACCCTTGATCGCCTTTTCTTCCCTAATTGCGGTGGCTAAAACTTCCATTACAATGTTGAAAAGCAATGGAGACAATGGGCAGCCTTGTCTGGTTCCTGATCTGAGTGGAAATGATTCCAATTTAACTCCATTCAATATGATATTGGCTGTGGGTTTGCTGTAGATAGCCTCTATCAGTTTAAGAAAAGTCCCTTCTAGACCAATTTTCTTGAGTGTTCTGATCATGAAGGGATGCTGGATATTATCAAAAGCTTTTTCTGCATCAATTGAGAGAATCATATGGTCTTTGTTTTTTAATTTGTTTATGTGCTGAATTACATTTATAGATTTACGTATATTGAACCTGCCTTGACACCCTGGGATAAAACCAACTTGGTCATGATGTATAATTTGTTTGATGTGTTGCTGGATTCTGTTTGTTAGGATCTTGTTGAATATTTTTGCATCTATATTCATTAGTGATATTGGTCTATAATTTTCTTTTCTTGTTGGGTCTTTTCCTGGTTTGGGGATCAGGGTGATATTTGCTTCATAGAACGTGTTGGGTAGTCTTCCTTCTTTTTCTACATTTTGGAACAGGTTGAGTAATATAGGTACTAATTCCTCTTTAAAGGTTTGGTAGAATTCTGACGTGAAACCATCTGGTCCCGGCTTTTCTTTTTAGGGAGGTTTTGTATAGTTGATGCTATTTCTGAACTTGATATGGGTCTGTTCAACATTTCCACTTGATTCTGGTTAAGTCTTGGAAGGTGGCGTGCTTCCAAGTATCGGTCTATTTCCTTCAGATTTTCATATTTCTGAGAATAAAGTTTCTTGTAATATTCATTAAGGATTTTTTGGATTTCTGATGAGTCTGTGGTTATTTTGTCTTTGTTGTTTCTGATTGATGATATTAGAGATTTTACTCTTTTTTTCCTGATTAGGTTGGCCAGAGGTTTATCTATTTTATTGACCTTTTCAAAAAACCAGCTTTTTGATTTATTGATCTGTTGTATTATTCTTTTGTTTTCAATTTCATTTAATTCTGCTCTAATTTTGGTTATTTCTTTTCTTCTACTGGGTTTGGGGTTGGAATGTTCTTCCTTTTCCAGTTGCGTGAGATGTCCCATTAAGTTGTTAACTTCCTCTCTTTCCGTTCTCTTGAGGAAGGCTTGCAGTGCTATAAATTTCCCTCTTAGAACTGCCTTTGCAGTGTCCCAGAGGTTCTGATAGCTTGTGTCTTCATTGTCATTTTGTTCCAAAAAATTGGCAATTTCCTTCTTAATCTCATCTCTGACCCAGCTATCATTCAGCATAAGGTTATTTAACTTCCATGTTTTTGTATGAGTATGCAGATTCCTGTTGTTACTCAGCTCAAGTTTTATTCCATGGTGTTCCGAGAAGATGCATGGAATAATTTCTATTCCTTTAAATTTACTGAGGTTAGACTTGTGACTTAAGATGTGATCGATTTTGGAGTAAGTTCCATGGGCTGATGAGAAGTATGTGTATTCAGTTTTGTTGGGATGAAATGTTCTGTAGATGTCTGCTAAATCCAATGTTGGATGGTTAGGTTTAAGTCTAAGATTTCTTTGCTCAGCTTCTTGTTGGAGGATCAATCCAACACTGCCAAAGGAGTGTTGAAATCTCCGACGATTATGGAGCTGGAGGAAATCAAGTTGCTCATGTCTGTTAGAGTTTCTCTTATAAATTGAGGTGCATTCTGGTTGGGTGCATAGATATTAATAATTGAGATCTCATCATAGTGAGTATTACCCTTAACAAATATGAAGTGACCATTCTTGTCCTTCCTTACTTTTGTTGGTTTAAAGCCTATTGTATCTGCAAATAAAATTGCAACACCTGCTTTTTTCTGATTACCATTTGCCTGAAATATGGATGACCATCCTTTCACCTTGAGTCTGTATTTGTCTTTTAAGTTAAGATGTGACTCTTGTATGCAAAAGATATCTGACCTGAGTTTTTGTATCCAATCAGCTAACCTATGCCTCTTTAGAGGACAGTTTAAGCCGTTCACATTAATGGAGAATATTGATAAGTCTGGTGAAGTTTTGGGTATCGAGTTTTTCAAAAGTCCAGTGGGCATTTTTAATCCTTTCACCTGTGTGGAAATTGGAGTTTGATCTGAAGTTTCTGAGTGAGTTTACTTTTGTGGTATAGGATTGGGTTGGTCATTATGGAGGATAGGTCTGAGAATATCCCGAAGAGCTGGTTTGGTTATGGCAAATTTCTTCAACATATGAATGTCATTAAAGTATTTAATTTCTCCATCACAAATGAAACTCAGTTTATCTGGATACAAGATCCAGGGTTGAAAGTTATTTTGCTTTAGGAGATTAAAAGTCAGTGACCACCCTCTTCTGGCTTGAAAAGTTTCAGCAGAGAGATCTGCAGTCATTCTAATATTCTTCCCTTTGAAGGTAATGGTTTTCTTTCTCCTGGCAGCTTTGAGGATTTTCTCCTTCATATTAACTTTAGTGAAGTTAATTATGATTTCCCTGGGGGATGTCTTATTGGGGTTGAGTCATGCTGGGGTTCTGAAGCTGTCCACTACCTGAATTTCGGAATCTCTAGGCATGTCTGGAAAATTCTCTTTCATAATTTCATGCAGAAGGGTCTCTGTGCCCAGCGAGGCCACTTCATCTGTTTCTGGAACCCCTATGATTCGGGTATTTGCCTTCTTTGAATTATCCCAGAGCTCTCTGAGAGAATGATCCATTTTTGCTCTCCATTTCTCTTCCTCTTTGAGAGTTCGGGAGCGTTCAAAGGCTTTATCTTCAATGTCAGAAATCCTTTCTTCTGCTTGCTCCATTCTGTTGCTGAGGGATTCTACTGTATTTTTCATATCTTTGAGGGCTGCAAATTCTTGCTTCAGTGTGTCTAAGTCTTTGGTGGTTTTGTCTTTAAATTCGTTAAATTCTTGAGACAACTTTTGAATTTCTCCTCAAATTCCTAATTCCACTTTGTTAATCTTACCTGCAATCCAAATTCTGAATTTGATTTCTGACATCTCAGGCAGTTGTTTGTGAATGGGATCTTCAATTGCATCTGCCATATCTTTCCTTGTGGGGGTTGATCTATTCTGGTTATTCATGTTACCAGAGTTTTTCCGCTGATTCCACCCCATGGTTGTTTTACTCTCTCTGATATTTTCCCCTGGGGCTTTGTCAAGGGCCCGTACAGTGTTGTGGCCTGAGAAACTGGGGCCCTGTCTGGTGTGGTGGGGCTAAGTGGTTCTGTCTTGTTTTCAGCTGGTTTCTGTTCCACCCTAGTGAAACAGATACTTTGGATTGAAGTCTCAGCTGTGGAGAAATATCAGCAATTAAGTCACCCCACCCCCCACCGGCAAACAATTGGAAAAGAAAAATCAAACCTTCCTGCCACCGTGCACCTAGGGCACCACCTGATTTGTCCTCAGGCGATTGGTTCAGTTCAAAAAGGTCCAAATCAATTGTCTCAGTCTGCACCTGTCTCGGGTGAGAGAGTTTAAGAGGTCTCTGGGAACTGGATCACAGGGGTCTGGTGACTACTCTGGTGTGGCTTGCTCCAGTGCTGCGTGGAGTCAGGAGAAGCCATCCAGCCATTAAATCAGTCTGGGAAGGTTGCTGCCTCCTTCCCCACCTTGCACCACTTCACATCCAGTCACTGATAGCCCTGCAGTTGGCTGACCCAGTTGCCTGTAGTGAATCGGTACTCCAGGAGTTTGTACCTGCCTGAATCACAAGGAAGTCTGCCAGGCTGTTGTGCTCTGCCTCTCTCTAGCAGGAGGAGGTGAGACCTGACAACCTCGGGTGCTTGATGAAGGTTGAAGGGTTTTCAATCAGGTCCAGTCTCGCCCCTGATTAAGGTTACTGACAGAACAGAACAGAACAACTCTGCGGTTCCCCTGCAGAAGAGAAGCTGAATTGAGCTCCAAATCAGCTTGTCTTTGCTCTTGTATTGTCTATAGGCTGACAATCCCCTGAGGGCCAGGTGCGTCTTAGGTTTAGTAAAGCGGACTTCTGGGTCAGCCCCACCCTGGGAGTTTCCCTGGTTTGCAAGTTGGAGTTACCTCAGGCAAACTCAGAGTCTCTGGTTGCCCAGGGAGACAGGGGGTGTGGCTTCAGAATATTCGGTAGTGAGCCTTATTGCTAGCAAAAGAGGGCCGCTGCTTCAAGGCTCAGGCAATGGCTGCTCCGTTGTAGCTCTCCTCCGGCCAACCATCCTCTCTCTGCTCCCGTACCCCAGAGTCTGTACCAACAGGCTACAGCCCAGCACTGTCTACACCCCTCGAGCAATCGCCCAAGAGTCTGGATCCCTGGGGGACAGGCCTCCAGACCTTGGAATGACAGCAGAGGGGAGTGCGGGGAGCGCTGGGAGCCTGGGGTTGTGGGCAGAGAACACACAGAGCTTTACACAGTTTTATGCCTGGCCGTATTGTAACCAAAAGACGGCTGTCGCACTGTGCCTCAGGGAACTGCCACTCTGATGCAGTCTCCTCTCCGCCGACCGACCTGGACTGGCCTCCAGATCCCAGTGTGAGCAAAGGGGAGCGCTGGGAGCTCAGAATTCCAGGTAGAGACTATATACAGTTTATATAGTTTTATGCCTGGCAGGAGGACGCCCGTGGCACCCTAGTAGAGGAGGTAGGTCCAGTTTTTAGGTGGTCTCTCCCGTGGAGTGTAGTGGGAGGAACTTTGAACTCTGACCGGTTGTTTGTGGGGCACTCTGAGCTGTTCTCATGGGGGAGGGGACTCCCGTCCGCTTGGTGATGGATTTTGTACCTTTTGTTTGTATCCTTGTGGTCGCAGCTCACCTCAGCAGGGTTGACGTGTGTTCTACAACCTTCTCTCTTAGTGCAGCTCAAATCCACCAGGTTACTTGCTGAATTTTTGTCCTTTAACTCTCCTTCTGGATGGGAGCCTCTGTGGAGAGCTGGCTTCAGTCAGCATCTTGTCTCCTCCCCAGCACTATGAATTTTAATATGGCTCTTACTGCAATGCAGTAGCTCGCTTTTAATCCTCAATCTTGGGAAGCTATTGATCATACTCATCTGGTCACAAATGTATTCTTGCCACAGGCACCAAGGCTTTTGTAAAGAAGCAGATTGAGTTTGGGCTTAAATTCTTGGTTATTTTATTCATCTCCCTGAGATTGTTCATGATTTTAGTTTTCAGCTATTCCTGTTCTGTTCTAATGGATCTTAACCTTAATTTTACTTCAAAAATTCTGTCACTCATAATAACTGATCAACTTAAACATTTATTTATTCCATAATATGTACCCCCAAAATTCTATCTAAAAGCATTCATTTATAATTCCTTCAAACCACACATACTAAGTAAATACTGCAAACATTGGCATGGAGCTCAGAGCTAGCAACATCATGATAAATAAAGCCAAATACAATGTTTGTCTTTGTAGAGCTCAGGGCTTGGTGAGAAAATACAGGCACTAATCAAATAATCAGAAAACAAATGTGAAATCACTATTGCATCATATGTCACATGGAGGATTATGCTGTGAGAGACCATCACAGTTTTTGGAGTATCAGATCATTCTTTCCTGAAGAAGCGATGTTGGAACATAGATACGAAAGATGAGTAAGGGTGAAACTAGGCAGAGAGTGAAGACGTAAGTGTACTATTTATACTGACTGCACAGGGAATATAAGGGATTGAGAGAAAGCCAGTGTGGCTAAACAAGGGGGTTCTGGTACAAGAAGCTAAGTCCTGTTGGTTTCACCATCAAACTATCTCCCAGTCCCCACTCTACAATCCTACTTCAGAATAGGATCAAACATAGGTTGCTCCCAGAATAACACATCTGCCTGCAATCTACTCTGATCATTTCACTCCTGCCCCTCCAGCTGATACCCTGCATTGTAGCCAGCAATCTTTTCTAAAAGCAAATTATGTCATGTCACTTCTCTCCTTAATACCAATCAATGACATTCCACTTTTCATAGGCTACTAGAACACTCAGAGCTAGGTGGATGCCCTCAGTGCTCCTGATTGCAGACCTCTCTCCTCCTCCAGAGAACACTTCTCCAAGCTATTCCCTCTACGTCACACTTCTTCCCTCTTCACCTGGCAACAAGATATGAACTCCTTAAAGAAGTCGTTGGCCATGAAAACCCACCCCCAACTAGATTAGCCATCCCCCCATTTGTATGTTTTCATGGTGTCCTGCACTGTCTTCCTGATTCACACGGTAGATGGCATCACTGGGCCCTAATGTTTCTCTCTTCTATATATGTGGACATTTTGCTTTACAACTTTTTAGCTCCTGCTGAAGAAGTGGTATATATTTCTCTACTCCTTCCCTGTGGGCTTGACTAGGTTGGCTTGCTTTGGGATATCAAACCAGACATCAAGTAAAGTGGAACTTGAGAACTTATTTTGTGGTTAGGCATCTCCTACTGTGAGAAGAATATATCAAGGTCATCCCACCATGGAGCTGGCCCATCCTGCAGCTGGACACTCATCAGCAGAGTCCAGAGAGATCAGCATAGCTCTTACTGAGCCAAAGACATATGAAAAATAACCATTCTTTTATTTTATCTATATGTGTGTATCACTGAGATTTTTTAATTATCTGCTACACACCAAAAACCGACAGAACTTATAACAGGTGTGAACTATTTTAAAATGGAAAATCCAAGGCATGTCACATTATTTGTCTAAACTGATCTAGTACAATCAATAGTATGGATAACCACTGAGAAATTTTTACATATGATTATTTTAGCTGCCTAGAAGAAGGTAACAGATAAACAGAAAAACAGCTGTCTCTAGGTGATCATGAACAAGTCATTTCATTCCCTGGTACTGTGTTTCTCTATCTTTAATAATGAGAGGGATGGACTCAACAGGGTCGAAAACACTTTTGTCTTAAGAAATGACTGCAATGGATTGTTGTGACTTTCTGGGATACTCTGCTGACAATGTCACTAAGGGCAAATTTATGTTTGGTGGCAGGAAGTGCCGTGATTGATTAGCAGTCTTCCCTGAATGAGAGAGTGGGGTTTTGCATATTTCACATTCTCAGATTAGAGTGTCTCTAACTTGCAGTCTTGACATCCTGTAACTTTAGGAGTCAGTAAATTGGCAGAGATAATAGAAGTGATATCCAACTAGTGTTGGACAGGCAAGAATTATCTATTTTCTTCAGTTGGCTCCATATTTCTGAGCAAAGTGCTAGGTTGACAGAGCAATTTAAGCAACATAATTGTTTTATTGCTTGTAGCTCCACTGTGCAGGGGTTCATTCAGTGGACCCAGAAGCCTCTTGAATTCAAGCAAAAACACTTACCTTAAACTTGGGAAGAAAAAAAAGTGAAGTTTATTGACTCTTGACTTTTCATGACTGCAAAGTACAGGAGCTGGCATCTAACATGGACAGATTTGGGGCTCCAAATTATATCACAGGACATATGCCTATCTCTTCACCATTCAGCTTAGTTCTAGCTTCCTAGTTTCCCTCACAGTTCTAGGGTCCCGTAATAGTTTGAGAAAATAACTGGAAACTGAATCTCACTGGCCCTTCTTAATTCACCCATCTCACTCCCGTCCCAGCTACTATTTCATTGGCCAGGCTGAGGGCATAGATGTTAGGGGTGGCAGTTCATTTTTATTTCCCACCCCATATTTTTTCTGTACAATCTGAATTCTCTACAATGACTATGTGATGTTTATAATAAGAAAGATGTATACATAATTCATAACAAAAAAAGAAGTGAGCAAAAGGTCTCATTCACTCTTCTTTTGGAAATCATAGATAGGACTTTACTCTCTTTGAGCCTATCCGTTGTACTCTGGCAAAATGAGACCATAGTCTCAGTTTTCCAAGCATGATACTGCAAATTAAAGCTTCTTTTGATGATTCTAGCACAGTCTGCATTCTGCTGGAAATGATTTTTTCGTAAAAGCTACCAACAACCTGACAAGAGACAATTTGCTTGATGTGATAACAAAAGATCTTGGACATGCTGATCTATTTCTTTGTTCTACAAAGAAGAGTCAGTTATTGTTTGTGTTTTACATGTCACTATTGTTCACAGAATTATAATATGCTTCTAAGTATAGAACTTCCCTGTAAGCTTTGGACAAACAAAAGGTGGTTAAAGTTAATTATATAATTTCAGGAAAAATCTGGCATCCCTAAAGCCAATCTATGGTGTAATGAGCGGCATCACAATGTGTTGTTGCCCCAGTGCCAAGCACCGTGCAAGATTTCCTCCAAGACGTGGTTCAGCCCTTGGGGTGACTTCTTGAGATTTCTCACCCTATAAATACTATAAAATAAGAGTCCAGCCAACATGAATATAGATTTGCAACTAGGAGTGTAGCTGACAGTGTGAATTACCTTAACTCTTAGGCCATAATGCACCAAGAAAGTTCTATAACCTCTTTGCCTTCTGAATCCCACATAAGCCCATCCTCCTTATCATCTTGAACATTCTTGGGCAACTACTATGATATAAGTAAGCCACACTGTGACCACAATTTGGCTTGACTACATAAAACATTAAAACATGCTTAAAATAACACACTTTATTAACACCCTGAAAAGAAGTCCCAAGAAAAATTTTCAAATAAACAAAGAGTTGATTCCAGCTCCACTGAGGCCTTGGACACTTGGCCTTGAGTGCATCTTAAAGCCCTGCGCATTTTCCATTTTTGACATAAGAAATAGGTATAGATAAATATGAGTTACTGTGACATTTTCTAGAATTTTCATTTACCACACTATACAATTGGCCTCTGGTTAAACCTCTATAAATATAATAATTTATGCTAAGGTTAAAATGTGCCAAAATGTTTTCTTCCTTGATTCTTAATGTATTTTTATCTTTTATATCAATTTTATCTTTCTTTTGGAGAAGGACGTATTTTTTTATTCTGTAAGTCAACACACCCTAACCAAAAGAAATGGATGAGAATTTTGGTACATCATATGTGTATATATTTAATAACTATAGAAAAAGATATAAATAAATAATGGGCATATATAACACTTCTTCTTCTTCTTCTTTTTCTTTTGCAGTTTTTGGCCAGGGCCAGGTTTGAACCCACCATCTCCAGTATATGGGGCCGGCGCCCTACTCCTTGAGCCACAGGCACCACCCATATATAATACTTCTTACATATAGAAATGTAAAATATGGATTTCAGGATGTTCAAATCACACATAGAGGTAATAGCTGAAGATGTATACATATTTAAAACTACTTTCTCTGCACAAAATTGACCTGCTTATCTATACAGACATACATCTGGATTTCATTCTGGAAAAACACAATAAAAATGGAACCAAAGAAATAACAAAATTTGAAACGAAGAAATGTCATGTTTCAGAGATAGCCTAAAACACAAAATTGAATATTAAAAGTCACCTCCACCATCAATTCTTTAGCAAAAATTTTTAAAATCCATAGACTAGAGGCTGAAACTAAACAGAGACTGACCATATAGAGATTGGGTCTATATAGCCATTTGCCCAAGGTTCTCTCTCATCTAACTACATCTGCAGCTGAAAGGCGTTGTGTTTTGGTTGGAGTGTAAGGGTCACATTACTTGGTGACACTGAAATAAGATGCTACAGATCTTGCATTATTGTGCCACATACATGACTGTGGCATTTTTGTAGTTTAAGTATGCAGTTAAAATGCTTAATTTAAAATATATAATTTGGAAATAAACTCTCACAAAGCAAGATTGCCCTAGTAAATTTTAGTAAGTGACCTAATGGTATATTATGCTGTCATTAAAAAGAACATTAAAAATGCCATGTAGAAATAATTAAAGTGTTTATAATTTTATGTGTGCAAAAAGCTAAAATAGAGTGTGCCATGAAATAACTATCAATGTAAACAATTAAAGACTAAGCTTAGAAAGCAATATGCAAAAAACAAAAAGCTGTGATTGAGTAATGGAATTCAATAATATTTTATTCAGTAGTGGTAATAATATTTTCAACTAAAAGAACAAAGTTAATGTCTTCATATTTAGCCGTGACCATTTCTGGATGTGCTTTCAACCACAGTGTGCATGGTCAACCGTCCCTTATCTCTTAAACACCTAATTGTGCAACATAAATCCCCTTTTAAAGCTTCCTATGCCTAAGATTTCTCCTCTAATTTTCCCATTTCTTAGTTGGTGAATGCAATCATTTGATGAACTGTTTTATTTTCCTTCATTTCAGAGCAAATTACTTTGACTAGTTCAAATTATACTTTGAAAATCAGGCTACTAAATGTACACAAAATATGGTTCTTTCACAATCTTTCACGACATTATCAGCAGAAAGCAGGCACAGTGGCTCACACCTGTAAGCCTAACACTCAGGGAAGCCAAGGTGGGAGGATCCCTTGAGCTTCAGAATTCAAGACCAGATTGAGCAAGAGTGATATCCTGCTACTGCCAAAAATAGAAAATCTTAGCCAGTCATTGTGAAGGGCACCTGTAGTCCCAGCTTCTCAGGAGGCTGCAGCAGGAGGATTCCTTGAGCCCAAGAGTTTGAGGGTGTTGTCAGTTAGGCTGACACCATGACACTCTAGCCTGGGCAACAGAGTAAGACTCTGTCAATAGAGAGAAAGAAAGAGAGACAGAGAGAAGAAAGAAGGAAGGAAGGAAAGAAGGAAGGAAGGAAGGAAGGAAGGAAGGAAGGAAGGAAGGAAGGAAGGAAGGAAGGAAGGAAGGAAGGAAGGAAGGAAGGAATTTTAAATTCATTCAACTTAGAAAAATATCAGTCTAACTAGAAATATGTATATGTTACTTTATTTTGATTTTTGTGACTACAAATCAACATAATAGGACAACTGGACAATATTAATGACCCACTTACATAAAAATGGGTAGATTATCTATCAGACTTACGAAACACTTTAAGAAATATGTATCGTCATGCATCACCTAACAATAGGGATGATGTTCTGAGAAATGCATCATGAGATCTTGTTGTACAAACATCACAGAGTGCACTTATGCAAATCTATGTAATATAGCCTACTCCACACCTAGGCTATAGGGTACAGCTTACTGCTTCTCCTCTACAGACCTGGATAGCATGTTACTTTATTGACTATTGTAGGCAAACGTAACACAGTGGTAAGGGTTTGTGTATTTAAACTTATATAAACATAGAAAAGGTAACGTGTTGTGGTTTGGCCTTATGAGCACTGCATCACTAGGTGATAGGAATTTTTCAGCTGTGCCATAATCTTATGAGACCACTGTCATATATACAGTCAATTGTTATGTATGATGGTATAGGCGGGGTTTGGACTTAAATACCTATCTAACACATGGTGTCATCAATTAGGGGGAAAATCTCCCTACAATCATTAAAGACAATTTCTGATCTCTGCCATGGATTAACATCCCAACAAAAGCAGCCACAGGGACATAGAACCATGTACGTTAGGGAACCAACCACACAACCCTCCTGGTCTTTATCACAGTCTCAAGCTGTGTGTCAAGCTGTGTAGACCAGGCTGAAGTTTGCTGTGGAGGTTTGGCTGGGGCTGGGGAAAGTTACAGAAGCTGCTTCCAAGCTCCATCCTGTGGTTGTTGGCAATTCTCTGTTTCTGCCACTTGAACCTCTCCATAGGAGTTACTTTAAAACATGGCAGCTTGCTTCCTCTTAAAGAGTGATGTAAGAGATCAGAAAGAGTGAAAAAGTGAGTCCCCAGGACAGAAGCCACAGTCTTTTTATAACCTAATCTTGGAAATGGCCTCCCATCATTTCAGCCATATTCTCATCACTAGAAGCAAGTCCAGTTCATACTAAAGCAGAGAGGACTATATAAGGTGTGAACGTCAGGGAGCAAAGTGACTGGAGCCATCCTAGAGACTGCCCACAGCATGTCCCCAGAGCTCTCCCCACACCTGTGTCTCACATCTCCACGTTCTTTTATCTTTGAGTCATGACTATGCTTATCTATTGCAGGGCTTTTTATACACGTTTATCAAACTCTCAGCCATTGCTCCTGGGCTCAAGTTCCTAATGCTCTTCTTAAAATCATATGTGAAATCTCTGTAATTCTGGAAGCCTTTTTTGTTTTATGTTTCTCGTTGACAAGCTATGCTGTTCAGACTATTACTGAATCTCGACTTGAGTTGAGGGTATTCTCAGTTTTCCCTTCCCCTGCTTGCCTGGGTATACCCTGGCTGGGCCCTAACGTGAGCCTCCAGGCTTAGCCTGTCCCTTTACCATTTCTGCATAAGCAATGTATTGTCATACCTGACCCTTAGGAATTCCTCTGAATATACTCACAGAGGCTTCAGTTTTTTACCAGCCTCAGATGCCCACTTGCATCCCACTCCCCCATTCCAAGGTCTCTCATTCTTGCCTTTCCCAGAATAGATCCTTCCCAGGGCACACCTTTCCCACCTTTGCCTTCAGAGACTTTTCCCTGGTATCAGGCCTTCCTGCTGGCATGGAGCCATGTAGTTATCTATCTCATTGCCACTCCTAGGAACCTTGGCTTGGGAACCTTCCCTCAGTCTTATTCAAGTTGCTGCCCCATAGCTGCAGCAAATTCCTGTAACAGATTATGCTCCTTGGAGAAGCTTCGTTCTTCCTAAGTTCCAACCTAATATTAGCACTTGACCTCTCCATAACAATATTCTTAAATTTTATTTATTTTGTTTTGATACAAACATCTTGCAAGTGGAGAAGTTTCCATAATACACTTCCTTTATCAGTTTTCACTTTCTGGTAGAAAAAAAAAATTGAAATACCAATGAAATATTCATTGTAAGGAGATTTTTGAGGGTTTATATTCACACATCTGATTTAGTAAGAGGAATATGGATAATTCATATTTGAATTGTCATCTCTGTGTGTTTTAAAGTTAGATATTGAGAGATTATAGATCTAAATATGTACTATTATGTTTGCTATAAAACATACTTTAAAAGGGATAAATAAAGACTATAAATAGCTATGAATTATCTCAGATCAGCCTATGATGCCAAGAGTTTACATCAAACTTAGGGAAAATCTTCTAGCTCTATTAATTTGGCGCCTTAGTAATTTGTGGCTAAGAGACCATAGATTTATAGTGTTCTGGGTGTCACTTCAGAGCTGAAATGCTCAAACCATTCTGAGATTAAAAATTACCAGTGTCACCGGGTCCAGTGGCTCACATCTGTCATCCTAGCACTTAGGGAAGCCAAGGATTGAAGATCATTTGAGCTCACTAGTTCAAGACCAGCCTGACCAATGGGAGACTACATCTCTACTAAAAATAAAAATAATCATTCAGGCATGGTGGTGGGTACCTTTAGTACCAGCTACCTAGAAGTCTAAGGCAGGAGGATTGTTTGAACTCAGAAGTTTGAGGTTGCTGTGAACTAAGCTGAGGCCACAGCACTCTATGTAGGGTGACAGAGACTCTGTCTCAAAAAAAAAGAAAAAATTATCAGTGTCCACCTCCATGAACTTCCTGAGAAAACGTATACTAGTTTCTCTATCCTTCTAGGCAGGTCCTTTTTAATCCTTATTAACTTTGTTGAAAATTATTTTTCAATAAATAATCTGCATGCAGCAAACTAACTCCATTTAAAATATACAAATCTGAGTATACATTGAAAACAACCTCATTTTCTTTAAGCTTTTACTAGCAACTGACAACTCATTATTTTCTTTTAAAAATCTAGTATATTTTAATAATCACTTTTCTGTCATGTTTTTTATTGTGGTAAAACAGACACAATGTACAATTGACTACTTTGTTTTTAAGTGTACAGTTGAGTGACATTAAGTACATTCATATAGCATGATATCATCACTATCCACCTCCAAAACTTTCTCAACAACCCCACTGAAACTCCATACCCAATAAGCAATAATTCTCATTCTTGTCTCCTCTAGTCCCTAGGAATCACCCTACAGTTTTAAAGTTGCCTTTTACTTGATTCAATGTTTAGTTGCTGCTATAAACTTTTGGCTGTTTTCCAGAGTTCTGACAAAGTTGGCTCTGACAGTTTCAATGTTTCTGCAAAGGTGCCTACTCTGCCATTGTGCTGACATTACTCCCAATACCAAGATTTTCATCTTCACCTTGGAAGGGGAGAAAGACCATGAATAGAGATGGGAAAGACTGTGGGAAAATCTAATCTGGGGGGAGAACATCAAGGGCTCAAGGGAAGATATCAAGTAGAAATCAAAAGAAAAGATTCCCAAGGACTGAGCCGTTGAGCAGTAGAACACAGAAGGGTCAGGACAAAGAGGCAGAACCAGAAAAGAGATGGAGAAGGAGTGGCCAGAAGGATGGAAGGGAAAGATGGGATTATGGAGTCTTGGAAAAGTCTTTCTGCTACCAAGTCAAATAAGTCAAGGACTCATTGAATTTGGCCACCTGGATATCACTGGCAATCTTAGGAAAAGCAGTTTTGGTGGAGTTGAGGGCAGAAACTATAGGAGAATGGGAGGAAAGAATTGGAGACCAAGAGTATAGATACTTCAGTGAATCGCAGTAAAGAAGAGCAGAGAAATGGAGCCATTGCTAGAAGGGCAAACGGGAGCAAATGCATGAGTTCTGACAGTTTTACGCACCTGTGAAACCAAGGCAAATAACCAAGGTAAGAAACATTTTCAACATCCCCATAAGATTCCTGATTCCCCTCTGTAATTCATTCCTCTCTCCACCCTGCTGCTCAGCTGCTGAGCTGCCTTTTTTCCACATAGATTGCATTTTACGTTAATGGAATCATATAGTGTACACTTTTTTGTGTCTCTTCAATTCTGCATACTGTTTGAGATTCATCCCTGCTGCTGCAGCCTCTCTTTTCCTTGTTGAGTATTATTCTAACTTATGGATAGACACTTTGTCTATCATTCTCCTTTTGATAGACATTTGTGTTGTTTCCAGTTGGGCACAATGGTCTATCAAGCAGCTGTCTATGCATTTTCACTTCTCTGTGGTGTTGAAACCCAGGATCAGAAAAGCTGAGTCAAATAGTATATGCATGTCTAACTTATTAAGATACTGACAAATAGCTTCTCCACACTAGACTGTCGATTTTTCTTTAAGGTTTCTTTCTTTCTGGTCAGTAAACAGTAAGAGTTTCTCTTTTCTAGATACAAGTCCTTTGTCAAACATATGCAAATTAGAATATTTTCTCCCATTTTATGACTTGTCTTCTGATCTTAATAGATACCATTTGAAGAGCAAATGCTTTTTAAATTTTCATAAAATTCAATTTATCAACTTTTTAAATGTATCACAAGGATTTTTCCCTACTTTTTAAAGAGTTTATAGTTTTATATTTACATTGAGACTTCTCACACTTTGGAGTTACTTTTTGTGTATGATATGAAATGAAAGTCAATGTGCCTTTTAAAAAAATATGTCTCCAATTGTTCTGGCACTGATCATTTGAAAAGGCTTTTTTTTCCCCCATTGAATCGTCTTGACATTTTTGCTGAAAATCAATTGTCTGTGATTATGTGTCACTATTCCTGAGTTTGCTATTCTATTGCATTAATACATGTATCTATCCACTGGAAAATTCTACTATCAAGCACATAGTGTCTATGGCCTGTTATCAGGCAAAAGTCCAAGCCATTTGTTGCCCACAATATCAGAGTCACCAAGGAAAACAACCAGCCAAGCCCTGGATGGAGTAAAACTTATTCACATAGAGAAGACACAGCAAAATCAGCTTCGTCTGTTCTTGCTGGTTCCCCACGGCCAGCAGGTCCCTCCTGGCAGCTTTCAAATGGCAACTGGCCTGCATACATATAGCACACACTTGTGACACAGCAGAAAGATCCCATCCTTCTTTGCAGAGGACAGATAAAGCAGTGGGGTTGGCAAGGTGCCATGTGATGCACATGCTTTTGTAGAACAAAGATGTACACACTGTGTCTCCAACAGAGAAAGATTTCCCCATCCAGAGTGGTAAGTCCAACATTTCTCGCCTTTTTGATAATAGCCATCCTAACAAATGTGAGATAGTATCTCACTGTGACCATTCAGTGACTTTTTGGATATAATATCAAGAGCTCTGGCAACAAAAGCAAAGATAAACACACTGGTCTAACCAACATCAAACTGAAAAGCTTCTACATAGCAAAGGAAACAAGAAAAAAAGGTAATATGCAAAATATATAAGAAGCTCACAAAAGTCTAGAACAACAATGACAAAATAACCTACTTTTAAAAATGGGCAAAAGAGGCTTACTAGACATTTGTCTTCCCCACAGAAGACACACAAATGACCAACAGGTATATGAAAAGGTGCTCAACATCATTAATTATCTGGAAAATGAGAATCAAAACCAAAACCCATTTTTATGTAGCCAAGTGGGGGTGGAAAGGCCTTGTGCCTGAGAGAGACTACCTTTCCCAGCATCTTAATTGCTGAAACCTGACAGTAATTCTTTAAATTGGGAAATATAAGACCTTCAAATTTGTTCTTGTTAAAAATACTTTTTACTGTTATAGGTCACTTAAATTTTCACATAAATTTTAAAATCAACTTGTAACTTCAAAAAAATTATCTAGATTTTATTGGAATTGTGGGGGGCTTAGAGATCAATTTGGAAAGAATCACAGTCCAAGAAAATGGCGTATTGCCCCACTTAGTTTTCTAAAATTTCTTTCAACAGTATTTTATCATATTTAGCATAAATTTATGCATTTATTGTTATAAGTTGGATTACTTTTGATCTCCTTTTCAATTGCTTGCTACAGTATATAAAAATGCAGTTGACTTTAGATATTAAACTTGGATCCCCCAATCTTGAAAAATTCATTTAATAACTTTATGTTGTATGGATTTCTGAGGATTTTCTACATAAACAATCATGTCTTCTGCAAATAGAAGCAGTTCCACTTCTTCCATTTCTCTTTATACTTTTTATTTAATTGCTTCGTTGCAATGGCTAGAACCTCCAATGTGATGCTGAAAAGAAGTGGCAATAGTTCACCTTGTTCCTGACCTTAAAACTGTATAGAATTTAACCATTAAATTAGCCACAAGTTTTTCTACAGATGACTTTTTTTTTTTTTTTGCAGTTTTTGTCCAGGGCTGGATTTGATCCGCCACCTCTGGCAAATGGGCCCGGCGCCCCGCTCCTTTGAGCCACAAGCACCACCCTCTACAGATGACTTTTTTAAAGATTAAGGTTGTTCCTGCCATTCCAGCATTATTGACAGTTACTTTATTTTTAGACATGAATGAAAGTTGAATTTGTTTGGTGTTTGTTCTTTATCTATTGAGATAGTCATAATTTTTCTTTTTTATTAACATTTATTACTGTTAATTTATTTCTATTCACTGTATTAATATTATAACAACCTTGCACTTAATGAATAAACTCACTTGGTTAAGATGTCTCATCCTTTTCATATACTGTTGGGCAAAACTTTAAAATATATACTTAGGAATTTCTGTGTATATATTTATGACAGTTATATGTAGTTTTATTTCCTTCAATATTTATTATATCTGTTTTACTTTTGCTATCACAGTGATGTTAGCCTCATAAGATTATTTGATAAGTATTCCCTCCTCTGCTATTTTTTGCAAGATTTTATGAGAAAGTACTATTGTTTCTTCCTCAAACATTTAGTAGACTTAGAATTCTCTAGTGAAGTCATATGGTATAGAGTTTTTTAGTGGAAAACTTCTTCATTAAAACTTTGTTTTTAAGTCTTTGATCAAAATCCCTTGCTTTGCCCTCATCACAGCTCCTAGGAACCACCATTCTACTGTGCTTTTATGAGTTCAGCTTCTGTAGATTCCACATGTAAGTAAGATATTGCAATATTTATCTTTCTATGTCTGGCTTATTTCATTCCACATAAGGTCCTTTAGGTTCATCCATGTTATTGCAAATGGCAGGATTTCCTTCCTTTTTAAGCCTGAAAAATATCCCACTGTACGTATGTGCACCACATTTTCTTTGTCCATTAATTCATCTATGGATACTTAGTCCATTTCGATATCTTGGCTACTGTTAATGATGCTGCAATAAACATGGTAATGCAAATAGTTCTTTGATGTTCCTTTGTGTATACATATCTAAACGTGGAATTGTTGGGTCATACATTAATTATATGGGGGTTTTTTTGTTTTGTTTTGAGAAACTTCATATTGTTTTCTAAAGTGGCCATACCAATTTACAATCTGACCTGACTATTTTATTAGTATTTTTTTTCCTTTTTAAGGAAAGGGTTCTTTTTTCTCCACATCCTTGCCAACACATGTTATATTTGACTTTTTGACCATAGCCATCCCAACAAATGTGAGGTGATACTTAATTGTGGGTTTGATTTGCATTTCCCTGGTGAAGGAGTGAGGAGAAGAGAGGTGAGGCACTGTTTCATATACCTGGTGGCCATTTGCATGTCTTCTTCGGAAAAATGTCTGTTCAGATCATTTTCCCATTTTTTAATTGTGTTATTTAGTGTTTCTTCTTTGCTGATGAGTCATGTGAGTTTCTTCCATATTTTGGATATTAACCACTTGTCAGATATACAGTTTGCAAATATTTTCTCCACTTCATACATTGATTACCTTGCAATTTTGTTGAAATTTTCCTTTGCTATGCAGAACATTTTCAGTTTGATGCAGTTTCACCTGTTTATTTTTGCCTTTGTTGCCTGTGTTGTTGGTGTCATAGCTATAAAATTAGCCAGGCATCGTGACAGATGCCTGTAATCCCAGTTGCTTGGGATACTGAGGCAGGAGGATCACTTGACCCCAGTAGTTGGAGGTTGCCATAAACTTGGCTGATGTCACAGCATGCTAACCTGGGCAACAGAGGAGATTCCCCAAGGAAAAAAAATACTAATAAAATTCATCAAGCATAAGGAAAACAGCACCAAAAGGAAACCTAGGTCTGTAAGAATGAATGGGATGGGTAAAAAAAAAAAAAAAAGAATGAATAAAGAACATTGGAAATTATAAATATATAGGTAAATATACTATTTTTTTCTTAATTTATTTAAAACACACATGATTCTTTAAAGCAAAATCATAACATTGTCTTGTGGAGTTTTTAGTTTATATAAATAACACATATAACAGCATCATTCCCTTACTGAGCTTCAGTGGCTAAAGTAAAAGAAATCAATAACTAAACATGGTTGGTTGGATGAAAAATGATAAATCTCCAGAGATTCTTTAAGTAATACTAACTCATGAATTTTCACCAGACTTCAGGAAAAAATTATATTAATAAAATAATTTCTATGTTAAACATTAACCCAAATTGAAAATGTCACATAATATGTATGGGGTTTGATAGAGCTTCAAGATCGACAGGATTTCATCTCATTTCATGGCTAGACATTTTATTGTGTATATTTACCACATTTTATTAATCCATTAATTTGTTGACAAACACTTAGGTTGATTCCATGTCTTGGCTATAGTGTTACAGTAAACATGGGAATGCAGATACCTCTTTAATGTACTGTGATTCTTTCTATTGGATAGATAGCCAGAAATGGCCTCGTTGGATCATATGTTATTAATAGTACTATTTTAAGAAACTTCCACAGGTTGCGAGCCAGTTCACCCAGCACCATTTGTTAAATAGGGAATCTTTTCCCCATTGAATGTTTTTAATTGGCTTGTCAAAGATTAAATAATGGTAAGTAGCTGGGTTCATCTCTTGGTTCTCTATTCTGTTCCAGACATCTACTTCTCTGTTTTTATGCTGTTTTGATCACTATTGATTTGTAGTATAGTCTGAGGTCTGGTAGCGTGATTCCTCCTGCTTTGTTTTTATTTCTGAGTAATGTCTTGGCTATTCGATGTTTTTTCTGATTCCATATAAAATGAAGTATTGTTTTTTCAAGATCTTTAAAGTATGACAGTGGAGCTTTAATGGGGACTGTTGAAATTATATATTGCTTTGGGTAGTATGGACATTTTAACAATGTTGATTCTTCCCAACCATGAGCATGGTATATTTTTCCATTTGTTAACATTCTCAGCTATCTCTTTTCTTAGAGTTTCATAGTTCTCTTTATAGAGATCTTTCACGTCCTTTGTTAGATAAACTCCCAAATATTTCATCTTCTTTGACACTACTGTGAATGGGATAGAGTCCTTAATTGTTTTTTCAACTTGACTATTATTGGTATATATAAAGGCTACCGATTTATGAATGTTGATTTTGTAACCTGAGACGCTGCTGTATTCCTTGATCACTTCTAGGAGTTTTGTAGTAGAGTCCCTAGTGTTTTCCAGATATACAATCATATCATCTGTGAAGCTGTTTAACAAATGGTGCTGGGTGAACTGGTTGGCAACCTGTAGAAGACTGAAAGTGAACCCACACCTTTCACCATTAACCAAGATAGACTCTCACTGGATTAAAGATTTAAACCTAAGACATGAAACTATAAAAATACTACAAGAGAGTGCAGGGAAAACCCTTGAAGAAATTGGGTTGGGCGAGTTTTTTATGAGAAGGACCCCCCCGGGCAATTGAAGCTGCTTCAAAAATACACTATTGGGACCTGATCAAACTAAAAAGCTTCTGCACAGCCAAGAACACAGTAAGTAAAGCAAGAAAACAGCCCTCAGAATGGGAGAAGAAATTTGCAGGTTATGTCTCCGACAAAGGTTTAATAACCAGAATCCACAGAGAACTCAAATGCATTAGAAGAAAAGAACAAGGGATCCCATTGCAGGCTGGGCAAGGGACTTGAAGAGAAACTTCTCTGATGAAGACAGGCGCGCAGCCTTCAGACATATGAAAAAATGCTCATCATCTTTAATCATCAGAGAAATGCAAATCAAAACTACTTTGAGATACCATCTAACTCCAGTGAGACCAGCCTATACCACAAAATCCCAAACCAGAGATGTTGGCATAGATGTGGAGAAAAGGGAACACTTTTGCATGGCTGGTGGAATTGCAAATTAATACATTCCTTTTGGAAAGATATATGGAGAACACTTAGAGATCTAAAAATAGACCTGCCATTCAATCCTGTAATTCCTGTACCAGGCATATATCCAGAAGACCAAAAATCAAATCATAATAAAGATATTTGTACCAGAATGTTTATTGCAGCCCTATTCATAATTGCTAAGTCATGGAATAAGCCCAAATGCCCATCGATCCATGAATGGATCAATAAATTGTGGTATATGTACACCATGGAATACTATGCAGCCTTAAAGAAAGATGGAGACCTTACCTCTTTCATGTTTACATGGATAGAGCTGGAACATATTCTTCTTAGTAAAGTGTCTCAAGAATGGAAGAAAAAGTACCCAATGTACTCACCCTTATTATGAAACTAATCTAGGACCTTCACATGAAAGCTATAACCCAGTTACAACCTAAGAATAGGGAGAAGGGGGAAAGGGAGTGGAGGGAGGGGGGAGGGAGGTAGAGGGAGGGGGATTAATGGGATTACACCTGCGGTGCATCTTACAAGGGTATATGTGAATCTCAGTAAATGTGGAATGTAAAGGTCTTAGCAAAATAACTAAGAAAATGCCAGGAAGGCTATGTTAACTAGTGTGATGAAAATGTGTCAAACGGTCTATGAACCAAGTGTATGGCGCCCCATGATCATACTAATGTACACAGCTATGATTTAATAAAAAAAAAAAAAGAAAAGAAACTTCCATACTGTTTTCCATGATGGCTGTGTTAATTTACAATCCCTCAGTGTATGTGTTCTCTTTTCTCTGCATCCTCACCAGCACCTGTTATTTCCTGTCTTTTTGATAGTAGCCATTTTCACTGGGATGAGATATCTCAAAGTGGCTCTGAATAGCATTTCTCTGATGATTGATGTTTAGTCTTTTCCTATATACCTGTCGTACATTTGCATGTCTTCTTTTGAGAAATTTCTATTCAGATCTTTTGCCTATTTTAAATCAGATTATTTGTTGCTTTGCGATTGAGTTGTTTGGGTTCCCTTGTCAGACTGATAGCCTGCAGATATTTCCTTCCATTCCATAGGCTGTCTCTTTAGCTTCTCAGTTATTTCCTTTGTTGTGCAGAAGATGTTTTATCTTGATTTAATGCCATTTTTCAAGTAATAAGGGTTTCAAAAACTCTTATTGAGTGAGAGAACCCTTGTAAATTAAAACCCTTATACATAAAGATTTGTGATAGTTCATAGGGACTTCCAGAGCCACATACACTATAGTAAGGGAACTCTTCACTGCTTATAGAATAAGCAAAAAAAGTGAACTCTGAGGCAACTCAGTACTGCATCTTTCTAAGTCAACCCAGACCAGATTTGCTGATACCAGATAGCCTCTCATCCTCTCGAGGGTCAGCATGTGTTCTAGTTAAATTTATTTTTCTTTTAGCTTCCCTATAATTTGCCCTCTGTTTATAGTTAACAAATTAAACATGTTTCTCTAGGCTGTCATTTAAACCAGAATTTGAACCATGGCATTTTGCAGAAGAAACAATATAAATGGTGCTACTGCTATTTGTGGCAATTCCAATAAATTAAACCACCATAATTCTCAACAAATTATCATTTGACCAGAAAATTTAACTGTTTTATTTTCAAATGATCACTTGGCCTTTCATTCCTTTTGCATCATCATAACCCTCTATGTTATAGAAGACATAGTCCTCCAGATAAATTTACCTCTCTCGAAATTTTATTGATTAAAAATAAAGAACATAAAATGTAGGAATAAAAAGTTTAGCCAATTTTCAATCAATCCAAGCAGCAATCATGTTGGATTGTATGATTTGCATAGTGCCTAGTAACTTTCATAGCACACTAAAGTTTATAAAAATTAAATAAGAATCCATGTTAAAGGAAGCAACTGTTGGAAAAATTTAATAATTAAAAATGCTATTCCTTGCTATAAATTACCTAGATGCCTAGTGTTTTTAATTTAAGTTAGTAATTGTATAATATTTGTAGCATTTTCAAACTAAATAAATAATTCACAACATTTCTTCTACTTATTCTTCCCTTTTCATTTCCTCTATCAATATCTTATTATATTCTTTCTTCTTTTTGTTCATCGATACGATAGCTATGTTATTAGTTTCCCTGATTTGCATCATTCAGCCCACTTCAAACTACCCTGCTAATTGTTGAAACCCATTTCTTTCAACAATTACTTCCTTATTTAAATTGCATTGGTAACTCTCATTACTTACTGTGTGCAATCTAAATGTCTTAGCCTCAGCAGGGGGAGGGGCAAGATGGCTGACTGGATGCAGCCTTTGACATAGGCTCCTGTCCAGAGAGAAGGATAATGTCCAGAGAGTATCCAATGGAGCTGAAGACAGGAAGCCCAACCAAGAGAGAAGAGAGATAACTACAGGTCACCCTTGCTAAGGCAAGCTGTGATTCCAGGACAATCTTCAGATATAAAACTCAACCAAAAGAAAAATGCCCGATCCCTTCCCCAAGAAAGCTACAAGTTCTTTTTTTCCTTTTCCTTTTGTTCTTCGTTTGCTCCTGTGGGATTTCTACAGGCAAGTAGTGAACTAAGGATCTCTTGTCTCAACCCACAGGTGAGAGCAGTAAGAAGTGGGGGCCAGAGGGACCCTGCGGTGACTCTGAACATTCTCTTACCAGGCAGAAAAATTGAACTTACATTTTCCCTGCCATTCTGAACTTTCAGTCCACCCTTCCCCTCTAACTGGATAAACCAGATCCCTGAAACCTGAAGAGACTGAGGGAGAAGGCTCATGAGCAGCGCCCCCTCCTCCCAGCCTGCTGGACTGAGTACCCTGCCACCTGCCCGGTCGGTCCCCCCACTCCCACTGTGCCCCTGCGCCGTGCCCCACCCACCCAGAGACCACCGAGGCCATGCTGCACCCCAACTGCCTGGACCACTGAGGCTGTACACCATGCCCCACCCACCAGGAGACCCCCGAGGCCATGTGCCACACCATGCCCATCCAGAAACCACTGAAGCTGCACACTGCGCCTGCCCTGCCTCTGTGCCAGGCCCCTGCCCGACCAGAATCGCCTGTGGAGTAGTGTTCTCGCTGAAGTCACCCAGTGCTAGATACTGCCAGAATCCATGCAGTGTAACCCACCCAGCTGCCAGATCAGTGTGCAGCATGCTCCTAGAGCTGCTCCTACAGCCAGAATTCTCTGGCTTTGGCAGTGGTAGTGGAATGGTGCAGGGGCATTTCCCACAAAGATCTAGCAACAACAGAGTGATCACACTGGGGTTCTAATCTTGGAGAAACCCCCCACCCCAACTCTGTGCTCTGCCAGAGGAATCCAGAAGTCACTCTATAGGGATACTGGTGCTGCAGAGCAGCAGGGACAAAGGCGTGGTGGCTGAGGGAGAAAAGCATTTGCAGGCCTGGTACCCCCCAGCATTAGACTGAGCTCAAGTGGAACACTCGCCAGTGGAAATTAAACACCCAAATCAGGCAGGCCTCAGCTCCCCCAACTATCTGGTAGCTGA
This sequence comes from Nycticebus coucang, assembly GCF_027406575.1. Taxonomy (NCBI): domain Eukaryota; kingdom Metazoa; phylum Chordata; class Mammalia; order Primates; family Lorisidae; genus Nycticebus; species Nycticebus coucang. The sequence goes on along the minus strand of NC_069785.1, from coordinate 16,402,016 downwards.
GGGCAGTGGCTGGGCCTTGGGGGCATTGACTTTCCTTTGACTCTGAAAGGCGCTAAGCCCTGGTACTTCACATTATTGGAGGAAATAGAACTGCAGCCCTGCAGGGTCACCAGTGATTAGGCATGAAAAAGGAACAAAGTGGAGAAAGAGACTCAGCCCCCTGGTCCTATTGTGCTACTGGGTGGGCCTTTCTGACTCCATAGAGCACCAGAGAGAGCCAAATCTGAGCAGCCAGTAGACCTCTGCTATCTAAGCTGCTGAAGACCTTTCAAACTCTCCCACCTGAGAGTTCATACTGACAGGGTCAATTGGTTCGGAACCCCTAACTTGGAAAAATCACCCAAGGACCCTCTAAGGGGATACCCTGTTTGTGTAGTAACAGGAAGGGTCGATTTTCCCATTTCAGTTGTTGTCTGAGGAGGTGGGGTTTCTTAATTGCTTGTATTTATTCACAGCTAAGACTTCCCCAGATTCACTGATCCACCAGGATTGGATAAGAACCAGTTGAATACAAGACTGAGCCACCTAACCCCAACACACCAAGTAGGTTTCCCCAGCCTCAGACTGTAATACCATACAGGACCTTTGCAAAGCTAAAGGGGAAAAAGCTGCAGTCATCAGTCCCAGATCCTTAACAAAGGGCTGGTTAACCACAACCCCAGGAAACCCCAATCCAATCTCACCTTACCAGACCACCTAGCCAATAGTGAAAAACAATCATGAGGCAGAATCAGTGGAAAACTCTGGCAACATGAACAATCAGAGTAGATCAACTTCCCCCAAGAAATGATAAAGCAGATACAGCACAAGATCCTATTCCCAAACAAATGGCTGAGATGACAGAAATTGAGTCATCAATTCATCAATCCTATTTGGATAGCAAATAGGATCAACAAAATGGAGGAAATGATGAAATTATAATTTAAAGCAGAAATTCAAAAGCTGTCTCAAGAATTTAATGAATTTAAAGACAAAATGACCAAAGATTTTGACACATTAAAGCAAGAATTTGCAGCCCTCAAAGACCTAAAAAATACAGTAGAATCCCTCAGTAACAGAATGGAGCAGGCAGAAGAAAGGATCTCCGATATTGAAGACAAAGCTTTTGAACACTTCCAAACACTGAAACAGGGAAAAAAGTGGAGAACAAAAATGGATCATTGTCTCAGAGAGCTCTGGGATAATTCAAAGAGGTCTAATATTCACCTTATAGAAATACCTGAAAATGATGAGGTTGCTGCAAAGGATACAGATGCTTTGCTTCATGAAATAATTAAAGAGAATTTTCCAGACATGCCCAGAGATTCTGAAATTCAGATAGCAGGCAGTTTCAGAACACTGGCACAACTCAACCTGAATAAAAATTCTCATAAACACATTATAATTAATTTCGCTAAAGTTAATATAAAGGAGAAAATTCTGAAAGCTGTAAGATGTAAGAAAACCATTACATACAAGGGGAAGAGCATTAGAATGACTGCAGATCTCTCCACTGAAACCTTTCAAGCTAGAAGAGGGTAGTCATTGACCTTTAATCTCCTTAAACAAAATAACTTTCAACCCAGGATCCTATATCCAGCTAAATTGAGTTTCATCTATGATGGAGAAATTAAATACTTTAATGACATTCACATGTTGAAGAAATTTTCCATAACTAAACCAGCTCTTCAGGAAATTATCAGACCTATCCTCCATAATGAACAACACAATCCTCCACCACCAATGTAAACTCACTCAGAAACTTTTGATCAAATTCTAACTTCCATAGTGGTAAAAGGATTAAAAATGTCCACTGGACTTTCAAAAAACTCAATACCCAAAACTCTGTCAGGTTTATCATTACTCTCAATTAATGTGACTGGCTTAAATTGCCCTCTAAAGAGACACAGGTTGGCTGACTGGATACAAAAACTCAGGCCAGACATCTGCTGCATTCAAGAATCTCACCTTACCTTAAAAGATAAACATAGACCCAGGGTGAAGGGATAGTCATCTATAATTCAGGCAAATGGAAATCAGAAAAAAAGCAGATGTTGCAATTTTATTTGCAGATACAATCAGCTTTAAACCAATCAAAGTAAGAAAAGACAATGATGGTCACTTCTTATTTGTTAAGGGCAACACTCAACATGATGAGATTTCAATTATCAACATCTATGCACCCAACCAGAATGTGCCTCAATTTATAAGAGAAACTCTAACTGACATGAGCAATTTGATTTCCCCCAGCACCATAATTGTTGGAGACTTTAACACTCCTCTGGCAGTATTGGATAGATCCTCAAAAAATAAGCTAAGCAAAGAAATTTTAGAATTAAACTTAACCATTCAACATTTGCATCTAATAGACATCTATAGAACATTTCATCCTAACAAAAGCAAATACACATTCTTCTCATCAGCCCATGGATCATCCTCCAAAATTGATCACATCTTAGGTCACAAGTCTAACGTCAGCAAATTTAAAAGAATAGAAATCATTCCTTGTATTTTTTCAGACCACTATGGAATAAAAGTTGAACTCAATAACAAAAGGAATCTCCACATGCATACAAAAACATAGAAACTAAATAACCTCATGCTGAATGATAGCTAGGTCATAGATGAGATTAAGAAGGAAATTACCAAATTTTTACAACAAAACAATAATAAAGAAACAAGCTATCAGAACCTCTGGGATACAGCAAAGGCAGTCCTAAGAGGAAAATTTATAGCATTGCAAGCCTTCCTCAAAAGAATGGAAAGAGAGGAAGTCAATAACTTAATGGGTCATCTCAAGCAACTGGAAAAGGAAGAACTTTCCAACCCTAAACCCAGAAGAAGAAAAGAAATAACTAAAACTAGAGCAGAACTAAATGAAATTGAAAACAAAAGAATCCTACAACAGATCAACCAATCAAATAGTTGATTTTTTGAAAAGGTCAATAAAACAGATAAACCGTTGGTTAATCTAAGCAGAAGAGTAAAATCCCTAATTTCATCAATCAGAAATGATAAAGGCCAAATAACAATGGACTCCTCTGAAATTCAGCAAATCCTTAATGAATACTACATAAAACTCTACTCTCAGAACTATGAAAATCTGAAGGAAATAGATCAATACTTGGAGACATATCACCCTCCCAGACTAAGCCAGAAAGAAGTGGAAATGTTGAACAAGCCTATAATAAGCTTGAAATAACATCAACTATAAGAAATCTCCCCAAAAAGAAAAGCCTGGGACCAGATGGCTTCACATCAGAATTCTACCAAACCTTTAAAGAGGAACTAGTACCTATATTAATCTTTTCCAAAACATAGAAAAAGAAGGAATACTTCCCAACTCATTCTATGAAGCAAATATCACCCTGATACCAAACCAGGAAAAGACCCAACAAGAAAAGAAAATTATAGACCAATATCTCTAATGAATATTGATGCAAAAATATTCAATAAGATCCTAGCAAACAGATCCAACAACACATCAAACAAATTATACACCACAACCAGGTGGGTTTCATCCCAGGGTCTCAAGGATGTTTTAATATACGTAAATCCATAAATATAATACATCACATAAACAAATTAAAAAACAAAGACCATATGATTTTCTCAGTTGATGCAGAGAAAGCTTTTGACAATATCCAGCAACCTTTCTTGATCAGAACACTTAGGAAAATAGGTATAGAAGGAACATTTCTTAAACTGATAGAGGCCATCTACAGCAAACCCACAGCCAACATCATAGTGAATGGAGTAAAATGGAAATCATTTCCACTTAGATCAGGAACCAGGCAAGCATGCCCACTGTCTCCACTGCTTTTTAACATTGTAATGGAAGTCTTAGACACCCCAATCAGGCAAGAGAAGGCAATCAAGGGGATCCAAATAGGACCAGAGGAGATCAAATTGTCACTCTTTGCAGACAATATGATTATGTATCTGGAAAACCCCAACTACAAAACTCCTAGAAGTGATTAAGGAATATAGTAATGTCTCAGGATACAAAATTAACACTCATAAATCTGTAGCCTTTATATACACCAACAATTGTCAAGGGGAAAAAACAATCAAAGATTCTATTCCCTTTACAATAGTGCCAAAGAAGATGAAATATCTGTGTATCTAACTAAGGACGTGAAAGTGTATCTAACTAAGGACATGAAAAATCTCTATAAAGAGAACTATGAAACTCTGAGAAAAGAAATAGCTGAAGATGTTAACAAATGGAAAAATATATCATGCTCATGACTGGGAAGAATCAACATTGTTAAAATGTCTATACTGCCTAAAGCAATTTACAGATTTAACGCGATCCCTATTAAAGCACCTCTCTCATATTTTAAAGACCTGGAAAAATTAGTACTTTGTTTTATATGGAAACAGAAAAAACCTTGAATAGCCAGGATGCTACTCAGAAATAAAAACAAATCAGGAGGAATCACACTTTCAGACTTCAGACTATATTATAAATCGATAGTTATCAAAACAGCATGGTACTGGCACAAAAATAGAGAGGTAGATGTATGGAACAGAATTGAGGACCAAGAGGTGAACCCAGACACTTATCATCATTTGATTTTTGATAAGCCTATTAAAAATATAAATTGGGAAAAAGATTCCCTATTTAATAAATGGTGCTGGATGAATTGGCTGGCAACTTGTAGACTGAAACTGGACCCACAACTTTCTCCTCTAACAAAAATTGACTCTCACTGGTTAAAGGACTTAAACTTAAGACATGAAACTATAAATATTCTTAGAGAGAGTGCAGGGGAAACACTTGAGAAAATTGGCCTGGGAGAATACTTCATGAGGAAGACACCACGGGCAATTGAAGCAACATCAAAAATACATTACTGGAATCTGATCAAATTAAAAAGCTTCTGCACTGCCAAGAACACACTAAGCATTTTTTTGTGTGTCTGTAGTCCATGCGCCTGTCTTCTTCAGAGAAGCTTCTGTTCATGTCTCTTGCCCACAATGAAATGGGATCACTTGTTTTTTTGCTTAGTAATAAGTTTGAGTTCTCTGTGGATTCTGGTTATTAGACCTTTGTTGGTAGTATAACTTGCAAAAATCCTCTCCCATTCTGAGGCTGTCTATTTGCTTTACTTACTGTGTTCTTGGCCGTGCAGAAGCTTTTTACTTTGATCAGATCCAGTAATGTATTTTTGGTGTTGCTTCAATTGCCCAGGGGGTCCTCCTCAAAAAGTATTCTCCCAGGCCAATTTCTTCAAGAGTTTTTCCTGCACGCTCTCCAAGAATCTTTATAGTTTCATGTCTTAAGTTTAAATATTTTATCCAGTGAGAGTCAGTTTTTGTTGGTGGTGAAAGGTGTGGGTCCAGTTTCAGTCTTCTATAAATCGCCAGTCAGTTCTCCCAGCACCATTTGTTAAATGGGAAATCTTTCCCTCAATTTATATTTTTGATGGGCTTATCAAAGATCAAATGACGATAAGTGTCTGGGTTCATCTCTTGGTTCTCAACTCTGTTCCATACATCTACCTCTCTATTTTTGTGCCAGTACCATGCTGTTTTGATTACAATAGATTTATAGTATAGTTTGAAGTCTGGTAGCATGATTCCTCCTGATTTATTTTTTTTTTTCTGAGTAATGTCTTAGCTATTGAGGGTTTTTTTCTGATCCCATATAAAACGAAGTACTATTTTTTCCAGATCTTTAAAGTATGACTGTGGTGCTTTGATAGGGATCGCATTGAATTTGTAAATTTATTTGGGCAATATGGACATTTTAACAATGTTGATTCTTCCCAGCCATGAGCAAATGGTATGATTTTCCATTTGTTAACATCTTTAGCTGTTTTTTTTTTTTTTCTCAGAGTTTCATAATTCTCTTTATGGAGATCTTCCATGTTGTTGTTAGGTAAATTTGCAAATATTTCATCTTCTTTGGCACAACTGTAAGGGGAATAGAATCCTTGACTGTTTTTTCAGCTTGACTGTTCTTTCAGATTGGTATATATAAAAGCTACTGATTTGTGAGTATTGATTTTGTATCCTGAGATGCTACTGTATTCCTTGATTACTTGTAACAATTTTTGTAGTTGAGTCTCTGGGGTATTCCAGGTATAAAATCATATCATCAACGAAGAGTAAAAGTTTGATCTCCTCTGACCCTATTTGTATACCTTGATTGCCTTCTCTTGCCCGATTGCAATGGCTAAGACTTCCATTACAATGTTAAAAAGCAGTGGAGACAGTGTGCAACCTTGCCTGGTTCCTGATCTGAGTGGAAATGTTTTCAATTTTACTCCATTCAATATGATATTGGCTGTGGGTTTGCTGTAGATGGCCTTTATAAGTTTAAAAAAAGTCTCTTCTATACCTATTTTCTTAAGTGTTCTGATTATGAAACGATACTGGATATTGTCAAAAGCTTTTCTTCTAAAATATTTGTTCAACCTTCATGCCAGACAAGAGAATGCCCAGGCTCACAGCAGGTACTCTCTGGAGAAGGAGTCCCAGCTTCCAGCAACTTGCTTCCATGGAGTGAGAGAAGAGGACCTCAGTTAACCACTCACTAGTAGGAATCCCTCAGCAAGCAAACAACTCTCTTGGAGGTGGGGACGGACACATGTCCTCTTTGGAGTGGGTTCTGTACTTGAAATTTGTTTCTTTGGAGTCACAGCTTGCCTCAGCTGAGAAGATGTACAATTATCAATCTCTTTTCTCAGCTCAGCTCCCACCCCTCAGCTTTGTTGGGTTTCTTCTGGTCATTATCTCTCCCTCTTGACAGGAGCTTCTGTTGAAAGCTGACTTCAGTTGACTATCATACCCCACTCCCCTTTGCTCTTGTTGAATATAAAAATTGGAGTTAGGGAAAATAGCCAACCAGAGGATTTAGCAGAACACAAGGCACATTGAAACAAAATGAACAAAAGACAAACAAACAGACACACAAACAATCAAAAACAAAAACAAAGAAAAATAACTCGTATAGACTGATGTAAGCACTCTCAGCAAGCATAAGAGGAAGGGGAGAGCTTGGTGCCTGTAGCCCAGGGGCCAGGGCACCAGTCACACACACCAGAGCTGGGGGGCTCGAACCTGGCCCAGGACCCACCAAACAACAATGACAACCACAAACAAAAAACAGCTGGATACTGTGGCTGATGCCTGCAGCCCCAGCCACCTGGGAGGAGGAGGCAAGAGAACCACTCAGCTCATGCGAGTTAGAGGTTGACACCACAGCACTCCACCAAGGACAATGCCACAGCATTCCACTGAGGGTGACATAGTGAGACTCTGTCTAAAAAAAAAAAAAAGGAAGCAGAGAAAGAAAATAATTTAAAAAAAATTTTAACAATAACTCCTACAAGAAAGAAAAAAGGAAAAATGTAAAAAAAAAAAAAAAGCAAAAAGAACAAGCAGAGAAAGAAAAAAGACAACAACAACAAAATAGTTATATATATATATATATAACTATATGTATGTCATAGGAATTGACTTTAGTAGTAATATATTTGTAATGCAATATACTTTCTGGACACCTGGTGGCGATATGAGTGGTTTCCAGGCTTAGATTGTTCTTGGTGTTTGCCTGATCACCCACTTGGCTCTTAGACCCTGCCAAACTATTGATTCCACCAATCTCAAAAAAATCTTCACAGGCAGGTTTCACAAATTCTACCTCCAACAGTTCCTGTGAAGTGCAGGATATCCTGGGCCAGGTCTGAGTATAGGATTACTGTCTGCAGGTGAGACTCAAATCACTGCTCCTGTCCTGCATGGAAAGGTGCCTGCTGCAACCACCATCTCCCAAATTTTAAAACAATGGCCTTTTCCTATCTGGGTTCTTTCCCATATGAGTGTCTCTCCCGCAGCCTATCCATGGTGTTGCCGCATCAGATGGCACCTCACTCTGGTTGGGCTGGTTGCTGCCACCCAGTGCCGCTGCAGCCACGGGGCAGAACTTTTCCTGGCAGTTTCCACAGATCTGGATTACACTCCAAGTCCAGTAATCCACCACCTTGCTGCACACCCTAAACTGCCACTCCACACAAATATTCCATGCCTGGAATGATCTAGCCCACTGACTTTCACCTGTTGTTCCAGGAGAGCTGAGCTAGATGTCTTTCCCATCTGCCATCATGCTCTGCCTTCTTAACATCTTTTCTTAATACCCATCTCTTTTTGCTAGATTCTAAGTCCCACCAGCTTAACCACTCTGTCCTGGTTATTACCAAATCCTCAGTACCTAAGGTATACCCTGGCTTAGAGAAGATTTTCAATAACACAGCATGAAAGACAGACAGACTGAAATTTGGGCATACCATAGGAAGTTCTGGGATATAAGACTTTAGAGAAAGGCGAAATAAAATTTTGGAGTGTTCTATATATAAATCAATGGAGTTTGGTCTTTTCAATCATGAAGTACCCTTGAAAGTTCTCAGAGCAGTGTTTTCCCACATCCAGACATTGATTGGGAGGTTACTTCTGGACAGTCCCCCAAATGCCCAAAAGGTACTGACAGCCAAATGCTTATAAATCATGAAAGTGGAGTAAAAGGAGGCATTGACTTTCCCAGAGTCACATTCTTTGCCTCCAGCAGCAAATCCACACCACAAGCAAAGAAAAGTAAAAGAAAAAGAGAAAAAACTTACCACAGAAAGTCTTTGTGAAAAAGCTATGTTTTTTTGAAGTTGGCTCAGTCTAAAATTTCAGCACAGTAGAAATGAATTAGCAGATGATTTTATATGGCAGTGGATCAGCTTTCAGTACAGTTGTGTAAGGAAAGGTCACTCTGATTTTTCCAAAAAGGTAGCAATTCTACATCCTCAGTGCTGCATCCTAATCTCTGCTTTTTTGAACTTATCTGCAGGTGACTTTCAGTATGCTAATATCTCTGTTAATGAGATCCAAACAGAACTCACCATGCATGAACAACAACATCTAATTATTGCAAATCCCCATCCAATAACTTTTGTGGCAGTACTTAGGTGGCTCTATAACCCCAGGTTAAGCCAGGGTAAAGGTCTGCTTTTTATACTTCCAACATAAAGTCAATTCTGAGTGTCTTTTTTTTTCTCCCCACTATCATGTTATAAGTGGCCTCACTTCTTAAAGCTCATAGAAATAGATACAAAAGGGTGGCGCCTGTGGCTCAGTTGGTAAGGCGCCGGCCCCATATACCGAGTGTGGCAGGTTCAAACCCGGCCCCGGGCGAACTGCAACAAAAAAATAGCCGGGCGTTGTGGCGGGCGCCTGTAGTCCCAGCTGCTTGGGAGGCTGAGGCAGGAGAATTGCTTAAGCCCAGGAGTTGGAGGTTGCTGTGAGCTGTGTGAGGCCACAGCACTTAACCCAGGGCCATAAAGTGAAACTCTGTCTCTACAAAAAAAAAAAAAAAAAAAAGAAATAGATACAAAAACATGGAGAGCAAGAGAAAGTGAGTTAGAGCCAAACTTCAGCTACCTATACATCTTCTTGGAAAATGTCTTCAATGTCTTAAAACATTGCATAGAATAAAAGAAGAAGAGGAAAGAGTAGTTATAATATAACAAAAATAATTTGAGTTATTATTGAGGATAGCAAAATTTCTATAGATTTCTCAATCTTCATAATTACATGAAGTAGGCACTACTTATTTGCATTTCACATATGTAGAAACTATAGCTTGGAGAAGTGATCAGACTCAGTTTGGAGACAAGTACAGGTCTCAGTAGCTCATAATTTCATAGAAGGAAGAGGAAGATGAAAGGGTAATTTATGTGGCCTTTGATCCTCAATCATCTTTAAGGAAAGTTAGAAATATGGACAATTAAGAGAGTAATTTTTTTTAATAATGGAATATGATGAGTTAAAAATGAAAAAGGAAAACCCAGCAGAAGTTACTGGGTTTCAAATGCGAAATAACTCTAAACCTCAGACAAGATTTGGGGCATGGAGGACAGTGGTGTTTGGACGAGTAAGGAGGTGAACAAACACATGGTGCTCTGCTTCTTGAAGAAGAAAACCAGTATTATAGCTAAGAAGCAGGATTATATGATAAAATAAGTTCGTGATGGCAGAGACATGTATAAAAATAGGGGTTGGATAGATCAATTGAGGGAGGGAGGTCATGACACTCTTGAATGTGAGGCTAAGACATTTATTTATTATTTATTTATTTATTTTTTGCTGAATCCATTTTTTTATTGTCTTTTGTACATAGATCATAAATACATTTGTGCCCATTTCAGTGTGTTGATTATTTGTACAAATTGGAGTGCTTACATCATACTAATCAGCATAGCTTTCATCTCATTTACCTAATTATGGCATTGGGACATTTGTATTCTACACATGATAGAACCAACTTGTAATTTCAATGTGCTCCATAGTTGTGGTCCCCATACTATCCCTTACCACCCCTCCCACCCCCTCCGCATCCCTCACCCTCCCCTTTCCTCCTTCATCATAGCCTAAAGTTGTTTCATTTTTCATATGCAAGTGTGATTTATTCTAAACTGGTTTCACAGTAGTACTGAAAACATTGGATACTTTTTTTGCATTCCTGAGATACTTTGCTAAGAAGAATATTTTCCAGCTCCATCCATGTAAACATAAAGGAGGTAAAGTCTCCCTTTTTTTTCTGCTGCATAATATTCCATGGTATACATACACCACAATTTATTTATACAGTCATGGGTCAATGGGCACTTGGGCTTCTTCCATGACTTGGAAATTATGAATTGAGCTGCAATAAACAATGTGGTGCAGGGCGGCGCCTGTGGCTCAAGGAGTAGGGCACCGGTCCCATATGCCGGAGGTGGCGGGTTCAAACCTAGCCCCGGCCAAAATAAAAAAAAAAAAAAACAATGTGGTGCAAATATCTTTATTGCCAAATGATTTTTGGTCCTTTGGGTATACACCTAGAAGACGAATTACAGGATCAAACGGCAGGTCTACATTTAGATCCCTGAGTGGGAAAGGATTTTTGCAGGTTAAGCTTCTGACAAAGGTTTGATAACCAGAATCCAGAGATTAGCAAGAAAAGAACAAGTAATTCCATTTCATTGTGGGCAAGGGACTTCAACAGAAGCTTCTCTGAAGAAGACAGGTGCATAGCCTACAGACACATGAAAAAATGCTCATCATCTTTAATCATCAGAGAAATGCAAATCAAAACCACTTTGAGATATCATCTAACTCTAGTAAGAGTAGCCCACATAACAAACAAAATCCCAAAATTACAGATGTTGGCATGGATGTGGAGAAAAGGGAACACTTCTGCACTGCTGGTGGGAATGCAAACTAATATGTCCCTTTTGGAAAGAAGTATGGAAAATACTCAGGGATCTAAAAGTAGACCTGCCATTTGATCCTGCAATTCCTCTAGTAGATATATATCCAAAAGACCAAAAATCACTTTATAACAAAGATATTTGCACCAGATTGTTCATTGCAGCTCAATTCATAATAGCCAAATTATGGAAGAAGCCCAAATGCCCATCAACCCATGAATGGATTAATAAATTGTGGTATGTATGTGTGTGTATGTGTATATATATATATATAATGGAATATTATGCAGCCTTAAAAAAGATGGAGACTTTACCTCTTTTACGTTTATATGGATGGAGCTGGAACATATCCTACTGAGTAAAGTATCTCAAGATTGAAAGAAAAAAATATCCAGTGTACTCAGTACTATTATGAAACCAATTTACAATCACTCACACTTTCATATGAAGAATAAATCACAATGGTGGCCCAGGATGAAGGAGGGAGGAGTAAGGGGATGGGAGGGAAGAGGGGAGTTCAGATCAAGGGAGGGTGAATGGTGGGATCACACCTATGGTGCATTATTGCAAGGGTATATGTTGGATCTATTAAGTATAGAGTATAAATGTCTTAACACAATAATTAAGTAAATGAGATAAGGTACATATTAATCAGTGTGATGTAAGCGTTCCCAATTCTATATGACATCAGCACATTGTACCCCATAAATGCATTAATGCATACATGATCTATGTATTTACAATTTAATAAAAAAAGAAAAAAGATATTAAGGAAATTACTCAAAATTTTAATTATTGTTATGGTAAGTCCAACACAAATATACAATGTGCAATGACTATGTGTAACAGAGCACCTCACTAAATTTCTAGAGATTAACCTCAGTGAAAATGATATATAAAGTAGACAGCAAGATTTAATAGGTGTTAAGTAAAAGTAGAATTGGCAAAAGGAATGTTCCAAGTTGAGGCAATGTCATGTTTAAAGGCTGTGAGGTAGAAGTAAGAAGGTTCTTAGCATGGACTGTCACCTAATGGGCACGATGTAAGGGTATATGGGACACCTACTGGGTGAAAGGCTCAAATACAACTTGCACTTTACCAAACAATGTAACCTAATCATTTGTACCCTCATCTTGATCTGAAATAAGAATAAATAAATAAATAGAATAATGATGATGCTATTTTAAATGTAGATGCTGTTTTCCAAGTAGGAAAAAAATGCTAGAAAAACTAATATAAGTGATTTATTTTACTCTCAAAGTTATTCTCCCCTACTATCAGACATCATTCTACCTGTAAATGCTTACAAGGTTAAATGTGGTGTTGATCATTAGTCATCTGACTAAAGTTAAGAGTAGGCCAAGGATCATCATTATTTAGAATTATTAGCTCACCCACTGGGAAGATGTCCTGTCTCAAGGCTACTAAAGAAAGCAATTTATATTTTTATCTCCCAAAACAAAACATCTTGAATTGTTGTCTCAGCCAAGTATGAACCAAGTATGAAAATCTAGACTGAAGTTATAGTACAAGTTTCTTGTATTATAGGACAAACACCAGATCCTGGTCACCAAAGGATAATTAGATAATAGCAATGTGTAGGTATATCATAGATGTTTTCCACTGATTTGCACAAAATTGCACATTGCTTTGATTGTGGTTTATGTGCTCTATCTATCCCAGTAAAGCTAGCAAATACCACATTGTAGAGAATTAAAACTGGTTTCACATTCAAATCAAGAGACAAGTAACACAGGGAAATATTTCACAGAAACATAAAATTTCTTTAAGGGTTTGGAGCTCAATTTGTCTTCCTTATTTTATGCTTCTGAACATTAATTATTACAGGGCACTCACCCAGAAATACACAGGGGGACAAGGTGAACTGTGTTTAGGCTTCTTAGAAATACATTTGCTTTCATTAAAGAACCACATTCTTTTTCCATCTTAACCCAATTCATCTTGTCACTTTGTTATATTAAGGCATTTTCTAAATATTTTAGTGTCAAATAAAACCATCACCCTCATTAGCTTGAGGAAATGGGAGAAATCAAATTGATGAGAGATGTCAAGAGTTCTAAGTTTTCGATTTTGATTGTGGCAAATAGCCCAACCCCATGCTACTCATTAATAGCAAAAGCTAACCGGTAATGCACATGTCCATACACATTGTGTGTGCGTGCGTGTGTGTATTTGCGTGTGTGTAATGATGGTGCTTTTTTCAACTCTCCCTTAGGCATTTCATATTCAAGCTTTCTCAGCATTTTTCATTTGAGAAGAAATCACTTGGGGAGCATTAAAAACACAGCAAATGTCAGTATAACATAAACAACATTCTTAATTGTCTAGCAATGTGCTTTGGCCTCGGACACCTGCACTCTAAAAAATAAACTGAGATTACATTCTCTTTTGAATCAACTATAACACATTTTTATGTCATTTACTTGGTAATGGACTAAATATGCAAATCTTTGAGATAATCCCTACTCTAATACCGACAATAAAAAAAAAATCCCTTGACTCAGGCAGAACCTGTTAATAAACTTCTCATAGAAGGTAATTATTGCTGGCCACAAATATCAGCCTTAATAGCATCCTAGTAATAAGAAAATGTTACCAGGCCTCTGGAAGAGGCTAAATTCTAGTGAGTAAGCATGGAAAAAGAAGATAAGATTGTGGCCGAAACAAAAGTTCTAAGAAGACTATAGGGGGCTTATATTTTGAGGAAAGAGCAGGACAAAAGCATGAGGGCATTGATAACGAATCATTTTGAATTTTAAGACATAAAATTTGGCTTGCAAACTGTACGCTGGAATTGCATTTCCTCACTTCTTAGATGAGGACAAATCTCTTTTTAACTGCAGTGAACATTCAGCAGCTCAGGGTACAGCAAGATCATTAAATCAATGAGCCAGCTTATAGAAGGAGCCTTATGATAATGAGCCACTTACAGCTCTCTCCCTTTGTAGTACTCAGCCATCATTTTATTTTACTTTGCTCTTCTGACCTCAGCATCAATGCTTTCTTTTATTCCTACAAGGGTGATATTTTGAGAGTCGATTCAACCTTTAGCTGCACATTCTCCAACTCTGATTTTGGCCTGTAATGTCAAAGAATGTTCTCAAAGAAGAAAGCCAAAGGAATAAAAATTCTTGTTCAGTGCTCGACATTTTTTTTTTTTTTTACTGACACTAGCACTTTCATTTGTGTAAGTTGTTAGACAACTGAAACAATCAATCAACAATTATTTATTATACATCAGCCTTATTCAAGTCACCATGCAAGCTGCGGCAGGTACAAAGATGAATAAATCATATTCCCACCCTTGAAAGTGTATAAAGTTGTCTCTCGGTATCTGAGAGGGATTGATTTCAAGACCCCAACCGATACCAAAATCTGGGGATGCTCAAGTCCTTGATATAAAATGTCATAGTATTTGCATAAAACCTACCACACATTCTCCCCATATACTTTAGATTATTTATAATATTAACGAAATGTAAATGTTTTGTAAATAGTTATCACACTATATTTTTATTTGAATATTTTTATTATTGTATTGTTATTTTTTATTGTTTTTTTCTCCCCGAAATATTTTTTGATCCTTCGTTGGTTGGATCTGCAAATATAGAATCCACTGATGAGGGCCAGCTGCATAAAGAATGGCAAACTTGTGCACATGTGCCATAGTCATTTCTCATGGAATACTGCAGATATCTCTAATACTTTGAATAAGAGATCCTTCTGGCCTCTAGGATTACCTCAGAGTACTTCTTAATGATTGAAATTAACACATAAGATGAAACTGATTTACCACTAATGATCCAGATGGAGAAATAGGATCATTATTAAAGAAAACAACCAAGACAGTATAAAGTGTACCGTAAATGGATGACTCAGACGTGAAGCACCACAGGATTTCAAAGGAAGAATCACCCTCTGTGGATGAAAAAGGGAAGTTTTTCTGAAAGATTTAGAGCCTGTACCAGTTTGCTTCAAAAGATAAATTGAATTCAGTTGGAGAGAATGAAGGAGAATATTTCAGGTAGGAAGACTGGTAACAAAGATGCAGAGATGAGAATGAACAGAACAAGTTTGGAGGGTAGCTGGGAGTGAACCAGCTTGATGAGAGCAAAGATTCCTGTGGAGAACAGCAGAAAAGAGGATTACAAAGGAAGGTTGGGAGTCAAGTGCAAAGGAGCCCACACGGCAGACCTGGAGGCTTGAGCTTTTGTCTACTTACTCAACTCTCATGTGAACTGGCTAGAATCCAAAGGTGGCTACAATTGGGTTCATCGCCCAAGACACCTGAAATAGAGTTTGTGTTACTTACTCCCCATTTATCCCCTCCAGCTCCAATTTCTGCCCTTCTCCATCTTGCTTTGTGGCCCAGAAAGCTAAACTCTTTGGAATACATCTCTAGGTTCTCTCTTGCCCTCTGACTACTGGATAGTTTCATTAAGGCACCAGGAAACCATAGGTAGGATGAGAATGAAGTTGTTTATAAACCCTGTACCCTCTTTGCTAGGTTATCATTTGGGCAATGGCTTGGCTCCTCTGCCTACAGTGCTGCTGTAGTGCTCATCAAGCTCCAGTAACACTTCTGCTCCTAGACTCTCTGGGCATAGAGATGGTCGCAGCACCCTGCTGTTAGTTGCTTAGGACCTTACCAGCCTTGTTAGTTAGCACCCTTAACCTGGTCACATCTCCACATTTAGCCCCACATTTATTCTCCACTCAGTCAACATTTTGAGTGCATCGTCTCTGTCCTGACAGGAGTCTAACTGATCCAAAGGTGAACTTTTTGTTAAAGCATCATCAGCCATTTATAATATCAGTTTTGCTCCATTTTTGAAGCATTAAGAATTAAATGTCTCTGCACTAAAGAATTAGTGCCTTTTTGAAATTCTCCACCACTTCCCCCATACACATGTAGCTGGTAAACATCTTAAGATAGGATGAAAAATAGGTTTATTCCAATCAGGAAAACTTTGCATTATTGCTGAATAATGTCTGCCCTGGGTACAGTACCTCTGTTTAAATTTTTTTATTCTTTGCCTATCTCTACTGCCTATCTATATTGCCTCATACTGCCAAATGTCTTTTATGTGTGTGTTCTCTTTAGTCAAAGTTCTAGGAAAAATATTAGAAATGCTAGATTTAAGATCCACTATATTAACGACTTCTGCGTGATTCTTAGCTCCTGAAGATCAGCGAATTAGCCAGCACTTTAGGATCACCTGGAAGATCCTAGCGACATATCTGAGGAGTATTTGCTGGCCCCTGGCCTTGACTGACACCTGCTCCCTAAGCCCAATATTTTCCCCAGCCTCCTTCCTCATTAGGGTTGCCTTTATCACTTAGAGCAAAAGCTCCCATCTTGGGCCATGCTAAATAATGAAGTCTGAATATACCAGAGGGAAAATTGCCTGAGTAGCCAATCTGGGTTTAACCAATCCTGAAGTTTCCTGCATGTGTCTATTTAATTATTTAACATTGTTCCATCTATATGGGGGGGAAAACTGATTTCACTATTTCACTTTGCTATACATTTTATGTAACTTGCCCCATCACCGTGTCACTGTTCAATGCCCATATGTCCATGCCTCTTGTGTTGCATCATGTGGACCAATTTAGGGTCCCCACTTGGAATGTAGTCCAGCCAAATCTTTCAAAGGTATTTATCTACAAGAATCTGATGCAGGATAGCCCCGACTTGTTTCTTGTGATTCCTAATGCATCATTTCTAGACTTTAACTTTTTCTAGGTCCTAACTAGAACTATTTTGAAAGGTTTCTGTCTTCAGAAGTAAAATTACTTTGTTTGTGATTTGAGTAGACTAAATTGACCACTGCTTGATATTTTTTGGAAAAGAACTCAGAACTTTTTTCATTCACATTCAAGAATGACATCTTCTACCTTCTCTTAAAAAAAAAAAATTTAATACCATCTGGTTTGTTATATTGAAATGTTGTAGCAGTGTTCAACTCCAAAGAAATATAATACACTCATGAAAAAATGCTTTCATATGTATAGTCTCTGCTTCTGTCACCATAATGAAATTATGGTGCATATCTTTTTAATTTTAAGTCTAAGAATTCATGTATGTCTAATTAATTGTGCAAGGTAGATTTGACTCATCAAAATGCTATTAGGAAGGAATAGGTTTAGTATATCATTGAATTGTCCAACTACATAGAGTTCAGTAGATATCAAAGAGGCTTTCAGCAAAACGATTTGCAAAGACAAGTCTTACATCATTTGAATTGCTAATGCCTAGGGAATATTATTTATATACCCTTGATTCTCAATCCTTCTAATAAGCCGTAATAATCGACCTTTCTGTCAAATAAAAATGTAAGAGGCATTCACAGAAAGGCCTAACCAAAAAAAGCATGAGACTCCATTTCAAAATTTTCTGATTGATTCCTTATAAAGTTACTTATAGAGACAGATTCCTGTTACTTTAGGAGTTTATGGGAAATGTTTCAACATTCGCATTTTCCATGTTTTAATCATTTTGTCAGCCCTATCACAAGGCACATCCCACATCCAACAAATTGAGTTACTGGAGGAGATTGTGGCTAGCACTTTTGATAAAACTAATGCTATAAGTTAGCAAACCATACATGATGCATATTTTTGCTGCCTGACCACCAGCTGCAACAGCTTTTTGAATAGTCATCGTTATTCAACCAGCCAGCATACTCATCTTCCTGTCATTACACATTACTATTTCTGGTACAGGTACAATTCACCTATAAGAATTTTTTTTTTTTTTTTAAAGAATTTGAGGTCTTCTCCGATTGCATCATTCCCCTGAGAACCTTTTATACCTTCTGACTCTGGTCTCCAGTTAGTGATAACCTGCAGTGTTAGGCTTATCACTTTGAGCATGAACAAGCCTTCCAAGCCTAGCATCGTGCTTGCCATTTATCTCAAGATTCTGTAGCAACTTGACACTTTCAGCACGCCTTTGAGCCAAGAACTCATAAATGCTGGAAAATAGTCATCTATATGTATTATTCTTTCTCAGAGATGACACTACTGGGAACAACTTCAATATAACGGAGGGAAAAAAGAATCAAGCAAACGAAGGGAAAAAAGAATCAAGCAAAGTAGCCAGTGCTGTCTCTTCTTCCTTATTAATCTTCTAAATGCCAAATGTTGCCTTAAGAGGGCAATTCTGAAAGCTAGGATATGAAGGAGCAGAGTGACCCATGTAGAGTGGACATTTAATAAATATTACCTGATTAAGAGAAGAGATGATAATAAGTCAGAGAGAAGTAAGGTGCATTAGTTTCCTAGGTTACTATAACTAAGTACCACAATTAGATCACTTATGACGTCAGAAATTTATTCTCTCAGCGTTCCAGAGGCCAGAAATCCAAAATCAAGATGTCAGTAGGGCCTTGGCTTGCTGCTCCCTAACTTCCACTGGTAACCACTGCATCTTTCTACCCTGACGTGCTGCTGTCTCTCTCCAGTCCTTTCCTCTGCCCTTCTGGGGTGCTGTCCCTGTGTCACTGGGTCTTCATGGCACTTTCCTCTGCTTATAGAGACACCCATCATATTGGGTTTAACTTGCTTACATCTGTGAAGACTCACTTCTAAATAAGGTCACATTCACAGGTGCTTAGGGCTTCAATTTATCCTCTGGGTGAAGACAATTCAACCCATAACACAGGGGTGCAGAAATGTGCACAGAATGGAAACTTGACTTAGAGCACTTCTGAAAATAATTCTTAATACTGATATGCTAACTGCAGTGATGCTTTCTAAGCCCACACATTTGGGTTGGGTCTCTGAAGTGCTTCTTTTGTCATCCTTATTTCATTACTTCATACTTTTTATTTAATTTTCCCACTTTATATTGGCAATGTTTTCTAATCATCAAAATCAATGGTCATTAGTTGCCAACTCCTTAAATTTTCTTCAGTTTATGAATCTTCTGACCACCCATAAGAATGCACTCATTTTTGGTTCTCCAAAGCAAAGGGGTATCAAATTATTAAAGTACAAGATTAAAAAAGCATACCCATGTATTTACTTTCATTAAAAATTATCTGACCCATTCTAAGATATTTTCTACTAATCCCAAACCTGGTGCTAATGACAAATACATAATCTATACAAAATCTATCATCTAAGTCACTACCAAATCTATACACTTTACTTTGGCCTTTCTCCTAAATTTTGGCACATACATTTATGACCAACTGGATGTTCCAAAACTGTTCCTTGAATAAATTAGTTGATATCGTAGCATGCCCCAAATCAGACTTGCTATCTGTACTTTAATCTCATTTCTCATTTCCCAGGTGATAGAATTCCACTGGTGACAATGATTTTCTTCTAAACAAATCAAACCAGAAAGTACAAAGTCATTTTGGACTCCTTTGTCCTCAATATTCCATTAACCTCAAGTATAGTACCCCATCCCTTCACACAACACACAAATTACTAACTATGGATGGTGGTAGATGTTAATTTGATAGAAGTAATCATTACACATGTATACATATATAAAGCCATGTTGTATATCTTGAATATACAGAGGGTGCTAAAAAAAGTATGCATATCTTAAGAAAGAAAAAAAATCTGTATTAAAATTTTAATACTTGGGCAGTGCCTATGACTCAGTGAATAGGGCACCGGCCCCACATACTGAGCGTGGTGGATTCAAACCCGGCCCCTGCCAAACTGCAACAAAAAATAGCAGGCATTGTGGTAGGTGCCTATAGTCCCAGTTACTGGGAGTCTGAGGCAAGAGAATTGCCTAAGCCCAAGATCTGGAGGTTGCTGTGAGCTGTGATGCCACAGCACTCTACAGAGGGCAATGGAGTGAAATTCTGTCTCTAAAAAAAAAAAATTTTAATACTCAATATATACTGATAACAAAAGATAGATACAAATCACATTCAGCACCTCTTGTAATTGCAGAAGTCAAATGTGACTTGAGTATTACAAATTTATGGATTTTTTTTTTCCTTTCTTAAAATGTGTATACATTTTCTGGCTCCTCTATATATAATTTTTCTTTTTCTTTTTTTTTTTTTTTTTGTAGAGACAGAGTCTCATTTTATGGCCCTCGGTGAGTGCCGTGGCCTCACACAGCTCACAGCAACCTCCAACTCCTGGGCTTAAGCGATTCTCTTGCCTCAGCCTCCCTAGTAGCCGGGACTCCAGGCGCCTGCCACAACGCCCGGCTATTTTTTTTTTAATTTTTATTTTTCAATTATACCTCAGTAAATTTGGAAGAAAAGAACACATTACATTAATCTCTAAAACATGTCAGTCTATCACTAAATATTTTTTTCCTCTTTGTTCATCTGCTTTATAATGGCCTGTGCCTCCTTTAATAAGTTATTGTGATTTTATAGATATTTATCCTCCTCCACTACCATAAGCTTTTTGGTAATGGAAATTATCACTAGAATCATCTATGAGACATAGATCAGATTCCTGCACATAGATTATTAACTGAGAAGCACATCATGAGGAAAATAAAACAGCTTAAGATACTATGTTATAATTTTAATACCAAAGTCCAGTTTATAAGAGTGATATTGTGCTCCTTAGCACTCTCCCCTCACTATTACCACACCAACCATCCTTTGAATATAATAATTCTGCTCACAAAGTCTTTCCTATGCTTCCCCAATGGTCACTGAAGAAGTGTCCATTGAGAGATCTTGAACAGTTGAACAGTCCTGTCACTGCTCTTCTGACCATTCAGTAATGAAAGCAGCTGCTGAAATCCACTATTTGGCTGACCAATTATTGTTCTATTTTTTTTTTAATCCCACCAATCCCTTTCCCTCTACCCACCTCAATTATTGTTTTATTAACCAGAACAATATTATATTTATAAAGTTATAAGTTAGTTCAATGGCCTTGAGGAAACTGTCACACATTATATCAGCAATATCTGAGTTTTTGACAGACTTTGAAAAGGATCCATTACCAGGCTCAACCTTAAAGTAGCACAGAGGCAGCCAGAAATAACCATTTGGGTAGAGGATTGTCCCATATCTTTACCTTGTACCTGTATCTTTTCAGTTGTTTTTGATGTTTCTCTGGATATCTGAGTATATTCTATACTATAAATATTAATTGAGGATTTCTGACAAGTGTTTCCGAGAGTCGATGTCTCTTTGGTCTATTCTCTAACCTCTTTCTTACCAAGCAATCCAGTTGAAAAAGAGGGCTAGATGGAGTATTCAGGCATCTATTTGATAAAAAAACAAGTATGCTAGTCAGACAAATAAAGAATAAAATATTTTCACGAAACATGCTGCCAATAACAGCCTGTGCTTGCTTGCTTTCCTTACCATTTTAAAGGTCACCTAATCTGTTTCTCTATGTAAGAGGCAAAGCAATATATTACTTAGCTCAGACCAATAATTACATTTCAATAAAAATTTTGAGCTTTTAAAGGATCTTTGCATGTTTATTTCGCTGTCAAAACTATTGTATCAGTCAGTTAAATCAGGACTTCAGATCTACTACAAATATTACAGAAATAGGTATAAATTAAAGTTTATTCAAACATGGTAGGAGCTGGGCAAATTCAAGTCTAGGAAGGGAAAATAAGAGGATCAAAACAAATCATCAACCATGAGGTGCTAGCTCAAATGGACAGGAGAAATGTGAGGGAAATACACAACCTGCAGATTCTATGGCGTCCCCATCTTCTAGGAAATTTCTACTCTGGCTTCCTCTGGAAAATATCATCTCTGGGGTCCTGGAACCAAGTGTGGATTTAGAGGCTTAGGACCACCATTGATCAGCAGCGTCAGCACCAGGAAAAGGAGCTGGACACAAAGCAGGGAAGGAGTGATGACACCCTGAGGCCCACCAGACACCTCCGTGTTGGCCCATTGCTATGTTGGCCCATCTCTGTGTTTGCCTCCCTGACCCTTCTCAGGCAGCTCTGCTTCACTCCCACCTGCTTGTTGTCACATGAGTTCCTCTTTGGACTCACAGTATCTTGGAACCACACAGGAAAGGTGATTCAGGTAAAGGTAGCTCCCAGTCATGGCCAGAACCAGCAATGCCAAGTTGATGCCACACTGCTAAGATGTCATACATGAGATTTCATTAAGCCCATTCTAAAGATAAGGAAATTAAGATACGGCTTATGGTGGTTTGGCTAATAAATGGTAGATTCGGGCAAATGATCTAAGAAATTTCTTCATGAAAACAAGAAATCTAAATGGCTAATAACTATATTTTATATCAATAAACTATAGGAATTAGATCTCATTTGGCACCCAAAGTAGAAAAAATTAAAAATTCTGACAGTACTGACATCATCCTTATAAATTTAATTAAAACCAAGTTGCTGGAATTTTAATAAGGGCATAAGTCATGAAAAGGCAGAATTAGGTATTAATCGGCTCTTTCGTCATAGCCCATGCACTTAAAACTGTTTCCTGCTTAAGAGTCAGGCAGCCTTTTGTCACAAGGTCCTACAACTTTCCTTAGTCAGTCCTATTGATAAAATCTTCAGTGTTGGGCGGTGCCTGTGGCTCAAAGGACTAGGGTGCCATCGCCATATGCCGGAGGTGGTGGGTTCAAACCCAGCCCTGGCCAAAAACTGCAAAAAAAAAAAAAAAAAAAAAAAAATTTTTTCAGTGTTAAACTTGAGAGGGTTTTCTGAGATATTTTCCATGCTCTGAATTCTAATGGGTGTGCAGACACCAGTTGGCCCTGTGACCCTGCCAAGGAACTGACTCAAAAGAAGAATGCAATTTCTACATCCCTAATAATTTCTTCCCCTCAACTTAACTAATCAGTTACTCCCTAGCTTCCTGCCCACCAAAATTCTGTTAAAACCTCCAGTCATGAACTCTTCGGGGAAGCAGATTCTAGAGCAGTGGTTCTCAAGCTTCCTGATGCCACGGACCTTTAATACTGTTCCTGGGGGTCACAACCCACAGGTTGAGAATGGCTGTTCTGTGCTTCTTCCCATCTCCTGGTTTGACTACCCAATGATGTGAAACTTTGTCTACAGCAAGTCCTGCTATTTCAGAGCATGGTCTGTTCCTGCACAGCAAAGAAGAGAACCAGTGGTGTTATAGCAGCGCCAAGTGTTGGGGAGGGTATGGAAAAAAGAAACTGTCAAGGACTAATGTCAGGAATATAAATAGGAACAACTGCTTTGAAAAACAGTTTGGCATAATCTAGAAAAAAAACAGACACCCTAACCTATGACCCAGAAATCTCTCTCACACCTATGTCCCAGAAAATACTCTCATAAGTATAAGGTACCCTAGAGAAACGTGTGCACACCAAATATACATATATTAAACAATGTTCAAAAATTTAACTTAAAATTGGAATCTAGCCACATGTAAAAAAGATATATACAGAAGACTAGGTAAATAAATTTTGACATATTCATACAATGGAATACTGCACAGCAAGGAAAAGCTAGCTTTACACACACAAGAAATGAATTAATCTTATAAATTTAATAAAATAGTAATTATACGTGTAATGGGTTAATTTTTCCAATCAAGATACAGAAATTCTCCTCACATTGATCCTTAAAAAGAATTTGGAACAGAATATTTATAAAATACATACAGAAAAGAAAGTATACAATGATATGCCAGGCAAAGATAAAATTTTAAAAAGTAGTAAATACAATATATGGCAAAATGAAATTCAAGGCCAAAAGCCTTCTAAGAGAGCCAAAATAAATATTCATAAAAGGAAAAATAGATTAAGAAAATATAGCTATATATGTAATTAAAAACAAAAGCCTCTTCTGCTTTTGGTCTCAATGTTCTCTTCTTTTTTTTTTCTTCTTTTTTTTTATTGTTAAATCATAGCTGTGTACATTAGTGCAATCGCCTGTACCCATTCTAAGATGCACCATAGATGCGGCCCCACCCATTACCCTCCCTCCACCAAAACCTCCCTCCTCCCTTCCCCTTCCTTGGCCCTTTCCCCATAGTCTTGTGCTATAATTGGGTTATAGCCTTCATGTGAAAGCTATAATTTAGCTTCATAGTAGGGCTGAGTACATTGGATATTTTTTCTTCCATTCCTGAGATACTTTGCTAAGAAGAATATGTTCCAGCTCCATCCATGTAAACATGAAAGAGGTAAAGTCTCCATCTTTCTTTAAGGCTGCATAGTATTCCATGGTATACATGTACCACAATTTGCTAGTCTATTCGTGGGTCGATGGGCACTTGGGCTTCTGCCATGACTTAGCAATTATGAATTGGGCTGCAATAAACATTCTTGTACAGATGTCTTTGTTATAGTGTGACTTTTGGTCTTCTGGGTATAAACCTAGTAAAGGAATTATAGGATCAAATGTTCTCTTCTTTATCATGAGTAAGTGTGGACTACCGAGCAAAGAAACTAAGGCTGCCTCATCTTTCTCTTTTCATCTATGACATTATTTTTAGCATAAATGGTTGACTAATACAAGAAAGTAACATGAATAACAAAGGATATGATAGTGTTCCTGGGTCATTTATATTTCTTATAAAACTGTTGCCTTCTTTCTGCATTTAGAGAATCTTAGATGCAAACAGACAGCGTTGACGCTATGGCTGCCAGCACCCCTTACTCAGCTAGGAAGGTATCATGCTTACCCTGCATTTGCTTTAGTCTCACTGAACTCCCAACATCGTGGGCCTACCAGCACTCTGCCCACAAGGAACACTAAAATACTATATGCAAACGAAATGGCAAAGAACGATAGATGTGCATATTCCGTGGTTCTTCTCGGGTCGCACACTCATCCATTGCACCACAAACTTCACTTGCAAAACTGAAGTTCAATGGCAAAATTTTTAAGAATTCCCAGACAACAGCAGAGCATTAAACTAAGCACAAGTCTCTTCTGAGTGTGAAGCCTCAGTCAACTGCACAAGTCACACCTCCATGAAGCTAGCACTACCAAGATGATATCCCATGGCATATTTTCATGAAGGAATGCATGATAGAGTCTCATAGAAAGGAAAAGAAAAGAAAAGTCAAATTAATATAGTAATTAGATACTTGAATCTAGCAAGTAACAAACTCACTTTTTCAATGAGTGGTAACAGATTACACTAGTGGATTGTTTCTACATTTCTGATATGAAGATTCTTAGCAGGATTCATATTCTTTAACATAGCAATTCTACTTATGCTTATCTAAGGAAATATTTAAAAATTGCAAGCACAGTTTTGTGACTGAACAAGTTCATCACAGCATTATTTCTTCAGAAGGAAGAATTGAAAACAAATTTAATGCCCGAGAGTGGTCACCTAATTAGAAAATGTTTAATATTTCTAGGCTGTCATACAAAAGCATGTGTATGAAATATATTTGGCGTCATGGAAAATGACTCATACTATTTGATGGAAGGGTAGAAAATTATATTCACATGATGCCATATCTGTATGAGTATATACACACTCACATTTTAAAAGATTGGAAGGAATTCATCAAAACATTAATAGTACTGATGCTGGTAGTGGGATCACAGGTGATTTAACTTCTTTATATGTTTCCTAGTATTCTTTTCTTTTACCATCCTTAATTTCTTTTGAAAATTAAAAATGTGTATGAAACATCAATCACATGAAAGGGTTCAAATTAATTCTAAGCATTTTAGGACTTTATTGATATTGTAGAATGCATTCATCTGTCTCTGGTATACATTTTTCATAATTTCTTTTTCTCTTCATCCCTTCAATTGCTTTGTGAAATCAATTGCTTTTAGCTCATGCTATTGAGACTGAAAGACAGAGTAGAAATAGTGTGAAGGTAATTATGATTATATTGATGAACAAAAAAAAAGAGAGAGAGTCAGACATTCCAATAGATTCTATCATTGCTATTTTTACTTACATATAAAACTGAAGCTTCGATTGATGCTTGAGGCCCAACACTTCTTACCTTACCTCTCAGCGAGATAAATTCTGGGACAAATGATACAATTAGGTACTTGAAATGCTGTAGAAATGGCCTCAGGGATGCTAATGTTGCTGTTGTATAAAATTTTTTTCCTAGTTGTAATCATTATATTTTCAGAGAATTTTAAACAGTATTTATTCTTGTACATTTCCTAGTTTTGCTTAAATTGTAACTTAAGGAAGACAAATACAAGACCCACAAATTGATCAATACTTGAATATTCATGACAAAGACACACACACTCCTGTTAATAAAAATCCAGAGTGGTCATTTCTAACTCCATACTTAATAGAAAAAGCAACTAATTTCTCAATTTATTCAAACCCACATGAGCAATTGCCCACAGAAAAATAGTTTATAAATTATTTTGTAAAGAGCGTTAAGCTATATTTGAACCTCCAAATAAATAGAGAATGCATTATCTCCTATTTCCTAAATAGGTAAATATTTTAAGGGAAAAGATTCACACTGAAAATATTTAGGTCAAGATGACCTGTCCTTTCTGTGATGATTCAAACAGGAGGGAGTCTAAATTCCTGCACCACAGAATCTGCCTGCATTGCCTCCCCTCTAGCTGCGCAGGGAGCCAGCATTAACCTGAGATGCTCAAGGTTAGAAGCAGCCTTGAAAATCATTGATTCCTTTGGCTCCCAAATGGGTCCATTTATGCTGTGGTTTTAGTGGTTCTCTGTGAAATAAGTAAAATAGGGAAATATAATTTGAGTGTTTCACGTTTATTTATTTTGAAGTCCTATCCTTTAATCTAACAAAATATCCTTTTAACTTTTTTGGCATTAAAATATCTTCTTTCATTAAAAGATAATTTAAAAATAGATGGCTTTATTCTTTTCTTTTTGAAGTTCTTACTGAGAAAATTGATGACTTGACATTGTTTTTCTTTGAAAATTGGCTGCCCCTGAAGATCTAAAGTCTGAAAGCAGGTAAACATCGAAAGCTTATAAACTTTGAAAGCTTCTTTTCTGCCTAAGCTTGAAGCAGCTGGTGAGCCACGAGGGCCTGTAAGATACAATGGGCAGTGAGCAGCTCTGGAGGAAACTGGGACAGGATTGAAAATTCAATTCTTCTCTTAGAGAAGCTGCTTGACCTAGTTGAGCAATCTGTGTCTTTGCTTGTACCTGCTGAACTAATGTTACCATTGTCTCAGGTTTCCGTGAAAATTACAAAGTGAGTGAGTGGTTGGTTATCTTTCAAATTTCTCAATGGAAATATCACCTTCTCAAAAAGGGCTTGCTGATTCCACCCAATCTAATGTGCACTCTCCTCTCACCTTACCCACTGGCCATTCTCCATCTCACATCAGGGCACTTATCACTCTGGATTCGTTTCGTTGCTTGGCCTATTTTTTGTTATTGTCCACTGCCAATTTCCCAAGATTCACAAGAGCAGGCACTTTATCTACCCTCTTCCTACTGATTCCCCTACAACTAAAATACTGGCCAAAACAAGTCAACACTCGATACATATTCATTGAATATAAATAAATACACAGTGATTGACACACAAAAAAGACTCAGTGATTATTAGTTCCCTTCTTTCTGATTGAGAGAAAAATTTGTCTCCCTAAAATATCGTATTGTTCCTTATCCTATGAACTCATCCCAAACATAGACACTGTCTCTCTTTCCAAACATATATTCCCTGGTAGGAAGTAATTCTTTAGGTAACTGATATTTGATAAAGTCATCTTTATTTCAAAGATGGCTCCAATTAAGAATGATTATGTGACGGCAACCTCAAATTGGGCCGTAGATGCAGATTTAGTTTACTAAATAAAGAGAATGCCTAATTATGAGGATTCACACAAATTGCCAAGGAAATATCATTTAAAGATTTCCATCTTAAAATTATGTATAGTACCTGAAAATTGTTTGTATTAATTTGCATTTCAATCAGTATTGAAAAATCTCACCAGGCAGTGGCCTTTAGTTAAATTGTCTTATTCTGCTAAAAGCTAACATTAATGAGAAAAATGTTAAATTTATCACAAACATTCTAAATGCCGGTATTAGAAAAGCAAAGAAAGGGAAGCAAGGAAGAGAGGAAGGGAGGGTGGCAAGGAGGACTTCTGAGCAATATGCAAAATTACAATTAAGAAAAGCAAGGGCCAAGAGTCAGTCTCTATACTCTAGGAACCAAGGCTTCAAGGAAGGCTCATGAACACCTGAAATGCCAGAAATCCCCCTTTCTGAGGAGGCTGAGGCACCAGCCAAATAGAGAATTATTTTCCAATCATAATGAAAATATACATGTCTGGAACAAGGTTACAAGAGGCTGATTCAGACAATCTCTGTCCTAAACTTGACTGTTACCCATCACTCCAAGTACTTAGTTAATCAATGCCTTGTATTCCAGGAACTAGCAGCCATTGAAACACAACTTGCCAAAGCTCCAGCTCATTTCCCCAGGCAGGAAGAGTGTCCAGTGTAGCTGTAGGAAGCAGTGGGAAAAGAGGCCGGTGGCACTGGTGGAAACACAATCCTAGGAGGTGTGGCATGCCTCTGCCTATTCAGCACAGTGCTAGATGCCGTCAAAGATACCCAGATGTCCAGTAAGTGGTCTGCTACGTAAAAAGCTTAGAAATCATTACTTCCATCCTTATGACAAAAAAAAATATGAAAAAATTGATTTTCAGTAACTTTTCATAGACCTATGCTAAGACTGGGGTCCCAGGAGTCCAAGCAGATTCAGAGAGACACAACTGACATCTGCTCACCTAGAGAAGAGGGCACTGGGGCTATAAACACTTACATGGTAATTTTGATGAATTCAAAATTCAAAATTCATCAAAAGGATAAGTATGGATTAGCTTGAAAATGAGAAAAACCCAGCCTCAAGGGGCCCTCTTGTGGGCTTTACCTAGAAACACCACCAGGTTCTTAGGGTCAAGAAAAATCAACCTCCTGGCCATGGCAAGGGGAGAGAGAAGGTAATCACTATGAAATGTACTCAGAATATTCTACATAACAAGACCTACTCTCCATGGGAGCTGTGTACATTTTCTCCCACTGCAACCCCTCTAGACTTCATCTCAGTCAAGAAGAGATGTGCTATGAAAAGTTTCAAAAAGCCACAGCCTACAGAGACATGCCCACTAAAAGCCTGAGATTTAATCATAACATTATATATCGAATGCTTCCTTTCCCCCATAATTTACCATCATACCACTAGGGCTCCCATAAAATAATAGCAGATTCAGCTGAAAGACTTGCAAGAATCAGAGTCTATTAATTGAGGAATTTTTAGAGAAACACAAGACATCAAGTGAATTAAAACAAAGACACTGGAGAAACTGAAGCCTCTCTTACCTACAGCTACAGCAAACAGTAAACAGTTCAATTACCATTCAAATTAAAATAAAACTTCACAAAAGTCTACTTACCTCAGTTCCTATTACCCAATACATCATGCCCAACTTTCAATGAGAAAATTACAAGTTATGCTAAAAGGCAAGAAAATGGCAAGAAAAAGCAGTCTGAAGACAAAAAGCAAATAGGAGAATTAGACCCAGATGTTATACCCATGTTGGTACTATCAGGCCTAGAACTTTAAACGGTTAGGACTAATACATGTAGGTCTCTAGGAAAAAGTAGACATCCTGCAGGAACGGAAAGATTATATAAGCCAAGGGATGAAAAATCTGAGAAAAAAATCAAAAGGAAACATTGGGAAATCGAAAACACCATAAAAGAAATTTTTATTGACCTGTCTTTAAATATGTCAGCTTAAGGATAGGTCAGTAGAAACTTCCAGAACTGAGAAGAGGAGAAAAGAAAATAGAACACAACACCTAAGAACAAAGATAATTTCAAAAGGTATAACACACACATGATTGAAACACCAGAAAGAAAAGAAAAAGAAAACAAAGGAGGAAAAATATCTGCAGTAATAATGGCTGAGATTGTCCAAACTTAATGACACCAAACCACAGACTCAGGAGGCTCAGAGAACTATAAGCAGGATAAATACCAAAAAATCTGTACCTTGTAATATTATATTCCAACTTCAGAAAACTAAACACACTGAGAAAATCTCAAAGGAAGCCAGCAGGGAATGGAGTAGAAGAAAAATATCTTACCTATGAAGAAACAAGGATAAGAATTAGAGACGACTTCTCAGCAGGCTCCCTGTAAGCAAGGAAAGAATGTCATAAAATGTTTAGTGTTAAAAGAAAAAAACCACCAGTCTAGAACTCTTTACCCTGAAAAATTATCTTTCATAAGTAAAGGAGAAATAAAGACCAGGAAGAATAAGCAGACGATTCTGCCCCTGGTATTGGAGTACCTGCTAGCCCCACTCATACGCCGAAGAAAACCACCAACGGACTATAAGCTTGTCCCAGTAACTTGGTCATTCTTACTGGAAACATCAGGCAGAGGGCAAGACAGAGATCAGAGCTTTATTAGGAAAAACAGTCCTTAAAATAGAAATGTCAAATAATAAGATTGTTGGTGGAGTGGATGTTTAATGCAAGGATACAAAGAGCACTGGATAGTAACTATTCAACATGCAGCTAGCTGCATTTAGTGCTAAACCTCACCTCTTTTCGTGGCCTCATGGTGTTTCCACCTAAACATGAGATCCCATGCTAAGTACCATGTGTACCTACCTTACACCTCTCCTTAAAGAATATAAAATCTTTCCAGACCAATACATGCATAATAATAAAACATTACATAGCAGTAGAATCTCAAATGCTAAATTGTGAGCTACAGATATTAATAATCTTTCAGTCAAGTCATTCAAGAAATATTTATTGGGCTTATGATGAACTGAATGTTTGTGTCCCCTAAAATTCCTATGTTGAAACCTTATCCCTTAGTGTGGTAGTATCTGGAGGAGAGGCTTTGGAAGGTGATTAAAGTTAGATAAAGTCATTAGGGTGGGTCACCCATGATGGGATGAACAGGCCCATAATAAGAGAAAGAAAAAGAAATCTCTTTCTTTCTCTCCATTGAGCACCCACTCACTCTGCAGAAAGGCTTAGTGTGGACATAGGAGGTGACCATCTGCAAGCCAAGGGAAGAGGAATGGGCTGGCACCTGGACCTGGAACTTCTCAGCCTCAAGACTGGGAGAAAATAAATGTCTGTTGTTTAAGGCACTCAATCTACAGAATTCTGTTCTGGCAGCTGGAGCAGACTAAGACAGAGCTCCTGCTCTGTGTTAGGCACTTATGTAATCTCAAAGAATATGCACTTAAGGGCTAGAAATAAAAAGGCAATAAATAAATAGATAAAGTCATACACTCAAACAAGTTATGCACAGAATTAAAATTGAGTGATATGATTGATAAGAGATGACACATAAATAGATGATGAGGTTTCCAGGGAAGATCCAACCTCATAGACAGTATTTAAGTTGAGATCTAAATAACAAGAAGGAGGCAACTGGGAAAACATCAGAGGTAACATTCCAAATATAGGGAACAATTAACCAAAGTGTGAAGTAGGCAGGTGGGCATATAAACTTGAATTTCAGGGCAAAGGATGGGGCTATGGATTTGGGAGGCAAACAGGTGGCATTATAGCCATATGTCAGGCAAGACTGATCACAGAGACAGGAACAGGACCTGAGACATCCTTAATTTTCACAGTTAAGCAGCAGAGGTACCAGCAAATGCAAATGAGAAGGAATGGCTAGTAAGGGGGGAAGAAAAGCCAGTTTCAATTTTATTCAAAAGTAGGCTTTAAAGGCAATCAAGGGTATCCATATAGGGTCAGAAGAGATCAAACTTTTGCTCTTCGCAGATGATATGATGGTATATCTGGAAAACACCAGGGATCCTACTACAAAACTCTTAGAAGTGATCAAGGAATACAGGAGTGTCTCAGATTACAAAATCAACATTCATAAATTGGTAGCCTTTATATATACCAACAACAGTCAAGTTGAAAAAACAGTTAAGGACTCTATCCCATTCATCGTCAAAGAAGATGAAATATTTGGGAGTAGGGGCGGTGCCTGTGGCTCAAGGAGTAGGGCGCCAGTCCCATATGCTGGAGGTGGCGGGTTCAAACCCAGCCCCAGCCAAAAACCAAAAAAAAAAAAAAAGAAAAATATTTGGGAGTATATCTAACAAAGGACGTGAAAGATCTTTATAAAGAGAACTATGAAACTCTAAGAAAAGAAATAGCTGAAAATGTTAACAAATGGAAAAACATACCATGCTCATGGCTGGGAAGAATCAACATTGTTGTTCATACTACCCAAAGCAATATATAATTTTAACGCAATCCCTATTAAAGTTCCACTGTCATACTTTAAAGATCTTGAAAAAACAATACTTCATTTTATATGGAATCAGAAAAAAACCTCAAATAGCCAAGACATTACTCAGAAATAAAAACAAAGCAGGAGGAAATACTCTACCAGACCTCAGACTATACTATAAATC
Organism: Nycticebus coucang; assembly: GCF_027406575.1. Lineage (NCBI taxonomy): Eukaryota > Metazoa > Chordata > Mammalia > Primates > Lorisidae > Nycticebus > Nycticebus coucang. The sequence goes on along the minus strand of NC_069785.1, from coordinate 16,369,446 downwards.
GATAGTGATCAAAACAGCATGGTGCTGGCACAAAAACAGAGAGGTAGATGTATGGAACAGAATAGAGAACCAAGAGATGAATCCAGCTACTTACCATTATTTGATCTTTGACAAGCCAATTAAAAACATTCAGTGGGGAAAAGATTCCCTATTTAACAAACGGTGCTGGGTGAACTGGTTGGCAACCTGTAGAAGACTGAAAGTGGACCCACACCTTTCACCATTAACTAAGATAGACCCTCACTGAATTAAAGATTTAAACTTAAGACATGAAACTATAAAAATACTTGAAGAAATACTTGAAGAAAGTGCAGGGAAAACCTTTGAAGAAATCAGTCTGGGCGAGTATTTTATGAGGAGGACCCCCTGGGCAATTGAAGCAGCTTCAAAAATACACTACTGGGACCTGATCAAACTAAAAAGCTCTGCACAGCCAAGAACACAGTAGGTAAAAGCAAGCAGACAGCCCTCAGAAATGGGAGAAGATATTTGCAAGTTATGTCTCCGACAAGGGTTTAATAACCAGAATCCACAGAGAACTCAAACATATAAGCAAGAAAAGAACAAGTGATCCCATCGCAGGCTGGGCAAGGAACTTGAAGAGAAACTTCTCTGAAGAAGACAGGTGCACGGCCTACAGACATATGAAAAAATGCTCATCATCTTTAATCATCAGAGAAATGCAAATCAAAACTATTTTGAGATATCATCTAACTCCAGTAAGATTAGCCCATATCACAAAATCCCAAAACCAGAGATGTTGGCGTGGATGTGGAGAAAAGGGAACACTTCTATACTGCTGCTGGGAAGGCACACTAATACGTTCCTTTTGGAAAGATGTATGGAGAACACTTAGAAATCTAAAAATAGATCTGCCATTCAATCCTATAATTCCTCTACTAGGTATATATCTAGAAGACCAAAATTCACATCATAACAAAGATATTTGTACCAGAATGTTTATTGCAGCCCACTTCATAATTGCTAAGTCATGGAAAAAGCCCAAGTACCCATTGATCCACGAATGGATTAATAAATTGTGGTATATGTACACCATGGAATATTATGCAGCCTTAAAGAAAGATGGAGACTTTACCTCTTTCATGTTTACATGGATGGAGCTGGAACATATTCTTCTTAGTAAAGTATCTCAAGAATGGAAGAAAAAGTATCCAATGTACTCAGCCCTACTATGAAACTAATTTATGGCTTTCACATGAAAGCTATAACCCAGTTACAACCTAAGAATAGGGAGAAGGAGGAAAGAGAGGGGAGGGAGGGGGGAGGATAAGAAGAGGGAGGGTGATTGGTGGGATTACACCTGTGGTGTACATGTGAAACTTAGTAAATGTAGAATATAAATGTCTTAACACAATAACTAAGAAAATGCCAGGAAGGCTATGTCAACCAGTGTGATGAAAATGTGTCAAACGGTCTATAAAACCAGTGTATGGTGCCCCATGATCGCATTAATGTACACAGCTATGATTTTTTTCCCACAGCTATGATTTAATAATAATAAAAAAGTAGGCTTTAAAGGAAAAGTGTTTCCAAAATAACAAAATGGTTAGTGCTACTGAGAGACAGGATGTAGAAGTCATTTTTGAATCTGGCAATAGGATGTAGAAGTAATTTTTGAATCTGGCAATAAGAAGGTCACAGGAGACCTTGCTGGGGCAGTCTCTGTGGTGTGATGAGCCTGAAGAAGCAGAGATAGTGACTCAGGGAGTCTTGCTGTGAAATGGAGCCCAGCTCCGGGCAGGCTCTGAGGGGCATCTGGAGTAGAGACAAATGTCCATTTACGTTTAGGAAGCCTCGTGGAGACTGCAGTGCCTGAGCCAATAAGGGAAAGAACTGTTTGAGGAAAAGACAGAAGATCTGTGTGGGTGCAGCAGCCTGGCTCCCACCTCTCCTCCCACTAGCCATGGGCAGATGCTTCTTTTTTATAAGATACTAAAGCAGCTCTATTCATGGGAGGAAAAGATGCAGGCCAATGTATTTGTTTCTTTATGTGTGTTATGGAGATAATAGCACTCCTCTCCTAAACACTAGGACATCTAAGCAAACATGGTGTAAAATATGTTTTAATGTTAGAGGAGGTAGTCAGTTAGGTATGAGCAAGGAAGGAAGGAATGGAAAAGTTAGTCAACTGGCTAGAACTAACTGCCCTTACCCAAACAGTCTTGTTTGGTCAAGAAAAAGAAAGGAAGAAGAAAAGAGTCATTAATTTCCCAGCGCTGCACAGGTTCAAAATGACCTTTCCACCATTCTATGAGAGTAAGAACAGAATGAACGCTGACCACCCAGATTTCTTTGATTTCAACAAATAAAAATGCAGCCACTCGGACTCAACACTTCAGCCTGCCTACTCTCTTTCTTGGGAGTAAACTTTTGCTTCTGCACAGCCTTTCCTAAGCCTGTCAGCTTTCACTCAATAAGCTTGCTCAGTTGTATGTTAAGCCTGAATTTCCTTTCTGCAACATTAGCAAGAAACTTTGTGTCTGTGACACTAACAACCAAGGTTCCATTTGATTAAGAAAGCTTCATTATTCATGCTCCACTACTTATATCTACTCCCAACTCCTATTTGGGGAAATTAGAAAAAAAATATGAGATTCTGAGAACAGCTGCTTAAGAATCTAGAAGATGATGCATTTACCCTTCAGTAGAAGCTTCTGACCAGCTTTCCTTAGCCAAACAGACAACCTGGATCTCCAAAGTAATTCCTTGCCTAAACATGATAACAGTAATAAGGGATTCATGTCTGCCATGTCCTGAGGTCTTAGACTCAGGGGAAGATTTCTTATGCCACTATAGACTTATAAAATCTATATTAGTCAGGGTCCTCCAGAGGAAGAGAACAAAAAGGATATGGAGAATGACAGAGAGACGGAGAAAGAGAGAAAGAGAATTGGCTCATGTGATTTTATAGGCTTACAAGTCCAAAATCTGCAAGTAGGCCAGTAGGCTGGACACCCAGGGAGAAGGCAATATTGCGGTTCAAGTCTTGAATTAAATCTGCTAGAATAAATCCTTCTTATTCAGAGGTGGTAAGTCTTTTTCAATTAAGGTCTTCAACTGTTTGGATGAGACCTACCCGCCCACATTATGGAGGATAATCTGCTTTACTCAAAAGTCTACTAATTTAAATGTTAATCTCATCCAAAAATAAAAACCTTCACAGAGACATCTAAAATAATGTTTAACCAATTATCTGGTTACCATGGCCTAGCCAAGTTGACACACAAAATTAACCATCAGAAGTCCACCCTCCTTTCAACTTGGTACCCACACACATCTCCTTCAACCACACTTAATCCTCAAAAAGGGAATATATCAAGGTCACACTTCCACCTAACATGATACAGTAATTCTGCATACTCCAGAAATATGCTGACCCTTCTGTAGAATAGGACCCAAATACCTTAGGTGATATGCTCATTCTGCCAACAGATTAGAGTTCTCTGAACAGTGCACAGGGAGGATCCTCACCAAAAAGAACAAAACTTTATGGCCTCCCACAGAATGTCAATATTATGGCTGCTATTTTAAGAGGTCCTTTAATTACTTGTTCTCTGGGGTGGCAGGTTTGCCACGTAACCATTCTCCTGGTGAATTTTTAAATTTAGCTCTTAGTTCTGACTCTGACACAATACTATGTATGCAATGGAAAAGGCAAACCCAAAATGTGCAGTCATTCACTACCTGTGGAGGGAGTGGCGAGGGAGCAGCATGGAAGGAAAATTCTCACACTCAGTTATTTGCAGTGCAATAACCAGTGAGGCATGGAGAGGCAGGCAACTTCACACGCCTAGAAAGTACCAAGGAAATGTTGCCCTGAACAAAAACCTCAGGGGTATTTTATTGAGCATGAAAAGTGTATATGTATAACACAGCACAGAACAAAAAGTTAATCATAAACAGAAAGAAACTCTGACCTCATTACTCAACAAAAGGATAAGAGTCATTTTTCAGCATGACAGTGAAGAACAAGAAAACGGAAAAAGCAAAAGAGAACATCTCAAGAACAATGTCATCTAATCACAAGGTCAAAAAGTTACAAAAGAAAAGGTTACAATGGCTAGGGGGCAAAGTTTAGCTTCCTTGGCTCTTTCAGTTGGTCCCATTCTATACTTTAACATGCCCAGCAGATCTTAATTTATAATTGCTAAACATTCCATTTAAACCCCCAGGTTGTTTCCAATCCTGCGCTGTGTACAGCACAGAGGTGTTGCTGGAGTCTGGGCTGTTGTCAACAGACTCAGGAATGTTAGCTCTGGGCAGTCTTGTTACTGAACATTACATTTAAACTCCTGGGTTGTTTTCAACCCTGTGCTGTGTGCTATGGGGAGAGTCTGAGGAATCTGGACTCTTGTCAACGAACCCTCCAGACTGTCAGCCTAAGCTATATTTTGTCCCTGATCTTTCACTTGTACATCTAACTCACAAAAACTCATGAATTAAATGTATAATTTCCCTTGCATTTTCTTCTTTACACCATGTGATTATTTCAGCCTTTTTGGAGAATGGACAGAAATTTACATTATACTAAGGGTACTCTGAGCAAATAGCATGAATAGTAAGTATTGAAAACTGATTTGGGGAAATGTTAAACTAAAAGTAAATTGGTACAAATAAATTTTCCACCTCAAAGAATGTGGTTTAACTGATAATAAATCTAAGAATCCAATTTCTTGGAAAGAACCTCCCAATGGAAAGGTACGGTGTTGGTAACATTGTACACTAAGGTCCACAATCTTTCCTTTCACCCAGATTCACGTATGCTTTGCCTATGTAGGAGTTTTAATGATATCCAGATCTCCTGCTTCGGAAACATAACATCTCATATTGTTTTTTAAAGTACATTTACATATGCTCTATCCTGTGCTGATAATATTTGTGAAATGAATATAAGAATTAAGGCACTTAAATGCATCCCAAAGCTCTCTTGTTATTAACAAAACAAAACCTCACACTAAAAGTATAGCTAGAGACCAGAAGAAGAGCTGCTTTATCTCATAGCTGGGTAGAAGTGAAGGGCATTCACATCTAAGGCTGGAGGAGAGATAACCTGGAGGTTGGTAAGTTCTCCAAATCTGTGACAGCAATATTCCCCCACCTCATGCTTCTATGCTATGCCAGTCCAGTGTATACCTTAAATTGTAATGGTGAGATGTCCACAAGGTGACAGCCTTCAGACAAAAACTTTGACACACGAAGCTCACTGATTTTGACACTTGTTAGGAAACAGTCTAGAGTAAGCATTGATCCTGGGGTAAAGAATGTTTTCCCCAAATTCATGACCTTCTGGAACCTCAGAATGAGACCTTTGGAAAGAGAGTCTTTGTAGTTGTAATGAGTTATGTTATGATGAAGTCAGACTGGGTTAGGGTGGAAACTAAATCCAATGACTTTGTCCTTACAAGAAAGCTCTATGAAGACACAGAGAAGAATATTTGAAGACCAAGGCAAAGATTCAAGTGATGCCACCACTAGCCAAGGAATGCCAAGGATTTCTGGCAACCACCAGAGGCTAGAAGAAGTAAAGGAGGATTTGCTCCTAGAGCCTTCTTTTCAGACTTGCAGCCTCCAGAACTACAAAAGGATAAATTTCCACTATTTTAAACCACCTGGTTTATATGGTAATTTGTCATGGCAGCCCTAGGAAACTAAGACCATGTTTTTAAATTAGTAATAATTTGCTACTGGAATCTCTAGTCTTATCATTTTCTAAGACTGTTTATTAGGTTCTTAATTTACAATAGTCTTACAGACTTAATCTAACAAATCAAAATACATAAATTTATAAAGCTAAAAGTAAGACTGTGGTTTAATCAACAATAAATGAAAGAATCCAGTTTCTTGGGAAGAACACATCCATGGGAAAAGTTCAGAGCTGGTACCCCACTTTTACATCCCGGGTCTTACTCTGAATATTTACACTTTATGACTTTATCTATGAATATCCATACAAGCACTATTTTAAATAACAAAATTGGGATCATCTTGTGTATAATGTTTCTCATTTTGCATTTTTGTCACTAACTATATTAAGAAATATGTGGACATCTTAATATGGCAATTATTTTCATAGGCTGTATAACGTTCCATTATAGCCACCATCTCATCATTCACATTTTAGTCAGTGCACATTTATTGTCTGGGATGTGCTAGGCATGGAATCTTTGTTTTCAAGGAGTAGAAGAGACAACTAAATAAAAAAGAACCTACATGGGGTGGCGCCTGTGGCTCAAAGGGGTAGGGCACCGGCCCCAAATACCAGAGGTGGCGGGTTCAAACCCACCCCCGGCCAAAAACTGCAAAAAAAACCCATGGCAGTGTGACAAATGGTTCAACAGCCACAAACCCAGGAGGCTGCAGGCAGAGTGAGAAGGGTAGTAGGGTGTTCCAGGCACAAGTAGCAGATCATGAAAAATGACAGAAAATATGGAAGAATAATCCTTTGGTTCAAAGAGGCACTATCTCTATCCTTCTCATCTTCAAAGAAGGGATGATCCCCATGAGAGGTCTGGAAGCTTATGCTGGGTCAATTTTCCTGGACTTAAATAGACTCATTCTCCAGAAGGGTATGTAATATTTAATAGTCAGTTGGCTCAGCACAAAGCACAGTGTGTCCTGAGTACTTCATCACTTTGAGAAGGATGACTTGCTCTTCTCTTGCTTTATTATCTTAGGGGGTCTCGACTGTTGGCACGTGGACCCTAATGAATCATAGTTTAGATTTCTAGGAAGCTTTATTAAGGATGCAGCATGGAGGCAGGGCTCCCAACAGGTTCTACCCTAGCAAATGAGGCCAAAGAGCACAGCTAACGTGATTTTAACAATGTTGAAGAACTATGAAGGCAAAATTCTTAAGCTCAATCTAAATGAACCCCATAGAAGGATGATTTATTACCAAAGGACAGAGGGATATGATTAGCCTTAATGAAGCTCCTCGTAGTTTATGCAAATTGGGTCTGATTCACCACTGATCTTACACTCAAAATTCCCAATGACTTGTAGTTAATCAACTTTAATCACGGACATGCCTAATGGGCCTTTTGTCTGAGGCCTTGATGTACCGTCTGGCTTTATTATTAGGTGATAGGGAGGGAGGGTACTGAGTGAGGTGGAGTAGATACCAGGTCATTTCCCTTTGTGAATACCTGAAACTTTCTCTCCACCTCCTATTTTTCAGTTCTAGTTATTAGAGGTAGAAGCAGTTATAAGCTCCTACCTCCAAAAAAAAAAAAATAAGTCTATACACAGAAAAAACTAGGACAGATACCCCTGAAATCAGTTCCAGAATATAAAAATTATTTGATAGTCACTGTATTTATACAAAAAAAAAAAAATCCTCTTTCTCCTTCTATAAAACTTTTTTTTTTTTTTTTTTTGAGACAGAGTCTTGCTTCTTCACCCTCAGTAGAGTGCTGTGGCATCACAGGTCATAGTAACCTTGGCTCAAGCTATTCTCTTCCCTCAGCCTCTCAAGTAGCTGGGACTATAGGTGCCCGCCACAATGCCCAGCTATTTTTAGAGATCAGGTCTCACTCTGGCTCAGGCTGTTCTTGAACCTGTGAGCTCAGACAATCCACCCACCTCGGCTGGCCTCCCAGAGTGCTAGGCTTACAGGCGTGAGCTACCATGCCTGGCTCTGTAGAACTTTTGAGTAGACCTGAGATGATTAGAGGTTTAGGCTGGAATAGCTGTAGTCCCATTTAAAAAAAAAGGAAGAGGGCGGTGCCTGTGGCTCAAAGGAGTACGGCACTGGCCTCATATGCCAGAGGTGGTGGGTTCAAACCCAGCCCCGGCCAGAAACTGCAAAATAAGAAAAAAAGAAAAGAAAAGAAAGAGATGAACTCAGAAAATTCTTTTCAGACAATTTTAGCTCACATGAGTTTTGTACCCAGGGTGCGTGCATGAGTCCTAGTTGAATGCTATCTGTCTACAACTGTCTGCAGGAATGGTGTCCGGACTGTAACCAACATTTAATCCAGTTACAAAAGCAGTTTATCAGCTGCAGGCACAGAGAACTTCCCTCAGCTAGTTAAGACTTGTCTTACACTAATTCTCACTCATTCCGAGTCTTAGAATACTTTCTACATGGTGAATTTTGCTTCATAGATCTAATGCTGAATCAGCCCATAATAACTAATTTTCTGTCTCTTTTGAATACTGCCAATCTAACTTATTTTGGAGGGAGAGAAAATAGGAGTGTCAATCACAGCAGTCACATTTCACAGTCTCTCAGACAGCTTTTCAGGAGGAACTCAACTAAATCACATTCCATTCACTCGCCTGGGGGATGTTTGTTCAGAGAGCATGGCAGCCCAGAATGCGTGGTCAGTGGAGGGGCTCTGGCTAAGGCTAAGTGTGCGTGGAAGGCCTCCCGCGCTGCATGGATAATCCTGGCCTTAGCTATATCCTAACCTGGATGTCTCAAACACTAGTATTTTGGATTCCAAGAACCAGAAAAATGTTAAAAGAATATTGCTATATAATCTGTATTTACCAACTTTTTATTTGGTCTAGTTAGCAAATTGCAATCATTTCAGAAAAGGCTGTTTTTTAAATAACAGAACAATAGGAAGTTCATAACTAAGAGTTTTTGTAAGTCAAAGCATGGAATTAGTATTATGAAGAACTCTCTGTGCTGTGATCCTTTTTCATTTTTCTTCAAATTGGTGGAAACTTTCTCAGACAAAAGTGCCCTAGAGAGGAAAATAGCAACTATTTTCCTCTTGACTCGAGGAAGATGAATAATCAGGGACATGCAACAAGCAAACCAGAGTGTGACTTTGGATGCCCCTCCATCTGTGCCCTGCCCGGGGATGCACCTAGACACAGTTTGAAGCTTTTTTTCTGTGCTCTATGACCACTCACTACCTCCCAATCACTAACTCCATTATGTCTTCTGAACCCCCTAGAACATAGAATGGAAATGGTAACTGTGTTATCAGAACCCTATATTGTACATCGCCTTTTAAATAAACGTAATATTTATGCTATTCAATAAAGTTCAAAAGAAAACTCCTACTTATGAGCCAATGTAATGGAAGACAAAACGAAAATCTTATGCTGTTTATCTTTGAAGAAATGTTATCTCTGTAACAAAATACCAGCGCTTTCTCACAACATAGTCTTCTCTAAAAAATTTTTTATTTTTCCAGTACTGACATTCACCACCACCAACTCCATCACAAAGCCACCTGATGCTCTCTATCTACCACCATCTGACTTCCTGTCCTGTGCTAAGCACCATGGGGTTAGAAAAGTTGACAAAGAGACACTGGTCCTCTGTGTTAGTCTATGGACAAGTTATGGAACCTCTCTGAAATTGTCTCATCTGCAAAATGGAGCTATGACTCTTTCTCAAATCACAGCAGTATTGCAAAGATCTGATAAGTAATGTAGGATGCCCAGCAAACTGGATTTACCCACATGTGTTAGGTGTCATAGTGTAACAGTAAGTCACCCTATCTTAAAGCTACTAATAACTCTCTTGCGGACAGTGCCAAATCGTGTGCTTGCCTAAGGGATCCCCCCAAACTGACCTCAAACAGCTAACGCTGAAACCAAGACTCCCCACCTCAACCCCTGGGAAAAACTACTGAATGGTCACCCTTCAATCCTGTAGTGCTCTAGCTGACACAGGTCAGATAGCCAGATGGCCACCACCCAAGATAACCTTCGGGACAAGGTGTACCTACTTACAAATGGCCAGGTCCTGGACACAGTTTTCCCAAATTCCTTCCCTTTTAAAAATCCTTCAATCAGCCTGAGGAGCTTGAGATGGTCTCTATGACAATAATCCACCTCAGGGCACCAACTCTTGAATAAACCCGCTTTTCCTATCACCAACACTTGTCTCTCAAGTCTGATTTTTTGAGCAATGGGCAACCAACTTACTGCTTTTTAATAGAAAGTGATAAAAAAACAGTAATAGTATTTCAAAAATAAAATCCAACAGTGATGATGACAATGATTATGACAATGATGGCAGCAAAATGTAAAAATAAAAAAAAACACAATAACTCGTCTCTGGGGATGTCTCTGTGTCAGGCATTGTGGACACACTTCTCGTACTATTTTTCACACATCTCAATCGCATGACATAGATATTAATGTCACTGCCATTTAATAAATGAGGAAACTGGATTGTGAAGAATTTGACGGACTTTCCTACTTCACACAATAAACATAAGGCAGACGTGCTGTGCAAGGCAGAATCCTTATCAAGCATAAGGCAGACATGGGATTCACTGGTCTATGTGATTCATACACCCTTTGAGTAAGGCTTAGCACAAAATTATAAAGCCACCAAAAAGATTGTTTTTGTTTGTTTAAGCTAGGCTTAGAGCAAAGAGAAAAAAAGAAATAAGTGGAGGTTGGCCTAAATCTTAGAGCAGATGACATAACAGTTGACTGAGGACAGAAATGAAATAGAAATAATCATCTATTTTGATTCCTTTTTACTCTTCCAAATAAAGAGTAATTGTCAACCTAAAAGCACAGAATAAATACAGTTAAGGGAAAACAAAAAACTACCACAATAGGATTTAGATATTAGAAGGAACCTCAAAAAATCATACAGTCTGATATTTTTTATTTATAAATATGGTATCAATGGAATTAAGTACCTTGTTCAAAGTCACAAGTAAGTGACCGGGAATGTTTGGACAGAACCCTGGCCTCCTGGCCCTTGGTTTAAAGCTTTCTCCACATGTTATATCTGAGGTACGATAATGAAGCTCAAAAGTCCCTGGGTTCCAATGTATCAAATAATATAGGATAAAAAGTGTCGGATGGAATTTTTGAAATAAAAAACGAGAAATGAATCAGAAGTTGAGAGTTATCCTTAAACTGCATAGCACCTAGAATAAGCATTATTAATTAAATTAAAGGTAACACTTTCCTGGTTTGCTGACTCGGCACACGAATGTTGTCTTAAGCACCAAAGAGAGGTCATAATTCGTTTAGTCATATCTCAATACCTGCAGAGTTTCTTAAATTTAAGATGTTATAAACGTTAATTGGAAATAGATACACTTATACTAAAAAATAAGAATTCTATGCATCTTATTATATACGCTAGCTATGTTACCTGCTATGATTAAAAGAATCATTAACCACTTTTCAAATAAAGTTTAATAGACATAATTAAAAATTAATGTTGGCAGTTCAGTAATTTTTCTGTAATTAAAATAATTAATATAGGGTTGAATATTTTTCCAATTGTATAGTAAGTTACTCAATGACTACGTTTGTCATTCTGTGTTAAGAGTACAAATGGATAAACCCACACTGCCATTTCATCCTGGGTATACTGCGTAGAACTGACTCTGCAGGAGGATAACCCAGGTCACCAGCTGCCTTTTTGACTTCCTGAAGGTGATGGCAAAACAGATTCTTTTTAGAACCTGGTGGTATTTGGGAAAAAAAGAAGGTTCAGTGAAATTGATATCTTCCAAAGTCAAGCTATCACCAAAACGTGTTGAAATGCAGAGGATTGTAATGTTGTCAGGTTTTTTGTAATTATCTAGATTTGACTTGTTACACCCTTAATCATGATTTCTTTGATCTGTTGTTCCTGGCTTGATTTTACCATTGAAACAGTACGTACGTTTAAATTTTACACTTCAAACTTCATCAGTGGGCCAAAAAAGTTCAAAAGCAGAATCAAATAATCAATACTAGTCTCACCTTTTGTGCTGGGTCACTAGCTTTTAGTAGATACAGTGTGTCTTTCTCAACTGGCAGCCAAACATCCCTCTAATTGAAAAGTATTGTATCTGCCTGTGGAAGAGAAAAAATAATGGCTCTCCTGCTTGTCAAGGACAGGCCTCTTCTACCCATCCCCATTTTCTACCCCCTTTTCCTCACAAAAGTGAACTCTAGCACGCTGCTTGGCCTCTCTTTTAAGTCAAATAATGGTGGTGTTTACAATGGTTATTGTGGTTGTCTTACATAGTTGGCAGGAAATCATACAGCTCTTCTGATAGTGTGTGAAAACAGACAACAAACAGCTAATTTTATTTCAAATTACAAAGCGTTTGGAGTTCTTGTATAAAAGCACAATTATTCCTGCAAAAGGACGTAATGATACTTTTAGCAGTCAGACTATTTTGGGCTTGTCTGGGTTCTTCTTTTTATTTAACATATTCTACAGATTTTCTTCCTCACTACTATTTTTTAAAGCCATCTGTCCAGGGATATCATTTTCTTAGGTTTGGGTAGCTATTGCTTTTCTGGAGACACTCACCAATTTGGGCTTATGAACTTGTCTAAACTACTGTTTTAGCATCTAATTTCTATCAATCGATCTCAGAATATTTCTGCATAAAGTCCCAAAGCAACCATCCTCTCCCCTACTTCATGGCCCAGATGCTGTTGCTCGAGCTAAGAATGAAGAATCCTGGAGTCAGTATGGGTGCCCTAAGAACAAGGCAATTTTTTCCTATGTCTACTGTATTTAATAATAATGTATTGTACGCTTGAAATTTGCTAGGAAAGTAGATGTTAAATGTTCTCATTACATACACAAATAACACTAACTACAGGAGGTGATGGCTATTTAATTAGCTTGATTGTGATAATCACTTCACAAGGTATACGTTCATCAAAATATCATGTACGCCTGAAATAGACACAACTTTTATTTGTCAAATATACCTCAACAAAGCTGGGGGAAAAATAAAGCAAAATAAATGAGGTAGGTATGTATGTGCTATATTGAAAATAAAGTGTAGATCATGGATACAGGATCGCATTTGCATCTTAATGGATATATATGTATGTGTATATGTGTGTGTGTGTGTTATAGATGCGTATGCTTGCACACCTATAGACAACTTCTATAATAACAAAATAACTATTAACAATGGCTATATTAGGAAAAACAGAGTGGAAGTCAAGGGTAAAAAGAAAAATAACTTTTTACTGTATAAACATTTGCACTGCTTGTATTTTTATCATGTGCACATATTTCTTTTCAATTAAAATGGATATCAATAAAAACAAACTAATTAACCTACACTTATTGAATAGACACTGAGTGTAAACCACGGTAGTAGGCCCACAGTTGCTCAGAAAATCATGGACTGCTTGCTTTTTTCATGATGCATTAGATGAGACAAGCTTGAAAACGTAAATGACAACACAAAGAAATACAACTTCTGTATAAAAATGGGAAACTGGTCTGGCAGTTAATGAAGTCCCAAGAGGGCTTCATAAGAAGGCACTTCCACGAAAGGCAGGCTTTGAAGACGAGCACTGTCTCTGACATTTCAGAGTCAAAGTCACCTTGCAAAGTGCTCTGTCCTCCTAGCCAAGTCTGGAGAAGATAAGTTGTTTAGGGAGGCAAACTAGGTTTGCACCAGTCATTGCTATCGCTGTGAGTCCCAGCTCCTTGCTCTACCTTTGATTTCAGCCACAGCTGTGCTGGACAGTTCCACGGACCTTGCAAGCATCTTGAGACATGAAATCCTTTTTGTGCTTGGGGTTTTTTGCCAAATTGGTGAGAAACCAGTGTCTGGAAGGTCTTGGAAATTAATATCTCTGAGGGCAACCCTCCTCTCAGGCTTAAGAGAGACCATTCTGTGAGTTGAGTCCCCATTGCCCACAGTAGTAAAGAAACTTTATAACACGGCCATTATAGGCTTTGTATTCTCCAAATCTCACTCTCCTTCTTCCTTCCTGAATAATTTATAACCATCCATATCCTTGTTTCAAACTCTGGTTCCCAGACCAAGACAGTATTTGTTTAAAAAAAAAAAAAAGACATACAATTTTAAAATGTTGAATATGCAAAACAATTGAGAATCGCTTTTTGCAAAATTATTTCTAGGAACAGCCTAAATTAATCCTAAATCTCCAGTTAAAGTGCTGGAGGTGCCTCTCTGGAAGAAAGGATTCAGCAGCATAATGGACGGCATTCAATCACAGAGAAAGCCCATTGTGCTAAATGAGGCCTGCTCTAAGAAGGCTAACCTGTAGTTGCTCCTGGCAGGAGACATTTCAAATACTCACTAAATTCTCTTTAGTTTCATTTTACCTCGTTATGCTTCATTATGCCCCAAGTAACACAGCAAATAATTCCCTTTGGCCCTTGCTCTTTATTGCCTTCCCAATATGGAACAAAATGCTTCCATTTTTCCCCTCACTGTCTAGTCCAACTTAGTCCTCACTCCTCTTAATCTCATCCCACTCAGTTACTCTAATTACCCTCTGTGAATTCCTCCTTGCTGTCTGCACTACCAAGGATTCCAAGTAAAAAGTCTCACCAGAGAAGTAGGGTGCCTGAGACAGGATTTGGGAAGACTTATGTTTGAATAATAGCAACAAAGAAGAAATAGTGCCTTTGTGTGCCTTCAAAATCCTTGATACTTTGCAAGAGCCTGTAATGTGCAAAGCATTTAATCCCACAGGAGAAACTAGAATTCTGAGATTTCTCTCCATTAGGGCAATTACTTATAGTAGCTTTTCCACAGATATACCTGTTCCCTTTGTGCTACTTTTTTTGGACATAAGTATAATTAAGCTGATTGCAGCCCCAGTTGGCCACTATGTTCAAAGAAAGAAAAAAAAAAAAACAGTAGTAATTCAAAATCACTGCTCTAACCATGCGCTTTTCTCTTTTCCTTCCTGACCCTGAAGGTGGTCGTGTGGCCTCTCACCGTTAATATCAGGGAAGGTTTCATTCTTTTGTCAAGCTTTATCAGTCCCTTCCTCTCTAGAATGGCTTTTTCTGCAGCCCGTTGATTTCCTTTGATAATCATCTTTCTTTCCTGGAGCTGTCCAGGATGCAGAAAAGCCTGCCTGACACAGTTCCCTACACTTGTTTCTGCTGGCACCTTCCCTTTCACAGGTGCTTCCCCTCCCAGGCAATTGAGTGTCTGAAGTTCACTGAATGAAGGTCAAATCTATTGTGAATTATGTCCACATCTTCCATCAACTGAACAAAAGAAATATAAGGGGGAAAGTAAATCTTTTTGACTTCAAGGAAATGAAAGAACACATTGGGATAAGTTTGATATCATCAGATGAGAAAAAGGGTCTTACAATCTAGCATTTTTGAGTATGTATAATTAATCCAATGCTTTATGTTGAATACATCAATCTATAATTTTAAATATTATGACATTCATGGTGATGATTTCTGAGAGCTCATTTGAGACCACTCTACATAGCAAAGAGACAGGCACAGAAGTAATATTTGTGAAGTGACTACTCCACAGCAGACACACTCTGTCCCTGTTAGGTTATTGGATTCTCCCAACAATCTCCATCCTACAGATGATCAGACTAAGTATAAGTGACTCATTCACTTACTAATTGCAACTACAGGTAAAATAAAGTCTCTCCATTTTCCACTTGATCATACCACTTCCCAGCAGCAAAGTTGCACGAATGCTTGATAATGATGGTCTCCATCATTATCACAGTCAGCACATGTAATTCAAACAAAAGTAGCTACTTGTTCCTTGTTTGTCAATATTAGAATGTGAATTATAGAATGGGAAAAAAGAACAGAACTCAAATATTAATACTTTTCTTCTTCAGAGGAAGGATAGGATGTAATCTCTTGTTTCTTGCTAATGTCCTTATGATATTAGGAAATATTTGTCATCAATCCTGCTATAAAGCTGTGGCAGACACTGTGCCTTGGACGGCAGCCCCAGTTGTGATTTCGAATCCCTACCTGTCCTCTGGGAGTGGCCACGGAAACCCAAGATACATGCCAAAGATAGCTCACAGATTTCTGGGAAAGGTTTATGTTTTTCAATACAAAGGCCACACATTTCCTTGCTCTTCTTTCTTACCTAAAATATGAATATAATGACTGACCAGCCAAGCATGGTCTGGCTCACACCTGTAGTCCTAACCCTCCAGGAGGCTGAGGCGGGTGGATTGCTTGAACTCAGAAGTTTGAGACCAGCCTGAGCAAGAATGAGACCCTATCTCTACTAAAAATAGAAAAATGACTGGGCATTGTGGTAGGCACCTATGGGTCCCAGCTACTCAGGAAGCTGAGACAAGAGGATCATTTGAGCCCAAGAGTTTGAAGCTACTATGAACTATGAAGACACCAACCACTCTACACAGGGCCACAGAGTGAAACTTTGTCTCAAAAACAAACATACATACATACAATGACTGGACCCAAAGCAGCCATTTTTCAACACTGAGGGAAAGGCCAAGAAAATCACAGAGACATGGGCCTGACACTGTTAAGCCGCTGAGCCTGTGACAGGAATAATAAACTTCTTCCTTAAGTGCCACAGTTGGCTTTTTGTTATTTACAGATGAATGAATTGCTAACTGATTCAGAAACAAAATATTTCACAGTACAAGTTTTGGGTCCCTTAAATGAGATGGTGTTTTAGCAATACGTTTCTACTGGGCACAACAATCTAGAGATCCAAGCCGTCAGTAGGATTTCTGTGACAAGGAAAATGCTCTGTCTTGCATTGTGCAATACGGCAGCCACATGGGATTAGCAAGCACTTGAAATGTGGCTAGAGCAACTGAGGAATTAGAATTCCATTCTATGTAATTTGAGTTAATTCTACTCTAAGTTTAAACAGTCCTTTGTAGTTGATGGCTACTATGTTGGACAGCATTGTGTCTGTTTAGAAGGAGAAACTACAAAATTGTACAAATCTACTTGAGATAGCTACATTATCTTTCATGCAGCCTGAACACAGAGAAACTATATGGCAGCAATCCAATATTCCCAGTAACTGCAAAAGGAGCAAAATATTTTGGTAGTTTCTAGGATGTCTCTACGGCAGAGAAAAATCTTCAGCTGAAAAGTTTCTTGTGATTCTGAACTAAAACAACATTAAAGTGTGTGTCTTTTGGAGGAAAGAAGACAGTACATTCTAGGAATGAAAATATATATTGCCTCATTTTGCCAAAAGGGTCCCTCTAAAGCATTGATAAAAGACAGTAATGATTCTAGAGATACACCAATAAGTCCACCTCTTTCCATCTAAGTCATCACCTCTATGAGGACATTCATAGCAAAAGCTGCTTTCAGCAAAGTATGTCTGCTGAGTGTCCTAATGTACTTCATCTGAAACTTCCATTCCATATTTTATATATTTTTTTCCAATTACATCTGCGCCCCACTTTGGCAGTCTATTTATGGCTTTATTGCCTCTTTTCAAATCAGTACCTATGAGCTCTGCTATATCTCTCCAAAATTCATATGTTAAAGTCCTATGTCTTGGTATCTCAGAATGTGCCAGTATGTTTAAAGAGGTAATTATGGTTAAAATGAGGTTATACGGGTATGCTGTCACCGGGTGTGACTTGTGTCTTTATAAGAAGAAAAGCTCAGGATGCAAATAACACCTAGACAGAAGTTTGGCCATGTGAGGACACAGTGAAGTGGCCCATCTGCAAGTCAAAGACAGAGGCCGAGGCCTCAGGAGAAACTAAACCTGCCAACACCTGGACCTTGAACTTCCATCCTCCAGTACTGTGTGAAAATAAATTTCTGTTGTTTAAGCCATCCGTTCTGTGGTGTTTTATTATGGCAGTCCTGGCAATCTAACACACCGTATCTGCCAACTTTCTCTTGAATCCCAAAAACAGCCTCTGTTTTGAGAAAATTCAGGTGGAGTTAGATAAGAAAAGAGCACAATACCAAGCTCTTAGGGGAAATATGTTTTGTAGTTGGGGTGCTGAGGCCAGCACCATGCACATGTATGAAATTGCCTCCTCCGTTAGCGAGTTATGTGGGGGAGCAGGATGTGTAAGGAGCGGGGAATGATTGAGGAGAATTACACTTAGAAAAATCTAGAGCTGAGATAGTGAATAGCAATTTTTTTCATGCAGGGACATGAAGAAAGGGACATGAGACACTGGAAATATTTAGGTAAGGCCTCTCTGTAGAGGTGATCAAGCTGAGGCCCTGAAAGAATGTCTGCTTTCCCCAAATCAGTCAGTGCCAAAATGGATTAGAACCAGCTGTCTAGATCTGCATTCTTTCCTTGAATCCATTCTAGTTTGAAGAAAGAACTTCTTGTTTCTTATATTTATTAGAAATACATTTCAAAATGCTTATAAGTCATAAACTATATTCAAAAAGTCTTCTTCTATTTTAAATCTACCACACATCGTTTTATGTCCTTAAGCAATCACTTAACCTGTTGATTTGTTTTCTTCATTTGTAAAATGATGGTAATAATGGCTGCCTTTTCTATTCCACAGAATTATTTTAATAATCAAAAACAGACAGTGCAAGAAAATGTGCTCTAAATATCACAGTGCTTTATTATTTTAAGGTAATACAGTAGAACCTCCGTAACTGACCACCTCCCTATACTGACCACCTCCTTAAGGTGACCTCATCTTTATAGACTGGATATGCACCCATGTACGTATCAGTACAGAGGCCTAGTTCCTTAGGTTGACCACCTCCGTATGTTGACAGGTTATTACAGTCCCAAGGGTAGTCAACTTACAGAGGTTCTACTATAGTATTATAGTTTCTTGTAGCTGAAGGTTAAAGTACATTTTTTATTATCCATGGTGACTTTACTCTTGAACCAAGTTCACTGTATTGAGATAAATATAAAAAATATATATTCTAAACCCAAACTGAACTCCAGAACAGTCATCTCAAGGGAAAACCTCTCTGAACTTTTGAAAAGGTTTAGATGAAATAGCTCATTGCATCTGTGTTTATGTTGCTAGGGTAAAGTTACTGCCTCTGGCAAAAAAATTAGAAAATCTGTAGCTCATTTCCCCCTTGATTACAAGATGACAGATAAATGTTCACATACATCTGTCTTTGGAGGCTTCAAATAAACATATATTGTAAATTCAAGCCAAACCCGGGAAACCACTTATCACTCTAAGATATCACCTCCTGGACCCAGAGAAGCCTCAGCAAACCTGTCCTTCCTCTCTGGGGAATCTGCCACAAGAATCAAGTGATTTTGTTAATTCACCAGATTTTTAATGAAGGGATTGTGAGCAGTGAGCCTGTTTATTTTCAAGTCTGTTTTTGATTTTTCACCAAAGAATTTGTACAAGAATTTTGGTGGTCTGTGCATCAGGCCATCAACAGAGAAGTCACAGAGCTAGATTAGTTCAATCGAGCAGCCATCTGCTGTGCTCTTAATATTTTACTACTAAATTTATTCACTGCGTATGCTTTTAAGCCATTTATTTACTAAAATTAATAAGAATAATAAAACCCTTTTGATATAATAGTAGAAATCAAGATAACAGTTACCATATTTTATCACCTTCTTCCATTTATTTTGCATTTTGTTTAACTATACAATATTTTTTTAAATCACAGTTAATACATAATAATATATATGATAGTAGTGTGGATTGCAATATCATAATACACACTAACTAAAATGCCTTCTCAGTAAAATATATTCTCTCTGGGGCCTTTTCCGTCCTGTGGGGTTCTGAACACAGAGAATACAGCCTAACACATAAGTCTCAAGAAAACAATGATTTATTTATTTATTAACTGAATACATTGGGTGATAGAATACTAATATGCAATTTTCCTTTCAAAAATGATTTTTTATTAATATCTAAGAACGGCTTGTGTTTCTTCTTGTAAGTAAATTAGAAAGGTAGCATCAACAATTAACTGTGTCAGTTATTAAGTTTTTATCTCTGAGCTTTAAACCCACCCTTGGTGATCTGTTTTGTGATGCTGGGCTGACACTCTACAAACCACATTTCTGTGCTGCAGATTGAATATACATTAGGCTCTTTAATAAGAGCACCAGAGAAAGAATGCAGGTTTCCCGAGGAAGAAGAGGAGACTTGTTGGCTTGAAGTTCCTGCGAAAAATCAACCCAGCCAGGGTTCCTCACCTCAGCAGTGGGAGTTCCTTCCTGTAGCAGTAGCTGAATCAACTTTGCAGCTTGTCCAACATTTGTGAATCAAGTCTCACTATCTCTCCTCTCACAGAGACATCAGCACCATGCAGAGAGTTGTCCTTTCTGTCAGAGGTCTAGAGAACTGTTTCTGAACTCAGAGACTTCAGTACCACCAAGGAGCACCCTCCTCCCCAAAAGTCTAAATTTCAGCTCTGCAAAGGTCTGCCTCTAATTCCTAAGTTTTAGTTATCTCAGCCGCTTCCCTTTGCTCACAAAGCCTCTTCAAACTTTGTTATGCTTCAGAATCACCCTTGAATCACAGATATCAGGGTCCCGTTCCCAGAGCTTCTGATTCTGTGTGTCTAGGAAAGAGCTTGATTGTTTTTCCCTCTAACAAGTTCTCAAGCAATGTGGAAGCTACTGGTCTGGGATTCAGTTTGTCTTTAGACTTGAATATAATATGAAGGAGCTTCTAGCCAAAAGGAAATAGGATGTAAGTAGTCCATGACATACAATGGCATTGCAGCTAGCAAAGTGATCACCTCTGGATGGTGGCGATGGAGCTTTCTGGTGGCCCACGTGGCTGCTGCCCTTCACCATTATGGCAATGGAGATAACTGTAGGAAGAGTGCTGTGGAAGAAGTTGTTTTGCATGCACTGCTTAAAGAAAAGGAGAATCTTGGGGTTTTATACTTATTTCAAGTCATTGGAGAGCTAAAAGTCTTCCATGGCAGCCCTAACAGAACCTAATTTCTTTTAGCTGAAAGACCAGTACTGCTATAAAGCAAATACGAAGTATAGTTTTGTTATTTGCAGGATTCACGGCCACCCTGAGTGTCTCTTGAAAGTTATGCTGCTGGGGCTTAGGGGAGAAACAGAGACGTCTGGTTGGACTGGAATGAAACTGAGAATTTTGAATACTCAAGTCACTCTGCGTCTCTTTTGCTAGTGGAGGAAGCTTTCTTTCCTAAGTCTAAGTAAAGTAGCCCTCTCTTTTTAAAATCAGTGTAATAACCTCATCTAGAACAGTTGCCCAGGCAGGGTGTCCATCACTCTCAAGGTTTGTCCACAGTGGCGCAAAGTCAGTAGACCAAAGTCTAGATTCAACTAGACTTACTCCTTCAGCTCTAGAAGCTTTGGCAATATAAAATCAAAATTATCATTGTTTATGTAACATATGCTTTGTATCAAGTGCTCTGAAATGCCTTCTATGAAATGCAAATTTGGAGAAGTCATGGATTCCACACTAAATGTTTACAATCTGGATCCTAAAATAAGGCATCAAAAATTAAACGTTACCTAAAAATAAACAACCAGTAAAAGAAAAAGGTATCATGTAACAACACCTGTTTCCCCAAAAATAAGAAGGTGTCTTATTTTAAGGTGTGCTCCCAAAGATGCACTAGGTCTAATTTTCAGGGGACGTCTTATCTTTCCTGTAAGTAGTCTTATTTTCGGGGAAACAGGGCATTAGTGACATTACTTGCCAAGGAAACTGAATAGTAACATAAAGGAAGCTGAGGAAATTGATTGACTATACAGAGGAACTGGGGTTTTGGTTGGGTCTGAAGAGAAGAGAAGAACCAGAGCATTCTAGACAGGTGGGTGGTGAGCAAAAAGGTCAAACTCTTGGCTGGGCGGGGTGACTTCCCTGTAATCCTAGTGCTCGGGGAGGCCAAGGTGGATGGATCACTTGAACTCAAGAGTTCCAGGCTAGCCTGAGCAAGAGTGAGACACTGTTTCTACTAAAAATAAAAAAACTACCTGGGTGGTGGTGGATGCCTATAATCCCAGCTACTCAGAAGGCTACAGCAGGAGGATTTCTCAAGCCTGAGAGTTTGAAGTTGCTGTGAGCTATGACCCCATAGCACTCTACCAAGGGCAACAGAATGAGACGTCTCAAAAAAAAAAAAAGAAAAAACAGACTCTTAAAAGAAAATAGGACAATTTTTAATCCTCCATTTTCCAGAGAGGAGTTTGAGGCTCAGACAGGTTAATATTGGTGTGATTAGAGATCTGTATGGTTAAAAGGTCAAGGTGTAATCCTAAAAGCCCTCAGGAGTCAAGGTTCTCAAGCCCAGAGTGAGAGACTCTCAGTCACCTAATGCATGAATTCCTACACCTGAACTGATGGCAACATCCACAGCAAAACTGAAACAGAATTGCTTCTTTTTCCATGATGATCTACATAAATTCCTTAAGCCCACTTTACAGGCACTGTTTTTATGTTTTGTGAGGAGAGAACAAACAATATAACAGAAAGTGCTGACTCATTACTGGGAAAACAGATCCACCTGAATTAGGTGACTTCTGATGTCCTTCTGCTCTGAAATACTATGGCAGTGTAAAACTTTGCTAGTCCAGGGTTTTAAAAAAAACAAACCAGCAAGCAGAATAATACCCTTCCAAATCTAATCCCAGGGCTGTCTTTAGGTTAACTTGTTCTCAGAACTAATTAAAATCACTGGCTGTTTTCGGACAACTTGATCAATGTATCTGACTCATTTTCTTGTAGTGGTAGAAATGGGAAGAAACACAGAGGAACATAGTTCCGTCTGAGTCCATCTGGCCCCATCTGTATGCAAATCACCAAGCAGAATGCAAAACACTTAACACCAATAATGGCAGAGTTATTAAAGCAAGCAATTTCCTTTTGCTGACACCATTTTCCTGAACCTTGTCAAAATGCTCTCTTGCAAATTATTCAAGGTCCAAGAGGCTTTTCCAAGGAAATAGCCTCCTGTATTAATACAAATCCCTTCAAGTTTTGAGCACAGAGGAGCTCAAGGGGAGAATCTCTGAGTGGAAATAATGACCATACAAGTGATCCCTACTCCCTTCTGAAACTTCACCCCCTCCTCAGAACTTCCTCACTGGGGTGTCTATTACCTACCATCACCGTGCCAAGATCCCTTTCTTAAATTCTGGTCCAGATTTCTGTCAAAACAAACTCCCTTTTCTCCATCTTCTTTAGGATACAACAAGCTACTATTTTGAAAAGAGCTTTGTGTAAAAATTAAAGAAACAATTTCTAAAAAAAATCCCAAAGTCACTGCTAACTGTACAGAGTGTACATTTCCTCTTCTGCAAAAGCTCATTCACTCATTCTGTCAACACCAGTCCATTCCATGTCTGCTTGAAATGAAAAATCACTCTAACTCTGGGGCTCAACTTCTCTTTATTCCGTTCTTTGTCAACTTTCCTCCCAAGTCACAGAGTGGGGTGAGAGTGTTAGCCACCCAGAGCTTCTGAGGAAATGGATGATGAGCAAGGTTCCTATGCAGGTCAACTTTCACATCCTACCATGAGCTCATCACCCACAAGGAAGACACAGGCGCTGAAGTTCCTACCTCTCACTCCCAAACAGTTGGTGTTATTTCCTCATAACTTCATTATTAGTCTCGCTAACTTTACACCATCCCTCCTCCTTTAAAAACCTCAGGAAACAATCCTACATCTGTGCAAAATAACTGATAAAAATTGCATAAATTTAAAAAATGCAAGAATATTCTCTGCTTCCTTCCCTACTTCACCAGAAGGCAAGCATCATGCCCGCCGCCCCAGCTCCAGGACCCTCCTGCCTTCTCGTCCTCCCTGCCACACTGCACAGATGTAGACAAAGGTGCAGGCTTCTCTTAAATTTGAGAGTAAAACATTCATCACGGTTACAAATCCTTCCTCCAATCTGATTCCGGGAATGACATGCAGCATTAATCTCCTATCCCCTTTGGGGCTTCCCAAAGATCAGAAAAACTTTCTCAGTGTTGATACAGCCTGAAATTGTCTGAGTGCATCAGGAAAGAAGGAAAACGCTCTTGCTTCTGAGCAAAAAAAAAAAAAAAAAATGCATGTTTTTCATGCTTGGGGAGTTATTTCTGAGAATCAAATGGGAAAACACCATTTCAAAAGACACATTCTAGGACAGGAACAATCTGTGAAGGGAAAAAAATAGCTGCTAGAAACAAACAATGCTATACCATAATTCTATACTTTGGATCTTTAAAAATGAGATAAAAGTACTTTTCAAAGGAACAAAATCTAAGGAATTCAGAAAAATTGAAGTCAGTTATGAACCTGATTTGTTAACACTCTTCTCATAAAAAGAAGCTAGCACTTTTTTTGTAGTTGCCTTGCCCATTATATAAGAATTAGTATTGGGAGGAGCGGTGCCTGTGGCTCAAAGGAGTAGGGCGCTGGCCCCATATGCCAGAGGTGGCAGCCTAGCCCCAGCCAGAAACTGCAAAAAAAAAGAAGTAGGATTGGGATCTTTCTTGCAAAATGTACTTATAGGAAACAAGAAAGTTCCCACTGCCTGCAGAAAAAAGCTGTGTGCCCGCCCTGGTAAAGCTTACAAAGCTCCTCATTACCAGGCCATAGCCTGACTTTTTGGCCATTTCTCCCACATAACCCCAATGGGCATCTTTTGTTCCAGCAGTAATGGATATTAGTAATTTCTCACATTTGCCACATTCTTTGAAGTCTCTGCACATACATTTTTTGCTGGGTTTTTTTGCTGTTTTTGAAATGCTTACCTCTCCCGCCCCACTATCTAACTAATTTCCACTTCCAAAACTCAGTGTAAGTGTCATCTACTAGATGTCTCCCCTGATCCTCCTGGGATGAAGCAGGCCCCTCTCTGTTCTTAATGTTTTATGTGCTATTTATGTAAATGCACCAACTCAGTGAACTTAAGCCAGAAAGTCTCTTAATGGCATAGTGATTTTAATCCATTATCCCTCAATGGGCTGAATGGACTTACTGTACAGCAGGATTTCCTTAAATTATACCCAGGGAGTATTCAGCTTTATAAAGAACACATATTACAAAATCATTAAAAAATTAACTTTTGTATATTTTAAATTATACCCAGATTTATATTATTCCATTTGTCTTTGAGATAATTCAGTTTATTTATTTATAACCATTGATTTATAAGTACATAAAGACTTCACACTCTTGGAAATGATATTTCCTAGTTTAAACTTTTATAGCTTACAGAAAAATATAAGCTCACATTTAAATAAATCCAGTGGTGAATCAGATTTATAAAGGTAATCATAATCTTATAAACATTATACATGCTTATACAATGTTCTCTCTTAAATAAGGCCATATCTTAGACCACCAATTACAACTGGATAGATATAATCACAAAAAAAGCAGCTGGAATGATTAGAGTTGCATTAAAGTGGACAAACCTCCTATCTGAGATGTATTTTGACCATGAATTTAGAAGATGGAGGGAATATGCCTTTTTATGGATAAGAGAAACAAATATTGCAAAACTGTATATTGGTTTGATCATCTGCAAGTAAACACTGGTAAATTTTACTTGACAGTGAATTGTGTTTCACTAAAAGAAATATAAATAGTTGTGTTTATCTGTATTATATAATTTCTACAATAAAGCACAAATGATAAAACAGTAGGTTGTAAGAGAGGAATACAAATTTGGAGTTGAGGGCAACAGAATGTGGGCTAAGGGTGGGAGGTGTGATAAGGCAGAGATCTTAGATGGCAATTGAATTGGAAGTCACCACGGCTTCTAAGAAGGAAATTGTCCTGGTCAAAACAAAAATTAGTGTTCTGTGAAAAGCATGGAGAAGAAGGAGACAGGCTGGCAAGAAATAGTTTGGAGGGAAGGTGACAATGAAGGAGAAGGAGAATAAGAAAGAAAATCCCAGAAATATTGCAATAAGGAAAATTCAAGGATAATTAAATGGTCATATTCAGGATGATCAGAAACCTAGTGACCAGCAACAATAAAAATAGGCTAAAAATTAGGAGGATACTCAAGATGCAGTGTAGATTCAATATTGAAAAATGTCAGTCCTCAGAATATTATATAAATTTATTTTAAATCAAATAAAATGCCAGTAAAAACTTAGAGAGGGGACCGTGGGTTGTGGGGGAGTAGAGGTGATGTGACAAACTCTTCAGAAAATACCAAAAGAGGGAATATTTTATAACACATACCCTGATAACAAACCCAGAAAAACACATCACAAGACAAGAATATTTTAGACCAATATCTTTTATGAATACAGATGTATAAACCCTAAAAAAATACTACAAAATTGATTTCAGAAATATATAAAAAGAATTACACACCATGACTAAGTAGAATTTATCCTTGGTAAACAAGGTTAGTTTAACACCCCCAAATCAATTAATATAATACACTCTATCAACAGAATAGAAATTTAAAGCCACATAGTCATTTCAATAGAAGTAGAAAAGGCATTTTATAAAATCCAACATTCTCCATGATAGAAACACTCAACAAACGGAACAGAAGGAAACTTCTGTAACCTGATAAAGAGCATACAAAACAACCCCAAATTAACGTCATACTTCATGGTAAAAGACTTCGTTTTCCCTGTGATGTTAGGAACAAGATAAGGGTGTTTGCTCTCACCACTTGTATTCAATATCATATTAGAGGTTCTATAAGTAGCCACACTGGAAAGGAAAACGTAAAACTATATCTATTCACAGCTGACATAATCCTACATATAGAAAATCCAAAATATCTACAACAATAGTGACTAATTTTCACATAAATTGGATTTAATTTTGACCAAAGTACATTACTTAAACATTAATTTTTAATTCAACTTGTTAAAATGTTGTTTAGGATATGGCATCCTCATTTATAAGTGAAATATGTTTGTAATTTCCCTTTATAATAATATATTTTTTCCAATTTTAATATCAGGTGTATCCAGATGAAGTAGAATGATTTTGAAGTATTTCTTCTTTTTCTATTGTCTATAAGATTTGGCATGATCTTTTTTTTGAAATTATCTTTTATTTTTAATTATAAATATTAGCTGTCTATTTTTTGGAATAAAAAAGGAACTAATTAGTGAGTTCACCAAAGTTGCAAGATACAAGATCAAATTACAAAAATCAATTCTGTTTCTATAAACTTACAATAAGCAATTTTAAAATGAAATTAAGAAAGCAACTTCATCTATAATAACACCAAAAATAATATACACCTTAGAAATAAATTTAACAAAATACATGTAAAACGTGTACTGTGAAAACTACAAAATACTGTTGAAATAAATTAAAGACTATCTAAATGGATGGAAAAATCATCCCATGTTCATGAATATGATTTAATGTTGTTAAGATGGCAATACTACAGATTCAACATAACCCCTATTAGAATTTCAGTTGATTTCTTTGTAGAAATTGACAAATTTATTCTAATATTTATATGGAATTGTAAAGGACCAAAAATAGCCAGAACGATACTGAAAAAGAAGTACAAAGTAGCAAGGTAGAAAGACTTAAATTTTCCAATTTCAAAACTTAGCAAAAAGCAATAGTAATTTTAAGAGTGTGGTACTGGCATACGGATAAACATAGATCAATGGAATCAAATTCAGAGTCTAAAAACAAACCTATGCATCTACGGTCAACCGATTTTCAACAAGGGTGCCAAGATCATTCCATGGGGAAAGAATAATCTTTTTAAATAATGATGCCAGGACAACTGTATAGCCATAGGCAAAAGAATGAAATTGAACCCTTACTTCACACTTCTCATACAAGTTAACTCAAAATGGATCAAAGAAACAAAATATAAGAGCTGAAGCTATAAAACCATTACAAGAAAACATAGGGGTAGGTAAATCTTCATGACCTTGGATTTGGCAATGGTTTCTTAGATGTGACATCAAAAGCATACAAAAGAAAAATAACTAAGTTTGACTTTATTGAAATTTAAAACTTTTGTGCATCTATCTGTATCCAGAAAGTGAAAAGACAAACCATAGAATGGAAGAAAAGATTATCAAATTGTATATCTAATAAGAGTTTATTATACGAAATAGATAAGGAATCTATATAACTTAGCAATAAAAATATTTGATTTTTAAAGATGAGTAAGGGACTTCAGGCATTTTTTTCTACAGCAGCTATACAAATGACCAAAAAGCAAATGAAAAATGTTCAACATTTTTAGTCAATAGTACTAATTTTGCATTAAAACAAACCAAAACCACAATGAGCTATCACTTCGTACCCACTAGTCTGGCTATAATTTTTTTTTCCAAAGAGTTGTGCTTACAAGGACATGGAGAGATTATAACCCTCATACATTTCTGTTATGAACCATGCAACAATGATGGAAAATAACTTCGTGAGTTCTCAAACAATTAAACACGTGATTGTCATATGACCCAGCAATCCCACTCATATACTCAAAAGAATTGAAAACAAGTATTCAAGTAGGTACAAATACATGCACGTTCATAGCAGCACTATGCACAATGACTGAAAGGTGGAAACTGAAATTTCCTCTAACAAATAGCTAAACAAAAGTTGGTATATCCATTCAAGGGAATATTATTTTTCCATAAAAAAGGATGAAGTACTGAAACAATATAGAAGCTTGAAAACATTTTGCTACATGAGAGAAGGAAGTCAAAAAAGATGGAGTAAAAAGGACCAAATTTGCCATCTGGCCTGAAGTAACAAAGAGAAAGTATGAAAACTTGATAGAAATATTTTCAAAACATTGGACATCACACAGAAGGAACAACAATCCTTGAGAAAGAGAAAACAACGTGAGTTTAAAATTGCCTCACTACCTTGAACCTCCAAGCCATGCTACAGGGAGGGGGAGCAGGAGGCACCCCAGCTCTCCTGGGTTGAGCAGACCCAGGCAGCTGCTCCTCTGAGGACAGCACAGCCAAGAGGAAGACACTGAGAAAGGGAAGTGCAGGGGACCGCAGGGTTCTCAGCTGATTAGTGATCAACACACATTCTTGTGGAAAGTACCCAAAGCCAAGGAAAGATCCACTCCACAGAACAAGGGGTTTCTGGAGGAGTCCAGGAATAGTATGTTATACCCACCGCAAGAGGAATTATAGAGAAACACTAGCACACTGAATCCAAATTAAGCAAGGGTCCTTTATTGGGCCGGCCAGTCAAGTGCAGGCTCATGCCACAGAGTCTCTTGACCCCCCTGAAGCAGGGTGCAAGGTTTTTACATGGCTCTTCAAGTGGGAGATGGGAATCCCTAGCGTAAGCAGAATTTTACAGAAGCTAACATCTGCAAGGTTAGAGTTATGGGGAAGGGGGTTATGGGGGCGAGGCTAAAAACTGCATATAGACCAGACAGACTTGTGACAGCATTGTGGTTTTCACAAGATTTTTTTTAGCTGTCAAAGGATTTTGCAGCTCTCAGCTAAATACCCTTCCTGTTTTTGCAGGATCACTGCTTGCTCAAGGGGCTATTTTGGGGGTTGGGGGGTTGCAAGCTCTTAACAAAATGGAGTAAGTCTGGTTCACTTGCTCAAAAATGGATGGAGTTAGGGCATCACAAGTAGCTGGTCCTACCAGCCGGAATGAGAAAGCCCTGATTCACAGGGTTTGGAGAAGAGAACACAGGAATGTCTTGCCTCCGTCCTGAGGGATGATTAGCCCTAGATCAAGCACTGCCCTAGTCCCGCCTAGTGAATCTTAACCCCAACTATCCCAGAAATCAAAGCTCAGTAAAAAAACTAACTCAACTAAATATAGGAAAAGGAACATCTGAACAGATAGATATTTCAATGAAGAGGATATATATATATACACCAAATAAGAATATGAAAAAGTGCTCAACATCGTATTTCATTAAGAAAATGTAAATAATTAAAACCACAATGAGATACTACTTCACACCCACTAATATGTGTAAAATGTATATAGCTGGACACACCAATTATTGGTGAGGATGTGGAAGAAATGGAGCTTACTACCAGTGGAAATGTAAAATGGTACAGTCACTTTGGGAAACAACTTTGCTGTTTCTTAGAAATTAAACCTACCAGATGATCTAGACATCTACCAATTTCCCTCAACATATTTACCCAAGAGAAAAGACAGGTCCACACAAAGAATTTTATAGGAATATTTATAACTGTTTTATTTGTTACAGCTAAAAACTAGAAACATGCAAATGTTTAAGTGAATGGATAAACTGTGGTATATTCTTTCAATGGAATAATGACAAAAAGTAACATTAATGAGTAATTATTAATACACGTGACAACACAAAGGAACCTCAAAACAATTATGGTAAGTGATAGTATCCAGGTCCCCTCCTAAAAAGTGCACATGCTGTGCAATCATATTTATTCTATATAATGCTAATTTAACCATAGCGACAGATTGTAGATCAATAGTTGTCAGGGAACATGGGACAAGAGGAGGACAAGGAGAGAGGGATTATACACGGGGGAAGAAAAGTTACAGGAAGGCTATGTTCTCATCTTTATTTTGGTGATGATTTCATACATGTATACAAAAGTCAAAACTTTTCCAATTATGTATTTAAATATGTACAGTTCATTATGTATCAATTCTACTTCAATGAAGCATTTGGGGGGGAAGGGCAAATTACTCCAAAGTAAAGTTCAAAATTGTCTGTTATGTAATGGAATTCATATTTTATGTCACACATTTTACCCAGCATTTTTCCTACATGAGAAATATTTTTAAGAGATTACGGTAATTTATAATAAAAGGCACCTTAGTGGTTGTTTCATATTACCCTCCTTTCTTGTCCAGTGGGGAATTTTAACCCCAGAAAGGTTGATTAGCCGAAGGTCTCAGTATGGGTAACAACTAGGAGAGTATTCTTCTTATACCCCATGATTTTTTGAATGTTTAAAATCTTAGGGAAAAAATATGCTGTCTGTGAACACACAGATAATGTATATTATTAGCTATTCCTGTATCTCATTCTAAGTTTTCATTTGTTATGTACGTATATATACACAAATATATATATATAATCAAAAATAATTTCATACTATAACAGCATTTACTTAGTGATCTTATCTTTTGAAATGAAATGTATTTTTTATACACACGAGCTTAACATATCTGTCAACAGGAAGCATACAAAATAGTTCTCAAATATTGAATTTCCTCCTCCCATAGTTTGTGTGGAAAACCACAGATCATATCTTTACATTGGCTATATAATTAGATGTTAATATAGTATGTATATTCAAAATCTAGGGTTTAGTCCCCAGCTGTGGCCAGTGGAACTAACAATAATTTGGTGCCAGTGATATGAAAATTTATCAAAATTGCAAATAGTTCAAAAGCAAAGTAAGTTCTATTAGAACAACTGTTCAGTATAGAAATCCAATAGCTGTGATTTTTCTGTGGAATGCTAACGTGGCTGTTATGCATTGTAGGAATGCGGGAGACACATTTGGAGCTCTGTTTTTAAATAATAAGCAGGAGGACTCAGGCTTTCTACTGTATTCAGTAAATAACGCAAATCTGTACCCTGCACTGAAATTTTTACTCCTCCTCTCTACCTTCTTTTGTTTCCCATTTTCCTAAAAAACAAAACATGGAAACAACACAAGCAAAACAGTGATCTAATAATCGCTCCACGTTTGCTCAAGGCTCTGGTGACAAACATTCTTCTAGCAAGCAGTGGAAAGATTGTGACTTGAAGAACTGAGAGGCACAATATTTATGGACCAGTCTATTGGTTACCCACAAAACAATGGTTTGAAAAGAGAAATTCTCAATAAACATCTCTAAATAGACATATTTACAGCTTCTAGGCACTTTAGGATTCACCCATAAGGAATTCTGAAACATTTCCCAAATGTGCTTCACTAAGCAAACTTTAGCAATAAGCCTTTTGCTCTCGCCTTAGGCGGAAATGTTCACACATTAAAAGAGAGTTGAGGACAATGGCATTAAGGCTGCTCAAGCCATGGCCTAGCAGAGTGCATTTGCAGCAGTTACTATTTACAATGTGCCCATGACAGATTCTTCTGCCTGGTAAACACTTCAGCCTCACTTCTGGCTCATGTTTGGCTCTCTATAGTATGTAGACTTACTGCTGTGTATTGATTAAAAATAAAATTTCACTCTAGCCTATAATGCTAGCACTCTGGGAGGCTGAGGCAGGTGAATTCCTTGAGTTCAGGTGTTTGACCCTGTCTCTAAAAAAAAAATTAAAAAGCTGGGAGTTGTGGCAAGGTCCTGTAAGTCCCAGCTACTTGAGAGACTGAGGCAAGAAGATTGCCTGAGCCCAAGACATTGAGATTGCTGTGAGCTATGACAACACAAGCACTCTACCCAGGGTGACAGGGTGAGATTGTCTCAAAACAAACAAACAAAAAAACAATGAATCCCCAACAATAAAAATAAAATAAAATAAATATTAAAATTAAAATTGCATCATTTCTTGTCCTTGGAATGTATTTTCCACATACATAAATTGGGAATTCATGTTATTGCAAGAAATTTATGGGCCGGGCGTGGTGGCTCACCTGTAATCCTAGCACCCTGGGAGGCCAAGGCGAGTGGATTACCAGCCTGAGCAAAAGCCCA
This sequence comes from Nycticebus coucang, assembly GCF_027406575.1. NCBI lineage: Eukaryota > Metazoa > Chordata > Mammalia > Primates > Lorisidae > Nycticebus > Nycticebus coucang. Next base: position 16,337,212 of record NC_069785.1, on the reverse strand, counting down.
TCTCTAAAAATACCTGGGCATTGTAGAGGGTGTTTGTAGTCCCAGATACTCGGAAGGCTGAGGCAAGGTAATCACTTGAGCCTAAGAGTTTGAGGTTGCTGTGAGCTATGATGCCACAGCGCTCTACCAAGGGTAACCAAGTAAAACTCTGTCCCCCTCTCCCCCAAAAAGGAAAGAAAAGGTAAGAAATTAATAATGGGAAGACTGATAAAAACAATTACGTGCTATGACTCACATGCAGATGCTCTGAGTCCAAAAGTGCTTAAAAAGTTTTGACAACATCCAAAGTTGTATAAAAACAACTGGTGGTACCTCAAAATTTAAATATTTTGTTCTCTTTTCAAGTACTGACCAAAAATGGAAGAATATTCACAGAAAAACTACTTGAGAATTTCTGGAAAGCATATCACTGGTATGAGTCCTTTTTTCTCTAAGGTTAAATGATGGAGCCTTGAATTGATAGGATCAGCATCCTCTAAACAAAAGACTCCAGAGAACTCACTCATACACTCTCTTTCTCAATGTACATTACACTGGAGAAAGCCCACGTGAGGACACGGCAAAAAAGGCATCATCTTCCAGACAGGAAGACAAGACTCACCAGAAACTGAATCAACTGGACACTTGATCTTGGACTTCCAGAAACCAGAACTATGAGCAAATAAGTTTCTATGGTTTCAATCACCTAGTCTATGGCATTTTGTTATGCAGCTCAAGCTAACTAGTACATGCAACAACCTGTCAAAGGAGGAGAGGACAAAAGGACAGTCTTCCTCTTTCTCAATGTAGAACCCGAGAAATTCCTAAGTGTGTACAAAAATATTAATGTCTTGCTTTTACACACCATGTTTACATACATAATCCTATTTACTCTTCACGATCTTTTTCGTCAGAGCTAACATTATTAATCTCATTTTATAAATGAGACTGAGCATAGATAAGCCAAGATTCAACCAAGAACTTCTGACTCCTGGCCTGCTGCCAGCTGACTCAGAGAAACTCTACAGATCTTTCTACTCCTGAGTCAGCTGACAATTAGAGCATCTTTGGGAAGCCCTTTACTGGTTCAAGGATAAAACACGAGACTCAAAAGTTACTTCTTAACAGATAATTATCTGCTATTGTTCAGGAGACCAATAGCCATTAATAAATGTTGAACAGAAGAAAACAATTCAAGTAAATCTGGAGTTGTGCTCATTTTCAATAATTTTAATTATTAATTTAGAGTTATAGTAATCTTCCCCTTTCAACAAAAGCTTCGTTATATACCACACTTGAGTGTTGAATATCTGACACAAAGTGGGGAAAAAATATGTGCAGACAAATGTGAATTTTGTTCCTCCCACAAAATAGGAAAAAAATATTTGTAAACTATCCTATCTAATGAGGGATAAATAACTAAAACATATAAGGAGCTCCAACAACTCAACAGGAAAAAAAAAATCAAATAATTTGACTTACAATGGGCAATGGATATGAGTAGATATTTTTCAAAAGAAGACATACAAATGGCCAACAGATACACGAAAAAATGTTCAACATTGTTGATCATCACAGAAATAGAAATCAAAACAATACAGTAATATATCAATTCATCTCAGTTAAAATGGCTTTTATTGAAAAGTCAAGTAAAAATGAATGTGAGTAGGGATGTGGACAAAGGGGAACTCTTGTACACACTTGATGGAAGTGTAAATTAGTGCAACCACTATGGAGAATGGTATGAAGGTACGGCAGAAAACTAAAAATAAAGCTACTATATGACTCAACAATTCTGCTGCTATGTATATATCCAAAGAAGGGGAATTCAGCATATCAAAAAGTTATCTGTACTCCCATGTTTGTTACAGTGCTATTCCTAATAGCCAAAATTTGGAATCAACCTAAATGTCTACCAATGGATGAATGGATAAAGAAATTGAGGTACAGATCTACAATAGAATATTATACAGCCACTAAAAAAAGTCAGTCTTGCATGCTAAAGGTGACTCAGTCGTGCCATTTGCAATAACATGGATGGAACTGGAGAACATTATGTTAAGTGAAGTAAGCCAAGCACAGAAAGACAAATTTCACATGCTCTGTTTCATATGTAGAAGGTAAATATTAAAACAATGTGATCTCATGGAGACAGACAGTAGAATGACAGTCATCAGAGGCTGGGAAGGGCAGTGGGGAGAGGAAGATAAATGAGGATAGTTAATGATTGCAAAAATACAGTCAGATAGAATGAACAATATTTGATAGCACAACAAAGTGACTGTAATCAATAATAAGTGAGGGTGTGATTTAAAAATAACTAAAAGAGCGGAATTGGATTGTTTCTAACACAATGAAGTGATAAAATCCTGAGGTGACAGATGCCCTAATTACCCTGGTTTGATTAATTCACATTGTATGCCTGTACCAAAGCATTACATATACCCTATAATGATGTACAACCATTATGTGCCCAAAATAATTAAATTCTTTTATTTTAAAAATCAATAATGAAAAACTTAAAAAACTTAACCAATTGGAGATTGCTTAGCATAGTTGATTGAGAACTCATATTCAAAATATTTTTATCTATTCATGGTATCTTAAATATGTCTCTTTTGTAAGGTGCAGCCAATAATGCCTTTCATGGGCCTTGGTTTTAACTCCTCCTAATAGAGAGTATCTCTCTTTGCTGCCTCATCTTAAGGGTAACTGTCTACTCCTGTGCTGAGAAGGGCTTGCAAGACTGACAGTATTTAGAGCATTCTCTTTTGTGTTCAGTTTCCACTGTACTGGAAAATGAAGGCCTATCTCTGATTATTTATTCCTCTTCAGATTGGCTGCCAACAGCCCTCTATATTGAATCTTCTCCTTATTTGGTTCTCGAAAAAATCAGACTCTCATTAATCCTCAGATGGTTATCACATTCAAAAAGAATGGAATCTTTGTCCAACACAGAATGTAAGCTTGAGTTATAGTAGTATTTTGTTTGCAGTTTTTGTATATACATCTAGAGAAAAGAGAGATATTAAAATCAGAAACTTCAAAAATTGTGGAATTTTGGGCAGCGCCTGTGGCTCAGTCCGTAGGGTGCCGGCCCCATATACCACGGGTGACGGGTTCAAACCCGGCCCTGGCCAAACCGCAACCAAAAAATAGCCGGGCGTTGTGGCGGGCGCCTGTAGTCCCAGCTACTTGGGAGGCTGAGGCAAGAGAATCGCTGAAGCCCAGGAGTTGGAGGTTGCTGTGAGCTGTGTGAGGCCACGGCACTCTACCGAGGGCCATAAAGTGAGACTCTGTCTCTACAAAAAAAAAAAAAAATTGTGGAATTTTAAGTAACCTAAATATCCATTCATAGGGAATTAGGATAAATAGATATGTTGAGGAGTAGATAGGTTATAATATGATAGATCTAGGCAGAGATTTTAATATTTCCATTCAGCTTTAGCTTCTTCATAGCAGACTACATACATAGATGTTTACACCTCCCTTCCTCCAAAATGCCTATAAAAATGACTGTAAAGAAATATGGAAGACAGTACTCTCAAAGCAGCACTAAAAAGGGGAGATAAAGTCATTGGCAGACCAGACGTTTGTTAAAACCCCTAGAAGATGGCAAACATATGGGATTGGATAAAATAAGAATGAAGAGGCAATGTCCCAGCACTGAGGACGCATGGCTTCCAGCTAAAATAATTGAGTGCTGAGCAGGATGAATAGCAAAGAACTCCACCTAAAAATACCTCCATAAAATTGTGCAACACACCAAAGTTACAAAGTTATATCCCAGAAGCTTCCAGGAAGGTGCTGCAGAAACAAGTTACATAAGACCTTTCATGTCTGATTTATGATCTGATTGTCATGCCTCAAAAACATTCATTAATGGAGTGACTACTTGTAAAATATTTCATGACTCAAATGTCTATGCCTATTTTAACAAATGTCTAAATACACAGCACAAATTTATTTCAAAGGAAAACTGTAAATCTTAAAAAAAATGTTAGATTTCATAGAGTTGAGGAAAGTTTTGCTGATTTCTTATGAGACAAAGCTAGCTGAATTCAGATTAGCAGAGTTAGATCAGGTGACGATGGATGAGAAAAACAATCAGAAAACAGATAAAAAAAAAAATAGCCTTCCAAGGAGAATTGTTTAAAAATCAGAGGGCTTAATATAGGCTCTGAGGAAACTCTTGAAATATTTTTCCAAAAGTTACTATCTTTATAGTTGTGCTAGAAAGTGAAATATGGACTTGGAAGATATCATATCATACTATAATTTTGGTTTTGTAGCAGAAAATAGTACCCCAAGACAATCCATCTTAAAGGGGTTTATATTGAATGGATTGATCTGGTATTCATTTTCCTAGGAAACACAGGCTTCCTGCATAGACAAAGGAATAAAAAAGATAACAATATTGGTCTTGTCATTAGCAAGGGTGACTGATAACAATGGCGAAAAAAGTTCTGCAAGATTTTGAGATAAAATACCTTTAAGTCAAGAATTCCATGCATAATGAAACTACCAATAAAGTGTGAAAGCAAAACAATGACATACAAGAATCAGAAAGCTTACCTTCTCATTTGGAGAAAAGGTACTACAGTAAAAAAAAAGAGGGATGGAGGGAGGAAGGGATGGAGGGAGAAGCCAAGAAAGTAGTGTTAGAAGAGGTGAATTGATGTCTGCTTTGAGTAAGATATGACAAAGAAATTCAAATCAAACCAAACCACGTTCTGGGAAAAAAAATACACAAAAGCCTTATAAAATACATTACTAAAATTTTTTTTAAGTATCAAACACATATCAGGGTAGAAATTCAAGATTTGGGAAAAGGTATACCCTTGGGAGGATCTGCTCATCTGGAAGAGGTAGCCCATAGGTGCTTTTGAAAGCCTCACAGAGCTAACGGGGGTGGGGAGGGTGGGAAGAGGGATCTGGGGGTGGGGAGGGTGGGGAGGTGGGGACCGTGTCAGGCCCCACCCGAATCAGGAAACTGGGAAACCAAAGGGCTACACTCTGTGAGCAAGCGTGGTCATCAGTCAAACCTGGTCAAGTCTACAGCATCACTTATTAATTTAGTCTCAGTAGCCCATAAAATCTCAAACTGCAAGCCTGGAGTAAAGAAACCCTGTTGAGTGAAAAAATATTATCCTAAGCCTCAAATTATTTGAACAAATCCTTTTTCAATGTCCAGCACACAGCAAAATGTGAACAGAAAAGACACCACGAGCAACAACCAGGAGTAATAGAAATAACCAAAATAGCCAGAGGCATTGTCAGACACAACCAAACTGTGCGCGTCATGCTCTGGAGAAGAAAAATAAGCTATAAAATTTCAGTAGGGATCTGACAACCATAAAAAACAAGGGTAAATTTGGAAGACACACACTGAAATTCTAGAACTGAAAACTCAAAATAAACAAAATTAAGAATTCTATGGGCAGAATTAACAGGATTCTGCCCAGGTAAAGAGTCAGCGAATTGGAAACTGTCAGAAGAAGGAAGAAGGGTCAGAAGAAACTCTCAGAGTGCAGCAGTGCAGCAGCCAAGCGGGAGAAAACAGGGACGGGAATGTGGAAGACAGAACATTCCGCGAGAAATTCTAAGTTCTGGCATCTAGAAGGAGAGGAGAAAGAGAATGGACATAGGGGCGGCGCCTGTGGCTCAAGGGAGTAGGGCACCGGCCCCATATGCCAGAGGTGGTGGGTTCAAACCCAGCTCCTGCCAAAAACTGGAAAAAAAAAAAAAAAAAAGAATGGACGTGGCAACGTTTGTGGAGATTTTGGCTTCAGACTTTCCAACACTGATGAAAAACATCAATCTTCAGATTTAGTAATACTAATAATTTAGAACCAGCAAAAATAAAAGCAAAATGAAGGTATTGTTAGGTGTGTAAATAATTGAAAGTGTTCACCACTAGGACGGCAGCAGCCAAAAAACTTTGTAAAGGATTTTTTTTAGAGAAAAGCCAAGTGATCACAGGGGAGTATCAAGAGGTCACAAAAAATACAAAAAGAATGAAAAGCAAAGAAACCTAAAAAGATGTGAGTAAATATCAGTAAACACTGACTGTACAAAAATGAAAATAGGGAGTTAGGAAGGATGTAAATGAAGTCAGGTGTTTTAAACTCCTGTAAGGAGGGCAAAATTATCCATTCATGTTAGATTTTGATAAGTCATTGATGCTTTTTGTAATTTGTAGGATGAAAACTAAAGGAATAAAGAAAGAATCTAACATTTCCAACTAAAAGATAGGAAAAAGAAATTAATGATTGTTAAAAACCAATCAGAAATTAAAGGCAGAAGCTATGAGCTCACAGGACTCGGGAATACTTGCCTGCCACGGGTGATCTACTGAAGATTAGAGGCCACCATGGTCTTCAGCTGTCATAGTTGGTATCAGATTAATTTCCTGGGAAAAAATTGAGCATTCGTAGAATCCCTGTTTGGTTCTTTAAAATGCATTGGTACTAGGATGACATTGAAAAGGTCCTACTTTTTCATGAATCATTTTAAGAAATTTGCTGTGATAAGCATGTCACACTCAAGATACTCATTTCTTATATCCTGAAAAAGAATGACAGTTATAGACACTTCTTAAGAGACGGTGGCAAAACTCACTCTGATTTTAATGTCTCATGAAGTGAAGATTGAAAATATGAGCTAGGAAGGCTCCGTGCCTGTGGAGCAAGCGCTAAGGCGCCAGCCACATACACCTGAGCTGGTGGGTTCAAATCCAGCCTGGGCCCGCCAAACAACAATGACAGCTGCAACCAAAAAATAGCTGGGCATTGTAGTGGGCGCCTGTAGTCCCAGCTACTTGGGAGGCTGAGGCAAGAGAATTGCTTAAGCCCAGGATTTGGAGGTTGCTATGAGCTGTGATGCCACGGCATTCTACCCAGGGCAACAGCTTGAGGCTTTGTCTCAAAAAAAAAAAGAAAGAAAATATGAGCTAGGATCAGGAGCAAATTAGGCTATTCCTGAGAAATTGAAGATTTAATGACAAAGAGTGACATGAAGAGGCAACATAAGGTCTGGACATAAGGTCTGGCAGCAGGATTCTTTTTTTTTTTTTGGTTTTTGGCCGGGGCTGGGTTTGAACCCACCACCTTCGGCATATGGGACTGGCGCCCTACTCCTTGAGCCACAGGTGCCACCCAACAACAGGATTCTTTACCAACGCTTTGTTCTCAGGTTATTAAGACAAATATTTCGATGTAGCAATTGTCTGATTCCCTTTCTGAATGTATGTATGTTCGTTCGTTCTTTACAAGGTTTTTGTTTCTTGTCCTTATCTTAAACATTGTTATTGTTATTAAATTTTAAGTCTTTTTAATTTTGTGAAGGCAAAAAAATGGAAACCTTATAAACACATGTATATGTAAAAATAAAAAATAAATTAAAAAAAATAAAAAGAAAACCAAAATGTTTCATTACATTGATGGAAAAATCAAGCAAATGAAAGATAACCAGCAAATGAAATCAAAGATGTTGGTTATTAAGGTTGTGGAAAATCATGCACTGTCATTTATAAACGTCATGGATGTGATCTTTGCAGAAAGAGAATGCTTTGATTGATGCTTCATCTTTCAGAGTCTCTTTTGGGCATCTTCCAACAGGTTTGTGATATCACAAAAGAATGGACTCCAAAAAGGTACCTCAGATGCTTTCTGTTCTTATGCCACATTTATTCTTGGTTTTTCTTCACAGTCATAATCGACGGTCTCAATTAATCTTTTATCATCAATTTATGTTGACTACAGAACTACTTGCTTCTGACATCCAAATCTCTTTGAAATTTGCTGTCTGTCTTTTGTGTGTGAGTCAATACTGTGCAATTTCAACTCCATTTGCACTGTATGTTAGATGGCCTTTAAAATTTCACTGCCTCTTGTTCTACAGGCAAAGTGTCAACGGAAGGAACTAAAAGTGGCTGAGAAATGACAAAATGCTTAATTCTTTTCATTTTTCCAAATTATCAGCTGAAATTGCAGGGGAAGAATTTTATAGGAAAGCCTTTGACAAGAAACCACATAAAATATACACAAATTATGTTTAATGTAGGTAAGTTTTTAGAAGAAATACTTCCAAAATAACATTCTTATTGTTGGGTTTGGTTGTAGTTTTAGTTCATTTTAGTCAAATCTAAGTCCCGTTTATAAAGTGACAGATGGGTGAAATTTAGACATGATATTTGAAAAATAATATATAGTATTAGCTTTGACAAGTTATATAAATAAAACACAAATGCACTAGTTTAAAACTATTCAGATATAAATAGGAAGCTACTCATTTACCTGGCATATATATGTTTAGAAAATGTGATACACATAAGACAATTCATCAATGAGTGGCTACAAAAAGCTCACTTTAAATAAGCAAAGAAAGTGAGCACGCTAGTCTAGCAGCGTTTTTCTTCAGAACCATGATCTTAAGAGCTTATTTGTAAAAACTACAGCCTGAGTTCTTTTGGAAGTATCTCAGGAAATATTAATTTTCTTTCAACAGTTAATAGTAATCCCCAGGTATAATGATTTACATTTCAATGAAAAAAGGCATTAGTATTAGAGATTTTTCTGTAGAAGCTCAGAAGCTTTGGAATGTAAATTTCTGTAAATTCAAAAGAAAAAAATTCTTTGTAATTTTAACATTAAATAAGTGTTTATCATTTTGCCCTTGAAGTCATTAAAAATCTTTATAAGTACTAGCATTAAGAAAAGATCTGAGATAGATGCAGAAAAAGTGTTTGAAAAAATTCAATATCTTTCCATGACAAAAACTCTTAACGAATTAAGTATGGAAGAAACAAACCTCCAGATAAAAAAAAGGCTGTATACGACAAATCCACAGCTAGCATCATACTCAACAGTGAAAATTCCAAGTTCAAAGCTTTTCCTTTAAGATCAAGAACAAATAAGGATGACCACTCTTACCACTTCTATCCAACAGTCCTAAAGATTCCACCAAAATACTGTTAGAACTAATAAATTAAGTAAAGTCACAGAATACAAAATCAATATACAAAAATCATATACTAATAATAACGATCTGAAAAAGAAATTAAGAAAACAATCACATTTATGATTGCATCATAAAAAATAAAATACACATAGAAAGATTTTGGTGATCACTTGTTCTTTATAAATTTTTTACATTTTTAAATCTACTTGCACATGAAATACAGAGGGTGCCAAAAATTTTAATACTGAAGTCATGTTTGACTTCTGTGATTATAAGAGATACAAGATATAATATATAAGATAACAAACATTATCAGTATATTGACTGATATATTGACTATTACAATTTTAATACAGTTTTTTTTTCTTTCTTAAAATGTGTACAGTTTTTTGGCATCCTCTGTATTTCATAAAGATAAAAAGGGGGAGAGATGATCTGGCTAAAGAGAAGAAGAAAAGATAGAATTAGCATTTCTATGAGATCTAATTTAGACCAGACACAATGGCTTGACTCACACCTATGATCCTAGCACTCTGGAAGGCCAAAGAGCGGGGATCCCTTGAGCTCAGGAGTTGGAGACCATCCTGAGCAAAACAAGATCTCATCTCTACTAAAAATAGAAAAATTAGTTAGGCCCAGATACTCAGGAGGCTGAGGCAGGAGGATTGCTTGAGTCCAGGAGTTTGAGGTTTTTGTAAACTAAACTGAGACCATGGCACTTTAGCTTGGATCACAGAGCAAGACTGTGTCTCAAAAAAAAAAAAAAAAAAATCCAATTTAAATTCTGACCTGTATCTTTATTGATCTCATGAAAAGACATTTAGAAAACTACAAAGGGGAAGGGAAAAGGCAGCAGCCTTGGACAGAGCATGGGAAATTGGAAAATAAATCTGCAACATGGATTCCCTAAAGACAATTAACAATTATTTTCATAGGCATCCACTGTGTTCAGTGCATACTGATTGACTTGACTGCTAATTAGTCTAAATGACCTTGAACATTTCTATATAATCAGTTACATTCTATAGAAAACTTATTTTCAGTGGTATTGTGACAGAAATTCGGCACTTATCTTACCTACTAGAAGAGATTCTTCAGATATTTAAAAATAAGCAAAGGGAATACAATACTTAACATCTGTTAAGGAAAGTACCAATGAAGAAAATCAAATATAAATCACTATATAATTTCTGCCAGTTCTGAAATTATATAATTCTATGGTCTGCCTCTATGAATTTATTTATGGCTATATGTGAACTTTAAATTCAGATTTGATAAATGTCCTTAAAAAAAAATCAAAACTTGTGCTGGCCCAGAAAATATAATTTGAATAATTAAATAATGAAGCTACCAGAAAACTAATAATTAAGAAAAGCTAATATATGAAGAATGTTTCTAGTAAGTAGACCTGGGCTCCTGGAAAGGGCTGAAACAAAATGGACAGCTGAGCAGCTCATCCCTGGAAACCCCTGAGGTAGATGTTGGGGACTAGCAGGGTAGAAAAGGATTTCTGCTTTGGGTAGGAGTGGCCATGGTGATTCCACAGGTCCCTTCCTAATACAGCATACGCATCATGAACTTGAATTTCTGGTCAAGGTAACATGGAAGTCCAGGCTGAGTGTTGAGAGGATGCAGCCTATGGGCAAGGAAGAACCTCTGTCTGACTTCCTTTGCTGTGAGAACTATGTTGGTAGCATCTGCCCTTGTGGCTGGATAAATCTTTGCAGCCTGAGACACAGACCCTGAGTTTCTAACCACAAGTTGGCTGTTGCATGCAATGACCATCATGCGAAGACCTTCATGCATCCTCCTCCATTCTGCTCAAGAGCTGACCTACCGACCCCATGGTGGAAAACCTACGGAGACCAGCTTCCCTTCCAAGAGGCATTCATATAAAAACCTAAATGGATCTTATCTCTGCTACTTGTCAATTGTCATTGTTCTCTACATTTTGGAGGGTAGAGATGCCAGGAAAGATGAAAGAGGTACAACTGAATCTCAATAGAGGGCGCCATGAAAAAACAGCTCCAGGATGAAACATGCTAAGGGAAGCAGTCAGGGCTGCCACAGAGGATTCTCCATTATGTCCTACACAAGGATTCCACATTCAAGGAGCGACATACATATTACAGACAGCTTTACTATTTTCAACTATTGCCATGTTTTTATTATGACTTTATTGACCCTAAAAATGGGTAATTTATCTATTTATTATGACAATTGTCTGGCAAAGAGCAACACTAAATCTTGTTCTAACAAAATCAGTATATTGAAACATTTTTTCTGGCAAAGAACCAGTAAGTTTAATATTCAAAGTTCTTGGCCAGATATCTAACATAACTTGTGTTTTTACATGAGGAACTATATTTCTGATTAGTACACTGATAAGTATATGAAAATGTGAGAAAAAATGTCTTCTATTGGTATTTATGCACAGATTAAATGTGATGATGTATCCTGCAGACCATATAATCTTCTGTTTGCTTCCTATATCAGAATAGCGTTCCTGAATTTTTAATTTAAATCTATGAATACTTTCATGATGTAAATCACTGTATAACTACAAGTATTTATTTCCCATTAATAACAAACTAAATATTACTTAGATGTAAATTAAATATTACTAAGTAATCATCCACTTAATATGGCAATTGATCATTTTTGTTACAATAATTCTGGCGGTAAAAACATTAACTGCCATTAAAATATTGCAGCCTCCTGCTACACAGATATTATTTAATGCTATTTATAAAATGTGCAGGAACCAAAATTAATCAATAGTGCCCTTAAGGGAATCAAATAGAATAAGAAATCCTTTAAAGAAACATGAAGCAGTGCTGTTTACTAAAATTATATTATTAATGTTAAACCAATTGCTGTTTCTCAACTCTGACATCAACTTCTCCAACATTAAATTACCATAAAAAGGGGGGGAAAGATTTAATTCACCTAAAAGTCAAACTATGATCCAAAACAAAATTTTAAAATCAATTTTTTCTTATATTCTATGCAACATGCTCTTTAAAAGAAAGGTTTATTATAATGAAAGAATATCTTGGCCTTTTTGGTGGATTCGGTATTTACTACTCAAAGTGCAACACAGGCAACCGAAGCAAAGCATAAAAGTGAGACTACATCCAACTAAAATGCTTCTGCACAAAAAAGAAAATTCATAGATTTAAATTAAAATCAGCAAAATTAAAAAGTAACCTACAGATTAGAAGAAAATATTCAAAAGCCATAAATCTAATAAGGGGTTAATATACAAATTTATAAACTCATACAACTCAATAGAAAAAAAACAAATAGCTAAGTGTAAACATGGGCCAAGGACTTGAATAGACATTTTTCCTAAAGAAGACATACAAATAGCCAACAGATATGTGAAAAGGTGCTAATTACCAGGGAAATGCAAATGAAAACCACAATGAGATATCACCTTACACTTATACCTGTTAGGATGGCTGTTATCACCAAGTCAGAAAATAATGAGTATTAAACCAGGATATGGAGGAAAAGAACCCTTGCTCACTGTTGGTGGGAAGGAAAATTAGCACACCCATTATGAAGAACAGTATGGAGGTTCTTCAGAAAATTAAATTACAAATGGAACCACCATATGATCTAGGAATCCCATTTCTGAGGATATATACAGAGGAAATAAAATTACTATCTCAAAGCGGCATCTGCACTCTCATGTTCACTGCCACATTATTCACAATAAATGGAAACAACCTAAGTGTCTGAATAGAGGAATGGATAAAGAAAACGTAGTGTGTGTACACACAATGGATGTTAACTCAGCCTGAAGAAAAGAAGGAAACTCTGTTCTTTACGGTAACATGCATAAAACCGGAGAACATTATTCTAAGTAAAATAAACCAGATACAGGAAAACAAATTCTAAATGGTCTCGTGTATGTGTGCAATCTAAGAAAGTCAAACTCATAAAAACAGAAAGCAGAATGCTGGTTACAGGGACTGGGGCTGAGGAAATGAACTGGGGAAATATTGATCAAGGGGTACAATCTTTTAGTTATTGGATCAATCTTGAAATTCATCCTATAGTTATCATACAGTTTTAAAATCTATCCTATAATTCTGGAAATGTAATGTACAACATGGTGCATATGGTTAATAATAATGTGTTGTATATTTGAAATTTGCTAAGAGAGTAAATCTTAAATATTCTTACCACAAATAAAAGGATATTATAGAAAGTGATGATCATGGGGCATCATACACTAGCTTCATAGACCGTTTGACACATTTTCATCACAATGGTTAACATAGCCTTCCTGGTATTATCTCAGCTACTGTGCCAAGACATTTACATTCCACATTTACCAAGTTTCACATATACCCCTGTAAGACGCACAAAAAAAAAAAAAAAGTTTACATATTCTATAAAAAAAAAGAAAGTGATGGATATGTTAATCAGATTATAATACACATAATCATTTCACAATGTACTACATATGTCAAAACTTTAAGCATGTACAATTTTTATTCATCAATTGCACCTCAATAAAGTGGAAAAAATTAAACTGCAGCTCATACACTAGCAATATCACTATAACCTGGGAAATTTTGGGATGTGCTGAATCTCAAGCCCCATCAGACTTACTGAATTAGAATATATATGTCATTATGATCCCCCAATTAATTGAATATGCAATACAATTTGAGACACACTCTTCCATAAAATATATATAATTTAAAAAATTGCACAGGTGTGGATTATTACAACTTTGTAAAATTGAACAATTTATATTGACTGATGACCACAGTAAGGAACATGATTCTATTGCTATATCAATAACTTTAAGTTTTTTCTAAATATCAGTTATATCTCTCATCAAAATATTATAATAAAAATATCCCATGTTCATAGATTGAAAGAACTTATTAAAATAACTGTATTATCCAAAGAATTCCAAAGAGTTAATGCAATTCCTATCAAAATATCTATGACATTCTTCATAGAAATTGAAAAAAAAACCAACTTTGAACCAAAGAAAGACCATAAATAGGCCAGCACCTGTGGCTCAAAGGAGTAGTGCACCAGCCCCATATACCAGAGGTGGTGGGTTCAAACCCAGCCCCAGCCAAAAAAAAAGAAAAGAAAAAAACTACAAAAAAAAAAAAAAAGAAAGACCACAAATAGCCAAATAAATTCTAAGCAAACAGAATAAAGCATCACACTACTTGATTTTAAAACACACCACAAAGATATAGTAATCAAAACAGCATAGTACTGGCATAAAAATAGGCACCTAGACCAGTAGAACAGAATAGAGGGCTGAGAAATCAATTATTATGCCTACAGCCAACTAATTTTTCATAGATATGTCAAAAACAAACATTGGGGAAAAGATACTCTCTTTGACAAATGGTGCTGGGAAAAAAATGCATATTCATAGTCAGAAGAAACTAGACCCCTGCCTCTCACCATATATAAAAACCAACTCAAAAGGAATTGATGACTTAAATGTAAAACCTGAAAATAAAAAAGTATTAGAAGAAAACATAAGGGAAATGCTACATGAAATTGGATCAGGCAAGTACTTTTTAAATAAGACCTCAGAAAAACAGGCAACAAAAGAAAAAACAGACAAATGTGGTTACATCTTATAAAGCTTTGCATAGTGAAGAAATGACAGAGTGAATAGACAACCTATAAAATGGGATAAAATGTTTGGAAACTACATATCTGACAAGGAAATAATACCTAAAATATATAAAGAACTTATCACCCCCAAAAAGGAAACACTGATTTAAAAATGGCCAAAAGACCTTAATAGATGTTTCTAAAAAAAAAGGGACATACAAATGGCCAACAGGTATACGAAAAATGCTCCACATCACTAATCCTCAGGGAAATTTAAGTCAAAGCCATAATGAAATGCCACTCACTGCAGTTAGAATAGCTATGATAAAAATGACACAAGCAAACAAATGTTGATGAGGATGTGGAAGAAAATACACACTGCTGGTAAAAATGCAAATTAGCACAGCTATTATGGAAAATACTATGGAATTTTCTCAAAAAATTAAAAATAGAACTACCATATAATCCACCAATCGTACTCACTACTGAGCATTACTCCGAGGAAATGAAATCTCTATATCAAAGAGGTATCTACACTCCCATGGTTATTGCAGCACTGTTCACAACTGCCAAGGTATGGATTCAACCCAAATGTCTAATAATGGGTAAATGAGTAGAAAAATGTGAGATATTTATATATATACACAATTTACATTTATTATATATATTTACATTTATATATCTAAATGTAACATTTAGATATATAAATGTAAATATATTTTACATTTATTTTATATATTCAGAAGAATTAAACTTCAGACTTCAGACAAATGGTGGGCAGAGACAATATGTGAGTTTTAAAATAAATGTAAATTGAGCATGAACTTTATGGACACCCTGTATATATAATGGAATAGTACTCAGCTGTAAAAAGAATGAAATTTTATCATTTGTGACAACTTATATGAACATGGAGAACATTGTATTATGTAAAATAAGGCAGACACAGAGATACAAATACCACGTGATATCATTCATGTGTATTTCTTTACCAAAAGCAAAAAAGAGAGAGAAAGAAAGCTGATATCGTAGGAGTAGAGAGAGGAACAGTGTTTACCAGAGACTGAGGAGGGCATGGGGAACAGAGGATGGAGAGAGGTTGGTTGTTGGATACAAAGTTGTAATTAGATGAGAGAAATATGATCTGATGTTCTATTCTACAGTAGGTGACATAGTTAGCAGTGAGATACTGTATATTACAAAATAGCTAGAAGATATTCTTAAATGTTCTCAACACAAAGAAACGATAAGTGCATAAGGTGAGGGATATGCTAACTACTTCAATTTTATCAACATACAAAATATGGGTGTACTGAAAAATCAAATGGAAACTCATAAAATAGTTATAACGTGTCAATTAAATGTCTTTAAACTTTTAAAAAGGGCTGGCAGGTGGATCTGCTGCAGCTCAGATCCACCCTGCACTCGCTGTTTAAAAAAGAAAAAATCAAATTGAAGCTCATAAAGATACAGTTATAATGTGTCAATTAAACGTCTTTAAACTGTTTTTGATTGGCCCAACCCACTTAAGACCATTTGCTGTTTATTGAGCATGCCTTTTGAGGATGAATTTCTTCACCTCCTGAGTCCTAACCATCCCAAGTAGCTTATCAAAGCATCCCTTCCATCATTTCCACAGGAGAAAATAGAGTGAAGCCCATGACAAGGGTTAATTTTCTCTACTATATGCCATTCCCATTGACATGTCACTGCTCCAGCACAGGTCAAAGCCCCAGCAAAACTGGGACACTGAACTTTTATTTAACCCAAATCTGTTTGTGCATCAGCATGTTACTGGCTGTAACTGTGATACCACAAATGGCAGCGTCCTAAAATTTCATTCCCCTCCCTCCAGTACACAAAGATTCATGGCAATGGGATACTAGTGTTGGGCTTCAGACAAATGGTGGACAGAGACAATATGTGAGTTTTAAATGTGCTACTGTAATTTAGAGATGATCTATGTATGTACTTAATTTTCATAGATTGAAGACTAGAAAGCTGACAAACCTACTTATAGCTTTTTATTGTTTTGTTTTTATTTCAAAATATGAATTACAGGGGCACAAGTGTTTTTGTTATGTAAGTATCTTGTGTAATGTTTAGGTCAGTCTTTTTGATATGCCCATCACCAGCGTGATGTTCATGGTGCCCAGTAGGTAAGGTCCCACACTGACCCTCCTGCCTCCCCTCCTTGGTTTGAACATTTTTTATTGTGTTTTATGGCTGTTTGTCTATCATCTTTTGAAAAACTTCTGTTCATGTCATTTGCCCACTTTTTGATGGGGGTGGTGTTTGCTTTTGTCTTGCTAACTTGTTTGTATCCTTTGTAGGTTCTGGATGCCATTCCTCTGTTGTATGTATAGACTGTGAGTATTTTCTTCCGTTCTGTAGTCCACTTTGTTCATTATTTACTTTACCTGGCAGAAGCTTTCTAATTTAAGTCCCATTTGCTCATTGGTTGTTACTGTATTTGCCTTTGGAGTCTGTCTTAGTCATGAATTCCCTGCCTAGGCCAATGTCTAGAATAACTTTTTCTACATTTCTTCTACAACTTTTGTGGTTTCATGCTTTAAATGTGAGTTTTTTAAGCCATCTTGAATTAATTTTTGTATGTGGTGAGAGAGAGGGATCCTGTTTATTTTGCATATGGCTCTCTGTTTTCCCAGAACGCTTTATTGAATGGGGTCTTTCTCCAGTGTACATTGCTATCTGCTTTGTTGAAGATTGGTTGTAGGTAGATGGTTTTATTCTGTTCCACTGGTCTATGTCTACTTTTATGCCAATACCATGCTGCTTTGGTTACTATGGCCTTGTAGAATAGTTTTAAAGTCAGGCAATGTGATGTCTCCAGATTTTTTCTTTTTACTTAAAATTCCTTTGGACCATTTTCATATGAGAGATAAAACACAACTATGGCCCAGGATGAAGGAGGGAAGAGGATGATTAGGGGAAGGGGGGAGGCCAGGTGGAGGGAGGGTAATTGGTGGGAACTCACCATGGTGCATATTGCAAGGTTACATGCCAAATTTATCGAGAGTATGAATGTCTTAACACAATAATTAAGTAAGTGAGGTGAAGGCTATGTTAATCAATCTGAAGTAAGCATTCCAAATTATATATAAGAACAGTACATTGTACCCTATAAATGCATTAATGTATAGTTACAATTTAATAAAAAATTGTAAAAAAAAATTTAACAGCCAACCAAAATATCTATACTTTCTTTGAATGCTAACTTAATAAATTGATAATTGACTACCTATGATATACAAGAAAATTGGAAATTTATAATACTGAGAAATTATTTTTAATTTTTAGTGTATGATGATCTTATATTTATGTTTAAAAAGAATTTGTCTTATAGTCAAATATTTATGAATGAAATTAAACAATATCTAGGATATGTTTCAATATAGTACAGAAGAGGGTAGATAGATGATAAAAGATTGGTCTTAAGTTGATAAGTGTTGAGTAACTACGAGGGATCTTATACTATTCTGCTTTCTTTTGTAAACATTTGAATTTTTTCATAAAGAATAAATTAATATGCAATTAATTACTGGATGAATTTGTAAGAAAAAGAAAAACACTCCTTTGAAAATTCAAGTTTTGGGGTAATTTGTTTGTTTGGGGTTGGCAGACCAATATCCCCTATGAACACTGATGTAGAAATCCTCAACAAAACTCTCGCAAACCAAATTCACATCAAAAAGAGGATCCATAATGATAAAGTGGGTTTCATCCCAGGCATTCAAGAATTGTTTAATATGTGGTTTTCTGTCCCTAGAGAGGAAGCATGGCTTTCCAGTGGAGGAAGGGGTGTTCCACAAGTGTGCTGCAGCTCAGATCCACCCTGCACTCCATTCAGTTCTGCCCACATGGGCTCCCCTGCCCCCCAAGATTAGTTTACAGTTCCCCCCTTCCTGCCCCCACAGCAACACAATAGAAGCCTTGTGGGTACAGGATGCAGCCCGTTGGTCTCCCCCACTCATACCCTAGGTTCGATCCCTGACTTCACTAGGAAGTATGTTAGTTCTGAGTTGCCTGTGGGGAGCTAATGCAGGTTCGATGCAGAATGGTGTTGTATTTGTAATATTTATTATTCTTAAGTATTCTTTTTAATTGTGGAAGATGCACCTCTTTTTCTAATCTGCACAAAGACACGAAAAGACAGTGCCTTGGAGGCAGCACAGCACACAGGAGACAGCCCTGTAAAGAGGTTAAGAGCAAGCATGGAAGTTTAAATTTAGTTTCTGCCTCCACACCCATCAGCTGAGTGGGCTTGGGACCATGACTTCCTCTCTATGCTTTAGTTTCCACCATCTCTAATGGTGTGGTTTAAGTTAGTATAGCATAGAAAGCACCTAGAATAGTGCCTGACAAGTAGCTATAAATATTAGCTATTGTCGTTATTATCTTAAGTGTATTTAAAGTTCATGTTATAGTTCTTAAACTCTATTAACCATGAAACAATTGGTATCTGTCATTATTAGAATCACTCCATGCTAGACAAATGGAGAGAAATGAGAGGGGGGAAATGGCCTTCTCGGTGAACTTTCCATGTGAAGATGACATGTCACCAACCCCAATTTAAAAAGGGTGGGCTTTTTCATGCGTCTCAGAATTAGGAGTACATTATGTACGCTCTAACTTTTCTTCCTAGTAACAATCTTGCCTCTGTTGTTAGAAAAATCTAGGTAACTCATAATTATTTTATTCATTAAAATGTTGTGCTTAAGAGACACTGGTACATCATAGGTAATTCCTAACCTTGAAAATTCTCCCATTAACAGAAGTAATTATTCGTGTGGATAACAGCACTGTAGCTAAATCATCAGTTGGTTTTTCTAACCACCACAGCAGCCTTTAAATTTTAGAAACAAAATGATCAAAAATAAAAAGACTCTAAGAACTAGAGGTAGCTCAAGGAAAAATCCCAAAGGTAGGGGCAGCTAACTTAATTCTTTAATCTTTGTCCTATCATCGGCCCTTCTCTGGTGCCACAACTTGCTCAAATGACATTGTTGGAAAGAAAACTCTAATTATATTAGAAAATGCTATTCTAGTTTCATATTAGGTCTGGAGGGACTACGGGAACTGACAAAGATATTGAGAATTTTTATCTGGTAGAGAAGTTACTGTACTAATGTTATTATCATTTTAAAGCAACGTGCACTATTTTCCCTCTGAATGAGACTGTACATCCCTGCAGCTTTACTCCAAAATCACAATGTCCATGTCATCATCACCTTGCTGGGTAAAATCCTTAGCAAATGAGCTGTGTCTTCCTACTCCCGACAGAGTGTCCCAAAGAGTTTAAGAATCAGCTCCTAAACCTTCACCTGCCAGGACTATCTAAAGGAAGCAGCTACGGGGATGTCGCGATTACCAGGACTAGTGAGTAACTGAGGTACAGACTTGGCACCCTTCAGGGACAGCTCCCAGGGCCCAGACCCACACTGCTCTGGTATAGTTCCAGCAAAGCGTCTGTGTATCCACCACCATTTATAGCCACAGCTGCTATTTACCCTAGTGGCTTCAGCCTGGCTGCTCCAGAAATCCCTTGGCAAGCACCCAAACCCTCTCCAGGACACCGATTGACATTATTTGTCTGCATTTCACACGATTTTACTTTCTTTCCAGCGGTTAAAGCACTAACACTCTCACTGTTGGGCTGGCTGTACTCCCAACAGTGATCTAACTATTGGTTACACCACTATGCTTTTATTTCATTCTCCTCATTCTCCAATTTTTTTCTTTGTTTCTCTTAGCTCATCTTTGGGAGTAGCAGAAATATCAGAGGCAAAAGCGGCTGACTTGGAGGAGACGGGACAGAGGCTACAGATAAGCAGCCATGAACAAGGAATGAGGTCCATGTACTACAGACTGTTGGTGACCCACCACCACCAAAACTCATATGTTGACACGAACTCCCAACGTGATGGTATCTGGAAAGGTGACCTTTAGGAGACAGTTAGATTAGGTCCTGAAGGTGGGGTGCTCATAATAGGATTAGGGTTCTTATTTAAAAAAAAAAAAAAAAGGAACCCTGGAGATCACACTTGCTCTTGCCTTTGCCCCCCACTGTCCACATATGCGCCAAGGTGACACTGGACGGGTGGTGCCCCAGTCAGCTGGGTGGAGCTGAGGGGAGGACCCGCCACCTCCGCCCTGGCCGTGTTGGTGCAGCAGCAGCCAGGGAGGAACCAGCAGAATGGAGGGGGGGGGGGGCAGCAGGAGGCTCCAGTAGCTGGAGGGGCCAGACAACTGCTAGGGAGACATCAGCGCCTTAGTGTCTCCCTCCCCTTGCATTTACAGCTGAACAGGGAACACACTCCCCCCTCCGCCCCCCCCATATTCCCTAGGCCTGGTCAATTTCATGTAAGTTTCCTAGGCCTGGGAATGAAAGGGACTGTATCCAAGCATTAATGTGCTCCTTCACCTTGCCCCAGGGGAAAGGACTGTATCCATTCATTTGTTACCAAGTCCTGGCCTCATGTAACTAGGAAGGACCTATGTGACTACAAAGACCCCTAGACAAAGAACCCAGAGAGAAAGAGAGTTAGCTTTCTTCACACTTGGGTTTTTCTCTCTGCCAGGAGCTCTGGTGTTTTTGCATTCTTTTCTGTGAAATAAATCCTGTCTTACCACTGATCTGTGGCCCATGGATTCATTCTTCTAATCCAAGAAACTACTGAAAACGAAATTCCGGTATCAAAGGGAAGGCCCTGTGAGCATTCAGCAAGAGGTCTCTGTCTGCAAGCTAGGAATAAAGCACTCACCAAGAACCAAATCTGCTAGCACCTTGACCTTGGACTTCCCAGGCTCTAGAAATGTGAGAAGTAAATTTCTATTGTTTAAGCCATCCAGTTTACAGCATTTTGTCTGGGCAGCCCAACCTGAGCAATGCAATGTGGACTAGAGCTGATGCTATTGGTCTGAATATCATTGTAAATCGTAAATATTTTGGCTCCTCTATTAGCATGTCAGAAATTATGTTATTTGCTCATTTATTTATGTTACAAAGCTTACAGAATTATGGCACCTAAACTATACTTAGAATGCCTGTAATTAACATTTTTATGAAAAGACTGTATTCCATCCACAAAGAATATTCTTAGATACGTTAAGCTGTGCAGTCATCATAAATTTAAGTAGAAGCATGTTTCAAGATACACTAGGAGACTAACCATCCGATTCACCAGAAGTTCAAATGGAAAATCAATTCCCTGAAACAAATTCTTGTCAGTCATTCAACAAAATGAAGGAAATTCTTTTTAGATGATTGTGGTGCTGGGTGCCATTTGTGCAGGGTGAGGGGGAGGGTAGTAAGAAATCAAGCAATGAGTAAGACATAGGCTCCACCCTTAAGCTTCGTAAATAAAAGCTTGTGTTTCATACTGTGGTTTTGAATCATTCTGAACTCTGTCACTTTCTGTGGCAGTCTTGATTATTGTTATTATTATTATTGGATGTAATAATGCCTTGTATAATTTTAGGGCATGAAAGACCTAAATAAGAAGTATTTCACAGGCGGCGCCTGTGGCTCAGTGAGTAGGGTGCTGGCCCCATATACTGAGGGTGGTGGGTTCAAACCCAGCCCCAGACAAACTGCAACAAAAAATAGCTGGGCGTTGTGGCGGGCACCTGTAGTCCCAGCTACTCGGGAGGCTGAGGCAAGAGAATTGCCTAAGCCCAAGAGCTGGAGGTTGCTGTGAGTTGTGACGCCACGGCACTCTACTGAGGACAAGAAAGTGAGACTGCCTCTAAAAAAGAAAAAAAAAAGAGGTTATTTCACAATGGGAGATTGGGGCTTGGTCCCTGACATCCAAAAACCTGTGATACCCACCTGAATAATCTTCTGCAGTACTGTGCCTGTATCTATGACAGGCATATTAGTTTTTTACTCCGTTTTTCAAATTCTCATTTATATGCTGTTATTGTGACTTCAATCCATACCATGAAATATATGTTCTTATTTTCAAAGTGAGCATTTTTCAAGGTATACAGATAGGAATCAACTTGATTTTCAGAGTTAATACAGCTTACTAACACATCAATGCAAAAAAGAAGAAGAAAAAAAAAAGGCTAAGCTCAAAAGTTATTCACTTAGATACAAAAACAGACTATTCAAAGCCTTACAGGCTGCATTTAAGTCTCCCAGTCGGAGATAATGAGACACCATCTGCTTGTCACTCATTTGCAGAGTTTATGTAGCCAGAGAAGAAGGATCAATTATACATCTGAACCAGTTACCATCTATTTTTCTACACTACAGAATGCAAATGCAATTTTTTACAAACTACATAGAATTATTTTTATTAAAATAAATATACTTTTTGAATATACTTAGTCTCTTAATAACATCTTATGGTGGGGGAAATGTATTTTCTCCTCCAAAGAATATTTGTGTTGAGAGCTGGTCCGCACCTGTTTTATTTTGTTAAAAAAAAAAAAAAAAGAAAAAGAAAGAAAACTTAAGTGTCACCTCCACCCACACCTAAAGAAGCATAAAATGAAAAGTTCAGTAGCAGTGGCAAAATGGATTAGGATTGAGAGAAATGCTTTCCTACCAGAAAGGAAGAAGTAGTTTTTACAGGATCAAAAGTAGCTTTTGGAGACATAATATTAGTCACAGATAATCTCCCATTGTGAAATAACCTCTTTTTTTTTTCTTTTTTAGAGGCAGTCTCATTTTCTTGTCCTCGGTAGAGTGCCGTGGGGTCACAGCTCACAGCAACCTCCAGATTCTTGGGCTTAGGCAATTCTCTTGCCTCAGCCTCCCGAGTAACTGGGACTACAGGTGCCTGTCACAAGGCCCGGCTATTTTTTGTTGCAGTTTGTCTGGGGCCGGGTTTGAACCCACCACCCTCAGTGTATGGGGCCAGCGCCCTACTCACTTAGCCACAGGCGCCACCTGTGAAATACTTCTTGTTACTTCTTGAAATACTTTCATGCCCTAAAATTATACAAGGCATTATTACATCCAATAATAATAATAACAATAATCAAGACTGCCACAGAAAGTGACAGATTTCAGAATGATTCAAAACCACAGTATGAAACATAAGCTTTTATTTACGAATAAAAGGCAGGAAGTAAGGTTGTAAATGCTTTTACTCCTCTAGAATAATTTCTTCAGATGTGAACTAGCGTCCAGTTTTTCTTCATATGTAAACTGGTGGTCTGCAGAGGTGCTAGGATATTATTTGGCTAAACTAGCTTGTCCTCACATGGGATAACATCAAAAAAGCATGCTATTGTCAAGTGTAACGTTCACAGGCTACCAATAAAATGGAAAACAGAACCACAGATGAGAGGCTTGTAAACAAACTGAATAAATGTCATTACTTAAATATTATTGACAATACTATTAAATACTATTCTTTTTCTTAGACACAGAAACTTGCATTCAGAAGAACACAAATCATCAGTGGGTCCTTGGGAAGACGAGACTAATGAATTACAGGGGGTGAGCATGGCTTTAGGTAGAAGTCCCTCGTCAATTATGCCAAGTGAAGGAAGCGGAAGATCAGAGGGGCCTCGGCCACTGTAACGTTTCACTCTTATCCACAAGTACAACCTATAGTTAGTCTACACAGTTCAACCTGAATCACCTCCACACTAAAACCTTCCTTAATGTCCCTAGTCAGATTCACCGACTTTCTAGAGTCTCAGTTAATAATGAGGACTTCAAGAGAGCCTTCCTTCTGTGAATATTAGAGCCTGGCAAAATTGCTGGTACATAAGTACTCAATTGCTGATTTGGGGAATCAATGAATGAATCTCTTAAAGGGTTGCTTTGGTATTTCTAGATTTTTTTTCCCTCCTCAACATTTCCAACAAATGGTTTCAGGAACAAAAGGCAAGAAAGGAGGGAGGAAAGGGGGAAAGATCCACCCTGGGACATCTTAGATTGAGAATTCCACAAGCAGAGACTCCTATGTCCTTATAGCTGAATACTCACCACTGAGCTTAGCACATTGTCTTGTGTTCAGAAACATATGTTCCCCAAACATACGTTTGGGTTATGTTAGCTCTATTTAGACAAAGGGTAATGTTTTTATCTCATTTACAATGGTTCTGCAGGCAGAGTCCTAATATTGCTGAAGTTGTCGCAATCCACCATAATCTTACCCATTCAGAACTTTCATCCTGTGTCCTAGGGCCCTGACTCTGGCTAGTCCTTTCTCTCTGCTAACTTTTTACCTTATATATACTATATCATCTCACTGGTCACCCAATCTTACAATTCTATGTACCACGATGTGTGTTTTTGTGTGTTTTGTGTTTTGTACCAGCCTAGCATCCAGCTAGCCAAATTGGCCAATTGGTAGTAGTTTATGGACGACAACCCCACCAGGACCCACAATCTACTGGTCTTCCAGCTTTCTCTGTCCTTTCGGATCCTCACTTTCTAACTTCTGCAGCTTAGATCCAGGGTTCAGTATTATAATCATTCTAATGTGTACACTTCATTCTCTCCTGCTCTGCTGTTATTTTGTTGTACCTGTGTGGCACACTCTAACCCAGGCATCCTCAAACTGTGGCCCGTGGGCCACATGAAGCAGTGTGAATTGTATTTGTTCCCATTTTGTTTTTTACTTCAAAATAAGATATGTGCAGTGTGCATAGGAATTTGTTCATAGTTTTTTGTTTTTTTTTTAAACTATAGTCCGGCCCTCCAATGGTCTGAGGGACAGTGAATTGGCCCCCTGTTTAAAAAGTTTGAGGATGCCTGCTCTAACCTATTACTCACCTAAGTAAACCCTGTACCTAAGTAAATGTATATGAAGATAAACTGCTAAAATGTTCAAAATGTTGGTCTCATGTTCAGATCATAATTGAGAAACTCAAATGAGTTGATCGTTTCACACAAGAAACCTACTGCATTTCCTCAGAATGTTCACTCTGTAGCACTCACAGATGATTAGGTAACATTTTTCCTTCTTAAATCTCCGCCAGCTCCTCTCCATATCAAACTCCTATTAGATAATCTTGGCTCCTATTGAGAAAATAGAAGCAATCAAAAAAGAACTTCTACAGAATTCCACCACAGCTACCCAACCATTGCTACTAACCCTACGATTACCTTTATGGATGGACTGTCCTGCTCCTGTCAAAGCTAACCCTTCCCTCCTGCCTGAGATCCCTCCCCACTTACCTACTCATGAGAACATTTCTCCAGGAATTCTCTCCTCTCTCTCCCGCTCTGCCAATTCTTTCCACTATGTCATTCCCATCTGTAGCCAAATATGCTATCACATTTCAGTCTTAAACGGACACTTTCTCCCTCCTTCCACCACTCACACCACCACTTCTTCAACTACCCTTCCATTGTTCTTAGAGGCTTTGAATAAAAATACCTCAAAGGAGTTGCCCATACTTGCTGTTTCCAGTTTGTCTCCTCCATTCTCTCTTTTACTCACTCCAAATCACGTTTTCATACTTTTGTTTTCACCACTTTTTCACCCATGACTTGCATGTTGCTAAATTCAGTTAGCTATTTTCAGTTTTCACCTCACCTAAACTGTCTGAAGAGTCTGACAGAGTTGATCAACCTCTCCTTTGCTTGGCGCCAGAACCCACACACCTGGCTTTCCTCCTGCATGGACACCACTGCTAAATTTCCTTTGCTGTTTCTTCCCAATCTTCCTAACCTTTAAACAATCAGATGCCTTGGACCTCTTCTTTTCTCTATCTACATACACCCTATCAGTGATCTGCAGGATCATGACTTCAAGCGCTGACCCCAAATCTCTAGCCAGACCTCTCACCTGAACTCCACAGCCACATGCTGTACCCTCAGCTCAACATCTCCACTTGGGTGTCTAACAGGATCTCAAACCTCGCTTGTTCAAGAGCAAACTCTGGGCTTCCCCCAAATTCTGTCTCCAAAAATATTCCATCTCATGAATGTAATCATGCCCTTCCATTGCCTCAGAATAAAAGTCTTCAGAGCCATCTTTGACTCTTCACACCCTTTATCCAAATAACCCTATTTATTTTACTACTAAAATCTCTCTTCCTTAATTGACAGATACATATCTATAAATACGTGATGTGTGTGGGTCCCTATGAAAGTTTTGTGACACTCCGTGTCATGGTCTATTATTTGACTTCCAAGAAACACTGTTGATAGCTTCCTCCTTGTTTGTATCCATGCAGATTTTATATCTCTTGTTTTATGTGTCTCTCAAAACTTGTAATGACCCATGTATCCCCACTCCTCACCACTGTTTCCACTGCCACCATCTTGTCAAGCCATCACTATCTCTCAGCTGGATTACTGCCATAGCTTTCCACTTTCTCCCCTTCACCTGTTCTTAACACAACAGTGATACTTTTAAAACATAAATTTGAATCAAACTCAAATGAGTTCATAGAGTTCAGAGTTCTAAAGGCCCGTGAGGCCCTACACCATCTAGTCCCAATGACGTCTCTGACTTCACCATTCTCTGCTACCATTCTCCCCTCTGCTCCTTCCATTCTAGCCTGGGCACCTCCCTGCTGTCCTTGGAAGGCAGCAGACTCAGGCCTGCTCGGCATCCCTTGCACTTACTTCCACTCGCTCTTCCTGCGCCTATCTACATGGCTGGCTTCCCTGCCTTCCGCTGGTTGTAGCTCAAGTATTGCCTCATTGAGGTCTTCCTTGTCCACCTTCCCAGTGCTCCTTAACCCACTCCTTTGATTCATTTTTCTCCACAGCACCCATCATCTGTCACACATTGGGTTCCCCAGCAATGGGGCTGCCAGATACATTATAGGAAATCTGGTTACATTTGAACTTCAATTTTTTTGCAGGATGCAGGCCCTCACCTGCAATGCAGAATGGCCTTGGCCTGTCAGTCTGATAACAAATTTAATTCTAATGGATTCTTTGGGAATTCTATTCCCTGTAGCCCCAGCATAAAGAATAAGTGAGAAAAATCCAAATACTCTGATCTTATTTAATACAGCTCTAAATCCACTGTGTGGCCTTCTATTAAAACACCACTGTTCATAGTAAGCATCTTGACTTAATAAAAAGGTCTCGATATAAAGCATTCCCAAAGCTTTATAAAAAAGAATCTCTTTGGAATTCTGATTCCATTATCCCAAAATTGTTAATTCTGTCCTGCTGATATCCCTGACTAGACTGCAAGCTTCTGAGAACAGAGGCTATGTGTGATTATTCTTTAACTATCCCCCATTTCTGTCACAGTACCCAGCACACAATGAATATTCAATAAATGTTTACTGAAATCACATATGATGTTGAAGACTAATTTTTGTCATATTTTATATGGATATTTTAATCAATTGGTCTTTTAAATGCATGAAATAGTCAATTTCTACGGAAAGCAACATTTACATGTGGAAGGTTTGTAGGGTAGCTGCCAAATTCCTACTAAAACACCTTGGATTTATGTTATATCCCACTTTTTAAAAAGGATTTTAAGTGCTTTTCTGTATATTACCTTGTCATGACTTTTTTATTTTTAAGTGACATACAAATAAGAATTTTTCAATTAAATGTGAAATACAGAGTTCCAAACTTAGCCTATTTCTGTTTCAATTACATTTTTTCAAAATTATTTAAAGAAAATTTGAATGCCAACCAATAGAGAAACACTAAATATCAGCTATAAATCAGTAGCTTTTCAAAACGTACAAGGGACACTGATCTACTGTGTTTAGGAGGTCGAAAAAAAGCATCTTTGAGGATGTGTGGACCTCTGTCCCCAGAGACTGAAAGGGGGGGAGGTGCAGAAGGGAGTGAAGGGCAACACAGGGTAGCCATAAAGTTCATACGCAATTTAAAATAGCACACGAACTTTATGGCTACCCTGTATTTGGCACTTCTGGGAGGCTAAAAAGTGCTAGAGGCTGATTGACCCACTGTAGGAGACAGAATTCCTTCCCTCACCTTGCTTTGGGTGTTTTGAAAGGTCGTGATAGATGTGCTCACAATGGAAGGGACATCTATGGCATAAGTATATGTGGGCAGAGGAAGTAGGTAATTGATCCAAGGTTCACAGTCAGCTCAGAGCTGAATTCAAGTGAGACATCATCACAGGAAAATAATGCTGCTGAAGACATACAGGACTTACAAAGTTTTATAAGTGGTAAAATATAAACCACATAATCTCTTCTAGCTAGCTTAATGCAACATCTTCATCAAAGTAGGAAAAGGGAAAAAAAACAAAAAAAAACCTACCACTGTAGATTCATGTATTTTTGGTCCCTCCCCCACTAATTTTTTTACTCTACCAGTTTTTCTCCCTGAGAATCTTGTGTTATGTGGGTCCTTTGGGAGCAGGTCAATGGTACAGTGAGGGACGTGCCCATGTCGCCCACCCCTGGGGACAATGACCAGCCAGCTCTGCCAACTGCCCTCCTGGGGACAGGGTGAGCCTCATGGTCTCCCAACTAGTTCACTTTATTTTTTTAATTGTTTTTTATTAAATCATAACTTTGTACATTGATGTATTTATGGAGTTCAGGGTACTGCTTCTATATACAATGTGAAACGCTTCGAAATACAATGTAATTCAAGTAGCTAAGTAGTTCAATCGTTTTGAAATGTACCATTGCATCATGCACATTGGTGAGGTCCCCCCAAATACCCTCTTCCCATATGCCCCCTCCCTTCCCCTCTCTCTGCTCTTCTCTTCTACTTTCTGGACTATGAGTATATAGGTGGTTATGTATTGATTTCATAGTAGTATTGAGTACACTGGATACTTTTTTTCCATTCTTGAGAAACTTTACTAAGAAGATGTTCCAGCTCCATCCAGGTAAACATAAAAGATGTGAAGTCTCCATCTTCACATAGTATTCCAGGTGTACATATACTACAATTTATTAATCCATTCATGGGTTGATGGGCAGTTGGGCTGTTTACATGTCTTGGCTATTACAAATTGGGCTGCGATAAACCTTCTGGTGCAAATGTCTTTGTTGTAAAATAATTTTTGATCATCTGGGTGTATACCTAGGAGAGGAATTGCCAGGATTGAAAGGTAGGTCTACTTTTAGTCCCTTGAGTATTCTCCAAACTTCTTTCCAAAAAGGTTGTATTAGCTTGCATTCCCACCAGCAGTATACAAGTGTTCCCTTCTGTCCACATCCATGCCAACATCTGTAGTTTTGGGATTTTGTGATGTGGGCTAATCTTACTGGAGTTAGATATCTCAAAGTGGTACTGATTTGCATTTCTCTGATGATTAAGGATGAAGAGCATTTTTTCATGTGTTTGTAGGCCATGCGCCTATCTTCATCAGAGAATTTTCTGTTTAAGTCTCTTGCTCACATAGAAATAGGGTTATTTATTCTTTTTTTATTGATTAGTTTGAGATCTCTGTAGATTCTAATTATCAGACCTTTGTCAGAAGCATAACCTGCAAAAATCTTCTCCCATTCTGAAGGTTGTCTGTTTTCTTTACTTACTGTGCTCTTGGCTGTGCAAAAGCTTTTTAGTTTGATCAGATCCCAGTAATGTATTTTTGGTGTTGCTTCAATTGCCCAGGGGGTTCTCCTCATAAAATATTTTCCCAGGCCAATTTCTTCAAGTGTTTTCCCTGCACTCTCTTCTAGTATTTTTATAGTTTCATGTCTTAAGTTTAAATCTTTTATCCAGTAAGAATCAATTTTTGTTAATGATAAAAGATGGGGATCCAGTTTCAGTCTTCTATAGGTTGCCAGCCAGTTCACCCAGCACCATTTGTTAAATAGGGAGTCTTTCCCCCACTGAATTTTTTTTTTCATCTTCTTTTTATATTTTTATTGTTGGGGATTCACTGAGGGTACAATAAACCAGATTACACTGATTGCATTTGTTAGGCAAAGTCCCTCTTGCAATCGTGTCTTGCCCGCAAATTGTGTGGCACACACCAAGGACCCACCCCCTCCCTCCTTCCCTGTCTCTTCTCTTCCTTTCTCCACCCCTCCCTCCTTCTTTCTCTCCCCTTCCCCCATCCCTACCATGACCTTAATTGTCATTAATTGTCCTCATATCAAAATTGAGTACATAGGATTCATGTACATAGGATTCGTGCTTCTCCATTCTTGTGAGGCTTTACTAAGAATAATGTCTTCCACTTCCATCCAAGTTAATACAAAGGATGTAAAGTCTCCATTTATTTTAATGGCTGAATAGTATTCCAGGGTGTACATAGACCACAGCTTGTTAATCCATTCTTGGGTTGGTGGGCATTTAGGCTGTTTCCACATTTTGGTGATTGTAAATTGAGC
Organism: Nycticebus coucang; assembly: GCF_027406575.1. Classification (NCBI taxonomy): domain Eukaryota; kingdom Metazoa; phylum Chordata; class Mammalia; order Primates; family Lorisidae; genus Nycticebus; species Nycticebus coucang. The sequence continues at coordinate 16,306,423 of NC_069785.1, read as the reverse complement.
TGCAATAAACAGTCTAGTACAAGTGTCCTTATGATAAAAGGATTTTTTCCCTTCTGGGTAGATGCCGAGTAATGGGATTGCAGGATCAAATGGGAGGTCTAGCTTGAGTGCTTTGAGGTTTCTCCATACTTCCTTCCAGAAAGGTTGTACTAGTTTGCAATCCCAAACTAGTGTTCCCTTCTCTCCACATGCACGCCAGCATCTGCAGTTTGAGATTTTGTGATGTGGGCCATTCTCGCTGGGGTTAGATTGTATCTCAGAGTGGTTTTCATTTGCATTTCTCTAATAGATAGGGATGATGAACATTTTTTCATATGTTTATTAGCCATTTGTTTGTCTTCTTTAGAGAAGGTTCTATTCATGTCTCTTGCCCATTGATATATGGGATTGTTGGCTTTATTCATGTGGATTAATTTGAATTCTTTACAGATTCTAGTTATCAAGCTTTCGTCTGATTCAAAATATGCAAATAACCCTTCCCATTATGTAGGTTGTCTATTTGCTTTGTTTGTTGTCTCCTTAGTTGTATAGAAGCTTTTCAGTTTAATGAAGTCCCATTTGTTTATTTTTGTTGTTGTTGCAATTGCCTCTTCTTCATGAAGTCTTTCCCCAGGCCAATATCTTCCAGTGTTTTTCCTATGCCTTCTTTGAGGATTTTTATTGTTTTATGCCTTACATTTAAGTCCTTTATCCATCTTGAATCAATTTTTTGAGTGGAGAAAGGTGTGGGTCCAGTTTCAGTCTTTTACATGTGGCTATCCAGGTCTCCCAACACCATTTATTGGCTAGGGAGTCTTTCCCCCAGGGTATGTTCTTGTTTGGTTTATCAAAGATTAGGTGATTGTAAGATACTGGTTTCATTTCCTGGTTTTCTATTCGATTCCAAGTGTCTATGTCTCTATTTTTGTGCCAATACCATGCTGTCTTGACCACTATGGCTTTGTAGTACAGCCTAAAATCTGGTATGATTATGCCCCCAGCTTTAATTTTATTACTAAGAACTGCCTTAGCTATACAGGGTTTTTTCTGGTTCCATACAAAATGCAGAATCATTTTTTCCAAATCTTGAAAGTATGATGTTGGTATTTTAATAGGAATGGCATTGAATAGGTAGATTGCTTTGGGAAGTATAGACATTTTAACAATGTTGATTCTTCCCATCCATGAGCATGGTATGTTCTTCCATTTGTTAATATCCTCTGCTATTTCCTTTCTGAGTATTTCATAATTTTCTTTATAGAGATCCTTCACCTCCTTTGTTAGGTATATTCCTAGGTAATTCATTTTCCTTGAAACTTTGGTGAAGGGAGTTGTGTCCTTAATTAGCTTCTCATCTTGACTGTTATTAGCGTATACAGAGGCTACTGATTTATGGACACTGATTTTATATCCTGAGACATTACTGATTTTGATGACTTCCAGGAGTCTTGTCGTTGAGTCTTTGGGATTCTCTAAGCATAAGATCATGTTGTCAGCAAAAAGGGAGAGTTTGACCTCTGCTCCCATTTGGATTCCCTTTATTTCATTGTATTAGCTAGAACTTCCAGCACTATGTTGAATAGTAAAGGTGTCAGAGGACAGACTTATCTGGTTCCAGTTCTAAGACAAAAAGCTTTCAGTTTTACTCCATTCAGTAAAATATTAGCTGTGGGTCTGTCATAGATATCTTCAATCAGTTTCAGAAATGTGCCACCTATGCCTATACTCTGCAGTATTCTCGTTAGAAAAGGATGCTGGATTTTATCGAATGCTTTTTCTGCATCTATTGTGAGGATCATATGGTCTCTATTTTTGCCTCTGTTAATATGGTGCACAACGTTTATGGACTTGCATATTTTAAACCAGCCTTGTATCCCTGGGATGAAACCTACTTGATCATGATGTATGACTTTTTTGATGATAAGTTGTAATCTATTGGCTAGGATTTTGTTGAGAATTTTTGCATCTATATTCATGAGTGAAATTTGTCTGAAATTCTCCTTTTTAGTTGGGTCTTTTCCTGGTTTTGGTATCAGGGCGATGTTGCTTTGTAGAACATGTTGGGGAAGATTCCTTCTTCCTCAATTTTTTGGAATAATTTCTGCAGTACAGGAATAAGCTCTTCCTTGAAGGTATAATAGAATTCTGGAGTGAAGCCATCTGGACCAGGGCATTTTTTGGTTGGAAGCTTTTTTATTGTTTCTTTAATCTCAGTGCTTGAAATTGATCTGTTCAGGAGCTCTATTTCTTCCTGGCTAAGTCTAGGGAGAGGGTGTGATTCCAAATATTGATCCATTTCCTCCACATTGTCAAATTTCTGGGCATAGAGTTTCTGGTAGTATTCAGAGATGATCTCTTGTATCTCTGTGGGATCAGTTGTTATTTCCCCTTTATCATTTCTGATTGAGGTTACTAGAGATTTTACTTTTCTATTTGTAGTTATTCTGGCCAATGGTTTATCTATTTTATTTATTTTTTCAAAAAACCAACTCCTTGTTTCATTAATTTTCTGAATGATTCTTTTGTTTTCAATTTCATTGATCTCTGATTTGATTTTGGAGATTTCTTTTCTTCTACTGGGTTTAGGCTTAGATTGTTCTTCTTTTTTCCAATTCCATAAGATGGATTGTGAGTTTATTGATGCACTGTCTTTCTGTTTTTTGAATGTAGGCATCTAAAGCGATAAATTTTCATCTCAAAACTGCTTTTGCAGTATCCCACAGGTTTTGGTAGCTTGTGTCTGCATTGTTGTTATGCTCAAAGAAGTTAATGATTTCCTGTTTTATTACTTCCTGCACTCATCTGTCATTCAACAGAAGGTTATTTAATTTCCATGCCTTTGTGTGAGGGTGAATATTTTGTTACAGTTGAGTTCTACCTTTAGTGCCTTATGGTCTGAGAAAATACAAGGTAAAATCTCAATTCTTTGGATTCTGTTAGGTTTGTTTTGTGGCCTAGGATATGATAAATTTTGGAGAATGTTCCATGAGGTGATGAGAAGTATGTATATTCTTTATCTTTGGGATGGAGTGTTCTATATGCATTTATCAAGCACAGTTGTTCTAGGGTCTCATTTAAATCTCTTATATCTTTAATTTCTGTTTAGAGGATCTGTCCAGCTCTGTAAGAGGAGTGTTATTTCCCCTGTTAGTTCCATGTTATTATGGTATTATCAGATATCATACTGCTCAGACTGAGTAAGGTCTGTTTCAAGAATCTGGAAGCATTTAAACTGGGTGCATAAATATTTAGAATTGAAACGTCTTCTTGTTGCATTTTTCCCTTAACCAATATAAATGACCATCTTTGTCTTTTTTGACTTTAATTGCTTTAAATCCACGTATATCTGAAAATAAGATTGCAACTCCTCTTTTCTTTTTTTTTTTTTTTTTTTTTTTTTTTTAATTTTTTTATTAAATCATAAGTGTATACAATGATATGATTATGGGGCATCATACACTCACTTCATAAACCATTTGACACATTTTTATCCCAGTGGTTAACATAGCCTTTCCGGCGTTATCTCAGTTACTGTGCCAAAACATTTATATTCTACATTTACCAAGTTTCGCAAATACCCCTGTAATATGCACCACAGGTGTGATCCCACCGATTCCCCTCCCTCTACCCACCCCCCCCTTTCCCACTTCCCCCTATTGTTAAGTTGTAGCTGGGTTATAGCTTTCATGTGAGAGCCCCAAATTAGTTTCATAGTAGGGCTGTGTACATTGGGTATTTTTTCTTCCATTCTTGGGATACTTTACTAAGAAGAATATGTTCCAGCTCCATCCATGTAAACATGAAAGAGGTAAAGTCTCCATCTTTCTTTAAGGCTGCATAGTATTCCATGGTATACATATACCACAATTTATTAATCCATTCGTGGATCGATGGGCACTTGGGCTTTTTCCATGACTTAGCTATTATGAATTGGGCTGCAATAAACATTCTGGTACAAATATCTTTGTTATGTTGTGATTTTTGGTCTTCTGGGTATATGCCCAGCAGAGGAATTACAGGATTGAATGGCAGATCTATTTTTAGATCTCTGAGTGTTCTCCATATATCCCTCCAAAAGGAATGTATTAATTTGCATTCCCACCAGCAGTGCAGAAGTGTTCCCTTTTCTCCGCATCCACGCCAACATCTCTGGTCTTGAGATTTTGTGATATAGGCTAGTCTCATTGGAGTTAGATGATATCTCAAAGTAGTTTTGATTTGCATTTCTCTGATGATTAAAGATGATGAGCATTTTTTCATATGTCTGAAGGCCGTGCGCCTGTCTTCTTCAGAGAAGTTTCTCTTCAAATCCCTTGCCCAGCCTGCGATGGGATCCCTTGTTTTTTTCTTGCTGATGCGTTTGAGTTCTCTGTGGATTCTGGTTATTAAACCTTTGTCAGAGTTATACCCTGCAAATATCTTCTCCCATTCTGAGGGCTGTCTGCTTGCTCTGCTTACTGTGTTCTTAGCTGTGCAGAAGCTTTTTAGTTTGATCAAGTCCCAGTAGTGTATTTTTGAAGCTGCTTCAATTGCCCGGGGGGTTTTCCTCATGAAATACTCACCCAGACCAATTTCTTCAAGGGTTTTCCCTGCATTCTCCTCTAGTATTTTTATAGTTTCATGTCTTAAGTTTAAATCTTTAATCCAATGAGAGTCTATCTTAGTTAATGGTGAAAGGTGTGGGTCTAATTTCAGTCTTCTGCAGGTTGCCAGCCAGTTCACCCAGCACCATTTGTTAAATAGGGAATCTTTTCCCCACTGAATGTTTTTAATTGGCTTGTCAAAAATCAAATAGCGGTAAGTAGCTGGATTCATCTCTTGGTTCTCTATTCTATTCCAGATATCTACTTCTCTGTTTTTGTGCCAATACCATGCTGTTTTGATCACTATCGATTTGTAGTAAAGTCTGAGGTCTGGTAGTGTGATTCCTCCTGTTTTGTTTTTATTTCTGAGTAATGTCTTGGCTATTCGAGGTTTTTTCTGATTCCATATAAAACGAAGTAATGTTTTTTCAAGATCTTTAAAATATGACAGTGGAGCTTTAATAGGGAGTGCGTTGAAAGTATATATTGCTTTGGGTAGTATGGACATTTTGATAATGTTGATTCTTCCTAGCCATGAGCATGGTATGATTTTCCATTTGTTAACATTTTCAGCTATTTCTTTTCTTAGAGTTTCATAGTTCTCTTTATAGAGATCTTTCACGTCTTTTGTTAGGTAAATTCCCAAATATTTCATCTTCTTTGGCACTACTGTGAATGGGATAGAGTCCTTAACTGCTTTTTCAATTTGACTGTTGTTGGTGTATATAAAGGCTACCGATTTATGAATGTTGATTTTGTAACCTGAGACGCTGCTGTATTCCTTGATCACTTCTAGGAGTTTTGTAGTAGAGTCCCTAGTGTTTTCCAGATACACAATCATATCATCTGCGAAGAGCGAGAGTTTGATCTCTTCTGACCCTATATGGATACCCTTGATCGCCTTTTCTTCCCTAATTGCGGTGGCTAAAACTTCCATTACAATGTTGAAAAGCAATGGAGACAATGGGCAGCCTTGTCTGGTTCCTGATCTGAGTGGAAATGATTCCAATTTAACTCCATTCAATATGATATTGGCTGTGGGTTTGCTGTAGATAGCCTCTATCAGTTTAAGAAAAGTCCCTTCTAGACCAATTTTCTTGAGTGTTCTGATCATGAAGGGATGCTGGATATTATCAAAAGCTTTTTCTGCATCAATTGAGAGAATCATATGGTCTTTGTTTTTTAATTTGTTTATGTGCTGAATTACATTTATAGATTTACGTATATTGAACCAGCCTTGAGACCCTGGGATAAAACCAACTTGGTCATGATGTATAATTTGTTTGATGTGTTGCTGGATTCTGTTTGTTAGGATCTTGTTGAATATTTTTGCATCTATATTCATTAGTGATATTGGTCTATAATTTTCTTTTCTTGTTGGGTCTTTTCCTGGTTTGGGGATCAGGGTGATATTTGCTTCATAGAACGTGTTGGGTAGTCTTCCTTCTTTTTCTACATTTTGGAACAGGTTGAGTAATATAGGTACTAATTCCTCTTTAAAGGTTTGGTAGAATTCTGATGTGAAACCATCTGGTCCCGGGCTTTTCTTTTTAGGGAGGTTTTGTATAGTTGATGCTATTTCTGAACTTGATATGGGTCTGTTCAACATTTCCACTTGATTCTGGTTAAGTCTTGGAAGGTGGCGTGCTTCCAAGTATCGGTCTATTTCCTTCAGATTTTCATATTTCTGAGAATAAAGTTTCTTGTAATATTCATTAAGGATTTTTTGGATTTCTGATGAGTCTGTGGTTATTTTGTCTTTGTTGTTTCTGATTGATGATATTAGAGATTTTACTCTTTTTTTCCTGATTAGGTTGGCCAGAGGTTTATCTATTTTATTGACCTTTTCAAAAAACCAGCTTTTTGATTTATTGATCTGTTGTATTATTCTTTTGTTTTCAATTTCATTTAATTCTGCTCTAATTTTGGTTATTTCTTTTCTTCTACTGGGTTTGGGGTTGGAATGTTCTTCCTTTTCCAGTTGCGTGAGATGTCCCATTAAGTTGTTAACTTCCTCTCTTTCCGTTCTCTTGAGGAAGGCTTGCAGTGCTATAAATTTCCCTCTTAGAACTGCCTTTGCAGTGTCCCAGAGGTTCTGATAGCTTGTGTCTTCATTGTCATTTTGTTCCAAAAAATTGGTGATTTCTTTCTTAATCTCATCTCTGACCCAGCTATCATTCAGCATAAGGTTATTTAACTTCCATGTTTTTGTATGGGTATGCAGATTCCTGTTGTTACTCAATTCAAGTTTTATTCCATGATGGTCCGAGAAGATGCACGGAATAATTTCTATTCCTTTAAATTTACTGAGGTTAGACTTGTGACCTAAAATGTGATCAATTTTGGAGTAAGTTCCGTGGGCTGATGAGAAGTATGTGTATTCAGTTTTGTTGGGATGAAATGTTCTGTAGATGTCTGCTAAATCTAAATATTGGATGGTTAGGTTTAAATCTAAGATTTCTTTGCTCAGCTTCTTTCTGGAGGATCGATCCAACACTGCCAAGGGAGTGTTGAAATCTCCAACGATTATGGAGCTGGAGGAAATCAAGTTACTCATGTCTGTTAGAGTTTCTCTTATAAATTGAGGTGCATTCTGGTTGGGTGCATAGATATTAATAATTGAGATCTCGTCATATTGAGTATTACCCTTAACAAATATGAAGTGACCATTCTTGTCCTTCCTTACTTTTGATGGTTTAAAGCCTACTGTATCTGCAAATAAAATTGCAACACCTGCTTTTTTCTGATTACCATTTGCCTGAAATATGGATGACCATCCTTTCACCCTGAGTCTGTATTTGTCTTTTAAGTTGAGATGTGACTCTTGTATGCAACAAATATCTGGCTTAAGTTTTTGTATCCAGTCAGCTAACCTATGCCTCTTTAGAGGACAGTTTAAGCCATTCACATTGATGGAGAGTAAGGATAAGTCTGGTGGAATTTTGGGTATCGAGTTTTTCAAAGGTCCAGTGGACATTTTTAATCCTTTCGCCAGTGTGGAAGTTGGAGTTTGATCCGAAGTTTCTGAGTGAGTTTACTTTTGTGGTATAGGATTGGGTTGGTCATTGTGGAGGATAGGTCTGAGAACATCCTGAAGAGCTGGTTTACTTATGGCAAATTTTTTCAACATATGAATGTCATTGAAGTATTTAATTTCTCCATCATAGATGAAACTCAGTTTAGCTGGATACAAGATCCTGGGTTGAAAGTTTTTTTGCTTTAGGAGATTAAAAGTTGATGACCAGCCTCTTCTTGCTTGAAAAGTTTCAGCAGAGAGATCTGCAGTTATTCTAATATTCTTACCTTTGTACGTTATAGTTTTCTTTCGCCGGGCTGCTTTGAGAATCTTCTCTTTCATGTTAACTTTAGTGAAGCTAATTATGATATGTCTGGGAGATGGCTTTTTGGGGTTGAATCGTGCTGGGGTTCTGAAGCTGTCTGCTATCTGAATTTCAGATTCTCTAGGCATGTCTGGAAAATTTTCTTTCATAATTTCATGTAGAAGGGCCTCTGTGCCCTTGGCTGCCACGTCATCAGCCTCCGAAATTCCTATAACCCTTATGTTATGTTTTTTCGAATTATCTGAGAGCTCTCTGAGTGAGTGATCCGTTTTTGCTCTCCATTTCTCTTCCTCTTTGAGAGATTGGGAGCGTTCGAAGACTTTATCTTCAATGTCAGAAATCCTTTCTTCTGCTTGCTCTATTCTGTTACTGAGGGATTCTACTGTATTTTTCATATCTTTGAGGGCTGTAAGTTCTTGTTTCAGTGTGTCTAAGTCTTTGGTGGTTTTGTCTTTAAATTCGTTAAATTCTTGAGACAGTTTTTGAATTTCTCCACGAATTCCTAATTCCATTTTATTAATCTTGTCTGCAAACCAAATTCTGAATTCGACTTCTGACATCTCAGCCAGTTGTTTATGAATGGGATCTTCAATCACATCTGCCGTATCTTTTCTTGGGGGGGTTGATCTATTCTGGTTATTCATGTTACCAGAGTTTTTCCGCTGATTCCGCCCCATGGTTTACTCCCTTTGGTTTTTCCCCTGGGGTTTTATCGAGGGCCCGTACAGTGTTGTGGCCTGAGAAACTGGGGCCCTGTCTGGTGTGGTGGAGCAAAGTGGTTCTGCCTTGTTTTCAGCTGGTTTCTGTTCTATCCTATTGCAACTTCTACTCTGGCTTGAAGTCTCAGCTGTGTGGAAAAATCAGCAATTAAGTCACCCCGCCTGCCCACCTCTGGCCCCAGTTGGAAAAGGAGAATCAAACCTTCCTACAATCGCACACCCAGGGTACCACCTGAAAAGTCCTCAGTCTATTAGCCCAGTTCAAAAGGTCCGAATCAACTGTCTCAATCGGCACTTGTCTCAGGTGGAAGGGTTCAAGAGGTCTCTGGGAACTGGATCACAGGGGCCTGGTGACTCCTCTGAGACAGCTCACTCCAGTGCAGCGTGGAGTCAGGAGGAGCCACCCCGCAAACAGAGCAGTCTGGGAAGGTTGACGTCTCCTTCCCCACTTTGCCCCTCCGTCGGACCCAGTCACTGGTATCTCTGCAGATGGCTAACCCAGTTGCCTGCAGTGAACAGACACTCCAGGGGTTTGCACCTGCCTGAATCGCGAGGAAGTCTGCCAGGCCCCCGCAGACTGCCGCTATCTAGCAGGAGGAGATGGGGCCTGACATCTTTGAGTGTTTGATGCAGGTGATGGGAAGGAGGTGTTCACTCAGGCTTATCCCCGTCCCTGATGGATGCTGCTAACAGAACAGAACAGAACAGACAACTTTGTGAGGTTCTGTCTCTGTTCCTGTCGTCGCCTACAGGAGACGGGCTGTTTTGAGTTCAAACGTCTTTGCTGCTGGAGAATTGCGTCTGAACACCTCTCTGGGTCGGCCCCGCCCTGGAGGCTTCTGGGTTTGTGAGTCGTGACACAGGTGGCCTCCTCTGGTTGCCCAGGGAGACAGGGGGTGTGGCCTCAGAATATCCAGAAGTGAGCGTTCTGCCGTTAAAGAAAAAACGGCTGTTGATCTACCTCCAGGGAACTGCTGCTCTGGTGTGGGCACTCAGGCGACCCTTTTCTCCTCTGTCCCGCGCCCCAGAGTCAGCACTGAGTGGCCGCAGTTTGTGCTGGGTCCACACCCCTTAAGAGATCCCCCAAGAATCAGAACTCTTGGGGAATGGGCGCCCAGACCCGGATTGGGAGTGGGGCGGGGGGAAGCTAGAGTTTCATTCAGTTTCACGCAATACTACGGTCCGGGGAGGGCTCCTGCACTGCACCGCAGGGAAGTGCCGCCAAGGCTTGATTTCCCCTCAGCAGAGTGCCCTCTCCTCGCTCACGTATCCCAGAGTCGGCGCTGACCTGACGCAGCTCAGGCACTGTGCACTCCCCTCGAGAAATCACCCAAGGAGCCGAACTCCGGAGGGATAGGCCCTCAGACCCCGAGTGAGAGTAGGGGCTCTCAGCTCTCAGCGGGGAGGCCAGAGTCTTATTCAGTCTTGTGCCCGGGGAGGGCTCCTGCACTGCACTGCAGGGAAGTGCCGCCAAGGCTTGATTTCCCCTCAGCAGAGTGCCCTCTCCTCGCTCACGTATCCCAGAGTCAGCACTGACCTGACGCAGCTCAGGCACTGTGCACTCCCCTCGAGAAATCACCCAAGGATCCGAACTCCTGGGGGATAGGCCCTCAGACCCCGAGTGAGAGTAGGGGTTCTCAGCTCTCAGCGGGGAGGCCAGAGTCTGATTCAGTCTTGGGCCCCGTATGCCCGGGGAGGGTTGGTGCACTGCACCGCAGGGAAGTGCCGCGAGGCGTGACTCCCCCTCAGCCCGGTGCCCTCTCCTCACTCAGCGCGCCTCAGAGTCAATGCTGACCAGACGCAACTCGGGGACTGTCCACTCCCCTTGAGAAATCACCCAAGGATCCGAAGTCCTGGGGGACAGGCCTCCAGACCTCAGTGGGCGGGAGGGGAGCGCCGGGGATTCAGGGTTGCCGGCAAAGGATTCCCAAAGTTTTATTCAGCCCTATGTCCGGCAGGAGAACGCCACGGCACCCCAGTAGGGGAGGTAGGTCCAGTTTTTAGAAGGTCTCTCCCGTGGAGTGTAGTGGGAGGGGCTTTAATTTCTGCCCACTTGTTCAATTGTGGGGCTACAGAGCCGGTCTCATGGGGGAGGGGGACTCCCGTCCGCTTGGTGGTGGATTTTGTACCTTTTGTTTGCATCCTTGTGATCACAACTTGCCTCAGCGGTGTTGATGTGCGTTCTTCAGCCTTCTCTCTTGGTGAGGCTCAAGTCCACCAGGATACTTACTAAATTCCTGTCCCTTAACTCTCCTTCTGGACGGGAGCCTTTGTTGAAAGCTGGCTTCAGTCCGCCATCTTGTCTCTCAGTCCTGCAGGAGGTCACAGGGTGACAGAGGCTGCTGCAGAGACACTTGGGATCTCCAGGAGATGGAACCGCTCTCCTCTTTTCTTTTGGATACCATTTGCCTGAAAAATTGTCTTTCAACCCTTGACTCGGAGTTTTAATTTGTCTTTTGAAGCCAGGTGTGTTTCCTGCAGACAGCAAATAGATGGATTGTATTTTTTAATCCAGTCAACCAATCTATGTCTCTTCAGTGGGGAATTCAAGCCATTAACATTTATTGAGATATCAATTGATGAGTGTGGTAGTATTCTATTCATCTTATTTTGTGAGAGTCCATTGCATAGTTTTATCTTTTGCATCAGTGTGGAAGTTAGGTTCTGTCCTTTAATTTCTGAGTTCTTACTTTGGTGCTGACCCATTGTGATGGTCAGTGTGTAGGACAGGCTGAAGTATGGTAGTGTGGTAGTGTTCTATTCATCTTTTTTTTTTCTGAATTTGCAATGCTCTTATGAGTATGATTGAACATCTTTTCATTTTTTATTATTTTTTTATTAGTATTAGATCATAGTTGTGTACATTAATGTGACCAAGGGGCACCATGCACTTGTTTTTATAAACAGTTCAACACATTTTTATCACACTGGTTAACATAGCATTCCTGACATTTTCTTAGTTATTGTGTTAAGAAAATCATATTCTGCATTCACTAAGTTTCACATGTACCCTTGTAAGATGCACCACAGGTGTAATCTCATCAATCACCCTCCCTCCGCCCAACCTCTCCCCTCCCTTCTCTCCCTCTCCCCTTTCCCCATATTCTTAGGTTATAACTGGGTTATAGCTTTCATATGAAAGCCATAAATTAGTTTCATAGTAGGGCTGAGTACATTGGATACTTTTTCTTCCATTCTTGAGATACTTTACTAAGAAGAATATGTTCCAGCTCCATCCATGTAAACATGAAAGAGGTAAAGTCGCCATCTTTCTTTAAAGCTGCGTAATATTCCATGGTGTACATATACCACAATTTATTAATCCATTCGTGGATTGATGGGCACCTGGGCTTTTTCCATGACTTAGCAATTGTGAATTGGGCTGCAATAAACATTCTGGTACAAATATCTTTGTTATGATGTGATTTTTGGTCTTCTGGGTATATACCCAGTAGAGGAATTATAGGATTGAATGGCAGATCTATTTTTAGATCTCTAAGTGTTCTCCAAACATCTTTCCAAAAGGAATGTATTAATTTGCATTCCCACCAGCAGTGTAGAAGTGTACCCCTTTCTCCACATCCACGCCAACATCTCTATAAAAATACTAGAAGACAGTGCAGGGAAAACCTTTGAAGAAATCCGTCTGGGTGAGTATTTTATGAGGGAATTGAAGCAGCTTCAAAATACACTACTGGGACCTGATCAAACTAAAAAGCTTCTGCACAGCCAAGAACACAGTAAGTAAAGCAAGCAAACAGCCCTGAGAATGGGAGAAGATATTTGCAGGTTATGTCTCCAATGAAGGTTTGATAACCAGAATCCATAGAGAACTCAAACGTATAAGCATGAAAAGAACAAGTAATCCCTTCTCAGGCTGGGCAAGGGACTTGAAGAGAAACTTCTCTGAAGAAGACAGGTGCATGGCCTACAGACATAAGAAAAAATGCTCATCATCTTTAATCATCAGAGAAATGCAAATCAGAACTACCTTGAGATACCATCTAACTCCAGTAAGATTAGCCCATATCACAATATTCATCTTATTTTGTGAAAGTCAATTGCTTAGTTTTATCTTTTACATCAGTGCAGAAGTTAGGTTCTGTCCTTTAGTTTCTGAGTTCTTACGTGGCTGCTGATACATTGTGATGGTCAGTGTGTAGAACAGGTTGGAGTATTTCCTGTAGAGCTGGTCTTGTTGTGGCAAATTTCCTCAATGTTTGTATATCAGTAAATGATTTGATTTCTCCATCAATTTTAAACCTTAGCTTAGCAGGATATAGAATTCTTGGCTAGAAATTGTTCTGTTTAAGTAAATTAAAGGTAGATGACCATTGTCTTCTTGCTTGGAAAGTTTCATTAGAGAAGTCTGCAGTCACTCTGATGGATTTGCCCCTGTAGGTCAACTGGCGCTTACTCCTGGCAGCTTGCAGAATCTTTTCTTTTGTCTTAACTTTGGACAGGTTCATCACAATGTGTCTTGGAGAAGCTCAGTTAGAGTTGAGGTGACCTGGGGTCCGATATCCCTCTGAAAGCAGTGTGTCAGAATCTTTGGTGATATTTGGGAAATTTTCATTTATTATATTCTCTAGTATGGCTTCCATTCCCCTGGGGCATTCTTCTTCCCCTTCTGGGATTCCTATAACTCATATGTTGGAATGCTTCATAAAGTCCCATAATTCTGACAGTGAACATTCTGCTTTCTCTCTCTTCTTTTCTGCCTCTTTAACTATCTCAGTTATCTCAAGAACTTTGTCCTCTACCTCTGAAAGTCTTTCTTCCGCATGGTCTAACCTGTTGCTGATACTTTCTATTGCATCTTTAAGTTCCCTAATTGACTGCTTCAGTTCCTTCAGCTCTGCTGTATCCTTTCTATATTTTTCATATCGTTCATCTCTTATTTGATTCTGTTTTTGGATTTCCTTTCGGTTATTTTCCTTCATTGTTTTATCAGAAGTTTCCTTCATTGTTTATCAGCAGTCTCCTTCATTATTTCCATTATTTCCTTCATTATTTTCATCATGTGTATTCTAAATTCCCTTTCTGTCATTCCTAACATTTCTTTCTAGGTAGAATGCTCTGTAGTAGCTATCTCATGGTCCCTTGGAGGGGTTGCTCTGGACTGGTTCTTCATGTTGCCAGGAGTTTTCTGCTGATTCTTCCTCACGATTGATTTCTTTAATCAGTTCCCTTGCCCTAATTTTCCTTTCACTTCCTCTTGCTCTTTAAGTTGTGGTGCCTGTGGAAGCTGCCGGCGGGATTAGACCAAATGAACACACGCAACCACTTGCCAGTTTTCCACTGCTTTTTTCCTCCTCTTGGGGTCCAGAAGTCTCTTGCTGACTCCCTGCATCCTTAAAGGGATGATTATGGGAAGATTCCACCAGCCAGAGATGCCTGGAGTCTTGTCTCCCCAGATTCATGGTGCCCAGTTGCAAAGAAGCTGTTACTCATCCACCATCTTGCTCCTCCAGTCCCCACTGAATATTTCTGAAAGGCTTGTTGAAGATCAAATGATGATAAACAGCTGGGTTCATCTCTTGGTTCTCTATTCTCTTCCATAAATCTACCTGTTTTTGTGCCAGTACCATGCTGTTTTGATAACTATAGATTTATAGTATAGCCTGAAGTCTGGTAACATGATACCTCCTGATTTGTTCTTATTTCTGAGTAATGTATTTGCTATTCAAGGTTTTTTTCTGATTCCATATAAAACAAAGTACTATTTTTTCAAGTTCTTTGAAGTATGACAGTGGTGCTTTAACAGGGATTGCATTAAATCTGTAGATTGCCTATGGACATTTTAATAATGTTGAGTCTTCCCATCCATGAGCATGGTATGTTTTTTCATTTGTTAACATCTTCAGCTATTTCTTTTCTCAGAGTTTCATAGTTCTCCTTATAGAGATCTTTCATATCCTTTTTAGGTAAATTCCCAGATATTTCATCTTCTTTGGCACTATTGTAAAGAGAATAGAGTACTTGATTGTTTTTTCAGCTTGACTATTGTTGGCATATGTAAAAGCTACTGACTTGTAAGTATTGATTTTGTATCCTGAGACACTGCTGTATTCCTTGATCACTTCTTAGAGTTTTGAAGTTGAGTCCCTGGGATTTTCCAGGTACCCACTAGTTCACTTTAGAATATTAAGCCCACTTGGGGTGAAGTCTCCTCACAGAAGACCTCCGATACTCTTGGACTTTATCAAATCTCATGAAATGGGGCAAAGGGAGCCATATGAGAGCTTTCAGCCACATCTTGAACAGGCAGCTCAGGAGCCCATCTTCACCCAGCCAGCCAGGCCAGAGAACCCACTGCTGAGCAGGCCATGAGTGGCCAGAGAGTGCAATCAGCCCAGACCTTGGACACATCTCAGTTCTGGCCTTGTACCAGGCTTTCTCCAGGCTGCAGTGGCTTTAAACAACTTACAACAATTGTTTAAAATCAAGCCTTAAATTCTAGGACATTTAAGGAAAAATTAGATGCTATCCTGGTGAGGAAATCTCACCAGAATTTGTGGGGAAAAAAAAGATATGGTTTTAAAAGAAAGGGGCATAAACTATGTTTTAAATTTTAAAACATTTGCTTAGTATTTTGAGAATTTTTACAAATAAATCTTATAGAAATGATTCTTTAAAACATAAATAGGCAGGTATATTGGTGAATGAACTTATTCTTGTATAAATACATGGAAAATCCCAGTACTTTGACACCAAGGAAATGTTTAGTAGAAAAAATGGAATAAGCAATCTAAATATATTATGACGCTTGGCGTAATGGACATTGGCTTTGCTTTATTTTTTTTTAATTTATTTATTTTTCTTGTTAAGTCATAGCTGTGTCCATTAATGCAATCAAGGGGTACAATGTGCGGGTTTCATATACAATCTGAAATATTCTCATCAAACTGTTCAATGTAGCCTTCATGGCATTTTCTTAGTTACTGTATATAGGCATTTGTATTCTGCATTTAGTAAGTTTCACCTGTACCCATTCTAAGATGCACCACAGATGTGGCCCCACCCATCACCCTCCCTCCACCAAAACCTCCCCCCTCCCTCCCCCAATATAACAAAGACATCTGTACCAGAATGTTTATTGCAGCCCAATTCATAATCGCTAAGTCATGGAAGAAGCCCAAGTGTCCATCGACCCACGAATGAACTAGCAAATTGTGATACATGTATACCATGGAATATTTGGCTTTGCTTTAAAATAAGATTTTCAGACTGACAAATTTTCTTAATCACTACCAGTTAATTGTTCAATATGATGATATTCTTTATTTTCACCTCACTGATTCCAGATAGATAAATTTATTTTAAATTGGATTCCTAATCTTAAATTTTCCTTCCTATAAAACCTATAGTATTAACCACAAATATTCCCTAAGTATGATGCCCATGTCACAGAAATGGATATTGTATATAATATAAAAGCACAAGTCTTCCTCTCTAAGATATAATTAATATGATCTTGATGGGGAGATTAATCATACATTAATTATCATAACTACAATTAATGTATGATTAATAATGAATAATTAATCATACATTAATCTCCCCATCAAGGTGCAGATATTGAGAGTGACAGTCCATGGAGTGGCCCAGATAAGAAGGATTTTAGAGAACCAAAAGCAAAAATAACATTTGTTTTTAGAAGTCAGAAGAAAGTTTCATGCAGGAAACCAGATTTAGAGGTGTATAGGGAAGATCATGAAGTGTGCTCATGCAGACTTGAGCTTTCTGGGATGTACAGGTGATACTAGAAAGAAGAGAGACTGGTAGCCATCCTCTCCCAGTGCCTCATTTTTAAACTGCTCATATGTATCATAGGAAAGTGACTCCTGAATGCACTGACTTTGATTAATCAGATTTTCATTCAATTTCTCATATAAAGACTTTCCATTCTGACCTTACCTTCTTAGACACTCTCTGTAGCCCCTTTCTTTGCTGAAATACACAGTTCTGTAATTCCCATGGCCAGAACTAATCATTCTCAAGCATTCTTACTCCTGAGAGTTCCCTCACTCTGCAGGATCCTATAATTACATGCTCTTTACGCAGAGTTCTTTGGGTGATATTTTGGTTCCCATCTTTTTGATCTTTTATAGCTTACTTTTCTATCAGATCCATACTGAGCAAGCTCCACTGCATCTCTTTTAAATATACACAAGAAATGACAGAATTCTAGACAGAATACCAAAATATGCAAAGGAAGATGGTTTGCAGACCTTATTTATTTATTTATTTTACAAATACAGGGATGTTATAGAAGATGATTCCATTTTAAATAAAAAAATCTTAAACCCCCAAGCTTTCACTGTGGGTTCCAGAAGTGATCCTCTATGCAAATTATCACACTTGGAAAGAACAGCCTACCCTTTGCAACCTTTTTTCTGGAACTCTGAAATACAGGGCCTGTGTCCTCCATGACTCCTGTGTTCCCCTTAATCTCCCTACTTGCCTTCACTTTCCCTTTGCCCTCTAAGGACTGAACAGCTTTCTCTTTATGAATCGAATGTTTCTTCTCTTTCACATTTGGGCCTGCTCCATATAGAGAGAAAAGAAATTCTACATATTATTTCATAAGATCTGAAAGACTCAATATATTTCCTCCAGTGATGTCAGCAAGAGGGCAATGCTTTCCCCAAGAGAATGAGCAACATTTGAAAGTTATAATAAATTGAAGTCATATGAGAGAAAATATTTTTTTAATGGTAGAGTTGTTTGAGGAATTTTTTATGATCATAATGTAGGAAATACCTACTGAGCACTCCATTCATTTTACACAAAGCAGTTAGTTGGTATTGCCTTTCTAATAATTGGGTGGTAGTCATAGTGATAATGTAAATGTCTTAGCAAAGTAACTAAGAAAATGCCAGGAGGGCTATGTCAACTAATGTGATGAAAATGTGTCAAATGGTCTATGAACCAAGTATATGGTGCCCCATGATCATATTGATGTACACAGCTATGATTTAATTTAAAAAAAAAAGATAATAACAGCTAATGTTTGGAGCTATGGCTATTATTAGCTAACTTCTATTGCACAGGTCTAAAAATTGTATATGTATACTTCCCATTATTGTATACTTCCATTATTCCCATTTTAAAGATGAATATGTTGAGGCACAAACAGCTGTGATTCAAATCTAGGAAGTGTAACTGACTAGCTCATTACAGCTAGGAATTGGTGGCCATAGACCCAAGGGGAAAGTAACCAGCCCATGTGCCTGGATTCCACACGGGGCCCAGGGTCTGTTTCTCCAGCTGCTCAGCCCTCAACTCCAACAAATTTTATTTCTTCCTCCTACCCTCCTCTCTTTCTCCCCTGCACCATCTCTGCCCTTTAGTAAGAAAAAACAAAACTAAGGTTCTGATGTCCCTTCCCTGTGAGATTCCAGGTAAGAGCTGGTTATTCTGATTAATTCTTATTGGTACTTTTATTGCCACCAGTCACTTTAAACTGTCATACAGGAGTGTTTTCTGTTTCATAAATGTTGTTCAAAATGTGATCATCTATGAAAAGTGCAGACAGTGCCTTCAGAAGTAATTTATTTCAGAGTCTAGTTTCACAGATTTTTGAAGTTAGGAGAGATCACAGTGGTCACCTCAGCCCTCCTCACCATAGAGGTAGTGCAACCAAGACCCAGAGGGTTCTGGTAACCTGGCCAAGGTTAAGCAACTGGTTTGTTCCAGATTTTCTGACTTAACATCCACATTATTTTAGCAAATATTTAACCAGATTTTTTTATGGGTCATATGCTGAGGATACAGAAGGAACACAAAATCTAGTACCTTTTTAACTCCACAATTTTTTTAATTTTTATTTTATTTCTCAATATCATGAGGGCACAAATGTTTTAATTACATAAACTGCTTTGATTGGAATCAAAGTTATGTGTGCCCACCCACGTGTCTTGATTAGAGTCAAGTTGTAAATCTGCTGATGGTGAGGGTATCCTCAGCTGCTACGAGAAATAGTCATGTCTTCACCCTCACAGGAAGACAGCTCACTGAGAAATGTTTCTCTTTCCTTTAAGATAAAGTGGAGCCAGATTGTAATATGAACTATTAAAGCCAGCAAGGACTTCACGAAATACTTATTCGTATATTCATAAGATAATGTAAACCCTCTTAGTTTACCAGTGAAATAAATAGGAATCATTGCAGCTACCTGGTTTTATGATCTTTCTACCACGCCTACACCTTCTATCATATCTTCTCTTGGTTGGAAGTGAAACAAAATTTTCAATAAGAAAGAGTATGATATTTCAAAATGTTATACTCCCCAATCACCAAGATGTTTTTACAACTTCCATCCTGGGGAAGAAAGATGAATCCTAAGAGAGATAGGTACTTATCTTCCTTTGGTAACAACTTTTTCATGTTGGCTGAGAGAGGAAAGAAAAAGTCACAACTAGCATTAATGAACCACTAGCGGAGCAAATGCTGGGCTTGACACTCTCCAGATGGATTTCACTGTCAGTTTTAAGAAGTTACAGAATATTTTGACCCCAAACTAAACCTTCTCTCTGAGCTATGAAAAAATCTAAGACAGCTGTGACTCCAAGATAAAAATTTAAGATGGAAGCAAGCTTTCGCAGCACCCCTGGTCAACTCTGACACCCCTGGGTAATTATGCAGCAATGCCCATTTTCTTAGAGGAAAAAACAAAAAAACCTACAGTGTGTTGGGTTCTTTCAGTCTTCCTTTTCTACACACATGACCATGTTTTCAATATAACATTGTCATTGCTGCTTGCTTCTTCCTTGAAAACTGATTTTATTATTAGCTGATGTTTGAGACCAAATTTCCATCAATGTGGAAATGTATGCCACTTAAGTAGATTTGTCTGGCCCCTGCCCATCAGATATGCCCCAGAGTGGAAGAAATATAACTGTTCCTGAGGGGTTAAATCCCTCTGTAGTCACTATGATATGCAGGAGAACCTACACTAAAACGTGAATAATGTTTTTTAATATACCAAAGGCTGACTGCCTTAAGCTGTTTTTCTCCCTGCTTAAACCAAAGCACAATAGGAATAAGTGTTATACACAATTCAAAATTCATTTCAAGCCAAACACCAACTATAAATCATGAATACTTTAAATAAGGAAAATATGCATATGAAATGTTGATTTTTTTAATGCCTATTAAAATAGTACATATAGGGTCAATTTTAAAAATATAGTCTATGAATATCCTAAAAAAGAATTCAGTAATCAGAATGGAGAAAGTTATTTGGCCTGGAAGTAGCTGTTAGGGTGAGGATGCCAAGGACTGTTCTCATATTTATTTAGAGAATATGACTGCTTTGCGTTATATTACGTTATTCAAAAATATCTACTGAACTCAGTATTTTCATATGAGGAGACTCCATCTAATATTTATTGAGCACCCACTATGTACCCAGGCATTCTATTTATTGACTTCACTAAATCCTCATAACAATTCTATGAGGCAGATATTAGGTTGAATCATGTGAAATTTCCATTTTTGTGGATCAAAGGGTAAAATATTGGCAGACTCATACAGTCTGACTTGAATGTTAATGTTTTCATTTTATAGATGGCTCAGAGAAATTAAATAATGGGCCCAAATACCTGGTAGAGTTGGGATTTCAACCCACACTTTCTTGTGCCCTGCTTGATTTTATGTCATTGTAATTAAACTATAAGGAACTCATAGCCCCTCATCTCTACCCAAGGTAAAGACCTGACTTATGTGCCCTATCTTCAGGGTAAGGACTTGATTCCGTCAAAAGCCTCCTATCTCAACAGACTCACCATCATTCTTTCATCAGCTTCATTGTCAGGGCATTTTCTGAACGAAAGTTTGGAACATACGATCAAAAGGGAAACATGGGCATTTATGAGGACAAGGATATCAAATAATAGCAATTGATACTGTCCTGGGAAATTTCAGGAGAGTAATTGTCCTAAACATGTCACCTGCACACAATAGTACAATTGTCTTTATGTGGCTACTACACTTACAGCTCCCTGAGGGCAGGTTCTGGGTTTTGTTGCTACTTGTGGAATACCTGTAATTTTGTATGACACAAATTACTAGAGCAATCAGAAGCATCATGGTGGGTTGGGGTGGAGGTGGGAGACTAAAGAGTGAAACCAAGACATTCTCATTTCTCTTAGCAACTCTACAGCAGGGGTGCCCAACCTGCAACCCATGGGCCATAGGCTGATTTTATGAGGACATTTTTGCCTATCTGTGGTGTTGGACACAAAGAGTACGTACAGACCTTTTTTTGCTCATCAGCTTTCCTTAGTAATGTGTGGCCCGAGACAACCCTTATTCTTCCAATGTATAGCAGCCAAAAAAAAAAAAAGGTTGGACAACCGTGCTATAGGTTTTGCGTATTCAGATGGCAACTATTTGTCAAGTACTTCTTAAACATGAGATTTGTTAGGTGCCCTATAAAATACCTGGGAGGCCTCTAGGAAAAAGAAAAGACTTATTCAGACCTTGAAAATGAATTAGGCACATGAAATAGTACAGATCCCTGGTTCTCAAACCCTAGTGTGGATCAAAATCACCCAGAGAGCTTGTTAAAAATACAAATTGCTGGGCCTACCCAAGAGTTTCTGATTCAGTAGATGCATTTTTATCAAATTTCCAAATTATGTTTCTGGTGCTGGTCTAGAAACTTTACTCTGAGAACCAGCTGTATGAACCTTTAAAGACTGAAGAGCAGAATGAGCAATAGCACACAGGATGGACGCAGCCTAAGGGGTCTGGCCTGTCTGAATGTACATATAGCTGTTAAGCTGCCCTGACTTGCTCCTCTGAAGACCATCTACATCTGTGCAACATGGAGCGTTCTCAGAGCTCTGCTGCAACCGCCACCTAGCACAGCTTCCACGCCTGATAGAACCAGAAACAGCTGCCACCCACCAAGTTAGAAGCCTTAAGCAAATGCCCGACAGGAGTCACTCCCTCACTTCCAGTTTTCCTTCGGTCTGTCTCTATAGAGTGGCTTATGAAGGCCAACTCAGCCTACAGGCCTCTCTGCAAAAAGACATTTTCTTTAAGGCACTCGAGTGTCTCATTGCTTTATAAAACATGCCAAAAACCTCTTACATTTGTATTATAGCCGTAAAGGGGAGCACAACTTTTCCCCACAGCTATTTAAAATCTTGTTTCCAAAGACCAAAGATCAAATTTACTAATTCAACCCCTGCTAACACCCATCTTTAATTTCCAATGACTCTCCCCAGTTCCCTGGTCATCTTGACTTCAAATGATACGAGGCATTTGTCTCACAACTCTCACCAACAATGGTCCTTCTCAGCACATCTAAGCCTCATCTTGAATTGTTGATTAAAATAAGTGAGAAGTCTGAGGCTTAATCAATATTTTCCAGATTGATTAATGGACCGTGACCCACATACGACAGCTGAGCTCGAGGTTTATAAAGCATGTCCAATGAGGTAGCCCTGCATTTTATCTTCTGTGTCAGAACAAGTAAATAAAAAGGATCAATAAAATGAACAGGAGCTAATGAGCACCCCCCATAATGGAGACTGTTACCTGATTTCACTTAAAAAGATCCAAAGCCCTTAAACCACCAAAAAGACACTCCACCCAACGCACGCCTCTTTCTCCCCTCCCAGTCCCCCCATTACCCCTCTTCCAACAATAAGTTTAATTTACAGAGCTCAATTTTAAATTCAGCAATAACACCAGTAGGAGCAGACAAAAAAAGTTGTCATGCCCCCCCAATAAAAAATCAAAAAAGGGAAATAGAATACCCAAAGCAATAAAATAATAAAAGAAGAAATAAGATGAGAAAGATTACCTTATGATAGGGAACAAAAAAAGATTGTCAGAATATATTTTAAAGGTCATAATCATAAACAAAGCCATTAGAAATTCATTTAGACTTTTTCTCTTACAAAGAGATACTAAAAGTTCTATACGAACATGGGAAAGAACCTCATAATTCCCTCTTCCTGAAGTTTAAAGGACCTGATGTTTCAAATGAAATAAAAAAAGACTATTAGAATTTTAGAGAAAGCCCCTGAATGTTTACAGATCTTCGTACATTGCCACAGTGAAATAGGAAGAGGGAAGGCTTTAGTTGTCCCAGGATATTCGATTGCTTTCATTTGGTCAGGATTATGTATGCTTTTATAATAAATATAATCACTGACAAAGTAGAACAGACCTAAAAATAAAATAATTTAACGTTAAAATAATAATTCGTTAACTTAGAGATACATACGTCCACAAAAGATAGACAATAATTTAAAAATTTCAGATCAACCAAAATAACTCTAATTATCCGTCACAAAATATTTTCCCTTAATTTAGTATTTATATGACCTACATTAAAATTGAGTGTAAGTACAAAAGCAAATACGTGGTTTGCATTTGTTTATAATAAAGCATCAATAATTTAGAATCAGCTAAATTAAATTCCCATAAATTAACCAGGTTGGGACTGAAGTTTGTAGTATCTCTATAAAATAATTTACTAAGCAAATCAATAGCGCAAACATGATTATAAGACACTTTTAAAGGACTTTATTATACTAATTCTGTGTGTGCAAATGATACTCTCAATGGCAAAAGAGCCTTGTTTAGTTTTACAATTAAGCAAGCATCAACCTTCACCACAACTGGCTAGTTCTTATGCCTGTGTGGCTTTTTTTTTTAATTTCTCCATATTTCAAGTAATTTCTGACTCAAATGAACCTCCATGCACATCTGTGACAGCCCCTCCTCCCTTCATCCTGTGCCTGCCGGCAACACCCACAGCAACAGGACAGCTCCCGCTCTTGTTCCCACAGCAATAGGCAGAACACTCTGTATTCAAAAGTAGAGCTGAGAGAGGGAAGGAGTCAGACCCCACGGCGGCCTGCCCTCTGGGAATGGCCAGCCTGCTCCAACTGCTAAGGCCTCTCTTACTAAAATCTATATTCATTCCCTAGGACCGTCATAACAAATGGCCACATATTGGATGCCACAAACTTAAGATGACAGGAATTTATCCTCTCATGGTTCCAGAAGCCTGAAGTCAGAAATCAAGCAGTTGCTGAGCTGTTCAGTGGACAGAAACAGCAGCCCGGTTCACCCAGCAGAGGAGCAAGTTCGGCTGAGTCAAAGAGAGAGAAAGAAGCTGGGACAGTGGAAAATGAGGCAGCTAGGACTCCATGATAGCAGAACAGAAGCAAGGTTTTTATTTAAAGTGAAGAAAAAGGAAAGGAAAGCTTAGATAAGCACGGACTTCTCCGAGAGAGTGGAAAAGGGTCTCTCTTGGGAGTGACAGGAGACCCCACAGAAAGGCAGTGCCCAGGGTGGCAGCCATGGTGTGCACTGCTCTGTGCTGGGGATCCTTATCTTTGTTTTATGGGAGGATCATTCGCAGGCTAGAGAACAGGGCTCACAGCCTAGAAGTGATATTTTACAGGCAGAGCACATACTTGGTTAACTAGGTCACACCCACCCCAAATTCCTCATTTTGCTTCAGGGCCCTTTCCAACTTTCTTATCCAGAAGGCCATAATTCTCTCCCACTTCCCTGTAGCCCTTTCAGCCTCCTCCCATCTCTAATGAGGGGACACCCACTCACCTCTGCTGGCGCTCCGGGTACTCCCAGCACTCCTGGCACAGTGGCAGCCGAACTCCAGACTCCACCTCCATCTTCACAGGGCCGTCCACTCTGCATTAGCAGAGGGATTCTCAATTGGCAAAGCAGTCTCACACCTGCCATCTATCTGATGCTTGCACTCTGCAATTTAAGCGCTAAATCACCTTATCGAAGAAATAACTAAGCCCAGAGTTATCCAAGGTACATGACTAGTTAGAAGGAAGGATGTTCTAAATAGGGATCAGGTCTTCTAAGTCCAAACCCTATCATACTTTCACCATTCCACTCCCTCATATTCACAGTGTGAAATGTGTTCAAAGCATTTTTCTTATTTTTTTTTTATTGTTGGGGTTCATTGAGGGTACAATAAGCCAGGTTACACTGATTGCAATTGTTAGGTAAAGTCCCTCTTGCAATCATGTTTTTTTTTTGTTTTTTTTTTTTTTATTGTTGGGGATTCATTGAGGGTACTATAAGCCAGGTTACACTGATTGCAATTGTTAGGTAAATCAAAGCATTTTTCTATTGTAAGCAAATTATCACCAGTTAGAAATATATGGACTATTAGTTATCTTCTTTTTTAAAAATCAGTATATTCCAGAGGTAGGTTTTGAACATGCTTTTTCAACTAACCCCAACACTGGCTCTTAGCCCCAGCTGCACATCAGAAGCTCTCAGATGTGGGACCCAGACCCTTAAATGTTTAACAAGCCAACTAAGTGATTCTATCCAGGTGCATTCGGAGTTGAGAACCCTGGCCGGTGAGATTTTAGACAGTAGTCTTACTATTTCACACTTATACGCAAGATGGTTTTTTGTTATTTTCACTTTTTGAAAGCAAAAATAACAATTCCAACCATATCTCTTATACACGAAAATAAGATAATGTACCATTTTAGCCTATGTGACAATAGAAGCAGTGATACAATATTGAATGTCATATCTACTGTTGGTCAGCAGGCAGCCTGGACACCCCGCAGGACAGCCTCACTGCTACGGACACACAGGCTGCAGGATTCAATTCTGTGATGGAGATAGAAAGTCTATTGCCTTGCTGGAGAAATGACACACTGATGTGTCTTCCCTGATCCCTGCTATTTACTTACTTTCTCGGACTGAATCACTTTTCTGGTTTCTGCAGGACTAGGAGCTTTTACGCAAATCACTACCAGCCACTTGTGTATTAGCCAGCCTGTACTTTGATGTAACTATTCCTCTAATCCGCAGCAAAGCAAGAGAGTTTGGTGGAGTTGATTACTGGCTTCAAGTGGCAGAGGAAGTCTGGGCCCAGCTGCTGCTGAGTTAGTCCTGGTGGGTGTCCTGCCTATGGAAACTCCAGATGCCGGGCAGAGCAGAAATCACACAGAGCATGCACAAACAGCAAGGCCTTGTCTTCTGTTGTGACGCAGCTCCCTTCTCCCTTTGTGCTATAATCTCAGCCATTCTGCAGTTAGACATTCCCTTGATAGGTCAAAGGGCAGGGTGGGGAGGTCTGAGCATTCAGGGAGGAAACGCCGCCATGTTCACGTGACGGTGTGGGCGCACACACATGTGCAAGTTCACAGTGCCATGTGTAGACCAATTGTCTTTTAAAAAGCGTCTTTTTTTGTAATAAAAGGAGGAAAGTAATTTCGCAGTACTCTTGTCATGACATCTAACCAGGACAGTTTTAAACACAAATAATTCAGGCTCTTGTTCCCTGTGCACTCTTCACTACCTGTCTTCCAATATTAGGTTTGGAAAAAGTGGTGCATGGAGCACTTTGTGGCTGAGAGAAATCTTCAGCCTCAGGGTAGGGAATGGTATGGTGGAAGGAAGGAATGGGGAATTTATCTATGTCAAGCCCCAAGTAATTCATGGATCTATCAATCAAGAAGGTCTTAGATAAGGTCCCAGAGAAGCTTTACCTGAACCAAATCTGGGAGGGTGGGGAAGTGCGGGTTGTTGTGTCAGAGAAATAAAATGTAAGCTTAATACTCAAGGATCAGTTGAGGGTATCTGGATGGCCGAGGACCTAGCTGCAGTTTCAGTCAGTGAGAGACTGAAGTTTCAGAAGGTCACATTGGAGGATAGGGAAAGTCAGGCTAAGGGTGATGAGCAGAGAAGAGACTCCATAAGCGTAAGAACCGCCTCATCTTCTCTCACCCTAAAACCACATCCTCTCTCAACCCATCACCGAGTCCCCAGTCTCATGCCCTCAAATCCAGCCCTCGTACTACATATGTATCAAGACACCTCTAACCATGTGAAGCTCCCCAGGACTGTCACAGAGAAATTTAGGTGTAACCCTTGGGACATGGCACCCTGGTCTCCCTCCACTGCTCATATCAGAAACCCCAGTGTCATTAACACAATGTTGTTCTTTGCCTCTGCATCATGTGCCAGGAATGCCCTTACTCCACTAGTCCATTTAGCAAGCTGCTATTCATTCTTCAAAAGCTTGTTCTCCTCTGTGACACATCGCTAAGTTAATTACTCCCTCCTGGGCATTTTTTCTGGACATCTATATATTTCTGCCACCCACCTACCCCATGACATCGTAATTGCTAGTAGGACATTCAACTTCCTTATTAGAAGAATGGAATTGGTAATTCATTGTTTGGGGATCGTTTAGAAAGGGTACTCTCTTTAAATTACTAAAATAATATGCAATTGTCACAAATATCAAGACGACATAAAGTTTATCGTCTCCCCATATTCTTCTCTAAGTCTAACCCCTCCCTCATGATAATGGATGATTACAGTTTCTCTGTCCTCACCCTGTAATACATAGGAGGGCATTTATTTCACAAAAGAATGGTATCCTACTCTGTGTGTTACTCTGTAATGAATTTAATTTTCACTTAACACTTTACCATGGACATCTTTCCAAGTCAACATGCTTTAAATGGTTTCTTTAATACTGCGAGGTATGAAGTTAGGAGATGGAAGCACGAACTGAACAGTTCCTAGAAATATGTCACCAGTCTGTCTCCATGCTTTCCAGAAAACAATTCAAAGAGATCACAATGAATTTCACTACATTCATACTTTAAAAAATACCAATTCAGTTATTCGAGTTCTGAAGAGAGACTTTTCCTGTACTCCTCAGAAAACAATAGTTTAACTACAATAAATACAGTGTTTAAAAACACCCCCGCAGTAGATATAACATCAGTTTCCCAGCATGGACTGTCAATGGCCATCAGTCATAGTATTCCATAACTAGCAAAGCACCATTGAGCAGTTCAGTTACAAACAATTCCACTGGAAGACAGAAGGAAGTGGCCTGAGGGCCAACTGGTTATGACAACTAGAACAGGGTTTCTTGACCTGCAGTCCATAGCTACCCACCCACCTGCAGAAAAATTATATACAAAAAGTTAAACACAAAATTCAGTTATGTTCGTACATATCTGAATTTTTCAAGCAACAATGCCTATGTAGATATTTCTGATTCTCACAGAGGTCTGTAATGCAAAACCAAAAAACTAGTTGGTATCACAAATGCCAAAGAACACACAGCCTATATGTGTTCCCGTAAATTCTCCATAAATTTTATTTCTCTTCCTATTTTGACTGTCCTTTATACTGTGTACACCTGATGCCTAGTACAGGTTCTGTTACAATGCAGATGTTATGGACTAAATCTTTTGTCCTCCAAAATTCATATGTTGAAATCCAAACTTACTCAAGGTGATAGTATTAGGAGGTAGGGCCTCTGAGAGGCAAGTAGGTCATGATGGTAGAGCTATCATGATTGGGTTTATAAGAAAAACACGAGAATGATGATTTATTCCTTGGCCAAGTGAGGATACAATGAGAAGACAGCCAGCTGTCCTCACTGGACACCTGATCAACAGGCACCCTCACCTTGGACTTGCCAGCTTCCAGAACTGCAAGAAATAGATGTCTATGGCTTATTCTACTCGATCTAGGGTATTCCATGAGACCCACCTGAACTGACCAAGGCAGGGAACTTTACAAATGCACATTGAATCAGACTTAAGCAGAAGACAGCATGTATTTACAAAGCTGCAAGGACCTGGTACTGACGCTGTTCTCTGTGTTTGCAGCCATCACCGGACTTCAGGAAAGTGGAGGACCCTTCCAGGGAAATGATACTGAAGAGAAGGTGGGTGGGAAAGTTGCCAAGGCAAGACCAAAACTTCCCCCCACAAGAAGTAATTTCTAAACACCTTGCCTTAGATAAATGAATGATCAAGGCCTCAAAGTTTCTCACCATAGATTGAGATTACCATAATTTTAGTCACTTTTATATCACTT
Organism: Nycticebus coucang; assembly: GCF_027406575.1. NCBI lineage: Eukaryota > Metazoa > Chordata > Mammalia > Primates > Lorisidae > Nycticebus > Nycticebus coucang. The sequence goes on along the minus strand of NC_069785.1, from coordinate 16,277,920 downwards.
GCTTACAGAAGTATGTCAGCCTATCAAATTATGTATGTGTGTTCAACGGCAGCGGTTGGCAATATTGATATACATTTTCCTCTTACATGGACTGATCACTCATTTCACTGTCATCTTGCATCTGCCACTGAAAGAGAGAAGACAAATTGACAACATTTGTCAAACTCACCAGAGTTATTTATTTTGTCAAGCACAACATATTCATCTCTGTTAGTTTTCATATGGCAGCGAGAGAGTCAAGGCATCCGGTTGTGAAAGTAATTAATGGAAACAACCTGTGAATCACTAAACTTGCAGCCTGACATTGCTGATTAGATTATCACGGGACTAGTGAGTTGTGAAAAACAAAATAATAATTTATCTTAAAATAAATCCAGATTTTTATTTTGTTGTAGGAAAGGCATTTGAGCAGCTTTCCAATCAAGAATTCTTTGTTGCTGCTTGGCATGAAGGTAGTGCAGTATTTTTCACTTTTTTGTTATTCTAGTATCACGTAAACATAACCTAAGACTCATTATTTTTAGTGTGTGCTTTGCCCAGGAAAGACATATACTCTAAATAAATTACCTTGAAAATTTTCTACTAGACTGTGAGGAGGAAGAAATTTAAGCACAATTAAAACAAAAAGGGAGGAGAGCAAAGAAGGGAAAGGAGAGGAAAGGAGAGGAAAGGGAGTGGAGGGGAGGGGAGGGAGAAGGGTACAGAAAAAAGGAAGAGAAAACAATTACCCCCAATATAGACACCTCTGTGCTGACATGATTGGAGAAAAACTTCATAGTTCTAACTGGAAACAAAGTGAATCTAAAAACTAATCTTGAAATGTGAATTCTCACCTCCCATCGTGATCTTTTCCCTACTTCTTCCTTCTGAGTGAAAATGCTGTCCACTTAAGGTTCTTTCCTTTGCATTAGAAAAAAGCCTCTAAAGGAGCACCATATTGATTTCTCTCTAAAGATTAGAAATCTCTGCTACTCAAAAGCTATTAAATATGTTTACCTGAGAAACACAGGGATTGGGGTCTATTTTGTCTACTCTGTTTAAAAGCACCAGAGACAGACTAAACATTAGCTCCCTGAAGACCACCTCAACCGAAACTGCTGGGGCACACAAATCCCTTTCAAAATGCTTTTCGTTTTTTTAAATTCCTTTGTTTTTTCCTTTCACAAGAAATTAGTTTTGCACAAAACAACTCTACAGTGAGTTGCTCCTTGAAAAAGTGTTTGAGGAGAAGTATTTTATACATTCTAAGACATGATTAGCCGGATCTGCTATTCCAGTCAGTCAACCAAGGGCAGAGCTATTGGAAAGCTAGATGAATACATATTACTTTTGATGCATTTGTAAACATCCTAAAACCAAGTAGAGCCAGTAAATTATTCCCGAAGAGTTAATTGTCCAAGCTATTTTCTTGGACTAGAGAAATAAAATTTATGGAAATCGATGCTGTCAACATGTGTCATAAACACAGGATCCAACCCTACAGCTGCACAATTCCCCCCTTAAACTCAGCCCTGTCTGATGTTGTCTTTATTTAAACTTTTGATATTTTTCTTATCCTGGATTTTTGCATTAATTTTTATTTTTGATATATTAAAATATTATCTTTATTATGAGATTTTTGGCATGCCCTTAAGTTTTATTTCCTAAGTGAATACCTCCCTCACTTCCTAATGCTAGCCCTAACCATGACCTCCCCAGAGCTAGCCTAAGTTTCTCTGCTAGACAGAAGGATCATGTTTAATTTTGATGGCTCTTTAAGTTAAAAAAAATAACTTCTATTATTTTTTCTTTCTGTGACTGTCAATACATATACATTGTATTTACTTAGAAAAAAATTAGCAAAAAGATAATTTTGAAACATCCCCAGTCTCACTTAACAATAACCACTGTTAATAACTTGCTAAATATCTTTCCAGGCCATTTTTTTGTTTGTGAAAAATGCTTATGTTAACAAGATAGAGAGATGATCAATAAATAATTAAATATTTAAAGGATAAGGCTGTAGAACAATTTTCCAGATTGGTCATGTTTTAAAAGAAGCCACATCATTGCATTTTTTACAAATTTACTTTAGAAATATTTATATTTCTAAATATACTTTCTCAGTGAGGGTGGATAATTTCATTATCTGTGTGCATCAGAGCTTTTCTAACCACTATAAGAACGTTGTTACCAAATCCACTAGGGGTTTCTGGCCTAGATCCAATTGCTTGCTGCACAGAAAGCCAATTACTGAGACAGTGAGGATCGCCAAAGGAAGAAAGGGTAATTTGTTACATACAGATGACATCATCTGGGAGATGGGAGAATTGTTTCAAATCTGTCACCCCAACGAACTGAGAGTCAGGATTTTTATAGGGAGCTCAGGAAAGTGGTTACGTGTATTGGGGCAAGTTGCGTTGAAAGCAATGTGTGCAGAAGGTCTAATTCAGAAGTCACAAGTTAGTGAGGGGTGGTGAGTCTTGGCATTGTTATCTGGTGAACAGTCTGCTGTTTCTGGGAGACAAATCAAAATGTTAAAGGGTTGGTTAAATAGAAAGATTATAATGCTCTGGTCATTGAGCTTGGGAATTCAAAGCTTAAGAAAGCTATAAAGGAGAGGCGGAGCAAGATGGTGGCCGAATAACAGCTTCCTTGCATCTAGGCACTGTGAGTCTAGGGAGATAGGACTCCAGGCATCTCTGCCTGGTGAGATCTGCCTATCATCACCCCTGTGAGGATACAGGGAGTCAGCGAGAGACTTCTGGACTCCAAGAGGAGGACTAAAACAGTGGAAAAATGGCAAGTGACCACGTCTGTTCAATCCGTCTAAACCCGCCCACAACTGTAAGTTCAGTAGCAGCGAGACTGCAAACCAGAAAGGCCTTACCTGTGAACTGTTTTGGTGTTTTTGGACTTGGCACTCAGTTGAACTGCCTTGGGGAGAGCCTGAGCGGGAGTGCGGAGAACTTTGGCCGTTGTCTAGGGCCCCAGTCTGAGCCACTGAGCCTCCCGGAGCTAATAGTGTTTGGCTGTGGGTCACAGGGAGCTATTGTGAGCAATCTGCCCCGGCAAGCTCCGCCCTCAGGGTCGCAGAGCTAAAATCAGGTGGGAGCTGGTAACCCTGCGACCAAGTAGCCTAAGGGTGAGGTCTGAGCTGCCTTGCAGCCCTAACCCTCAGGGGCAGAGTGAGACCGGTTTTGGCACACTGGGTAAGTGGATAGCCACTTCAGCAGTGATTCCAGTGACAAGCACTTTCCTGGGAAAGCTTCTGCTCAGCAAGTCTACAAGTTCAAAGTGCCTTTTAAGCGGGCTAAAGAGAGATTTTGGGTGTCTACCTGCTGGGGTTTGAGAAATCAGCAGCCTCCAGTAGTATCAGAACTGTGATTAACATCTCATACCCCAGAAGAACACGTGTTGCCCAGACAATATTCAATAACATATACATACTGCTTTGTTTTTGGTTGTGTTTTTTTTTTTTTTCTTGGTTTGGTTGTTTTTTTTTTGTTTATTTTGATGTTGTTGTTGTTTTGTTTTTTAATTTCAACTGTTTCCATACAGATCCTTTTTCTTCCTCAATTTTTCTAGTTTAATTATAATTTCCCATTGCTGCCTTTTTCAAAACTAGAACTTCATTTTTGCTAGTGTTTCTACCACTATTATTTGGTTTTTCACCCAATTTTATCCCGTAAAGTTTTCTGTTTGCTTGTTTTGGTTTGATTTATAGCATTTTTGTCTTTCCTCTCTACTTGGTGGAGGTGGGGTACTGTGCCTGATCAGGTTAGCAAAGAGCTGCTGACCTCAAGGGAACCACCAAACTGGGCACCCCCAGAAGGTGGGGTTTTTTTAAGGTTGTGTCAAAGTACCCTACTGTACACCTATTTTGCTCTGTCTCCCTCTTTCTGTGCCTCTTTTCTTTTTGTCAATATTCCTGTTACCCACCCCCTCTCCTTTCTCTATTTTTCTTTTTTTTTCTTATCACTCAGTCCTCCTTTCTTTCATCCCTTTTTTGCTCCTCAACCTTCTCACGATTCTGGTCCTGTAACCCTTAGTCCACAGCACGAGAACTTGAAGAGCAAGAGGAAGTGAAAGGAAAATTAGGGCAAGGAAACAGATAAAACAAATCACTCATGAGGAAGAACCAGCAGAAAACTCCAGGCAACATGAAGAACCAGTCCAGAACAACCCCACCAAGGGACCAGGAGGTAGCTACTACAGAGGATTCCACCTATACAGAAATGTTAGGAATGACAGAAAGGGAATTTAGAATACACATGTTGAAAACCATGAAAGAAATGATGGAAAGAAACTGCTAATAAAGTGGAAAATAACCAAAAGGAAATCCAAAAACAGAATCAAATAAGAGATGAACGATATGAAGAATATAAAAAGGATACAGCAGAATTGAAGGAACTGAAACAGTCAATTAAGGAACTTAAAGATGCAATGGACAGTATCAGCAACAGGTTAGACCATGCAGAAGAAAGAATTTCAGAGGTAGAAGACAAAGTTCTTGAGATAACTCAGACAGTAAAAGAGGCAGAAAAGAAGAGAGAAAGCAGAACGTTCAATGTCAGAATTATGGGACTTTATGAAGCGTTCCAACATACAAGTTATAGGAATTCCAGAAGGGGAAGAAGAATGCCCCAGGGGAATGGAAGCCATACTAGAGAATATTATAAAAGAAAATTTCCCAAATATCTCCAAAGATACTGACACACTACTTTCAGAGGGATATCGGACCCCAGGTCACCTCAACTCTAACCGAGCTTCTCCAAGACACATTGTGATGAACCTGTCCAAAGTCAAGACAAAAGAAAAGATTCTGCAAGCTGCCAGGAGTAAGCGCCAGTTGACCTACAGGGGCAAATCCATCAGAGTGACCGCAGACTTCTCTAATGAAACTTTCCAAGCAAGAAGACAATGGTCATCTACCTTTAATCTACTTAAACAGAACAATTTCCAGCCCATAATTCTGTACCCTGCTAAGCTAAGCTTCAAAATTGATGGAGAAATCAAAACATTTACGGATATACAAACATTGAGGAAATTCGCCACAACAAGACCAGCTCTACAGGAAATACTTCAACCTGTTCTGCACACTGACCACCACAATGGATCAGCAGCAAAGTAAGAACTCAGAAATTAAAGGACAGAACCTAACCTCCACACTGATGCAAAAGATAAAACTAAGCAATGGACTCTCACCAAATAAGACGAATAGAATACTACCACACTTATCAATTATCTCAATAAATGTTAATGGCTTGAATTCCCCACTGAAGAGACATAGATTGGCTGACTGGATTCAAAAACACAAGCCATCCATTTGCTGTCTGCAAGAAACACACCTGGCTTCAAAAGACAAATTAAAGCTCCGAGTCAAGGTTGGAAGACAATTTTTCAGGCAAATGGAATTCAGAAGAAAAGAGGAGTTGCAATCTTATTTTCAGATACATGTGGATTTAAAGCAGCTAAAGTCAAAGAAGACAAAGATGGTCACCTTATATTGGTCAAGGGAAAAATACAACAAGAAGACATTTCAATTCTAAATATTTCTGCACCCAATTTAAATGCTCCCAGATTCTTGAAACAGACTTTACTCAGTCTGAGCAATATGATATCTGATAATACCATAATAACAGGGGATTTTAACACTCCTCTTACAGAGCTGGGTAGATCCTCTAAACAGAAATTAAACAAAGATATAAGAGATTTAAATGAGAACAACTGTGCTTGATAGACGCATATAGAACACTCCACCCCAAAGATAAAGAATATACATTCTTCTCATCGCCCCATGGAACATTCTCCAAAATTGATCATATCCTGGGACACAAAACAAATATCAACAGAATCAAAAGAATTGAAATTTTACCTTGTATCTTCACAGACCATAAGGCACTAAAGGTGGAGCTCAACTCTAACAAAAATGCTCGACCCACCCAAAGGCATGGAAATTAAACAATCTTCTGTTGAATAACAGATGGGTGTAGGAAGAAATAAAACAGGAAATCATTAACTTCCTTGAGCATAACAACAATGAAGACACAAGCTACCAAAACCTGTGGGATACTGCAAGAGCAGTTTTGAGAGGAAAATTCATCGCTTTAGATGCCTACATTCGAAAAACAGAAAGAGAGCACATCAACAATCTCACAAGAGATCTTATGGAACTGGAAAAAGAAGAACAATCTAAGCCTAAACCCAGTAGAAGAAAAGAAATATCCTAAATCAAATCAGAGATCAATGAAATTGAAAACAAAAGAATCATTCAGAAAATTAATGAAACAAGGAGTTGGTTTTTTGAAAAAATAAATAAAATAGATAAACCATTGGCCAGAATAACTACAAATAGAAAAGTAAAATCTCTAGTAACCTCAATCAGAAATGATAAAGGGGAAATAACAACTGATCCCACAGAGATACAAGAGATCATCTCTGAATACTACCAGAAACTCTATGCCCAGAAATTTGACAATGTGAAGGAAATGGATAAATATCTGGAATCACACCCTCTCCCTAGACTCAGCCAGGAAGAAATAGAGCTCCTGAACAGACCAATTTCAAGCACTGAGATCAAAGAAACAATAAAAAATATTCCAACCAAAAAATGCCCTGGTCCAGATGGCTTCACTCCAGAATTCTATCAAACCTTCAAGGAAGAGCTTATTCCTGTACTGCAGAAATTATTCCAAAAAATTGAGGAAGAAGGAATCTTTCCCAACACATTCTATGAAGCAAACAACACCCTGATAACAAAACCAGGAAAAGACCCAACCAAAAAGGAGAATTTTAGACCAATCTCACTCATGAATATAGATGCAAAAATTCTCAACAAAATCCTAGCCAATAGATTACAGCTTATCATCAAAAAAGTCATTCATCATGATGAAGTAGGCTTCATCCCAGGGATGCAAGGCTGGTTTAACATACGCAAGTCCATAAACATTATCCACCATACTAACAGAGGCAAAAATAAAGATCACATAATCCTCTCAATAGATGCAGAAAAAGCATTTCATAAAATCCAGAATCCTCTTCTAATTAGAACACTGAAGAGTATAGGCATAGGTGGCACATTTCTAAAACTGATTGAAGCTATCTATGACAAACCCACAGCCAATATTTTACTGAATGGAGTAAAACTGAAAGCTTTTTGTCTTAGAACTGGAACCAGATAAGTCTGTCCTCTGACACCTTTACTATTCAACATAGTGCTGGAAGTTCTAGCTAATACAATGAAATAAAGGGAATCCAAATGGGAGCAGAGGTCAAACTCTCCCTTTTTGCTGACGACATAATCTTATGCTTAGAGAATCCCAAAGACTCAACGACAAGACTCCTGGAAATCATCAAAATCAGTAATGTCTCAGGATATAAAATCAGTGTCCATAAATCAGACGGTAAGAATCAACATTGTTAAAATGTCTATACTTCCCAAACCAATCTACCTATTCAATGCCATTCCTATCAAAATACCAACATCGTAATTTCAAGATTTGGAGAAAATGATTCTGCGTTTTGTATGGAACCAGAAAAAAACCCATATAGCTAAGGCAGTTCTTAGTAATAAAAATAAAGCTGGGGGCATCAGCATACCAGATTTTAGTCTGTACTACAAAGACATAGTGGTCAAGACAGCATGGTACTGGCACAAAAACAGAGACATAGACACTTGGAATGGAATTGAAAACCAAGAAATGAAACTAACATCTTACAACCACCTAATCTTCAATAAACCAAACAAGAACATACCTTGGGGGAAAGACTCCCTGTTCAATAAATGGTGTTGGGAGAACTGGATGTCTACATGTAAAAGACTGAAACTGGACCCACACCTTTCCCCACTTACAAAAATTGATTCAAGATGGATAAAGGACTTAAATTTAAGGCATGAAACAAAAAAAATCCTCCAAGAAAGCATAGGAAAAACACTGGAAGATATTGGCCTGGCGAAAGACTTCATGAAGAAGACTGCCATGGCAATTGCAACAACAACAAAAATAAACAAATGGGACTTCATTAAACTGAAAAGCTTCTGTACAGCTAAGGAGACAACAACCAAAGCAAAGAGACAACCTACACAATGGGAAAGGATATTTGCATATTTTCAATCAGACAAAAGCTTGATAACTAGGATCTATAGAGAACTCAAATTAATCCACATGAAAAAGCCAGCAACCCCATATATCAATGGGCAAGAGACATGAATAGAACTTTCTCTAAAGATGACAGACAAATGGCTAACAAACACATGGAAAAATGTTCATCATCTCTATATATTAGAGAAATGCAAATCAAAACAACCCTGAGATATCATCTAACACTGCTGGTGGGACTGCAAACTAGTACAACCTTTCTGGAAGGAAGTATGGAGAAACCTCAAAGCACTCAAGCTAGACCTCCCATTTGATCCTGCAATCCCATTACTGGGCATCTACCCAGAAGGAAAAAAATCCTTTTATCATAAGGACACTTGTACTAGACTGTTTATTGCAGCTCAACTTACAATCGCTAAAATGTGGAAACAGCCTAAATGCCCACCAACCCAGGAATGGATTAACAAGCTGTGGTATATGTACACCATGGAATACTATTCAGCTATTAAAAAAAATGGAGACTTTACATCCTTTGTATTAACCTGGATGGAAGCGGAAGACATATTCTTAGTAAAGCATCACAAGAATGGAGAAGCATGAATCCTATGTACTCAATTTTGATATGAGGATAATTAATGACAATTAAGGTTATGGGGGGGGAGCAGAAAGAGGGATGGAGGGAGGGAGTGGGGCCTTGGTGTGTGTCACACTTTATGGGGGCAAGACATGATTGCAAGAGGGACTTTACCTAACAATTGCAATCAGTGTAACCTGGCTTATTGTACCCTCAATGAATCCCCAACAATAAAAAAAAAAAAAGAAAGAAAGCTATAAAGGAAATATCTGTGGAACAGAGGGATGTTATTTTGTGTTTTTTTCATGGAGCCAACTGCAATATTATAATGAAACTTTTAAAAACAAAAAGAGTAATTCATAATCATTGATATATGTACTTCTCCAAATAAGTGTTACAAACAATCTATTTTCAGTACTAATTTAGAAACATAATGATAATCTTAATCTCTCCTTCTCTCTCAGTCTCTTATTCTCATCCTCATTCTCTTACTTTGTATTTGTTTCTATCTATCTACATTTAACCCATCAGTGATTAAATACAACTATTATTATTTGTATTAATACCTCCAGTGATTTAGCACAGCTGATAATATTGTGGACTCTGGTAACAGACAGTGCCTGTAAGAATACTATATGTGTGCCCTTGGGCAAATTCCATTAGCACTTTAATCCTAAAAGTTGTCAAAGATATGTGTCCAAGAAGTGTCATAAAAATACTTTTTCTCATATGGTTTCTGGTACAATTAAACAAAATAATCTTTATAAATGTTTACTATAGTGCCTGGCACTGAGTAAGCCCTGTGTACAAATTATTAGAATAGAATAAGATTCCCATCCTAAAGGAAAACATAATCAAATGGGATAAAGGGCCATCTATTCAAATAATACAAATATATTCATGGAAAATGATTAAAAGTAGCTAAGAATCAGGGTAGTCAAACTTTGGGTTCCAAATCTGAAACTCATGTTAATTATTGGGCCTATTTTATGACCAATCTCTGTTTATAGAAAAGCCTTTTATGCCATAAGTAATATAGCACTCCAAAAGGAAATTTAGATGACTACAAAGAATGTTTTCTTGGCCATATTAACTTTCTTTTTCTGATTGTTTTTCCAATATGGAGAAAAAAATTCCAGAGAATGGGATTGTACCATGAAATAAAGCTGTGCCACAAAGATGATAATAAACACCAAAACCCAATCAAATAAAATCAGCAAAATGTAGTTGACATTCCAATAATGATGGACTTGGCATATATCAGAAGTAAATGGTTTGAAAACCGTATGCACTCCATAGATATTTAGTTGACTTTAAGGAACTCCTGTAAGTATCTTTATTGGAGGAATATAGGACAGAATAGTGTTAACCTTCAATCTGAATTTTAACTTACTATCAGGGAGTGAAATTAGAATGATGAGATGTCATCTGTATAAATAAAACCAGCCAAGAGACTCTCCATCTCAGAGTAAGGGTTTCTAATCACCCAAAAACTAAATCACAGTGACATGGGTATAAATTTGAAGATACGTAACAAAATTATAATTCTAGCTAAGTTTAGGCTTAATACGTATGTAGAGTACTCTCTGAAGAAAGAATGTACAATCAAATGAGGACTGGACTTCAAAGTATACAATTAGAAATAATCCCAGCATTGTGCAAAGAAGAGCACACCTGCATTATCAAAGAGAGTTCTACCTGTGCCAGCTATGGATCTACGCTGAGGAAACATGAATTAGATTAATGTAGCTTCATGTCACTAGTCATCAGCTTCACTCACCTAAACCCATTTCTTATAGTGCCATGAGGAATTTAACGAGGCTTCCCAAGTTCAGTGAATGTCTCCCTCCCGCTGAGAGCTCCTGGGCCTCAGGGACTCTTGTGAGGGATCTGACTTTCATCTCCCATTCTAAACGCACCCTGCTTATTAGATGTCACTACTCTCAGTTTCATTTCTTCAAATTAAGTTGTCTCCACCCCACCCGCTCCCTACAGATTTTTACTCTAGTTGTCTCAGTCACTTTATTCTGGGTGCTATCTTTCTGATTTCTTTTGCCCCCCAAATTATCCATATCTGAATTATCCAGTTCCACATGTGTAATTTTAATACCTAATGATATGATACTCTCTGATTTTTGTAATCTTCCAGCTGTTTTCAAGAATTTGATAGATAGTATCTGCTACTACTTTATGAATGCAGAGAGTAATTACCTATAGAGATGGCAGTTTGATATACCTTCAGATTGTTCTCATACAGGCAGTCCCACATTGCATGAAACCCATGGAAATGTGAGTCTCTCAATCTCAATTTCCACTGAAAAGAACTAGTTCTTCATAGAAATCCCTGATTCTAAGTTTTCTTATATAGGAGAAAGTAAAATGAAGTATACTGTTGTGAGGTTCTTCATACAAAATGCCATAACAACATTTGAAAGTTGACTGTACTAAGATAAAATTATAAATTGTATTCCCTAGATCTTCCTCAAGAAAAATTGAACAGAGTCATAACTACAAGGCAATCATAAAGAAAAACAGTCATTAAAATATGCAAATCAAATGAGGGCAGGAAAAGGAGGGAAAGAAAATAAGAAAAGAGATGCCATACATTTTTAAAAAACTATAAATCAGTAGGTTTAGACTTATAATATTAATTATTATATTAAATGTAAATGGTCTAAACATGCATATTAAAAAGCAAAGACTGCCAGATTTGATAAAAATAGAAGCCAACTAGATGCTGGTTTAAAGGCATAAATAGGTTAAGGCAAAAATAAGAAAAAAGACGTTACCAGGAAAACATTGGCATGGTTACAAGAATGGATTATAGCACAAGAAATATTTCCATGCACACTGGTCCAAACCCTGTGTCCAACATGAAGAGTAAGCTTTCACATGAACTATGGACTCTGGGTGACAGAGTCAGTTCAGTGTCATCAGTGGAAACAAAAGAACCTTGTGAGGGTGTGGTAGTGGGGAGACTACATGTGTGTGGGCGATGGGAACTCTCTGTACTTTCTGCTTACTTCTGTAAACCAAAAAGCACCCTAAAAAATAAGGTTTATTTAAAACAAAAATATTTCCATGGGTAAAAAGAGACATTTCATTTTTTAAAAGTGTTCAATCCATCAAAACAATATAGCAAATATAAATGCTTATGCACATAACACCAGTGCTTTGAAATACCTAAAATTAAAAGGAAACATTCATAAACAAAGTTAAAGATTCCCACACTCCCCTATCAGTAAGCAATATAACACATAAAATCAACAAGTATTTATAAAATTTAAATATAATTAACTTGACTTAATTGAAAACTTAGACTACTCCCCCTAATAGCAATATAATGCACACTTTGCCAAGTATATGAAATATTAACCAATAAAAACCAAATTCTCTACTATTAAATCAATCAATTATAAATAATTAAATTTATTTTTTACCAAAATGGAATTAAACTAGAAATAAATTAAAGGACAATATCTAGAATATAACCAAATATTTAGAAATTAAATAATATACTGCTAATTAGCCCACAGGTCAATGAAGAAAAGTCAAGGAAAATTAGAATATATTTTAGATTAAATGAAAATGAAAACAACACATTTATAATTTGTGGTAATAATTGCTTATATTGGAAAAAGAGGTAAAAGTTCTCAAATTAATAATCTAATCTTTCACCTAAGAAATTACAAAAGAAGTCCAAATTAACCAAAAGTAAACAGAACAAAGGAAGGAATAAAAATAAGAGTGATAATTAAAATACAAAAAAGAAAAAATAAAGAAAATCAATATCAAAAATTGTTCCATAGAAAAGATTAATGAATTCAATAAACCTCTAGTAGAGAAGACATTATCAGTATCAAAAATGGGAGGGACAGCCCTAGAAATCCTACACATATTCAAAGTATATAATAGAAGTTGTATATAAAACAGAAATTTAGATGAAATGGACAAATATTTTGAAAAGTACTAATTACCAAACTTATTTTAGTAGAAATAGATAATTCTAATAGCCATATATCCTTTAAAGGAATTTATTTTGCAATTAAAATTCTTGCCACAAAGAAAACTCCAGGCCCAGATGAATTCTTTCAAACATTTATGGGAAAAGTAATACTTACTCGGTACAAAGTTGTCCAGGAAAAAAAAAAAAAAAAAACAGAGAAAATACTTCCAACTCATCTTCTGAGGCTAGCACTTTTCTGATACCAAAATTAGACAAAGTTGTTACAAAAAATAAAAACTACAAATAAATGTCCTTCATGAATATAGATGTCCTCGTTCTCTATCTCCATCCATCCATCCATTTTTCTATCTACATAGGTGACACCATAAGAAACATGCCTTGTATCAATCTTTATTCCACAGTGTGAAAATAGCTCTAAGAACAGATTTTTTGGTGAGACAAACACAGAAAATTATTAGGGGACTGTGACTGGGCTGGGAAATAGGGAGGTAGAGGTCACCAGTTTGTCAGAAGTTAAAATTTGGTTTCTCTTGAAATACGAAGTAGGAGATTCCTGGAAGGCACAACTTCATGTTTCACAGATGTACAAGTCAACTATGACTTTTTAATTAGTTGAATTTCACTTGTAACTTCCTCAGACTATACTATAAATCAATAGTGATCACATGGTACTGGCACAAAAAGAGAGAGGTAGATGCATGGAACAGAATAGAGAACCAAGAGATGAACCCAGCTACTTACCATTATGAGATATTTGACAAGCCAATTAAAAACATTCAGTGGGGAAAAGATTCCCTATTTAACAAATGGTGCTGGGTGAACTGGCTGGCAACCTGTAGAAGATTGAAACTGGACCCACACCTTTCACCATTAACTAACATAGACTCTCACTGAATTAAAGATTTAAACTTAAGACATGAAACTATAAAAATACTAGAAGAGAGTGCAGGGAAAACCCTTGAAGAAATCAGTCTGGGCGAGTATTTTATGAGGAGGACCCGCCGGGCAATTGAAGCAGCTTCAAAAATACACTACTGGGACCTGATCAAACTAAAAAGCTTCTGCACAGCCAAGAACACAGTAAGTAAAGTAAGCAAACAGCCCTCAGAATGGGAGAAGATATTTGCAGGTTATATCTCTGACAAGGGTTTAATAACCAGAATCCACAGAGAACTCAAATGTATAAGCAAGAAAAGAACAAGTGATCCCATCGCAGGGTGGGCAAGGGATTTGAAGAGAAACTTCTCTGAAGAAGACAGGCACGCGGCCTACAGACATATGAAAAAATGCTTATCATCCTTAATCATCAGAAAAATGCAAATCAAAACTACTTTGAGATATCATCTAACTCCAGTAAGATTAGCCCATATCACAAAATCCCAAGACCAGAGATATTGGTGTGGATGTGGAGAAAAGGGAACACTTCTACACTGCTGGTGGGAATACAAATTAATACATTCCTTTTGGAAAGATGTTTGAGAACACTTAGAGATCTAAAAATAGATCTGCCATTCAATCCTATAATTCCTCTACTAGGCATATACCCAGAAGACCAAAAAATCACATCATAACAAAGATATTTGTACCAGAATGTTTATTGCAGCCCTATTCATAATTGCTAAGTCATGGAAAAAGCCCAAGTGCCCATCGATCCACGAATAGATTAATAAATTGTGGTATATGTACACCATGGAATATTATGCAGCCTTAAAGAAAGATGGAGACTTTACCTCTTTCATGTTTACATGGATGGAGCTAGAACATATTCTTCGTAGTAAAGTATCTCAAGAATGGAAGAAAAAGTATGTAATGTACTCAGCCCTACTATGAAACTAATTTATGGCTTTCATATGAAAGCTATAACCCAGTTACAACCTAAAAATATGGGGAATGGGGAGAGAGGGGAGGAAGGGGGGAGGGTGATTGGTGGGATTACACCTGCAATGCATCTTACAAGGGTACATATGGAACTTAGTAAATGTAGAATATAAATGTCTTAACACAATAACTAAGAAAATGCCAGGAAGGCTATGTTAACCAGTGTGATGAAAATGTGTCAAATGGTCTATAAAACCAGTGTATGGTGCCCCATGATCACATTAATGTACACAGCTATGATTTAATAAAAAAAATAAAATAAAATAAAAGGCTCAAAGCCAGCCACATAAACCTAAAAGATTTCAAAAACCACAATTTTGAACTGGGTGCTGGGGATGTACAGACTGCTACTGAATTCTTATCACAAGAAGCTCTTAACACTACGGGATGCTGCAGGCCCCAGCAAAGTTCATTAAAGGTATAAATGCAGAAGAGAAAATGAGGTAACTACTCCTAGCAAGTGGAGTCTCAATTACAGAAGCAAGACACTCGGGCAATTTACTTCTACCTTTCACAGGACCCACCCTCGTGTACGTCATAGATGCTAATATTCTAACAGGTCCTCTAAAGCTTCCTGAGGCTAAAGGTTTAAAAAATTATATCCATTCACCTCCACTTTTTATTGTTACTCCAAAATAATGACAATTATAGTTAGTAGAGAAAATACTTTTGCTGTTAAGGTTGGTGTGATTCCTTTGCAGAATAACAACCCATTCGGGTGTGTAAATTGGTTCTAGTTGGCATTAACTATTTCATCAAAGTTGGAATGCAATTTAGTACGCTCAAGATTAAAATCTTGAAGACACTAGCTCAAAATGTCCCAGCACTCATGACGACAATCCTACCATGAGTTGACAGAAGCAGGTATAAACAGTAGTATTGGCATGAGGAAAGACGCATAGATCAATGGAATACTTTGAATTTCAAGTCACCCCTCTCAAGAATGTATGATCATTAAGTTGGTGCCATATTCTGCATACTAAGTACCAGGAACTCCAAAAGAAGTCACTTCCCTTTGGCAAAATTTCAACTAGAGTTGATAAAATTTATCTGGAGGTGAAAGCAGATATTTACTCATGATCTGAAAGATAGAGATGAGATATTGGAAGATCTTAAATGTCATTCTAATTTTGAAGTAATATTTGTCATTGATAATAATTTTTATCATCAATTAATATTTTTTAACTGGCATGCTCCCAAGAAACTTTATTTGACCATTTTATAATTAAGCAACATATTTAAATGCCACAAAGATTTAGGCATAACAATCATTGCTTCTCTTATCATTGTTAAATGTAAGAAAATACACATAAACCCACAGGGGGACTGGCAGGTATCATTCTGCATGCTGAGGTTGGTAGGCATTCAAACCTCATTAACTCTTTTGTAGATAGTACATTATACATAGAAAATGTCTCACATTCATTGAGTTCTATACCAAAGGAGAAGAAGAATGGTGCTAGCTATTTCTCTGGGCAATCTAAAATTAATCTATACTTTCATGAAATGTACTATGTGGTTTGACACAATAGTCTCTCCTTGAGTAGGACCAAATTGCCCCACTGCAAACTTGCTCTGGAAGCAGAGAGAGGATTAGGATCTAAAACTAGGTTATCATTTATAAAACAGATAATCACCATTTTAAAAACTAACAAGTCACTGGAGAATGAAAACTCAAATTTTGAGAACTGTGTACTCAGTTGAGGCTAACTAACCAGGCTCTCTGTCATTTTATTACATGCCAATAGCTTTTAATAGGGAATTAACAAAGAAGTAAAAAGAAATGGAACACTGTATGTTTAACTATCATGAGCAGCTGAAGAGCCACAGGTTGGTGCCAGAAGATACAGTCTTTTTTTTTTTTTTTTTTTTTTTTTTTTGAGACAGAGTTGTTTTACTATGTTGTTCTCAGTAGAATGCTGCGGCGTCACAGCTTACCAGCAACCTCAAACTCTTGGGTTCAAGCGATTCTTTTGCCTCAGCCTCCCAAGTAGCTGGGACTACAGGTGCCTGACACAACGCCTGGCTATTGCTTTTTTTTTTTTTTTTTTTTTTTGGTAGTTGTCATCGTTGTTTAGCAAGCCCAGGCCAGGTTCAAACCCACCAGCTTCAGTGTATGTGGCCAGCGCTCTAACCACTGAGCTATGGGCACTGAGCCAGAGGATACAGTATTAACAGGATCTAAGAAAGAATAATACTTTCCTGTCTTTGAATTTGTACCCATGTTTTCTTGACCCAGTTATCACAGCCTACTGACAATTGCTTAATAACAGAGGAAAATTAGGCAAAAAATTTTCTCCAAGCCTATGTCAGATACAAAATCTTTTAATTATACTCAATTTTTTTCAATTTTTACTTTTTTATTTCAAATTATTGCAAGAGTACATATGTGTAGGTTACATTGTTTTCGATTCTAAAATAAAGTTCAGGTTGTAGTGGAGCCCTTCACCCAGGGGATGTGGTGAATACCCTCACACTGTGTATTTGCAGTGATTCTGAGCACTGGAGCCATCCTCTCCCTCCTTAGTTGACAATAGCTCAGTAATAAATGCTTTCTCCCCAGTCCTTTTATGTTCAACAAGCAAGAAGTTTATTCTTCTGTTGAAACATTCAGGACATCATTTACTATTTTGTTGCTTGGCTTCATCATGCCTACCTTCCTTCCAGAGGATGCAAGTGGAAACATCTAGATGACTTCAGGCCCCTCCACACTCTAAGCTTCTTTCAGGAGCTGACCTTTTCTCTACAACTGTTCAGGCAGACAGGTGACCTTTCATATGCGGTAAACTTTCTCCTATTTTGAAAGCTGACACTGCCTTCTTTTCTGGAACCTACACTTTCACATAGGTAACGTGTAAATGTGTAAGTTTGTGAATGCCCATGAAATCCAGCTGACAGCAAATACCAGTTTATAAATAAAATTAACTGTGCTTGTTTCATTTTCCTTTACATGAAATCTACTCTAAGAGGAAATAGTCTTGCTAAGGAAAAATTCCAAGAACAAACTGTGCACAGTTCTTTGGGCTAATGAAAGTATCTTGAATAAGTAATAAGGCATAAGAAGAGAAAACAATATATAATACAAGCCACTGAACCAAATGATCAACTAAGAAGCTCTCTCTGAAGGAACAGTAAACACCCAGCATGCCTTTAGTGGGTTGTCAAGCAACAGGGATTTCAGCAGGATCCTTCCTGCTTAAACAAGTTAAAGTTCAATGAAACTGATGCGAAACTCAAAGCCGTATCAGTGACATTCTCCCCTGGAGCAAATAACATTTTTACAGGACTGAGGTTCTTGCTCAGTGAGGATGTAATCAAGGCATCAGACACTTAGTTGCTTTAATAAAATAAAGATAAATAGGAGTCATAATTGAAATTTTTAAAAGAAATGTGTTTTAAACAGACTGGATCATGCCTTCATTAAACCCCATTGAGAGTCCCTTGATTTTGTAGATTAACTCATCCTTGATTTCATGACTGAGTCTACATTTATACCATCAGTCATAAGTGATCCTACATAACTGTTTAGAATGTTATTCTTTTTCATCATTGTAGATTCCCAATTAACCTTTCAGGATGTATGGTGCTTACCCACCTGCCTTGAAGTATTTACTTATTATTTCTAGGATATCAAGATGTTAGACACTCCATATCCCACCTGTGTAGCACTGGCCATCTGGTACAGAATATGAATGGCCCATAATTTTTCAATAACTTCTAACTGCCTCAGAGGAACAAAGCAAAAATTTCACCAAATATGCCATTCCAAAGCACTCAGATATATTAAAACTTCTATATAAGGATTTATAAAGTCATCAGCCACTATACAATCAAAAGTTTCTCCTTAAGTGGCCTCTCTCATTGTGGTCACCTGCTAGACTACCATCAAGAATATCTACTCTAGTCCTATCTAAACTACTATCATTCTGTCAAACTAGAAGAGGAAATTGAGGCAAAGTTAATATAAGTAGAGAATTCATTTAGGCCAAATTTGAGCACTGCAACCTGGAAGGCTTAGATTCAAGCTCTTCTGACTTATGCTCTAACTAGTAGCAGTTACAAGTGGATCTTTAAAGGAAAAAAGAGGCGGCAATCTTATGTTGATTACCAAGACTTTACATTGGTTAACTAAAACCAATTATAAGGTGTGGGATATACATTTTCCTTTGTATCTCAAATTTCAGGAACATAAAGATAATGGCTATGAGTCACTTTGCACAACTCGTGCTAACATTTTAGGTAATTGAACAACTACACTGAAAAAAACTACAGGGAAGGAAAGAAAAACTCACAATGACTTTAAACAATCTACATGGGGCAGAGAGAAGGAAGACGCAGGCGACAGACGTGACTGAGAAATGAGAAGTCTCCATTCTCATTTCTCTTGGAGCCTGATGAATTTTGCATACATTCTTCAGGCTGTTCTGAGTCAGTTTCTTTCTCCGTGACATCCCTGTCCCTCACATCACCCATCTCCTCCTAGGTACCTGACTTGGTTTGGGCAGTTTACCTAATTGGCCCTTTCAGGATGCATGGTGCTTACCCATCTGCCTTAGTCTATTTGTGGTTTGTTTGCTATAACAAAATACCACAGACTTACTTATTTTTTTATTTCAAAACATTATGGGGGTAAAAATGTTTTTGGTTGTATGGATCACTTTTGTAATGCTCGAGTCAGGGCTATAAGTGGCCCCATCTCTCAGACAGTGCTCCTTGAACCCATCAGGTAGGTTTTTGCCCATTCCCTCATCCCCCTTCTCCCCTATGGAATTTCCACTGAATTTTACTTCCCTCTGTGCACATTTGCTCATCAGTTAGCCCAATTCAATGGTATGTATATGTGGTGTTTATTTTTCTATTTAGATAATTCACTTGGGATAATAGTCTCTAGTTCCATCCAAATTGTTACAAAGGGCATTAATTCATCATTTGTTGTGGCTGAGGAGTATTCCACATTTTTGTTTATATCACATTTTCTTAATCCACTTATGAATTGATGAGCACTTGAGTTCATTCCACATCTTAGCAATTGTGAATTTTGCTGCAGTAAACATTGGCATACAGGTGTCTTTTTGAAAAAATGTCTCTTTTTTCTGAAGCTAAATACCCAGTAATGGGATTGCTGAATCAAATGGTAGGTTTCCTTTCAGGAATCTCTATACTACTCTATACTATCTCCACAGAGCTTGTACTAATTTGCAGTCCCACCAACAACGTATAAGTGCTCCTTTTTCTCTGCATCCATGCCAGCATCTGTTGTTTTTGGATTTTTTAATAAAAGCAATTTTAATTGGGGTAAGGTCATATCATATCACGTGGTGGTTTTAATTTGCATTTCTCTGATAATTATTGATATTGAGAATTTTTCATATGTTTATTGGCCATTTGTCTATTTTCTGTTGAAAAAAATTTCTGTTCGTATCTTTTGCTCTTTTTTTTTTTTTTTTCTCCTCAGAGTTACTTATCCTCATGGGGTACTGGTTTCTTTTAATTTGGCAGGGCTGTTGTACTATAAAGCGGGGGCTTAGACACAACAGAAATTGATTCTCTACCGGTACTGGAATCCAGAAAGTTCAAAATCCAGGTGTCAACTGGCCATCCTTGGCATTCCTTATTTCGCCCACTTTTTAATGGAGTTGTTTTTTTCTTGTTGATTTGCTTGAGTTCTTTATAGATTCCAGTTATTGCCCCTTATCAGATATATAGCTCGTGAATATTCTTTCCCTCTCTGTAGGTTGTCTATTTGCTCTGCTGATTATTTCCTTAGTTTTGCAAATGCTTTCTAATTGAAACAAGTCCCATTTATTCATTTTTTTGTTGTCACTGTCATTGCCATTGGGGTTGTCTTCATAATCCTCATCTTCTAGATGCCAATTTGAAGATCAGTTGAAAGCAAATATCATCTGGTGGAAGCTTCCTGCCAGCCCCCCTTGCCTGGATTTGGCTGCACAGTCTCCTGGAGCAGTGGCACAGCAGTCAGCCCCAGCAGAAGTATTTGATCCTTGATATTATTTAAAATTTCAGGTTCACAGCAATGATAAGCAACAGATGGGCTTACCCTTGTACCCTGTGAAGTGGTACCTCTCCCCCTACAATCCCCAGGGAGCCACAGCTTCACCAGGCCCTGAGAGGGCTTCACATGGAAATTCACCACTAGATCACTCCAGCTTCTACACAGCCAAGAATGGATGAGAGCACAATGAATTCATGAAATAACCCTAGGATTTTTCAACTGTAGATTTTATTTGTAGGGTGTTTTAGTCTTCATAAAACAAAGCCAGTCAAGTCAAAAAGAAGGGCCATAGTTTGTCACTTCACCAAGTGCCAAGGCATTTTATTTATTTTTAAGCCAATGGTAGGATCCTGATCAAACACTGTCCCAATATTCTACCTTTATTGACTTATCTTTGCTTCAGGAACCACGTACCCCCTCAGTTTGGGATTTTCTGTGTGTCCTGGGTATGTATGTTTCCTTAAGAACTGAATATTATATTTCTAATTTCATTACTTTTCTCTGAAGAAACTCAAAAGCACAGAATTCTCCCCCTCCACATACCTTACTGCAATGTCAAGACCACTGCCTGACGGTGAGGAGAACCGGCCTCCAGCTCCTGCTTTGCCACTAGCTTGATTCATGACCTTGGAAAATCCACTTTACATCTCAGCCTAGCTTTTTATCCTTACAGGGGAAAAGTCCAGTGACATTTTTTCTAACATTCCTATAATTCTAATAACAATTGAAACTCCAAACAACCACCTTTTCATTTCTCAAAAACATATTACCTAGCTTATGGTTACCTCAGGCATTTGGTTATCTTTTTCTGCCTATTATTAATCATCCATTTGTTAAAAACCAGTCATAAAAGAAAAAGCCTTGGAAAGCCCAGATCATGAAACTTTAATATTTTGTATCTGTTATTTTCTGAGTTTTCCATCAGACACACTAACTGCTTGGAGGCTTCCGGTTCCTGGTACGATGAGCAGCAGCTGTGCACCTGCTGTGTGCTCTTCCACAGCACTGTCACCCACAGAGCTATGACATCAACAACATATCTTGGTTTCTGTACTATGCCATAGTAGGAAATTACATGAAAATCTTAATAAATATGCTTATATTTATGGTCATTCATTGTTTAAGGTTTAAGATAAATCTATAGCAAAATGAAACCACTCTGAGTGACAAAAGAAAAATCCCTCCAAATTCCATAGTAGGTCTCCTTGTTAGGTTGCATCACTTACATACCCTCCCAGAATTATAGAAAGGGCCTATCAATATTACAGTCAGAAAATGAAGGCCTGAGTCCCCCCTGCCAAGATGTAAAAATGGTTTATAGTTATTTTCTTTCACGTGAAATCACTCATAGAGAGATCTTTACAAATGACAACATGGCTATGCATTTTGAGAGCTCACTTAGCAGAACAGAAAGTTGTCTTATGCTATAATGACACTGTTATTATTTTATTTCACTGTTATTTTTATCGAATTAAGTCAGTTAACCTCCTGTTGTCTCCCATAGCTCTGTAACTTTGAAGTTGCTGTTCTATACTAAGAAAGAAGAGAAAAGAGCAAGCAGCCAACATGTATGCTCTGCTGGGCCCACTGACTTTCCCCTGCAGAGAAGCAATATGTCGCTCAAACAGGAAGGCTCCACGCCAGACATCCTGAGTTGAAGCCCACTATTCAGGAAGTGCTGTGCAGTCAGCTTACCCCCTATGCCTCAGCCTCTATCCTATAAAATAATATCAGTATTGATCTCACAAGGTGGTAGAAAGCAGTGAGAGAGTCCATGGCACTGGGCCTGGCACACTGGCTGTGGTTCACAGCATTTACCCACATCTTCCTCTCTGGCTCCATGCTGCGAGCAATCCGGGCTCAACCCCCCCAATGTGATGAGCACACTCCTTCCTCTTGGACTCTGCACAGGGAAATTAGGGGATTTCCTCACAACACTCACCACACAGGGGATTCCATAGGCATTTGCGTCGGTTTCTTAAGGTCCGCCTCCTCCCAGGAGTAACATCCCTGAGGTCAGGAACTCTTTTTGTTCCTCACTGAATAACGGGGCATATGTCAGTGCTCACAGCTGATGCTCAGTAGATTTCTGTTGAACATTGAATGAATAAATAAGCTTGAGAGAAGAAAAAGTATCGACATTTAAGACTATTCTAGGAACTTGAGTTTATTACGTCTCCACGTTTCGAGCCAGTTCCTTACCTTGTGTATCATATATATCATAACATCAAATCTCAATTTAGGTTAAAATCTTAGAGGTACACTTTTACATATTTCCTTTGAAAGAGCTTCTTGAGAAACCAAACTGCAGAAGTTAATCATGTCTTCCAGAGAACTATATAAATAAATGATAAGATCTTTCAGATGACCTCATTTTTTCCTCTTTGGCATTATAGATACCATGAATGAAAAAATCTAATCAAATTGAATCAGTCAGTAGTAAACACAGTGTTCCCAGAACAAAACTTCTTAGAAGACGACGCAGGACTTTGAAACTCAATGTTTCTCCCTTTACGAAGCAGAGACAGAACTCTAATAACTTCAGTGTACCCTAATGATACTGTTATTTTGGCTTAGGGAACATGAAGATGTACTTGCAGAACAAGAAAATGATGCTTGGTAGTGAGTATGCATTTGATTTTTCATATTATTAGTATCTTACTCCTATTTTCCTATAAGAAAATTAATACCCCCAGAGGCCAATGACCAGAGGGTTAACATTATAAAATGCACTTTTAACCACTCTGGGAGGAGGCCTAAACTATAGTATTATTTAAATCATCATTCAAAATACACTTAGAAGGTCTTATAAACCTTCAGGCCACAGGGAAAGCAAATAAGTTTGGCAAAGGTTCTGAACCTGTCTTTTATTCGGGTCATCAAATATGCAACCTAGTGATGCACTTGCATTTTTTTTTTTTTAGCCTTACTACCTTGCTACTCAAAGTAGTAAGTCTGCAGGCTGACAGCATAGGCACCACCTGGGAGCTTGTTAGAAATGCAGACTTCAGGGCCACACCTGATTCTCTGAATCAGAATTAGCAATTTAACACGGTCCCCAGGTGATTTTTATGCACATTAAATTTTGAGAAGCACTACTGTAAATAGTTTCACTCGAAGGCATGAGAATAGAGAATTTCAGTGCAAAGAAGAAATACAGTGCTTATGAACAAGGCATACTTGCTAAATGAAGTGTAAGAGATGGTCGTGCAGCAGCCAGCAGCAGCAACATTGGACAGCCTTAACTCCCAGCTCTGTCTCACTAGCTGTGAACATCAAACTCGTCCCCACCTGACACCCTCTAGGCCTGCCTTTTTGCTCCAGCCATCACTGTGTAACCAACACTGTACATCTGTAACCCGACAGTGCCTCACCTCGGCTGCTCCAGGTAGCTGTCACTCTCCACCTCAAGTTTCTCTGATGCCTTTGGAAACCTGCTCAGTCATTCTGATGTAGCTACTCCCCCTGAAAGTTCTTCCCCCACGGGGCAACCCTTTACCAACCCTAAATGACAGCTGCAGTCAATTTTGAGGTATACTCTGTAAGACCCTCTGAGAGTGTTTCCAGCAGGGTAAGCCCCATTTGCCAACACCAGTGACCAGCTATAGATAGGAACTGTGGCTTTCTTCTAACCAGTAAACTTGCAAAGGGAACAGAGTATCACACTCATGATAACATTACAATATGTACAACTCTCTCTCTCTCTTTTGCTAACAGACTCTTTCTAGAGATTCTCTCTCCTTAGCTGTTCTGAAGAATTAAGTGGCCATGTTGGGAAGCTCGCATGGCAAAGGAGCTGAGGGGACCCTCTAGGAACTGAGCATGGCCTCCACCCAACAGCCAGCAAGAAGCCAGGGCCCTCAACCACACAGCCACAGGGAAGTGGATTCTACCAACAAAACAAGTAAGCAGGAAAGCAGATTCTTCCCCAGTTGAGCCTCCGGATGAGAATGCAGCCTGGTGACACCGTGAAGATATAGCAAGGCCATGCCCTGTGTCCTAACCAGAGAAACTGGGAGATGATAAGAGTGTGCTGTGTGAAGCTGCTAAGTGTACTGTAATTTCTTGTGCAGCAGTGGAAAACTAGTAAACCCTACATTAGACTGTAAGTTCCACAAGGTTAGGGACTGTGTCTGATATGTCTGGTGCCTGATGGAGTGACATAAGCAGTTGTTCAATAAATACATGTTATACATATAAAAATACATCTTCAAGTTTCAATAAATACATGTTATACATATAAAAATACATCTTCAAGTTTCCTGAAACGGAATTCACAGTATTTACATCTAAAAGTATATTTTTTTAGCACTAATACAACATCAAAAGCAATAACCATAAATTAAATCTCTATTATCAGCCTACATAAGTACAAATTATAACACAAATAAAGTAGGTAATCAAAAAGGAAATAATCTCAGAAATAAATTTTTGCTTTCAATTCCTCTAAGTGTCTAAGATTCGCCTCAATATTTTGTGTTGAATTTGAAAGCTCCAGGCTCTCCTATTCCTCTTAAAAAATGGTTGAGAGTATACCTATACATAAAATTTCAATCTGGGTTATTTCACTTAATATCCTATCCTGAGCATATTCTTGTCATTGTAAGTCAGCCATTTCCAGAAGCACATAGGAAACATCAGGCCTTGTGGTGTCAGGAATGTTCTCCTGTAGTCTCTGCCTGAAGTCATCTTACATAAGCAGCCACTGGTGCTGAGCAGGTGCGCTGCAGCTGACCCTGCTCTGGAACAGCCAACCAGCCCCAAGTTTCCTCATTTTAGTCGCCTCTCTTTCCCCTCATCAGAGTGTTGACTCAGTGTTCCAGATGAAATCCCAATAGGCTGAACACAGCATCAAGACACTCTAGTTTATAATAAACTCAAGCCCTCTTCTATCCTAAAACTCTTTGCCAAGGCCTGTGATAACCACTGCAACAAACTGATGCTTCATTGTTTTTATATGTATATAATAAACATTGGTGATTTGGCCACGCACACCTTCCTGGATGAACTGTTCATTTCCTCACTTCATTGCCTTAATCTCCGTCAGGATGGATTTCCCGTCCAGGCACCACATTAAACGTAGGCCAATAACTAGCACAAGTTGGGCTCAGAAACCCTTTACTTAGATTGTTATCTAGCTTTCTTAGTGCTCTCTTAAAAGGTGACTGACAAAAAGTGATTAATTATGCCAGTGGGAGGGGGAAAAGGTAAAAGTAAAACAAAGAATGCATAAAAGCTGTGAGTTTCTTCAAAAACAATCAGTCTCTACAGGTGTTTGGATGGCAAGTCTAATTACTTACTTTTCTTTATTTTAGGGACCATAAACCTTTTCTCTTTTTGAAGATCAACAGAAAGAGAAATGCCTCTCCTCCTTCAGGAATCAAATTTCACCTTTTTTTTGTTTGTTTTGTTTTTGGTTTTTGTTTGTTTTGCAGTTTCTGGCCAGGCAAACCTGTTTTGTTGTTGTTTCTTTGGGTTCTAGTTGACCAGAAATGTCTTCTCTCAACCATCTCAGAGTTATTTGTTCATTTGTTTTTATTAAAACCTATTCCTCTTCCTATGTACTCAATTTTGATATGAGGACAATTAATGACAATTATGGTTATGGGGGAGGAACAGAAAGAGGGAAGGAGGGAGGTGGGTGGGGCCTTGGTGTGTGTTACACTTTATGGGGGCAAGACATGATTGCAAGAGGGACTTTACCTAACAATTGCAATCAGTGTAACCTGGCTTATTGTACCCTCAATGAATCCCCAACAATAAAAAAAAAAAAACCTATTCCTCTTATTTGATTTCCAAAAAACCCTGAGAACATCAGCTAACGTGCAGTCGGCCATCTGTATCCACGGGGTCTACACCTGTAGCTTCAAACAACTGCAAATGGAAATAGGGGGAAATTGCATCTGTACTTAACATGTACAGATTCTCTCCTTGTCATTATTTTCTAAACAATACAGTATAACTATGTACGTAGTATTTACATTGTATTAGGTATGTTAAGTAATCTAGAGGTGATGCAAGGGTGTCCAACAGGCAGCCCATATCTCATGCAGATTATTTGATAACTGTTTTTCTTGTCTGTGGAGTTGGATATCACAAAAAGTATGCACAAACTTTTTTTTTTTTTTTTTTGCTCATCAGCTTTCATTAGCATGTATGTCTTTAATGTGTGGCCCAAGACAGTGCTGCTGCTTCTAACGTGTGGCAGAAGAAAAGGTCGTACAGCCATGATGGAGGATGGAAGATTGCTTAGGTTATATGCAAAGACTGTGCCATTTTATATAATATACAGGACTTGAGCATGAATGGATTTTGGTACCTGTAGGGGGTCCTGGAACCAATTCCCTTCAGACAACAGTATTTGAAGATGATAATCAAAGTCATCCCTTCCATGCCTGGTTGAATCCAACATTTCATCTACTTTGCACCTGCACCCCAGCTGAATCTGTCTGGAGAAAAACACGTAACTGATCTCACTTGACTAATCTCACTTTAACTTCATGACCACCGACTTTCTAACAAGGCTGACTCCTCCATCTGAGCACTAGATGCAATTTTCTCCTGCTCAAGGGTATCCCTCCCAAACCACCCTTCCACAGCATTAATTTTCCCATCTGTACTTGACATGTATTTCTGTCACCTTTCATTCATGATCCCACTTTCTTCTGTTATGGCCCCATTTCCACACCTTGAGATAGGTGAATACACTTGCTCTGCTCAATTTCCCTCTTCTCATCCTTCCTTCAGCCCACTCCAGATGGTGCTTCTGCCTGACTGCTCCATCAAAACTGCTCCTGCCAGGCTCTCCAATGAGCTCCATGATGTGAATCCACATTCCTTATCTTACTTAGCAACATTCAACACAGTTGAACACTATTTCCTCCTCAAAGCACTTTCTTCACTTCACTTATAGGCCATCACACCTTCCCAGTGCTCCCTCTCAATCTTGGTGGTGGGTTCCTTTATTCCCCAGCCTTTGAATGTGTGAGTACGCCCAGACCTACTTGTCCCAGAATGCCTCTTTCCTATTCTCTGTCTATAGCGCTACCTTCATCTCCCTCTCATAATTCCCATTCAAGTCAGAACAGGCTAAGGTGTGCTGTGGTTACAACATCTCCAAACTTCAGCAGCTTCAAAAAAGGTCTCACTCATGTTACCTGTCAATTTCGTTTTTCTTTTTCTTTTTGCTTAGGGGTTCTGCACACATTGTCCTCTCTCTGGGTCACAAGTTGATAGAGCAGCTACCATTTGGGGATGTCCATCCTCTCTCTTGTGCATGAACACAAAACTTTCAGAGTGCCATGGAATGCACCATACTTCTGAAGCAGGTGACCCTGTGATCTCTGTCAGACATTTCCAAAGTTACTTACCACAGGGCATATTTTTCCTGTTTCAGAAATAATTGCATTTACTTTTGGATTTAACTCATTTCTTCTCATCAAGCCTCTCAAGTCGTCAACTCCTTATTCATTAGACAAATGCCATTCCAGGTGTGCAAAATTTGCCTCTTAAAAGCCTGAGATTTTAATGAACTCTTTGAAAATTATGTTATTCTCTGGATCTCACTGACATACCAGGTGAGACAGTTGTCAGCTGTGAGCTGACAATTGCAAACCCAGGGGACTTCAAATCAAGACTCCAAATAAAGAAACACACAGCCCAAATTAAAGGTGCTATTCCCAAATAGAGAGAGAGTATTTGCTTCTCATTTTAAAAAATATGATGGATTATATCTAAATTCCATTATTCCACAGTATCTCTTTTGTAGGTCTGTGGTGGTGATTAAATCAATAAATATGTGTAAAGTGTTGCTGGATGTGGTGGCCCACACCTGTAATCCCAGGGATCTTGGGAGGCTGAGGTAGTAGTATCACTTAAGCCCAGGAATTAGAGACTGCAGTGAGCTGTGATGATGCCACTGCACTCTAACCTGGGCAACAGAGCAAACCCCATCTCTAAAAAGAAAACATGTTATATTTAACATATAAAGATATGTTACATATTATATATGTATCATTTTTATATATTATATATCATAAATATATAATTGTATAATATAATAAATTTGTAAATTATATAAATATATAAGCATATTAATTATAATTATATAAATATATATTTATTTTTATGTATTATATTTTTATATATCTATATGTAAAAGGCTTAGAATGGTACAACTCAAGGGTATGTTTCTATTTCTTTTTCTTAAGATTAGTTATTATTTAATAGCCTAAGTGAATACACTGCCTTAAATTATAATCTGAAGTACAATCTTCATGCAGTATTATTAACATCTTAAAGCTTTGGTTGATTAAAAAAGATAAGATTTAAGTAAATTAAATTCACAGTGAAATTTCATTTACACATATGTTAGAAATCTTGGATATATCAATACCCAAGAAAATAATTAGGTTCCAAGGACCCTATACATCCAATAATTCTGCTCCATGTCAGAGCAGGTAATAGGAAAAGAACAGGAAAGGTAATGCTAATAAAGCCGACATAATAAAAAGGACCAAAGGGAACTTGTCCACGTGGGTGGCAGAGTCAGAGGCACCCCACGGGCCCCTTACTGATTGACTCAACACCCTCAAGTCAAGGATCGGCATTTATTCAAATGCAAATAGAGATGACAGCCCAAAATTTCAGTTACTATAGTGTGAAAATACTCATTTTTCAGCATCAGTCAGTCAGAAAATATAAATTCTCTTACAGATATCTCTCCAGACACACTCCTAGCCATGACTGCAGAGGGCTTGACTCTGTCCAGGTTACGGGGAGCCTTGAACTCACTCTTCCCACGGTACCGTGGCCATTCCAACAGGGGCCTCCAGGAGGCAGTGTCTCTTGATTTTCACAGGTTGCATGAATACAGCCGATTCATCAATATTCTTATCTTCTGTGCTCACTCTCCTTGAAAACCTTTCTAGTCCAAGAAAAATCATTCTGTAACTATATCTGCCCCACCCCCGCCACCGGCCCATCCATTGAGACTTTGATAGAGTGATAGAGTGAATTAGAGCAAAGGTTATACAGGAGCCTTTGGTTTCTGGAAAGCTAGAGAAAAAAGGACCACAATTCTGAGAGTGAAAGGGCAGGAAATGATTTTTCATTCACAGAACTTGAAGAAAGATGTGATTTTTAAAATAGATCTAAAAGAAAAAACCCAAACAAATAAAAACTGTTGCCCCTCTTACAGTATTTCTAAAGCTACAAGGTCCTGTTCAGACCTCAGGTTGACCTCTTACCACTTTCTCCTCACAGAAAGTTGCTTTGGCTGTTCAGTCTCACTGATTTTTACCTTCAGCCAGGACCTTTGATGTAATGTTAGCTATTATCACCATCAGAAACCCTAGAACAGCAGACACAACTTTTTATCATGGGTTTCTTTGTAATTTTTATGAAAGCTACAAACATGTATATTTGCTAAACCTGCACTATGTCTATTTCCTTATACTTTACTAAAAACAAATCTCAAGGGTCTCCTAGACTTTGCTAAGCAAATTCCCCTAAGTGAACAAGACAGGCCCTCACAACTGTCCTACTAGGTCTATTAGATTAGTCTGATCATCAAGTGGATTTTTGTGAACCAATAAGTGTATGTAAAGCCAAATATCAGCAATCCAGGAAAATTACCTTTGCCTGTTTTAATTTGGAAATACTCTATAGAGAGATAACTTTTAATTGCCACATAGGACTGATGTTCTATTTATAGTTTGATCACGAAGCAGCTCTTTCATTCAATATTTAGTTGATTTTTACTGTTATTACATCACATTGCATAATAGCATTTAACAGTTACTGTCATCAGGACACTTTTCACACTTCAACTAAGTCTCCCTTATAACACTGCTGAGAGGAAGATAAGCTTATTACTTATAGGTAGTCAAGCCAGCATAAAGACCTTCTTCAGTGTGGTAGTGAAAGTTGGTGTCAGTGCTACATTGGCGACTCCCTATTATGGGATCATCAAACCACAACTTTCTCCTTTACAAAAGTCAGCAGTGATTCCAAATTGCCCATTTCATACATTTAATGATATCAGCTAATGTGAAAATTATTTGCACAGCAACTGAAAATCATTTTCTGACAAAAACGCTCACCAGGCCTAAAACTTGATGTCCCAAATCTAAGATATTAAATTCACACAAACCATCTCCATTTGACCATAAATAAATAATGTATTGACACCCCACCATTGTCACTGTTGGCAATTCCAACAATGATTTAAGCTTTAAGATCAGAGCGGCCCCTAGTGGCACATTCTTCTATTTAGCTTCAAATTTTCAACAGGTACAGGTTGAATACTGATTGTTCATTTTAAAGACCACCTTATGAATGCAAAGCTTCCTACCATCACCTCCCTAAACTTACGCATAGAAAGCCAATTCTTTTGGAATTTGAAGTCTCATATTTTGGAAGTATACAACACAAAAATGATAGCAGAATGGAAACTTATTAATATTTACTGAAAATGAAAGTTCTAAAACAGAATACAAAAGTGAGATGTTTATTCCTAAAAACTCAAAAAATATAAAAGACATGGTAGGAATATGATAATGACCATCCCAAGACAATAAATCAAGAATTAACTGTGAATAATTATCTGTGTAAGCAGTACCTTGACTTTAAAGCTCGTAAAAAATGCAAACGTGAAGACAAGGGAGCTAATTATACTAATTAACTCACTGTGCCTTGTAACAAATTAATTTTGAATAAAGAAACAGGCAACTAGAGAAAAAGGCCAAAATCTCAATCAGTTGATCTGAGTGGAACATAAATACTCTCAGAACTCATTTGGCCTTTAGCGTAAAAGACTAGAACCGGGATGGTGGCAGCAGTGATCACACCAACACCCTCAGAATCTAACCTGCAACTTCACAAGTTGTATCAGCTTAGCTTCTGCTTTAAAAAGTGTTTCTGCGGAGAGAGCTTTTTAGGGTAGGTCTTGCTTAGGACGGTCAACTTTCATTTATAAAGTGTGGGTAAAACTCCTTTGTATACCTGATAACCATTTTACAAAGACTATATCACCACTCCAATAATTGCTGATACTATTTTGAATGTTTAGTAAACCCAGCGAGAATGGCCCACATCACAAAATCTCAAATACTTCATTTTATATGGAATCAGACAAAACCTTGAGTAGCCAAAACATTACTCAGCAATAAAAACACAGCAGGAGAAATCATGCTACCAGACCTGAGACTGTACTATAAATCGATAGTGATCAAAACAGCATGGTACTGGACAGAAACAGAGAAGTAGATGTCTGGAACAGAATAGAGAACCAAGAGATGAATCCAACTACTTACCGTTATTTGATCTTTGACAAGCCAATTAAAAACATCAGTGGGGAAAAGATTCCCTATTTAACAAATGGTGCTAGGTGAACTGGCTGACGATCTGTAAAAGACTGAAACTTGACCCACACCTTTCACCATTAACTAAGATAGATTCTCACTGGATAAAAGATTTAAACTTAAGACATGAAACTATAAAAATACTTGAAGACAGTGCAGGGAAAACTCTTGAAGTAATCAGCCTGGGTGAATATTTTATGAGGAGGAATCCCCAGGCAATTGAAGCGGTTTCAAAAATACACTACTGGGACCTGATCAAACTGAAAAGCTTCTGCACAGCCAAGAACACAGTAAGTCAAGAAAGCAGACAGCCCTCAGAATGGGAGAAAATATTTGCAGGTTATACCTCCGATAAAGGTGTAATAACCAGAATCCACAGAGAACTCAAACGTGTAAGCAAGAAAAGAACAAGTGATCCCATTTCAGGGTGGGAAAGGGCCTTGAAGAGAAACTTCTCTAAAGAAGACAGATGCACGATCTACAAACACATGAAAAAAAAGCTCATCATCCTTAATCATCAGAGAAATGCAAATCAAAACTACTTTGAGATATCACCTAACACCAGTAAGAGTAGCCCACATAACAAAATCCCAAAACTAGAGATGTTGGCATGGATGTAGAGGAAAAGGCACACTTCTACACTGCTGGTGGGAATTCACACTAATACGTTCCTTCTGGAAGGATGTTTGGAGAATACTTAGGGAACTAAAAATAGACCTGCCATTAGATCCTATAATTCCTTTACTAGGTTTATACCCAGAGGACCAAAAATCACAATATAACAAAGACATCTGTACCAGAATGTTTATTGCAGCCTAATTCACAATTGCTAAGTCATGGAAGAAGCCCAAGTGCCCATCAACCCACGAATGGACTAGCAAACTGTGGGACATGTATACCATGGACTATTATGCAGCCTTAAAGAAAGATGGAGACTTTACCTCTTTCATGTTTACATGGATGGAGCTGAAACATATTCTTCTTAGCAAAGTATCTCAGGAATGGAAGAAAAAGTATCCAATGTACTCAGCCCTACTATGAAGCTAATTTATAGCTTTCACATGAAGGCTATAACCCAACTATAGCAGAAGACTGTGGGGAAAGGGCCAAGGAAGGGGAAGGGAGGGGGGAGGTTAGGGTGGAGGGAGGGTAATAGGTGGGGCCACACCTACGTGCATCTTAGAATGGGTACAGATGAAACTTACTAAAGGCAGAATACAAATGTCTACATACAATAACTAAGAAAATGCCATGAAGGCTACGTTGAACAGTTTGATTAGAATATTTCAGATTGTATATGAAACCAATACATTGTACCCCTTGATTGCACTAATGTACACAGCTATGACTTAACAATAAAAAAAAAGTAATACTCAAAAAAATAAATAAATAAAATATAAATGGGAAAATGGAGATTCAGGGCACATGGGAGACATCTGGTCTTCTGAGAACTGGGTACATTTTAAATCCCTGCTGAGACCCCAGCAGATCTATTAACAAGTATGGCTTTGGGTATACTACATTGATTTATAGCTTCTTTCAATAACTTATCATCTTCTGTTCCTAAGATTTCTATTCAACAGGCTTTTTAAAGTTTTAAACTGAAACCAGAAGTAAATGTTCTGATCATTTTTTAAATTATCTAGTGTCATTTTGACCAAAATTGCATACTCCAATCAAGTATACTCTTCATATTAAAATTACAAATGATTTGTCCTTTATTCAAGTACTCAAGTAAGCAGAGGAAGCTTCTTCTCTAAAAGCAGTTAGAAGAAGCTTGCTGGCTGAAAGTGTCATTTTAGTTTTGCATCATCCTGTTAGCCAGACATTTCAGCACTGAAACTCAGAGGAACTGTAAATTAAATGAGTAAGCTGACTGTGAAACTGAAGGCCCCTTGTTGTTTTCTTTTTTTTAATGGAGGTCAATTAAGCCTTAAAATAATAATTATAAAGAATCCCCCATGGAAGATCAAGGGTGGTCCAGAAACGTGTCTTTCACATTGAAAGGAGCCTCCTGAGGGGAGGGGAAAAGAACAGCAATAAATATCCTCATCCCTCCTCACTATGCGCCTGTCTCCTTCTACTCTTCTGGCCCTCTCTTTGGATGGTCAGTTCATACCACTAACCTCATGTATTTTTTTCTTTTTTCTTTATTTATTTTAGAAACAGGGTCTCGTTGTATTGCCCAGGCTGGAGCGCAGTGGCTATTCACAGGCACAATCACAGCGCTCTACAGCCTTGAGCTCCCAGCCTCACATGTTCCCCCTGAGTGCTTCCAGCCTCAGCCTCCCCAGTAGCTGAGAGTACAGGTGTGCATCACCACACCTAGCTAGCTCCCTGGCTTTTTGTACATGGGTTTATTGCTTCACCTGCCATATAATAATCTGTATTATCCTCTGATATAGGCATTTTATAGTCTCATCTGGAGAACGGGATATGAGCAGACAATAACAGTTGAGATGTTTCCTCTTCCACAAATGTGTTATGTAACTGTCATTGTTCTCACTTCCCATACCAGACACTGTGGGAAGCACTTTGTAGACATTACCTCATGAGATCCTCACAACCGCTGTAGTTAGCAGGATTACCCTCAATTCATTGACAAGGAAACTGTGACTCACAGAGGTGAAGAGACCTACCTATGACATCGAAGAGCCACAATTCCCAATCCACATCTTTTTTACACTAAAAGAGCATGGTTTTCACAATTAAATTAATCTTGCTTTCCATCATACCTCAGATGTGTGAACACTGAACATTAGAGTGGATGCATATCACTCTTATAACTCTAATCTATTTGGAACATTTTAAATGTGAATCATCCCAGGCTACATATCCCAGAGTGTCAAGAACCCAGGAGAGACGACAGGAGCACCAAAGGAAACAACTGAGGAAACAGCCGCCATTGTCTATTATAAACTATGAGTTGCCATAGTAATCAGAGAAGGCTCAAATGGGAAAGAATGGGAAGGGGACACAGTGCTATATTTTGGAGACACATTTTATCTACATGCCTTTTTGTGAAAGCCTGTTCTTATAAGTGGGACTTCCAATGTGTTACCTACTCCCATAGTCATCAAAACCATGAGATAAATACATCTTTTATAATCCCACGGGCCAGATCAGCCCCATCCTCATTTCTAGGGGCTCCCATAAATGTCAATAAAAAGAAAAAAATTAATCCATATCTTATTGAGACAAAAATTATTTCTAAGTGACTCTCTTCAAGCATATTTCAAATTAATTGTGTATTTGTGTGTATGTGTGTGTTTTAAAGGCATAATGAAGTCATCTCTTCTTGAAAGTGTGTCTCTCTGACCCAAGCCTTTTGAGAACCTAGCTTAGTAGATCACACAATTATTAAGGTTTACCAGAAACCTTTTGAGAACCTAGCTTAGTAGATCACACAATTATTAAAGGCTGACCTTTCTGTGGAGCTTAATGAACCTGAAATCACATTTTTCACTTTGGATGATGTGCTGTCAGATGTTAGTCAGCATTCCTTTAATATATCTGAAATGAACTATAACTTAATTTGATCCAAAAACTAATTTATTAAGCCAGCAGAGGGGAAAAAACAGCTCGTAGTTTCAGAGAAAGACTTCAAGTCACGTTAGGAAGATGGCGATGCCTCTAAGAATGACAGCCAATTCACAGACAGTCGTAATAACTATGAGGAGAGGGTATATTCTGTAGTGAGGCCTTGAAGTCATCCTAAGTTACACAGAGTATAAATATATACTCAAAGCCTAGTGAAGACTGCAGTGTGGAATCGATATTCTCAAGCCAAATTATACCTAAAACAATTCCATCATTCAACTTAAAACTTATTTTGTACAATTGTCTGTTCTTCCTTCTTATAACTTTCAGTATAAAAGTTTTTATGTATCTCCCTTACCAATCAACTATTTTCAAACAGATCCTATTCATTGTATAGTATTTTATGTACTAGAAAAAGTAAACATCTCCAACAATTTTATAAAATAATCATCTCTATGAAGCCTCTTTGTTTAATTCACACCATTTTTTCTCCCTATTTTCCCTTTTAAGGACATTATTCAGCTTGCAAAAGATCTTTTCTAGTGTATAAGCTTCTGACCTCTGCTTTTCCCATAGCCTCCAAAGACATTGCAGGTGAGATATTTGTATAGGCTGAAGCTACTTATGTGCTATGTTGGAATAAGTTCAATCAATTCTGCAAAATAACTGGTTGGTTCTGGGAGAAGGAAAACAAATGAACATACATTCCCCTCTAGACACTGGTTCAAGGTGTTCCATTGACTCAAGAACAAACGGAAGCTGGCCTCTGACCTCCAGGAGCTTAGAGTCCTGGGGTCAGAACAGTAGAGTGCAGGTGACTGGAAGTGGTGCCCTTTGGTACTCAGCCAAGAAGGTAAACTAAACCTTTTTCTCAGAAAATTGATGAACCATGTTTGCTCAATAAAGTCATCGTCTTTGCTAGTTCATTTGTTTTATTTTAAAGGAAAGTAGCAAGTTTGCTTTCATATATATATATATGAACAAGAGGTAGGAAAGGCATTTTATAACTTGTCAAGAAATGCCTTTTTTTAAATGGCCTTTTTTTACACATACACCCACACCACACACAAAAGATGATGGACCTGCCTCCCCCCAACCCTGGCAGGAAGAAGCTCAGAGCAGAGTAGCAGACTGGTAGGATCAGACGAGCTTACTGGGGAATAGAGTACAAAAGAAAATTTATTGAGAATATGAGAAACAGGCTTCTCAGAGAAAGTACAAATATGAAAAGGAAGAAGCAGGAACAACTTTGCAGTGTTGGACTGGAATTAGAGGTATCAGAATAAACTTGTGACTGGGTCATTATGACAATTTTGACCTATACAAAAATCAAGAAGTGTAAAATCTGCATAGCTAGGAACAGATGAAACGTTCCCAGCAACACCAATAAGCTGAGTAAGTTGAAACTTGCACAGGTGAGTCAGAAAGGATGCTTTCAACTGTGTTCTTAAAAGTGGAATAATGGACCCTGTCTCAAAACTTTCATAGTGACCCATGATACAAGGCTCAATTAGGTACATAATAGGGAATGTTATTAACAAAATAATGTTCAAGCAAGTATGGGGCATGTAAACTCAGAAACTGTCTATTGCATGTCAAACACTAATTTGGGTTACCTTCTTTATAAACAAGGCTATTTTGTTGACACTGGGTAAGATGGCAAAGCAAACAGATTAAGGAAGGGAAATGAGGATTTCTTGCACATGGCAAAAGGGCACATTGCTGAATAAATTAGACTGAACTAAGGAAAGACAAAGATACTAGTGTTTTAAAAGCATAAAGCTGAAAGGCATAAGTAAACAGAACCAAACAGTAACATCGATTGGATTGGAATTTGCATTCCCTACACTAACTTGTCATTTACATTAAATTCTAAAAAGGGTCATCGTTTCATAGTAGGGCTGTGTACATTGGGTATTTTTTCTTCCATTCTTGGGATACTTTACTAAGAAGAATATGTTCCAGCTCCATCCATGTAAACATGAAAGAGGTAAAGTCTCCATCTTTCTTTAAGGCTGCATAGTATTCCATGGTATACATATACCACAATTTATTAATCCATTCGTGGATCGATGGGCACTTGGGCTTTTTCCATGACTTAGCTATTATGAATTGGGCTGCAATAAACATTCTGGTACAAATATCTTTGTTATGTTGTGATTTTTGGTCTTCTGGGTATATGCCCAGCAGAGGAATTACAGGATTGAATGGCAGATCTATTTTTAGATCTCTGAGTGTTCTCCATATATCTTTCCAAAAGGAATGTATTAATTTGCATTCCCACCAGCAGTGCAGAAGTGTTCCCTTTTCTCCGCATCCACGCCAACATCTCTGGTCTTGAGATTTTGTGATATAGGCTAGTCTCATTGGAGTTAGATGATATCTCAAAGTAGTTTTGATTTGCATTTCTCTGATGATTAAAGATGATGAGCATTTTTTCATATATCTGAAGGCCGTGTGCCTGTCTTCTTCAGAGAAGTTTCTCTCACATGAAAGCTATAACCCAGGGCGGCGCCTGTGGCTCAGAGGGTAGGGCGCCGGTCCCATATGCCGGAGGTGGCGGGTTCAAACCCAGCCCCGGCCAAAAAAAAAAAAAAAAAAAAAGAAAGCTATAACCCAGCTACAACTTAACAATAGGGGGAAGTGGGAAAGGGGGGGGTGGGTAGAGGGAGGGGAATCGGTGGGATCACACCTGTGGTGCATATTACAGGGGTATTTGCGAAACTTGGTAAATGTAGAATGTAAATGTTTTGGCACAGTAACTGAGATAACGCCGGAAAGGCTATGTTAACCACTGTGATAAAAATGTGTCAAATGGTTTATGAAGTGAGTGTATGATGCCCCATAATCATATCATTGTATACAGTTATGATTTAATAAAAAAAAAACAATCCAGTGCTTTCTAACTTCCCCAAGATTTCGATGCTAATTCTCTTACACAATTAAAGAATCCTGAAACCAAAAAAAAATAAAAATAAAAAATAAAAAGGGTCATCGTGTCAAAGGCCCACAATTTGTGCTATTAACAATATTTGACTCTTCATGAGAAAACATTCCTTTTCTGAGAAAACTGGAGTCCTGTATACTTCAAAAAGAGTCCATCATACTTTTTGTTAAATGACATATGATTTGTCTTTCCAAATAAAACTCAGGAGGATGAGATTATTACCATGTTCTCCCCCAACAACTAGTGAGTTATTACTGCCTGACTAGTAGGGGGGAAAAAAGCAGCACTATTGCCTTTACAAAAGAAAGTAAAGGCACTTCTATTTCCTAATTCTAATTGGCTGCTATCAAAAGCATAACACTTCGCTGGAGGGACACCCCTCATTCTGCCTTAGCTGTTATCAGATCACCTCTC
The DNA here is from genome assembly GCF_027406575.1 of Nycticebus coucang. NCBI lineage: Eukaryota > Metazoa > Chordata > Mammalia > Primates > Lorisidae > Nycticebus > Nycticebus coucang. The sequence continues at coordinate 16,239,143 of NC_069785.1, read as the reverse complement.
ATCGATGCCACTGCACTCTCACCGGGCAACAGACCAAGACCCAGTTGCTTAAAAAACAAATAAATAAATCACAAAATCCTTGGTTCTTCAGCTACATTTCCTAGGGAATTCTATAGGATTATGTTCCATGGAAATTTATGTTAATACATGTTTCATGATGAGATAACTTTGAATTAAGTTAAATCAACCATATTTCTCTCCTAAATTCTCTCCACACTCCTCTTTCTCTCTCCCAAAGGAAGAAAACATGCAAAAATTTGCCCCAAGCTGTCCTGGACACCTTTCCCCATTGTCACTCCCACCCACTAGGAGACTAGAAGAAGCTGTGGGCACTCTCCAGAACATGCTGTTTATGGTGCTGAGCAGATAGAAAGAGGCTTATGCTGGGTGTTTGTGATCAGCCAGCTCAACCGTACAAGGAATGAGGATATTAAGTGAAACCAGAGATTAAGTGATCGTGTGGGGGCAGAGGAGCAGGGCCCTGCACACCATAACTTGCCTACTTTTCTCTTTTGAGATCTGCCAGTTTCTATGTAAACAGCCCTACGGAGAGATTGTGAGGATATCCAAAGTCAAGTTCTCCCAAGGGCCTCGCGTGAGCTGACCTCTGTGTGGCTCTGTGCTGGCTGTGACCTGTTACCATGGATATCATAAGAGCTAGAGGAAGCTTGCAAGAATGGCATCATTCATGAACAGGCAGGGGTAGTGCCTGGGGGGGGGGAGTAAAAGAAGGGGGAAAATGAGATGAAATTGGTGGAGAAAGATTGAAAGGCCAGTTTGACGGAGGCTCAAAGTGCTGTGGAACTGTAGTCCATCTAGCAGTGCTGACAAGCACACCATCTCCACCGAATGTTCACATTCAAGGTCTGGTGACTCTCTGACAGAGATGCAAACATTCAGCCGAGAAGGGAGAATGACTGATGATTTCTGTGGAATTGAAATTCAGCAGCGCGTGAAGTATGCACAGCACCTCGTCAAGGACCATATTGGACAGTTACCAAGTTGAAAGCTACGTAAGTGCTGTGTAAACTTTGCAAACATTCAAGGAGCGAATAGCTCTTTCCTGCAAACTGTGGTTCTTCCTACCATGAAAGGAAGGGAGCGGGCAGCGAGAACTGGCAGCAACAGACAGCGAGAGATAACAGGGGAGGCAGGCCCTCGCTTCCCCCGGCCCCAGTAGCGTGGAACGGGAGAAAGGGAACCTGTGAACTGGAGAAAAGAAGACACACTTGCCATGTGCAGAACTAATTTTCTAAGGTCTAAGAAAAGGTCTAAGATATCTCGCTAGGATTCTCAGACTTCAGTTTGCCCGGGAGTCCCTTGGGCACTTAGTTAGGAATGCAGATCCCAGGCTTCCACCTTCCCTAAAATTAGGGTTCATTGGGTTGAGGTGTAGTACTTGGAAATCTGAAGGATAAAAAGATTCTCAGGTGATAACGATGCAGGCATCCAGAGACCACATTGTTACAAAGTCTGGGCTGTAACGATGTAGGCCCGAGAATTTCCTGAGACAATAATGAGTCCATCCTTGACTGAGCTGAAATTGATGAGCAGGCTGGTACAAGGCTCCCAGTTCAAGAGACTGGGAAAGGAATAAAATGCAATCTCTTTGTCGTCTATGCTTTGTGCTCCTGTATGTATTATAGATGCCTGAATATAATATTACTAAGAAGGAATATAATATGGTCTAAGTCTTGATGCTATGTCACTAAATCCAAGCAAATTAATGCATAAGACACCCTACTTATAAAGAAATTGAGCTCAAATAAACTCATAAGATGAAGGCCTCTCTACTCACAGGTTAGCCACATGGGTCCCCACATGGTCATGTCCTGGAAGCAGTGAAGTTAAATCTCTGCAAGAATAGGAAAGTGCATATTATCTTTCTGAGGTGGTGATGATTTTATTTCCTTGGATATAAGCTCAGAAGAGGGGCTGTGGGATCATATTCTGACAATTGATTTACAAACTCATTTTAGAAAAAGTGTTACATACTCAAACCTGATTGCTGAATCACAATGGTCACCTTTGAAGTACTCCCCTTGAGAATGCCAGTGCCTAGTCCACCTTTCAAAGTAATTTTGGAACTCTTTTCCTGGAATTTCTACAATGTAATTGTACCACCCTTGAAGTCCTGAATGTCATCGAAATGTCTTCCTTTCAATATTTCCTTTATCTCTGAGTAGAGAAAAAAGCCACTGGGGGCCAGATCAGGTTAGTAGGGAGGGTGTTTCAATAAAGGTATGTGTTTCTTGGCTAAAATCTTCTTCACAGTGTGAGCTAGTGCATTGTCGTGATGCAAAAGCCTCGAGTTGTTGGAGAAAAGTTTAGGTCATTTTCATCTGACTTTTTTATGCAGCATTTTCAGCACTTTAAAATAGCAAACTTGGTAAACTGTTTGGTTGGTACAAACTCATGATGAATAATCCCTCTGTTAACAAATAAAGGTTAGCAACATCATTTTGACTCTTGATTTGGACTGATGGAACTTTTTTGGTTGTGGAGAATTGGCTGACCTCCACTGTTCACTTTGATGCTTTCTTTCAGAGTTGTACGGTATACCCATCACCCATGTCTCATCACCAGTGATAACATGGCCCAAAACATTATCTTACCTCTCCAAAAGGTCTTGGCAAACTTCAACTCTCCTTTGCTTTTATTCATCAGTGAGCTCCTTCACACACCTTTCTCATGCCAAAATTTTCACTTACAATTTTCCTATTTCTTTATCAATGTTTACTTGGTCTGCTATGCTTCTCACAGTCAGCTGATGATTTTGACACACAATTTAATGAATTTTTGCAATGTGTTTGTCATTTTTGCTCATGACTGGCCCCCCTGACCTCTCCTCATCAGTGACGCTTTCCCTCAAAAAAATGTGTAATTCATTTGGACACTGCATTTTCTTCATGGCATTATCCCGATAAACTTAAACTAACATGTCTCTGATTTCACTTGCACTCTTGCCAAGTTTAAGAAGAAATTTATTTATTTTTATTTTTTTTAGATTAAACATTTTATTTTTATTTTTTTATTATTAAATCATAGCTGTGTACATTAATGCGATCATGGGGCACCATACACTGGTTTTATACACAGTTTGACACATTTTCATCACACTGGTTGACAAAGCCTTCCTGGCATTTTCTTAGTTATTGTGTTAAGACAATTGTATTCTACATTTACTAAGTTTAGGAAGAAATTTAATGTTTGTTGCTGTGATCCAATTCTGACATTCTTGCAACAGCACACAAAAATATGCAGCAACAATAATGAACATCGCTCATCAGGACACCACCACACATCAACAAGAACACAGCTACAAGACACAATATGCCAAGGTTATGAAACTTTACCAAACTGTACAGTGCCGCTGATGTAAGTTCACAGTGACAAGTTCATGAATTTAATAGTCATACCTAATATTTTTAATTTCTTTAGAAACCTTCATATTATTTTCCATAATGGTTGCACCAATCTATATTCTAGTGAACAATGTACAAGTGTTCCTTTTTCTCCCAAAACTTGATAACATTGTTAACATTTGGCTTTTTGGTAATTGCCATCCTATAGGTGTAAAAAAGTTGGCAACTGTGTGAGAAGACTGATACATTACCTACATGTATACCATAACATCATATTGTAAACTTTAAATACACACAATAAAATTTATTTTTTTTAAAGCCCTGCATGGGAATCAGTCTGCCTGGTTTCAAATCTTGTTCTGAAACCTCTTTGCTGTGTGACTCTGGACAAAGCAGGTCATACAACTATCTAAATGACAACTGTTTTCACTAAAAGGGATTTATTTATTTATTTTTTATTTATTTATTTTTTTATTAAATCATGGCTGTGTACATTGATATGATCATGGGGCATCTTTCACTAGCTTCACAGACCATTTACCAAGTTTCACATATACTAAAAGGGATTTTAATAAAGGTGATTGATGATACATACTTTGGAAGGATCAAAAGAGCAAATAGAATAAGGAGAGATGCTATAGGAGGAAGAGTATGAAGTGGTAATACCTAAACATTGTCAGGAAGCTCCTGACATCACTGGACTGGAACTCAGCTTCAACACCTGCTTCTGTGCCCAAAATGCCTCAGTTGGTTTGGGTTTCACAAAAAATGTGCTGTCTTGACCAGGCTTGGAACCACAGAAAAGATACTGCTTTGCCCAGACTTTTGGAGTTCATAATCTTCCTATCTTTCCTGTTGTGGCAACAATTAGTAACTGCCACACTTTTGGAGCCAATAGCAGGGAACTTCTCTCTCCGTCCACTTCCGATCTTTCAACAGTGACTTTAGAGTCTCATTCACATTATCGAAAAGAAATAACAGCTGGCAATGGAAGGTGGGAAATGTAGTTGTAGACTTTAAGCCTCAGCAGTATAGAACACACACAAAAACAAAAACTCTTTGTGTGTGTATGTGGGGTGGGGGGAGGAAGCATTTAAAATATACTCTCTTAGCAAATTTTCAGTATTATAATTGTTATATTTTCCTCTAAATTGGAACTAGCATTGGAAGGTGGCTAAAACTTCTATCCATGCCCTCTCAGGGATCCAGGGAAAATAGTAATGGATATTTATAGTGTGCCTTTCATGGGATACTTCTTTAGTCTGGTAAATGGACTAATACCTAAGGGTCAAATCCATGCCTAGCTGTCCCTGGTTAGAAGGTGTGATCCCCCTACTAACCCTTCCTCTATCGACCCACCGCCCTCCCTTCCTCTCTCCCTCCCCTTCCCTCCTTCATCCTCGTACAGGAATCTTATTTATATTGTCAGATGCCATTATGGCCCTTGTCTGCCATACGTCCAGTTTATTCCTGCCAAGATAGCCACTCTCTAGGACAGGCACGACCAGGAAAAAGTTAGGTTCCGGTGTGTTGGTCAGGTGAGCCACAGAGGAAGAAGCACAGCAAAACATAAACTAACAGAGGTAGTTTATTACTTACAGATCCCAGAGAGAAGAAAGCAGCAAACCTTGCAGGGCTGATGGGAAAGGAGGGCCATTGAAACATACACAATCAGGCTTAGTGCTTGTAGCTCAGTGGCTAGAGCACTGGCCACATACACCGGGGCTAGAAGGTTCAAGCCTGGCCCAGGCCTGCTAAACAACAATGGCAACCACAATAAAAAAATAGCCAGGTGTTGTGGTGGACACCTGTAGTCCCAGCTACTTGGGAGGCTGAGGCAAGAGAATTGCTTAAGCCCAAGAGTTTAAGGTTGCTGTGAGCTGTGACACCACAGCACTCTACCGAGGTTGACATAATGAGACTCTTTCCCGCCCCCTCAAAAAAAGAAAAGAAACATACACAATCAGTAGGTGGGTAGCAATAGAGACTGTGAGGGACCCACAGGGCTAAGCCTTAATATGGTGCAAGCATTGCCCAAGCAGGGAGGATTAGTGGATTAGAGCAAGCAGGCTCTAGCTCCATGGAGTCACATTGTGACCCTGTGAGGGGCAGTCACTGTGGCATATCTGTGCACCCACAGGGGCTGCAGGGGGTGGACAGGGGTGAGTCAAGTAGGTTGTATCTGGCTATCCCATAGGAATGTGTCACCAGGAGGTGGTCATATAAAGCAGATATCTGAATCAACCTCCTTGAAAAAATAGGAGAAGACAGAGAACTGGGAACTGTCTAGGGTTGCTGAGCCTTGATTTTGGCATGAGAAAATCAAACTGGTATTCAATATGGATGCTGAGATAACATAAAATTATAAGAATTCACTGTGACAATATAACATCATTAACTATAGTCTTCATCCTATACATTAGATCTTTAGCCTTGCAGGTTCATACCCTTTAACCTACGTCTCCCCATTTCTTCCCATTTTTCCAACCACCATTCTATTCACTGTGTTTGTGTATTTGACTTTTATTCTGAGATTCCACATATAAATGAGAATATGCAGGTTTTTTTTCTTTTTTGTTTTTTTTGCTATGTCTGGCTTATTCCACTTAGCATAATGTCCTCAGGTTTCATCCATATTGTCCCAAATGGCAGGATGCACCTCATCCCAAATGCTTATTAATAATCACACGGGGCTAAAAACCAGAAAACCCTGGAGGGAGGGTCATTGGTGGAACCACACCTCTGGTGCATCTTACAAGGGTACATGTGAAACTTACTAAATATAGAATATAAATGTTTTAACACAATAACTAATAAAAAGCCAGAAAGGCTACGTTAACCTGTGTGATGAAAATATTTCAAATTGTATATAAAACCAGTGCATGGTACCTCATGATCGCATTAATGTACACAACTATGATTTAACATTAAGAAAAAAAAACAAAAACAGAAAACCCAGGTTTAAGAACTGCCATTCCACTTACTAGCTAATACCCTTAAACAAGTCATCCTACTTCTTTGAACATCAGTTTCTTAAGCATTTTTTTTACTAAGTCATTTGTACATAGATCAGGAATACATTTATGCCATTATGGGATTCAATGTTGATGATTTGTGCAAATTGGAATCCTTACATCCTACTAATCAACATAGCCTTCACCTCATTTACCCAATTGCAGTGTTAAGACATTTGTGTTCTACACCTGATAGATCCACCTTGTACTTGCAATATGCTCCATAGGTGTGATCCCCCTACTAACCCTTCCTCTATCAACCCACCACCCTCCCTTCCTCTCTCCGTCCCCTTCCCTCCTTCATCCTAGGCAATAGTTGTGATTCATCCTTCATATGAAAGTGTGAGTGATTATAAATTGGTTTCATAGTACTACTGAGTACATTGGATTTTTTTTCCATTCTGAGGTACTTTACTAAGAAGAATATTTTCCAGCTCCATCCATGTTAACATAAAAGAGATAAAGTCTCCATTTTTCATGCTACATAGTATTTCATTTTAAGCATTTTTTATTAAGTCATTTGTACATAGATCATGAATACATTTATGCCATGAACATCAGTTTCTACCGCTATAACACTATCCTTCTTACAAGCACTTATACAGATTAAATGAGAACACAAACGTCCCAGTCTTCTAAGACTATAACACTGCAGAAACTTAAGGTTTCTATGGATTAAATAACAGATTACTGCCTTTGCTATCACAGTTCTTAAGAGTATATCAAATTCTGGTGGAGATGGGCTTTTGAAAGTTGACCAGGAAATATACTCACAATCAAAGCTACACTCTGTTTTATCTAGGATACACACAATTTTTTTGTTCAAATTAACTTAGGAAGACTCATTTTCTATGACATGAATTTAAAAAAAATTCACTATGGTTTGAATATTTGTTCCCTCTCCCCAAATTCATATGTTGAAATCCTAACCCACAGGTGAGAACGTCAGGAAGTCTGCCCTCATAAGTGGGTCTAATGCCCTCTAAATGAGGCCTCACAAGCTTATTCACTCCTTCCACCACCTGAGGTTATATCAAAATATGGCCATTTATGAATCACAAACCAGATAGCAAATCTGCTGGCACCTTGATCTTGGACTTTCCAGCCTCCAGAACCATGAGAAATAAATTTCTGTTATCTATGAGCCACCCAATTTATGTATTTTTTTTAATACCAGCCCAAACTAAGACACATGATACATTTACCCAGTTAAACAATTTTCTAATTCTAAGACCAGAGGGATAACAGGGACTTTTAAGTGGAGTCAAGCCTGAGCCTGGTTAGCCGTCTTACCTGGGTTACAAGGCAGAATGCACACCTATCTGCCACAGAGTCAAGAGGCTCTCCCGGTGTTGGGCCATCACTTCCATGGAGCATGTGTGGGGAGAAGCCAGGGCATCAGGCCAGAGGGCAAGAGTTTGGGCTGGTCTTCCAGGAGCAAGGTGCCCCCAGTTGGGGCTGACCAGCAGCCTCCCATACTACAAATCACACCCAGTCCACCCAGGACCTGCTGGATCTTAAGGACTACAGCAGCTATCAATCCAAGTGGCAGCAGGCTGCTGCTCTCTGACCTGAGGAACAACTTTGAGCAGAGAGTTGGTGGAAAGGGGCTGAGTCCTCTGACAGGAAGGGCAAGACCCCTTCAAGCCTCCCTCATGCTGTGCTGTTGAGACTTGGAAACTAGAGAATTCATGGGGAATCCTTGCAAAGCACTTGAAACTCCACAGGATAGGGTGCACAGAGGCATGATCAAACTAGAAAGCATTAGTTGTTGTCAGGCCTGAGAACAAACTTTGTAGTTCTTTTTTTTTTTTAACTGATTTTTTAATAATGCCTTTACCCACAAGCAACTCAGAGATGATATTAGGTTTTCTGTGTTTCCAGGGGGTTGCTAGGCAACATTTCTAGGCAGCTGGAGATGTTTCCATAGTAAGCAAGTCATGTTCCACCACAAACGCCATTGTTTGAAAAATGCATTTTTCATCTATCATCTATAAACCCAGTGTTTTAATCCTAGGGGCCTTTTATCATAGCTAAAATGAGATTCAGCACTTGGTAATAGTAACTACAGAGTGATTTAGCATCGGGCCCTCATATAGTTCTGCTCCGGAAACACACAGTCACCAAAGTGTGGAAGTGTGTGGGTTTTATAGGTACCAGCAGTCAAGCACGGTCCACAAGACAAGTTGAAGAAAATTCACATAGGAAGACTTTTTAAAAAATAAATAAAAGACTTTTTAAGAGATCTTAGAGGCTGGTACTTCAGCTTTTGTTTTTAATTTCAAACTGAAGAGAAAATTTTCCTTCTCTGATTTTATTATTATCTTTTTAAAAGTGTGGGATAACTTGTAATACCATGAAATTTACTTGTGGGAGTCTCCTTTTTCCTAAATAAAAATGTAAAATATACCAGTGTCCTGTATATATTTTTTGCTAAGTTCTAATTTTGATTCTCTTCAGTTGGATGCTTACAAATATCCTCAGTGTGTGGGATGACTGTGCCTGGAGGTTTAGAAAAAACAAATCTCCAAAAACCCTGGGCTGCATCTCTGCTGTTACAGAAAATTAGCTTTTAACAACAAACATGTTAATCAATGGCAGATGAAATTATTTCCCATTCTGGCTCATTGCCCTCTCTTTAGAATCATGTCATTGTCCCCAGTGCATGACCCTCTCTGAAAGGTATGTGGTGCCAAACTTCTAACACTTGGGTTTTGACAAGTTAAATGTCCTGAGTTCCAGGTACTTTTACAGCATTGGCATCCACACAAGAATTTGGCCAGAGTTGTCTTGGGCACAAATTCTCCTGCTTATACCAGCACAAGTATTGAGTCAGCAATGCTGATTGCTTGCTCCTCAGGAAGCTAAAAATATCAGTTAAGTTTACCATATAAGAACCAAATATTTTTGGACCCATTTCTCTTATGCGTCCCCATTTATATACTTCAAGAGGTGAGTCAAATGCTTCCAAGATAAGGCATTTATATATGATTCTTTTCTGATTGAATTTTACATAGACAGAGAGAGAAAGAAACAAAGAGGTATAAAATATAATAAAATGATCTTTTATGTTTATATATTATCTGTTTTGAATTTTTCTTACAGCACTGGGCACTCCACAGAACAAAGGGATGTGAGGCTAAGAAATTTACCCTCAATAAAAATAGACAATAATGGCATATGTATACATCAAGAGTATCTTCTGTAATGAAAAATTTTGAAAGTCAGACATATCTACAAAATTAAAGTAACTTTAATATTTGGATTCTTAACCAAGACTTTGTGGAAAATGTTTTCTCCTCTGCTAAGCAAGAGGACACAATTACAACGTAGATTTTACCTTACAAATGCAAACCACAGAACCTAACTGGATGGACCCTCATAGTAATTAGAAATTTGAAAAAAGAGTTCTTGTTCAATCTTTAACAGATCTTGAGACCCTACTCCACACCAGGTGCTCTACTAGTCCCTAAAAACACAAGTGAGAGGAATGTCTTCCCTGCCTTCAAGGAGCTTATGACCCACTAAGGAAATACAACCAACAAGCCAGGCAATTGGAGCAGTGTGGTAAGGAGTGGATGAAAGTAAATGCAGGGGGCTGAGAGAGGACAGCAGAGCTCAGGAGAGTCCTCACAAGCAGAGACCTGAGGATCAACAAAGTTGACCAAAAGAAGGTATGCGGGAGAGGAGGGGGCAGGAGTGTTTCTGACAGAAGGCACCTGGAGGACCAGGGACAGCAGAGCCTCTCCCAGGCTGGTGGGAGGCCATCCCTCCCTGCAACTCATGCAGCCTTCCCTCTGTGTCCTCATCTCCTCTTCCCACAGGAAACCAGTCTTACAGGATTAGGACTCACTCTAATGACCCCATTTTAACTTAAATTGCCCTTTAAAGACCCTATCTCCAAGCACAGTCACATTCTGAGGTACTGGGAGCTACAACTTCAACATAGGCATTTCTGAAGAACCAATTCAGCTCATAAAAGTGGAGAAAGTAAGACTAGGGGATGGAGAGGTGACAGGAAAATCCAGGATGTGTATTTCCAGGAGAAGGGGGCAGTTAATTGCGCTCTAAGTGCCCCAAGGTCAATAAGAAGGTAAAGACTGAAAGTGTCCTGCAGGGGTGGGACAAGAAGGTGCAGTGACTTTGGTAAGTACTGCCTCAAAGAGTGGTGGGCACCAGCAGCCAAGCAGAGTAGCTTACGGGCCATCTGGGAGTTCAAAGGTGCAGCCACCCCTCAGAGCTGATCTGGAAAACACAGGAGAGAGCTAAGGGTGACTGAAGGAACACAGAGCCATGGGAGGACTTATTTTGTCAACAGTAATTATTAAATTCCCACAGCACACAAGGAGCTGAGGAAGTACATTGTACATACAAGACCTTGCCATTGGCAAGATCAACAATTTGAACTAATGGAGAAATTACAGTTGTGTTTTTTTATAACTGATTTCCAAATATAAGCAAAGACTCAAAAATGCCAAAATTATATTATTTGCTGAGTTTGAAAGTTAGATTTAGGAGTAACCTGAATTTTTTTAATTTGGGCCATTTATGTAATATTAATAATAAAAGCTATCGCTGAGTGTTTCTCACATGTCAAGCAATGTGCTGAGTGCTTTACATCATCCTCCGTCATCCTCATAAAACCCCGATGGGCTAACTATCACTTTTTTCTTCATTTTACAAATAAGAAAGTTGAGATTTGATGAAGGTGAATAATTTGACCAAGGTCTAAAAGATAGTAAAATACAGAAACTAGACCCAAATCCCATTCATGCTCATGCTGTCACAAACTATGCCATGAACTCTTATCAAAAGGTGTATTTGTGTTTGTGGAGGAAGGTGATAAGGGGAAGTATTTTGCTTAAGTTGGGGAAGAAATAAGACAATTTTATATGATACTAGCCAAAGAACACATCATGTTTATAAAGTCTCTTAGCACTTGTCACCAGCATCAGAGCATAGACTTTGTTTAAATTGTCTTGAATCAAAGACCCCTAGGAGTTTCATGTTTTATGTACATCTTGCTTGCCATAAATTGACATGAATTTCCCCAGAGCAGATATGTCTTCTATACACTTCATTGACCCCCCCCATAGGGGTCAGGGGTCAAAGTCAATAAATGGTCACTTGTTGAACTACTAAATATTGAACAAAATACCTAAGCAGAGAGCAAAACAAGGCCATAAGGTAGGGGAACTTTTGAAAAAAAAAAGAAAAAAATCCCTTTCAAAACACTATTTTCCACTTCTTGCTTTAATACTCTGGGCCTTCAGTGATATTTGACAACATTTTTTGGCACTGATTTGCTGGCCCTGGGAGGGAAGGGTGATTCTCTTCTCCCCCACCCTTCCTTGGCAATGATAAAAGGAGGCTATTTCTATCACTTTGGGAAACTGAACAGAGACATTTTCCTTCCAGCTGCTTATTGGACATATTCAATCAACATCAACAATTAATTATAGTAGATCTTTGCTTTGCTGCTAAGATTGCTAATGGAATGCAGTTGACTCATACTATTAGCAGTCAAGGGTCATGCATAAACATAACAGTAGCTGGTAACTGCTTAATTCCAAAAATCATGTCTTTAAAGACGCATTAGAAGGAAGATACTGTAACCCTTCATGCACCAAACTGGATTTGTTCTACTTTCAAGAATCCCTACCTCAACTTAGAAGCCTTTCTTTGACCCATCAGTAGTCTCCTATTTTCATGTGTAGGGAGGCATATACTGTCTAGTGATAATTTAGGTGATTATGGTGTTATAATAGCAACAGCATTTTTTAAGTAAAAATGTATCTGCTAAATTTTCTATTTCTGGACAACTGAAAGGTTAATGAAAGGTCTGATTTCCTTTCCACGTACCTAGTTTGAGCCATCAAAATTGCCATCTTGGCTGGAAGTGTTGAATAGCAGTTACACATACTACATACGGTCTGGAATTAGACTACCATATTTCGCCATATATAACGCACTCCTGTGTACAATGTGAACCCATGTTTTTGGCCCAAACTTTTAGGGAAAAGAATCTTTCATTTTAATTTTTTAAAGCAGGGCGAAGTGGCTGCACAGTGGACCCTCTTTCTCTCATAAGAAATGTAAGGCACAAAACGGACCCCTGCAGAGAGGCTGGGAGTGAGCCCAGGCAGCAGGTGAGCGTGACCCAGATGACCCCAGCTGTCCTTTCCCAGCTCACCCTCAGCCCCATATCCTCTCATTTCCCATTCCTACGCATGTCTTACAGTGGGAACATGACCACAGCCACTCTGCTAAGAGCTCTGATGGGCTTATTTCCCAGGAAGCTGGTGTATTTCCAGGGAACCCTACTGGGCTTATTTCCTTAACACAGCCGGGGCAGCCCTGGCCCCTTATGATAGATCCTTCCCCTTTCCAGGCTGCCTCATCTCTCATATCTCATACAACTGGCCCCATTCTGAGGCCTGTGAGGACGTTGTGCTGAGGAGGAAGCTTTCCCCCAGTGAAGTATCTGCATTTACATTTCTGTTCAGTGACTAGACTGTGACCTCCTTGAGTCATCCAGACCTTGGGCATCAAGTTATTTGAAAATTAAGTGATACAATATTTAGCCCAGTGTCTGACGCACAGGAGATGTTTGATAAATGCTAATTATCATTATTACTACTAATAATTATGAACCAATCTATCAGTGTCATACAGCAATGGGATCAGAGTCATTTGGGGACAGATCTCAGGTACTCTCAGAATGAACAGCATGGTATTGTGCATCTAATGGATACACCACTAAATACAATATGAAAATATTTATTTAAGTAATTCTCCATTTTCCTCAGGCTTTTAGATAATTAGGTAAATCTTGAATGAGAAGAAGAAAGCCTTTCAAATAAAATTGAAAGCTATAACTGAATTCAGCTACTTAAGTGTTATGCTATCTACTGAGTCACTGGGGAACCAACAAACCATGGCAGGAGTATGACATTGAGCTTGCAACTGAATGAAGGTCATAAACCATGGTGTCTCCAAAGTTCATACATCAGCGTACCTGATTTTTGAGCATCCTTTATCAATTCCACTAGTTAACTGTTAAACAAAGCTTACAGATGGGGAGGCAACAAGATTTCAGGTAATTGACAGCACAAACTTACTACTTATCACTACTTATGAAGACATTCTGAACTATTAATAGAATGGATCTTGGCAACCAATCCCCTAAATCTTTAAACCCCTCATACAACATAATTGCCAAGTACTCTGTATAGAAAGATAAGAAGCTAAGATTCCCTGAAAGAACAAGGAGTTGTGTAGTCTAAGCAAAGACTTCACGCCTCTGTAATCTCCAATACTGAGACAGAGCGTCAGAAATAGCAGGGAAGACCGTCAGAGCACATCCTACATTTTTTTAAATTTATTTTTATTCTTTGTTCTACATTTTTTATGACATCATAACTGTGTACATGAATACATTAATGGGTGCTGATTTTATATATAATTTAGAATACTTACGTCAAACTGGTTAACATAGCCTTCACCTCTCTTATTTAATTGTTGCATTAAGGCATTTATACTCTACTCTTAATGGATTTGACATTAATAAACCCTTGCATTACGCACAATAAGTGAGATCCCACCGATTACCCTCCCTCCACCCAGCCTCCCCTCTCCTGTCCCCTCTGCCTCCTCTTCCCTTCTTCATTCTGGGCTATAGTTGTGTTTTATCATTCATATGAAAGCATAGGTGATAATATATTGGTTTCACAATAGTACTGAGAACATTGGATACTTTTTCTTCCAATCTTGAGATACTTTACTAAGAAGACTATGTTCCAAGGACCAGCTCTGCTCTGTGACTTAGTCAGTGGCCTAAACTCTCCACACTCTCATTTCCCCGCCTATTATTGAAGGCTTTTAAGAACCCAAAGTCATATTATTTTTGTGAGAATTAATTATATATAATAATAATCCTTGGAAAACATTTATCACTATTCCTATCCAATATAGCAAGTGCTCAATAAATATTATCATTACATTCGATAGTAGGAACATCGCTGATCAAAACCACATATTCACTGAAGAAAATATTATTTTGATACAAACTGGATACTTCATATGACAACTGCAGAAAAATGTTACTCTGTCAAATAGATTTTACCTCCATAAAAAAAAAAAAAAAAAAAAAAAAAACACTAAAAAACCACTAAGACAAAGAAATCTGAAAGTAAGATCATTCAGCGTTCCCTGAGGAGCTGAAATGCAAATCTCTTCCCTCTTTCCTCTGCGGGATTCTCACAGTTCCCTTGTAGGCCCAACAGTTCCAGGAAAGAACAAACAAAACAATCACTTACTTACCTAGGAACATACCTGCCTAGGAAGCCAATAAGGCAACCTGCATGATTTGGGAAATATAAAATCATCCCTGTTATGTTAGTTTGGGGGAATTATTTTCACCTGAAATATTGGTTTCAGCTGTTCTTGTGAAAAATATTTGCTTTTAGCCTATTTCTCACTATAGATCTGTTAGTGGGTCTGAGTCTACACCATTCCATAAAATCTCAAGCCAGAAAGGATCTTAGAGAATTTCTAGTTCAGCCTCTTTATTTTATAGATGAGGAAACTGAGGCATGAAGCCCAATATCAGCATTCAAATATAAGTTTCTAGGGTTCCAGTATTTGTTTCTTATTCTCTGTTAGAAAGCTTTCCTTTATTGGAGATGGAAATTGAAGCACATGAAGACTAATTTTAGCCAAAGGGCAAAAGGACTAAACACTTTGCTGTCAACATCAAGCATTACTGTTTCTTCCTATGAACAAATTTCCTACATGTGAAGAAGAAAAAAATTATAAAATGTGTGTGGTGGATGTATGGGTGATCACAGTATAACTCTTTCAACTGTACTGTATGCTAAAAAATTGCCTAATAAAATATTGGAAAATTTTAAAAATAGAACTTTTTAAAAAAATTACTGGTTCTTGGGTAGTGCTCTAGGAATAAAATTCCATTCCCAGCTACCAAAAGCCATTTAATGATAAATAAACGAGGCTGAAATGGTTATGGTCACTTTGTTTACTCCAAACCACCGTAGGATGCCAGCTAATACTAGCATGCTGATTAATCCCACCCATCTGGCAAATGCCGTCTACATAAGGTATAATCCAAACCCTGTGGGCACAAAGACCGATTCACATGCTAATATACCTTCACACTAGTCTAGCTGCTTTTCAATTAGTAATTATCTACAGAATGAGCCAATGAGAGGCAATATTTTCCAACTGATTAGTTACACTAGTTGCTGATTAATGTTCTTGGGTTTGGGCAGTTAGCATTTCTTACTCCAGCAACTTACTCTGGTGGGTTCAGTTGATGGCTTGGGGCTGCAGAAGGATTACTTCAAGAAAGCAGAATTATGAGAACTAGATTTTCATAACATGAGAACTAGATTGACTTGACCAAATATCAAAACCTTGGTTTTAAAAAACAAAAAACATTTGTTTCAGCTCTAAAAGACGTTCTGGGGATAATCACATAAATGTGAATATAAAAGTATGTCAAATAATATTATTATCGTAGGCATGAAAACGGCATTATGGTATGTGAAATGGATGTTGAAGTGTTCAGGAGTAAATTGTCACAATGTCTGCAACTTACATTCAGATGATTCAGCAATACATTAGATAAAAGATGGATATCAACATGGCAAAATGTTAAAAATATTTTTTCTTTCAAATGAATCCATCACTTTGATATCATGAGGAAAGATTTCTTCTGCAAATGTTCATTTTTAGAAAACTATCTCTATACCTAAAACACCATACTTATGACCAAAATTTGAATTAAGAGTTAAACTCTCTTAATTTCACGATATTTTTCTCACCTTCTCCCTGAATTGTTAAGAATTAGGGTTTATAATGTAAAAGTTCAAAACATTCTAAACATATTGTAATGCCATCTTGCTACAAATATCTGTTGGACTACAGAGATATCTAAATGCTGACAATGAGAACCAGAAGGAGAGGACAGTGTCCCACCACCAGTGCCCACAGCAGTGGCGCGTAATATAGTCACATAGTCCCAGCCTTCTGCTGCTTAAAACAAAACCCACTGACATAGATAGGAATGGTTTGGAGGTATTCCATTCACAACACTTCCGCTTTTACTTCAGATTCACCTTTATTTGGTATCAGTCACTCAAGGTGAAACAGCAACATGCCTGAACATATGGCTTCATATAGCTATGAACATATTCACGTTCTGTCTTTTTTAGATTCTTTATTAAATCATAACTGTGTACATTAATGCATTTATGGGGTACAATGTGCTGATTTGATATATAATGTGGAATGCTTACATCTAACTGATTAACATAACAGTCTCCTTACTTACTTATTGTGGCAAAAACATTCATACTCTATTCTTAATAGTATAGAAATGTATCATTGCATTATGAACATTTCCTCTTCCCTCCTTCTTTCTGAACTATAGTTATGTTTTACCATTCCTGTGAATGTGTAGGTGATTATATATTGATTTCATAGCAGTATTGAACACATTGGATACTTTTTTTTTTTCCATTCTTGAGATACTTTACTAAGAAGAATATGTTCCAGCTCCATCCAGGTAAACACAAAAGATGTGAAGTCTCCATCTTTTTATGGACGCATAGTATTCCGTGGTGTACATATACCACAATTTGTTAATCCATTCATGGGTCAATGGGCACTTGGGTTGCTTCCATGGCTTGGCAATTATGAATTGGGCTGCAATAAACGTTCTGGTGCAAATGTCTTTATTGTAAAATGATTTTTGATCATCTAGGTAAATACCCAGTAGGGGGATTGCAGGATCAAATGGTAGGTCCACCTTTAGTTCCTTGAGTATTCCCCAAACTTCTTTCCAAAAAGGCTATATTAGCTTCCATTCCCACCAGCAGTATAGAAGTGTTCTCTTCTCTCCACACCCACGCCAACATCTGAAGTTTGGGGATTTTGTGATGTTTTGGGATTTTGTGATGTGGGCTAATCTTACTGGAGTTAGATGATATGTCAAAGTGGTTTTGATTTGCATTTCTCTGATGATTAAAGATAGTGAGCATTTTTTCATGTGTTTGTAAGCCATTCACCTGTCTTCTTTAGAGAAGTTTATGTTCAAGTCTCTTGCCCACATAGAAATGGGGTATTTTGTTTTTTTCTTATTGATTAGTTTCAGTTCTCTGTGGATTCTAGTTATCAGACCTTTGTCAGAAACATAACCTGCAAATATCTTTTCCCATTCTGAAGGCTGCCAGTTGGGAGGATTTTTTATGAAGAAGACCCCCTGGGCAATTGAAGCAACACCAAAATAAAGCAAACTTACGTACTGTCTTTAAAATTATTTTTAAATCAGCATAATTAACTGGTTTTAATACAGTGGTCAAACTAGTAATGGCAGTGAATCTATCTGCCATAAAAATAAAAGATGTAGATGATCAGACAATATACGAATAAATCAAGCCCCATAATCACAAAAGAATGCTAAGGAATCTTTACTAAATTTGTCAAGTTTTTGCCTTAAAGTTCTCTGGTGATGTTAAAGATGAACTTAAAGCAACTATTGCATAATGATCTGTGTAGTAAGAATTCATTGCAACATCAGAATACCATGGTTGACATTTCCATGTGCATTATAAATCCTGATATCTTGCTCTTGATAAGACAAGCATGAAGCTATATCAGTACAATATTGTAGCTGTTTTGAAAACAGTTCATTCTTCATTTGATAGAAAATTAAGCAGGCTTAGATACTTTTCAGAGGACTAAATATAAATAAATAAATTGTAAAATGTCACATTATATATTCATCCACTTATTTGGTGACACTGATTTTTTTCCCTTTGTTTTTTCCCAAAGGAAAATGAATTAAAGTATAAGGGAACAATGAAGACATTATTCTATATTAAAGGATTAGATTTAACAATAATGCAAAACATTCCATAATGGCCTCTATAAAGTCAGAAAGGTTATGTGTGTCACCAAGGATGAACTGCAGAGCCTTCTTTACACGTACATGTAACACGACATTGGCATGTGTACTGCCAACACGCATACACACACGCGCTCTAGACATTTGAAACTTATTCACATTTTAAGTAGAAATACTTAGGTTGATGGAAAAGTTGAAATATGGAATTCCCACAATATTATGTCAATTTGTAAACTCAATAGAATATTTTCTTTCAGGCCATAAACGTCTTAACCTAAACCATGCCTGACTTAATAAAATAACCATTACACCAAAATGGAAAAATGGCATTCATGCAAATATGCACTTCTGAGAGAAACTTTAATCTATACAGAACTTTATATTAATGACTTCTTTTGGCATGGGAAATGAGTCAAGGACAAGGATAAACAGATGGAGAAAGGAATATGTGCAAAAATGGGAAACACAGGATTACAAAACCGGTGAACTCAAGAGAATTTTGGCTCAGTGATTTTTGACATTTAATCTCTTTTAAATTTTTTTTAGCACAGAATAATAATTTAACAAATCAAATGATTTCCAAGATCCAAGATCCATTTGCTTGGATACAATTTCTATCTCCTGCATTTTCTGAATAGTCTCCCTTGCTTCTCCTTACAAAAAGGAAATCTTTAAAACAAAGCAACCCTCTAAGTTTAAAATGAAACCTCTCAGTATTAAATGCTAATTTATTAGACAGTTGTAAAACTGCAATGCCATCAACCACAGCAATAATGAATCCCCATGGTCTCTGATTTCATGAGGAACTTGACATATAATCTGAAAAAAATGAAGAAACATAATCAAATGTCATTGTTAATGATATTCAATTATTCCACCTGTGACCTGAGCTATTATAACTATTGCCTTATAATTGCAACTCATCCATTGGGAAAGCCAACTTTAAACATTATCATAGCTTAAAGGTCACTCAGAAAGTATGCAATTATAACAAAATTTTGTGATAGTTATGGAAACGAATTCATTTTTTACATTTAGTCCCAGATGATATTTGTTCTTTAAACAATGAGCCATAGGATATGAGTTAAATATATTGTATTTACAGTGTATTTTCTATCCCTCATTTTTTTGAAAGAAAATCAAGAACAAATTTTTCCTACATAATTCCCTTTTCCAACAACATTTTCTCTTCTCTATACAGCAGCTGCCACCACTGACTCTCACCTCCAGGAGACCTGCTATGGGTTTGCAGAGACAGTCAATCCCTTCCCCACTTCCTGTCCTGCCTCTCACTCCTCTCTGCCCTCTGCCCTCTGCCCTCTTTAACTTGGCATGAAACTGCTCTCATGCCTCCTGATCACTTCACAATAGGAAGGAAATAGAGAGCAGTGAGTTGGAAAGCAATTCCCTGTTCTTTATTAGCCTAAACAAAAGAAAGTTCTTGACCCTTATCTGCCTTACTCTGAGCTGAAGGTCTAAAGAGCAATAAAACTTGAAAACAAACTCTATCATTTAATTGTATTTACATCTTCATAATAATAGCCATCATTTGTTTAGAACTTTCTACATGCCACACAAGCACCGTGTTAGGTAGGTACTTTATCCACGTCTAGTTTAAGTCATCTGCTTCTTTCTCTTGGTTTGATATTTCCATGCAAAGTTATACCCTTGAAGTTGTCTCCCTTGAGGAATTGATAAGCAGGAGAGAAAGATCAGGGTATTCATACCTGAACAACCCTGCAAGCAATCATTGTAATCTGTCACTAGTCCTTATGCCTTGGACTAAAAATTTTAAAGGAGATACGGGAGTGAACAGCAGGGGCAGAGGAAGCCCAGGAGCCCTTGAGCCTCCTCTGAGTCCCAGATTAGGTCACAAAATGGGATGAAGAGCTCTTTCCATGGTAATGACGGTATGAAACAGTTCTAAACTAGACTGTCAGTCAAAGAAGGGCAAGGAACAGAATAGACGGTAACCAATAGTAAGTGATGGAGCCCAAATGGGAGGTGAGAAGAACAAGGAAACTCAGGACCCTGAAGAAGTGGGAGTGGCAGGCAGGGCCACTAATTAAAAGTGCATTATCAAACAATTGTTGAATCAAATTTTATCTGATCTGCAAGGTGAAATATCTAGAAAACATTCTAATACATAGATGGCTGTAAGGAAATGAGAATGGCGTGTGATAACTTTGGCAGGCCAAAACACACAAGGAAAGCAATCTTTCTGGACTTAACCCTTTTAAAGGGAAAGTTTTGTTTTTAATGTGCTGGGATGGTGGTGAATTTGTAGTTTCACTGAACAAGTCGTTTAAAACATGCAGGTAGGTCTGAACACAGAGACATAGCTGAATATAGCATCAATTATGTGATGGAGAGGAAGTTTCTACATTTGTTAAACTTTTCTGCCACAATGTCTTCAAGTGTCCTAGAATGTCCCTCAGTTTCATCATGATCCATCAAAGAAAGTCCAGTGGCTACAAAAAAATGAGGGTGAACAAGGCCTTATGGAAAGAACAGTTTGCATTGTACACCACCCTACACTCAATTCTCTCCCCAGACAACAAAGGGAAGATGGATATTCTTGGTTTAGAGGAACAATTTATGAGGTTTTGTACTATCAGGGGACATCTTCAGAGTCTTGTGTATATACACTGTAAAACCTTGAGAAATTTGATGTTACGACATACATATTTAATGTGAAAATTAAAAAACTTGTTTGTTTCAATGTCTCTCTCTATCCTTGCTTATATAACCAAACAGGTCGATGCTATTGGCTACATTTTCAAGACTTTCATTCTTCCCAGCAGTAGCAGGAATGTGGTCAACTTCCACAGATACATAAATCAGATGTGAGAAACCAATGACACATTTGGGATGAATGACACGACTTCCACATGGAAGCACAGTGCTGTGTACTGAGGAAACCACATGTGTTTAAGATCCAGTGGGTTTCTTTAGTTCCATAGTATTTCTATAGTCAGATATCATTCTTATTTATTTCCAAAAATGGTTAAGTTACAAGCCCAAAACTATCAACACCCATGACATAAAAGAGCAAGGAACCCTTTTGACAAAATGCAGTTTATTACTAAGGTCAATGAATGAAAAATCCAATCTCCAAATGGAAAATTCACTTGAATACCAAGGGGCATTTTCCTATGACAATCAACATAGGCTACCTGAATACTTGCAAACTTATCTTCATGATACCTGAATTATTGGCCTTCAGAAACTACTGCTGTAAATAATTTTCTAGGGTTAGCATGAGAAAGTCCTAGAGAAATGAAAGCGATGGTTCAATCTGAAAATTGAGATGTAAATAATGGGTTGAATGACAGTATCAAGCAGCACATTATTTCACAGCCAAAACATGACAAAGAAGTGAGCTTGTATCAGTCTTGCCTAGTTTTATCCCAGAGGTAGCTTGAAGTGATACTTAAAAGAAGTGTTCCTGAGCTATAATGTTGGGTGGATCACTTAAGACAGCACATTACCAGAAAATAGTAAAGTCTCAACTGTTCTTTTATGCTACTTGGGGAAAGTTGCTCCAGATATCATTAAAGTAACTGCATAATCAAAATATTTATCCCCTTTGATCTGAGGCTATGTCTCCATAAACCAAAAAATGTGAGAATTTAAATCAAATTTGGTAATTACTAGTTTAATTCACACAGCAATCAAAATTCATAACTCAAACTCCTAGGCTAGTTTTTATTATATTAATTATACAAAGATAACAAATAACAGTTCTAACTCATTTTACTCTGGGAAACACAATTTTATTCTGATATGTGTCCTTGATCTAGGCTTTTACTGTAAATAATACAAATGAGTCAGATTTTTATTGATGTTCTATAAACCCTTTCTAAAAATTTAGTTTACATCTAATTTTATATCTAATTGCATGTTACAGTAATGCCTACCAGCATTGATCTAGGTGAGATGTTTTAAATGAACCTCACTTTTACCATTTGATACACAGACATTAAATATTGCCATCAGAGCTACAAGAACTTTTAAATCAAAAGAAATAGCCCTTTATCCTAATTATCCATTTGTGATGAACTTTCAATGTTTGGCATTTTTCATAGTCTGGCATTATTATACATTATAGGATGATGGAAATGGCTGTTTTGCTTTAAAAAAAAAACTCCTACTCTAATTTGAGCATTATTTCATTCCACTTACTGAAGATCTATATTTTTAAAATTCTTCTCTGATAGCCAAAAGGCACCATAGGAAATAATTTCAGTCACTGTTTCTTGAGTCTTCTTTTTTCCTTGAGAAAAATCCCAATGAGTAATTTCAGAAAATAAAGAAGAGAAATTCAATTATGTTGTTTATAGAAGGGGGAAAAATGGAAGTATAAATGTTCACATCTAGTGAGGTAGCTCTTCTGCAGGAGATACAGGGCTTCTTCATTCTCCAGAGGTGTTTTTCTCAAAGTTACTAGAGAACAAAACTCTGTCCAAGCCAAGCTAATTATAGATAGTTGCCCCGAAGATCTGGAATAAGACGATATTTTCAGTAATCTGAAAATATCTCCTGAGAAAATGACATTCTAAAAGACAAGGAAGAGATCATGAAAAATATATTTTCTATTTATTAACATCTCTATTTTTAGGAACTTTGGTCTACCACACCCAGGTCTGCATAATAAATATGTATCCAGGGTACTTGTGATGTGAAGATGGAGACTGAGACTCAGACCCAATAAACTAAGATGCTTTGCTTTTGTAGTTGGTTTGTAAATGTATATTTTGATACCTCGGAGCCCAGAAAATATTCCATTTTGCTAGACGTTCCACTATATATTCACTTGCCTACTCCACAAGTAATTATGAAGAGCATATTCAGGAGTGAAAGAGATCAGAGTTCATTACAGAAAAGAATATGCAAATAAATAATCATAATCATAGCAATGTGATAAGATGCATAGTACCCCTGTGGGAACCCAGAAGTCCTCAAATTCAAAGGAAATAGATTTGAGCTGTGTCTTTAAACATAAATAAAAGTTCCATGGGCAGGAAGGGAATGGTAAAGGAGAGGACAGAGGGAAGAACAGAAAGAAGCTTCCAGGCAGAGTGAACCAAATTTGCAGAGGCAAAGAGATCAAAAGAAAGCACCATAGCAATCTTCCACAAGAACGCTGGTGTCTGGGTTGACTAGAGCCAAAAGCACGCGTTAGGGAGCAGCCTGCCCTCATTGTAACAATAAATTGGAAGAAAGCAGAATGAATATTCCTCATCTTGCTCACTTTTCTACTGAAATAAAATGGAAACCACTTGCTGAGGAGAAACAAGGGCAACTGGAAAATGAACATCCTTTCAGAAATGAAGTCTCCAGAGCTATTCACTAAATTGTAAATGTGCCCCAAAACCTCTAGTATGGAACATTCCCTACCAGAAAATACAGAGAAACTCTGGTTTGCTGTGGTATTCAACAGTCTTTTAGGAGAAAGAACAGAGAACAATATTCTAAGAATGCAGCATTCACTCCTTCCTTGTTATTCCATCAGATAAAAGGAAAGTGGTCAGAATGAAATCTTATCCCTTTTACTGTATATCAAAGATGAAAAATATAATTCCTTTCAGGATATTCTGTGAAGAGAATCAAATCATCTAGGGTAAATAGGATATAGTCAGAGCCACCCAAGCTTGTGCAAGGTAAAATAAAATGATATGGACATTATGCAAATATGTTACAGGGAAAAAAATACATGCAAAAGGCAGAAAATGAAACTAAGCTATAAGAAAAATATAATTCAAAGAGTAGGAAAAAAGTACAATTAATTGCTTTATACCACAAAAAACTTCAGAACATCAACTCAGAAAAAAAAAAAAAAATGAGAGCCCAAAAACCAGCTAACAAATGAAATGAGATTAAATTTTAAACCAGGAAATGGCTTTGTTTTTATAAAAGTACTTCTATTTTTTTCTATCATCTATCTTTCCACCAATCCACAAGGAATCTATCTGGAGTGGTGTTTACTAAATGAGAATTTCTGGAACATGTAATTTAGGGTGTTTTTTTCTACATTCCAGTGTTGATTTTGACAATGCATGTTTATCATTTTTTAAAAAATGAAAACCAATGTGCCATGATGTTAGCAATGGCTAATTCTGTTGAGAATATGGATTTATCCTTTTTTTTTAATTAAATCATAGCTGTGTACATTAATGTGATCATGGGGCACCGTACACTGGTTTTATAGACCGTTTGACACATTTTCATCACACTGGTTAATATAGCCTTCCTGGCATTTTCTTAGTTATTGTGTTAAGACACTTACATTCTACGTTTACTAAGTTTATCCTTTTATTTGTTTAAAAATATTTACTGGGAATCCAGAATGTAGTAGGTACTGTCCAAGGTACTGAATATACAACTGCAAAGAAAACAAAGTCCCTTCCTGGAGTTTGTGAGGAGAATCCACAGAACACATGTAGGAAGTAAACATGAACTACATCAGACAGTAATAAGATAGTCTGCAAGAAAAAAACTCGGACTAAGAGCAGAATGACCATTATCCCAGTTTGCCAGAGCTAGTCCTAAAGTATGACTCTTGGCTCAACTTCCTATCTGATTGGGGCTTTTTTCTCACTCCAAAATTATCCTGTTCTGGTGTCAAGTTATACATTCATCCCAGGTAATGGGATGTACATCTCCAGAGTAAGGCTCAGAGAGGGTGGCCAGAGACAATCTCATGATAAGGTAACATTTGAACAGAGACAGCCATGGAGATATCTAAGAGAAGGACCACTGCAAGCAGCCAGAGCAGAAAGGGCAAAGACTTTAAGGTAGGACAATTGGCATCTTTTCAAGACCACAAAGAACCCTCCTAGGGATGGAAGTAGGAGGTAAGGTCAGCAGGGTTGGGACAAGGGTGGAGGGAGAGGGACAGTTGGAAAGGGCCATTGTAAAGACTTTGGTTTTTCACTCTGAATGAGGCAAGAAACTATGAGAGGATATTGAGCAAGAAATGGTTTAACCTGACTTGTGTTTTTAAATAATCAATCTGGCTGCTGTACGGAGACCAGGCCATAGGGAAGCAAGGGTAGAAACAGAGAGAAGAGGGGGCCATTGGAGTAATCTACATGAAGGACGAGATGAGCTAGGTGGTAGTGGTGGAGATGGCAAGAACAGAAGTAAGAGAGGATGAATGGTTGTTATTTTTCTACTTTATACTTTCCTGTACTTTCCAATTTTAACAAAATTAATGTTTTTAAAAAAAGAATAATGGTAACAACTCTTAATAGATGCTTGAGTGGGACCTAACACAGAAGATAATGACCATTAAGTAGGTGAAGGAGGGCAGTGCTTTAATAAACTTACCAAGTTTGAGCTTGAACAACAAGAATGATCCCACCATTAACCAAACATGGAAAGCAGATGATGTAACCACCTTTGGGTGTTGAGATGCTGAATTCAAGTGCCCACAAAACAGAGGTAACTGGACACTAGCTAGTCAGCTGTTGTACATGGGGGTTTAGGAAACTGATCCTGGTGCAGAATATAAAGTTCAAGAATTATCAATGCTAAAGTTACCACTGAAGTGATGTGGCAATAACTGAGGGAGAGTGTGAACACAGGGAAAAGGAAATGATGCAAGGAAGGAAGAGGACATGTATACAGGGATGCACACAAGCGAACCTGGGAGGAGGATGAGGCAGAAGAGGATGGTGCCCTCACAGACTCTGGAACAGAGACTAGGAAGGACCAAACTTCTCACAGGCTACCACGAAGCCAACTCGTCTGATTCAGCTTAAAAGTCCATCCAGCTCTGCGAAAAAAATGGGCACAAATGTTTTCAGCCCCTATTTATAAAGATAGAACTTTGATGCAGCAAGTTCATTTTTATTATAAACTTGATAAAGAGATAAAATTCCACTGTACCTTTGGTGCCATGTTAGTATTTGTTTTATAATTTTTATAGTTCTCTGTTGTTCTAAGTGTATCCTTAAAAATCTTTTTGAACATTGTAGGCTACATAATCTATATTGCAATGCCTGTTATAGTAAGACCTCCATTTCTATCCTATTAAGCACCTCTGGTCTTTCTTAATAGCATTCTTGTCTTAATCAATGTCATTCCAAACCTGACTCAGGTCAAGAAAGACTATGGATATTCCCCCATCCAACTCCAAATGGAAAAACAAACATGTTTAAAACCTTACTTAGTTTTTAATCTATTCCACTGCAATACGAAGGCAGGTTCATACATTACTGCTTTTATGTTTCATGGGTAATACTAAGTTTATCAGATATAAATTTTTTCTATTGGAATTTTCCTTGGACTTTAATAGATATTTAAAACCTCCTTTTCCCTAGTCAATCTGTGATTAGCAGGGCATGAAAATAAAAAGGATGCCCTGAAAAGAAAAGACCCTGTGTCTTTCATCATAAAATATATTTATTATGCAAAAAAAGGGCAATAAAATAGAAAAGTTTGGGCTCTTCCCAGTCATGATGTTATTCCAACCACACTTCTGCAAAGCCTCAGCAACTATCTACCCCTAGGAAGGAACCAACAAGGCAAATTTCTCATTTTCCTAATTTCAAGGTGACTGAAGCCCCAGAGTCTCCTGTAACTGATGTTCATGGACATCTAGGATTTATACTCTTCAGGAAATAGATAATTCATACATTTTAACACTGAGATCAACCTTGAGTGCCCTTCCATACCTCTCTAAGTAATAAAGATGTGATGATCAATTTTGCTCATTTTCTCACTTGCATCTTACATGGACTGTGAAAGTTTAATAGGGTTCTATTTCTGAAAATTATGCTATGTTGCTTTGGCTATTCTGATACCTAAGGATTTGGAAAGGTGGAACATTTCTCTGGCTTAGAAAGATATTTCCAAACAAAAGGAATCTCGGTTCCCTTCCAAATCTAAAAGTTTGTTTCAAAATCAGCTCTGTTGAACATATTATCACTTCCCAGGTGTCCCCTAAATAATCTCTTCCCAGAAGATAATAATTTTAAACTAGCTCATTTGCAGGTGACCATCTTTTGTGTGAAGGCCTTTTTTTCTATTAAAAAATTATCTCTTTGGTCAAGTGTAGTTGTGTTCATCTGGCTGTACCGTGTACTTACCATTTGACCAAAGGATGGAGTTTTAGGGCCACCTGCTTCCTTCAGCCTGAAGAAAAAAATGTGGATTTCATACATAGCATTAATAGTAAAATAAAATGAATATACTCACTCAGAAGTACAATCTGAGAACAATCAATCTCACCTGAGAATTTGTGAGAACTGTTCATTTTTGTCTCCACCCCAAGAATATTATGGAATCAGAATATTACCGGAGGGGTGGGGAGAAGAGAGGATGAAGAAATCTGAGGTTTAGTCAGCCCTCCAGGTGATTCTAATGCAAAATTAAAACACCTAGAGCACTTTTTTAAAAATGATACTACAGGGAGATGGGGAAGGCAGGGCATATCAGACTAATGAAATCAAAATCTCTGGGCACTGATGTGTTTCTGAAGAGCCCCGGTAATTCTCATGCCCAGCCAGATTTGAGAGCCACTGGTCTCAAATGGGTGAAAATCACTCTCTAATTTACACAAACCAATTTACCGGTTTTGTGATTTACTCGTCCTATTTATTTAAGTGTTTGTGTTATCTGCTTGATGAGCTTGAGGTGAGAGTCAAGTATTACTTATATTTCATCCCCTGAAGAGCTTAACACACTGACTTTAATGAGAACATATTTCAACAGCTGCTTCACCCTTCTACGTGGTTCTCACATCACACCTCTGAAATAGGCAGATAATTATCACTCTAAAAAAAAAAAATTGGGCCCACAGAGCATAACCAACTTACTTTCTCTCAACTAATTACAACAGAACCTCAGAACCAGGACTACCAATGCCGAGATCTTCCCGCCACTAAGAGTTTCTCCTTTTCTTCACGTTTCCATCCAGGATGTCATTTCCATACAGAGATCCTTTCCCCTTAAGATTAAGGGCCCTCTCCCATACCATCTCCCCACCTTTAAAAAGGCAAACTTTCAGCCTTCTTGCCAGCTTCAGAGAGTGACAGCTCTGTCCACCCCGCAGAGACATGAGACATCGTTCACTTTAAATTGCTGAAGTGCTGCAAATACAGAACACAGACTTCACTTAAAAAGTTCTGCAAGGGAAGAGAAGTGGGTAAAAAAACAAGCAAGTCTCCTGGCTCCTTGATTGATCTAGTTCTCAAAATAAAGAAAAGGATCAAGTGGATGTGACAGTAAATTTATTTCCCTAAATGAATTTGCTGTTGTTTTAATCAGAGCCTTCAGATGGCTCAACACTGACTGTCATGAAAACCTGGACCCAATGAAGTTGTAGCCAAGAAGCATGCAAATATATCCCCATGCTGGCCTTGCACCATCTGCAAGAAAGGCCTGTAAATAATCCTTCTTTTCCTCTCAAATCCAAACGATTATACTGTACACAAACCATATTTACAGATGGATCACTGTACACACTCTCATTAGAGGCCTCAGAGTGCTATTTCTTATTTTCCCAGCATCTGAATGTTGAATAGTTTGTTGGCATCCCTTGGAGCGTTGTTGGGCTATGTGGAATATTTTAGGTTTTGATCAGAACTGCATTCAGAGGGGAAGCTTCTGCCCTTGGAAAGAATCAGCATCTATCTTGATTGTCAGTTGTACTAAAGAAATTCAAATAATACATATTTTGGCTTTACTTTCCAGAAATTACACAATTCCAAAGGTTTTGCAAGTTTTATTTTTTGCACTCCCATAATAAAAGTTTAAAGCTTGATAATCCAAATAAAGAATAAAGCTAAAGAAACAAGATTATCTGGGATCATATGTCCATCCTTCGTTCAGAGGTGACGAAAATATCACCATTTGTGAGGAGAAAAGCCTGGGAAGTTTCCAGCAAAGGTGTTAGCCGCAATGTTACATGAAATCTGACCATGTCTGATTCACACTCCCTCCCAGGACCAAGAAAGCTCACACCTCCTCCCTGAGGCTTAGCAAATAAGGAAAAAGAAGTGACCTGGTAAGCAAGCAGAAAGGAACATGACAGTGAAAATCAAAGTCAAGGTTTGAAACAGAAAACATAAGAAGCTGTTAACATGGCCACCTTCACATAAGCAGAGCTGAGAAGACATAAAAATTTCTGCTCTTCATGACGTTTAGAGGTTACTAATACAAGATGTCAAATCCATAGCCTAAATTCTAATTGTAGATCTACTAACTTGTGTAATTATGAGCACCATTGGTAAAGAGGTTAGAAATGCATGAGGCACACAGCATGGAGTGAATATTTGCTATTACTATGATTCTTTGATGCCTCCTCTTAAACACAGATGATATATGGTAGATTGAAAATGACTCTTTTGGGTCTCCATGGCATTAAGCTTATGCTGCTGGGCATGGTTATCACAGCTTCCTCTTCCATAAGTCATAACTCCAATCTCTTCCTTTTCCATGACAATCTTTAAATATAATCAGATCTTTGCTTCCTTTACGTTTAATATACAAGTCACAAAGATTTGCAGGCCTAAAATTGTCTATTTGCATGCAAATTCTATCCTATGGAATCATGCTAGAAAATGAGTGGGTTTTGCCAACATGGGGTATAAAACTGATATTTAACTTTCAAAATTATGATAAAGCAAGAACTATTACAACTGGAGAGACTACCAATAGGCATGAGCTAATTTCACTTATGTTTATTTTGTAGAGAACATACCCAGGTCAAAGTAACTATTTGAGACAGACCCAAGAAATACCTAGATTCAGGACAAGATTTCAATACTAACGCTGCGTAACATAAGATTGCACCAAGACAAGTGTCTTCCACACTCCACTGTGTTATTTTATGTCTGATATTTTTCCTTCTTAATAATGTTAACCCTATCAGTAAATGTTAAAAATAAGGCTTAGTACAAACCTGACATATGAGTCGGACAACTAGTATGTTCTAATCAAAACTAGTCAATCTAATCAAAATCAATATTTTTAAAATCCAAGATCCTGGTAATGTTTTTCAGAACTGGGTACTAACTCTCCCATTTCAAAACTAACACTCATGGTCCTGTTCACCAGGTAAGCCTCCTCCAAAATATTCACGTGTCTACTATCAAGTAAACAAGACCAGAGTATTTATTTAGGCAACATCCTGATGTCTTCAGTGCCAAATTGATAATTAATCTGAGTCTGAGACAGAAGAGGAAAAAAAGGTAATGTATTTGTGGGCTTCTGACTTGATTTGATTTTGTAAAATTATCTCAAATAGCACAATAGCTTGTTGGTTACTGATAGGACAATTTCTGTGTGAACAGCTATCAAACTATGACAATTCAACACATAAGATAACCTATTTTATGAAGATGAAAAGGGGTATCCTTTTAGAGAGATCCGAGGTGATTTCTACTTATTTTCATCTTGAAATAATAAAAGTCAGTGTTCCTCTGCATAACCATTCTGCTAGACAAATATTTTTCAAGTGCCACTCTACAAAACCAAATGAATTCTATCTGTGGCGTTTGAAACATCAACCTTTCCACCTTTGCCAATATAAAACTGAAGGGCTATTCTGCCTCTGTTGGGTATATGTTAGAATAAAGTGAAGAATATAACAGAAACCTCTCATGAAAATGGTTATGTAAGACCATCTCCATAGTCTACAGGTTCAAATCAGCTCCATTGTCTCTCATGGGTTCAAAAGTCTGCTTGATTTGGTGGGAAGCTTGTCAAAACAAACTAGTCACAGGTCTGGCTCCTACTGACAGGGTCTCTGCTCTCTCAATATAAAATGGTGATAATGATACCTATTTTACAGAGTCATTCTAAAGATTACTTTGGATAATCCATGTAAAAAGCCTGTACATGGTAAGCACTTAATAAAGAGTATATATTCCTTAAGTGAGGCTTTTTTCATTTAATTTTATTTATTGCTTAAATAAGATGAGTATGAAATATCAAGTTAATTCCTGGGATATTGGAATAATGAAAGTGATGTGTAGGTTGGGGAAGAATCCAATAAGCTTTGTTAGATGGAGTCTAAGATTGGCGGGGGAAAAATCATAGTATCTTCTACTTACAGAGATCTATCTAAGGAGGTAAGGATGATTGCAAATCATTGAATGAGATTTGAAAGCAAGATTAAAACAGGCCACTGAGTGAGCATTTTAGCTGTGTCTGTGAATACCAAGCCAAGCAAAAGGCCAACAAGAGACATTAAGATAACTCAGGTCAACAGAAAAGGGCCTCGCTTTCCTCACATATCCACACAGTTCAGGAAGGTTGTTCATTGTCTTTGATCATTCAGTATGTGCTTCAGTTCTGCAAGTTCATATGCTGCATAGATAGATACCATATATTGATACAGCCTATTTCTCTGAGATTCTACGAAGAAGAAAATGACTGCTTAGTTGTACTGTTGTCATGAAAAAGCAATTTTAAAAGCAATCGAGCCATTTGGTTAAAGGCAGATTGGCAGAGCACGAATCTAAGTTTATAGCACGCTTTCATCAGTTATCCAGAGCTCGGAGGGCATTACAGCTTTAGGGTCAACTTGAAGAACATATCCTAAAACTTTATGTCCTCTACACAGTTAACAAAATACAGTTTTACTCTTTCCTTCTGCCCAGGCAATATATGGGGCTATTTATCAGGTGTAAGGCAAAAGAAATGGATGAGCTCCCAAGGTCCTCCCCATCAAAGTCTGTTTTGTTCAAAGGTCCATTTCTCTTTATTAGCCTGTACCCTTAGGTGATGGCCGTACACAGAATAAACTAGAAAACAGTCTACTCTCCAACATGTCCACATCTAAGACTTCTGTTTTCATTCAAAATGTCTAAGTGCTCTTCAAGTTGAAACATGCAGACTATCACAGTTCTATAGTACATTTCATTTTCCTTGTATAGACAGGTTTATGTTAACTAAGGGCTCCCTTTACATTGTTATTTATTCTGTTTCTCAAGCTTGGTAATGAAGAATAAGGCATTGAATGACAAAGTGTCCTAAAGTCATTGAGCTGGCAAGATGAATTCCATTCTGGTCGATAAAAACAAGGTTTCTTTTTCTAAGCTCCTGAAAACCAAGCTAAGTTTGCACAATTTTTGAAGTTTTATTTAAATCAAAATTATGTTTTAAAGTAGAATGATATGCAGTCAAAAGCTAAGGGAAATTCTTTTTGAAAGACATTTCTCTGTCTTATCCTTTGGTATACAGGTTTAATTTTATTGCACTATCTTAGTTCAAATCTTGACTATTTTGCTTACAGCTATCATAATTGATCTTTTAACTGGTCCTGAAGGCTTGAAGATTACACTTTCCCAATCTGTCTTTCATGCTGCCACCATATTTTTAAATACAAACATCAATAAAACATTTTCTGAACTAACGTGTTTCAGGGACACCCCTCACTGCTATCCTCTTTGCTTTCAAGATGAAGTCACAGCTTGGTTGCATGCTTGCAAACCTCCAAGGCTCTTAACTGCTTTCTGGGTTCATCTCCACCACTTACTAAATCAGTGGGCGTTATTGCACTTCTCCAAGTATGACATGCATCTCACACCCCTATGTTATTGCCAATGTTTCTTCATTCACATTGTCCACACACAAATAAATAACCTTCTGTGATACAACCCAAGTGACACTTTCTTTGGTATCTTCTCCAGGGTCTACCTACCTCCACATAGGAACTGATCTCATTTTGGGTTCCCCAGAGTATGGAAATCCACTTGTTGAAATTCTGTTCAATTTTGAAAGCCAATATTAAATGCTATTTTCTCCCTAAACAGAATAACAATATGATTTGTCTTCTAAACTAAAATGCTTTTATTTCTTTGTAGTTTCTTGATACTTTCTAAAAAACTGGAGTTTTTTTTTTTTTTATTGTTGGGGATTCATTGAGGGTACAATAAGCCAGGTTACACTGATTGCATTTGTTAGGTAAAGTCCCTCTTGCAATCATGTCTTGCCCCCAGAAGAAAACTGGAATGTTTTGAGAATGGAAGAAAGCCTACTAATAGTTATCCCAGGACAATACATGGAAACTGGAACTATCGCAAACAAACCAGGATATATGTTTACCCAATCCATCAAGGACTTGTTTGATGAGCAAAACTGAATCTAAGTCCTTCTACCTTGTGCTTTTCATATGCCATTGCATCCTTGAAATACACTCATCTATTTGCCATATTCCTTTTTTTTTTTTTAAGACAAAGTCTCACTTTGTCACCCTCAGAAAAGTGCTATGGCCTCATAGCTCGCAGCAACCTCAAACCCTTGGGCTCAAGTGATTCTCTTGCCTCAGCCTCCCTGTAGCTGGGACTACAGGCACCAGCCACAACACCCAGCTAATTTTTCAAAGATGAGGTCTCACTCTGGCTCAGGCTGGTCTCAAACTCGTGAGCTCAGGCAATCCACCTACCTCTGCCTCTCAGAGTGCTAGGATTACAGGCGTGAGCCATCTCTCCTGGCCTGCCATATTCCTATTAATGAATAATAGAAATAATAGAAATTCTATTTGTTGAACAGAATTTCAACAAATGGATTTCCATACTCTGGGGAAACCAATTTCTCTCCATAAGGACAGAAATTATATTTTATTAATCTTTATATTCTCTACTATACTTGCCACATTGCTTCACATACAAAAAGTGTTTAATAAATGCTTGGTCACCTATAACAATTGGTAAGAATTTTGCTATCTATGGTAGAGTGAAGAAACAAAACTAAGTATCTTTTAAACGATAGAACTTGTAGCTTTCACTCTAATTAGCACCACCTTTGTAATTAAACTAACCAGTATGTGTCAACCATATCATGAAATGCTAGGAATTTCCTTCATAAGTTAGAGAAAAACTATCTTCTTTCTGCTTTCAGTTTACAATGTCTTAGTGATGAAAAAGAGACACCTAAACTTTTAATTTCACACTCAAATCTTCTGAAACTCTTTGGCTTATTTAAAAATAAAATTTTAGGGGGTGGAGACAAGATGGCTGACTGAAGCCAGCTTTCCACAGAGGCTCCCGTCCAGAAGGAGAGGTAAAGGACAGAAATTTAGCAAGTAACTGGGTGGATTTTAGCTGCACCAAGAGACAAGGTTGAAGAACGCACATCAACCCTGCTAAGGTGAGCTGTGACCCCAAGGATACAAACAAAAGGTACAAAATCCATCACCAAGCAGACAGGATTCCCCTCCCTTATGAGAACGGCTTGGAGTGTCCCACAAACAAACGAGTAGAGTTCAAAGGTCCTCCCACTACACTCCACGGGAGAGACCCTCTAAAAACTGGACCTACCTCCCCTACTAGGGTGCCACAGCGTTCTCCTGCCAGGCATAAAACTGTATATATTCTCTACCTGCAACTCTGAGTTCCCAGCACTCCCCTCCACTCTCACTCTGAGGTCTGGAGGCCTGTCCCCCAGGAGTCCAGATTCTTGGGTGATTTCTTGAGGGGTGTGGACAGGGACTAAACTGCAGCTGGTCAGTGCTGACTCTGGGGCACAGGAGTGAGGAGAGGACAGTTGGCTGAGAGGGAACCACACCAGAGCAGCGGTGCCCCAAGGTGCAGAACAGCAGCCGTCTTTTAGCAACAATAGGGCTCACTCCCGGATATTCTGAAGCCACACCCCCTGTCTCCCTGGGAAACCAGACGAGGCTGTGCATCTACTCAGGTGGCAACCACCACAGAACAGATCTGGGATGGAAATGCAGGCCCCATGAGTAAAGGGTTTGCCTGAGGCGGTACTGGCCGGGGTGGAGCACAGGGACTAGAAATGCACGCACAGATCTGGGAAGTTCACAAGGCGGGGCTGACCCAGAGGACTGCTTTACTGAGCCTAAGACACCCAGACCTCAGGGGATCGTCAGACTATAGACAAAGGAAGATGGGAGGCTAGAACTGACAGGTAACTGAATACAGACCTGCAGGAACAAAGACAGGGCCTGAGGCACAGGCTCTGAGAACTCAAAACAGCTTCTCTTCTGCAGAGGAATTTAGCAGAGACAGAAAAAAATTCCCGCAAAGTTATTCTGTTCTGTTCTGTCAGTAACATCAATCAGGGGTGGGGCTGGAACTGAGTGAACACCCCCCAGCCTCCATAAAGCACCCGAGGTTGTCAGGCCTCACCTCCATCTGCTAGATAAAGCAGAGCGCAGCTGCCTGGCTGAGCAGAAATACATTTCCTTGTGATTCAGGCAGGTGCAAACCCCTGGAGTATCTGTTCAATACAGGCAACTGGGTCAGCCAACTGCAGGGCTATCAGTCACTGAGTGTGACAGAGGTGCAAGGTGGGGAAGGAGGCATCAACCTTCCCACACTGATCTATTTGCTGGGTGGCTCCTCCTGACTCCACGCAGCACTGGACAAAACCATATCAGAGTAGTCACCAAACCCCTGCGATCCAGTTGCCAGAGACCTTTTAAACTCTCCCACCTGAGACAGGTGCTGACTGAGACAATTAATTTGGACCTTTTGAACTGAGTCAATTGCCCGAGGACTATTTAGGTGGTGCTCTGGGTCTGTGGTTGTAGGAAGGTTTGATTTTTCTTTTCCAATTGTTGCCTGTGGGGGGCAGGGTAACTTAATTGCTGGTATTTCTCCACAGCTGAGACTTCAACCCAGAGTAACTGTTTCACTAGGGCCAAACAGAGACCAGCTGAAAATAAGACAGAACCACTTAGCCCCACGACACCAAAAAGGTACCCAGTTTCTCAGGC
The DNA here is from genome assembly GCF_027406575.1 of Nycticebus coucang. Classification (NCBI taxonomy): domain Eukaryota; kingdom Metazoa; phylum Chordata; class Mammalia; order Primates; family Lorisidae; genus Nycticebus; species Nycticebus coucang. The sequence continues at coordinate 16,203,140 of NC_069785.1, read as the reverse complement.
CATAGCACTGTACGGGTCCTCGACAAACCTCCATGGAAAAAATCATATGGTGTAAAACAATCATGGGGCAGAATCAGAGGAAAAACTCTGGTAACATGAACAACCAGAATAGATCAAACCCCCAAGGAAAGATATGGCAGATGTAACTGAAGATCCCATTCATAAACAGCTGGCCGAGATGTCAGAAATCGATCTCAGAATTTGTATTGCAAACATGATTAACAAAATGGAGTAAAATTTGGAATTAGAAATTCAAGCAGCAATTCATAAGTCAGAATTAGAAATTTGAGGAGAAATTCAAAAGTTGTCTCAAGAATTTAACGAATTTAAAGACAAAACCACCAAAGATTTTGATGCACTGAAGCAGGAATTTGCAGCCCTCAAAGATCTGAAAAATAAGGTAGAATCCCTCAGTATCAGAGTGGAGCAAACAAAAGAAAGGATTTCTGACATTGAAGACAAAGCTTTTGAACACTCCCAAATTCTGAAAAAGGAAGACAAATGGAGAGCAAAAATGGATCATTCTCTCAGAGAGCTCTGGGATAATTCAAAGAAGGCTAATATCTGTCTCATTTGAATCCCTGAAACTGATGAAGTGGCCTCGCTAGGCACAGAGGCCCTTCTACATGAAATTATGAAAGAGAATTTTCCAGACATGCCAAGAGATTCTGAAATTCAGATAGCAGACTGTTTCAGAACCCCAGCACAACTCAATCCCCATAAACATCCCCCAGGCATATCATAATTAACTTCACTAAAGTTAATATGAAGGAGAAAATTCTCAAAGCAGCCAGACGTAAGAAAGCCATTACCTAAAAATGGAAGAATATTAGAATGACTGCAGATCTCTCTGCTGAAACTTTTCAAGCCAGAACAGGGTGGTCATCGACTTTTAAATTCCTAAAGCAAAATAACTTTCAACCCTGGATCCTGTATCCAGCTAAACTGAGTTTCATTTATGATGGAGAAATTAAATACTTTAATGACATTCATATGTTGAAGAAATTTACCATAACCAAACCAGTTCTTCAGGATATTCTCAGACCTGACCTATCCTCCATACTGACCAGCCCAATCCTCTTCCATAAAAGTGAACTCACTCAGAAACTTTTGATCAAACTCCAACTTCCACAGTGGCAAAAGGATTAAAAATGTCCACTGGACTTTCAAAAAACTCGATACCCAAAATTTTACCAGACTTATCAATGTTCTCCATTAGGTGAACAGCTTAAATTGCCCTCTAAAGAGGCACAGGTTAGCTGACTGGATACAAAAACTCACGCCAGATACTTGCTGCATGCAAGAGTCACATCTTACCTTAAAAGGCAAATATAGACTCTGGGTGAAAGGATGGTCATCCATATTTCAGGCAAATGGTAATCAGAAAAAAGCAGGTGTTGCAATTTTATTTGCAGATACAATAGGTTTTAAACCAACAAAAGTAAGGAAGGATAAGAATGGTCACTTCATATTTGTTAATGATAATACTCAATATGATGACATTTCAGTTATTAATACCTATGCACACAACCAGAATGCACCTCAATTTATAAGAGAAATTCTAACAGACATGAGCAACTTGATTTCCCCCAGCTCCATAATCGTCGGAGATTTCAACACTCCTTTGGCAGTGTTGGATCGATCCTCCAGCAAGAAGCTGAGCAAAGAAATCTTAGATTTAAACCTAACCATCCAATATTTAGATTTAGCAGACATCTACAGAACATTTCATCCCAACAAAACTGAATACACACACTTCTCATCAGCCCATGGAACTTACTACAAAATCGATCACATCTTAGGTCACAAGTCTAACCTCAGTAAATTTAAAGGAATAGAAATTATTCCATGCATCTTCTCAGACCACCATGGAATAAAACTTGAGCCGAGTAACAACAGGAATCTGCATACTCATACAAAAACATGGAAGTTAAATAACCTTGTGCTGAATGATAGCTGGGTCAGAGATGAGATTAAGAAGGAAATTGCCAAATTTTTGGAACAAAACAACAATGAAGACACAAATTATCAGAACTTTTGGGATACTGCAAAGGCAGTCCTAAGAGGGAAATTTATAGCACTGCAAGCCTTCCTCAAGAGAACGGAAAGAGAGGAAGTTAACAACTTAATGGGACATCTCAAGCAACTGGAAGGAAACAGAATAGAGAACCAGCTATTTACTGTTATTTGATCTTTGACAAGCCAATTAAAAACATTCAGTGGGGAAAATATTTCCTATTTAACAAATGGTGCTAGGTGAACTGGCTGGCAACCTGTAGAAGACTGAAACTGGACCTACACCTTTCACCATTCCTACACCTACACCTTTCACCACCTTTCCAACCTCAAACCCAGTAGATGAACAGAAATAACCTAATTAGAGCAGAATTAAATGAAATTAAAAACAAAAGAATTATACAACAGATCAATAAATCAAAAGTTTTATTGACCTTTATCGAAAAGGTCAATAAAATAGATAAACCTTTGGCTAACGTAACCAGAAAAAAAAAAAAAGAGTTAAATCTCTAATCTCATTAATCAGAAACGACAAAGAAAATATAACAACAGACTTCTCAGAAATTCAAAAAATTCTTAATGAATATTACAAGAAACTTTATTCTCAGAAATATGAAAATCTGAAGGAAAATGACCAATACTTGGAAGCACGTCACCTTCCAAGACTTAGCTAGAATCAAGTGGAAATGTTGAACAGGCCCATATCAAGTTCGGAAATAGCATCAACCATACAAAACCTCTCTAAAAAGAAAATTCTACAAAACCTTTAAAGAGGAATTAGTACCTATATTACTCAACCTGTTCCAAAAGGTAGAAAAAGAAGGAAGACTACCCAACACGTTCTATGAAGCAAACATCACCCTGATCCCCAAACCAGGAAAAGACCCAACAAGAAAAGAAAATTATAGACTGATATCACTAATGAATATAGAAGCAAAAATATTCAACAAGATCCTAACAAACAGAATCCAGCAACACATCAAACAAATTATACATCATGACCAAGTTGGTTTTATCCCAGGGTCTCAAGGCTGGTTCAATACACGCAAATCTATAAGTATAATTCAGCACATAAACAAATTAAAAAACAAAGACCACATGATTCTCTCAATTGATGCAGAAAAAGTGTTTGATAATATCCAGCATCCCTTCATCATCAGAACACTTAAGAAAATCGGTATAGAAGGGACATTTCTTAAACTGATAGAGACCATCTACAGCAAACCCACAACCAATATCGTATTGAATGGAGTTAAATTGAAATCATTTCCACTAAGATCAGGAACCAGACTAGGCTACCCATTGTCTCCACTGCTCTTTAAAATTGTAATGGAACTTTTAGCCACAGCAACTAGGGAAGAAAAGGCGATCAGGGTATCTATATAGGGTCAGACGAGATCAAACGTTTGCTCTTCACAGATGATATGATTGTATATCTGGAAAACACCAGAGGTTTTACTACAAAACTCTTAGAAGTGATCAAGGAATACAGCAGCATCTCAGGTTACAAAATCAACATTCATAAATCGATAGCCTTATATATACCAACAATAGTCAAGCTGAAAATACAGTTAAGGTCTCTATTCCATTCACAGTAGTGCCAAAGAAGATGAAATATTTGGGAGTTTATCTAACAATGGACATGAAAGATCTCTATAAAGAGAACTATGAAACACTAAGAAAAGAAATAGCTAAAAATGTTAACAAATGGAAAAACATACCATGCTCATGGCTGGGAAGAATCAACATTGTTAAAATTTCCATACGACCCAAAGCAATATACAATTTTAATGCAATCCCTAGTAAAGCTCCACTGTCATACCCTAAAGATCTTCAAAAAATAATACTTCGTTTTATATGGAATCAGATAAAAACCTCGAATAGCCAAGACATTACTCAGAAATAAAAACAAAGCAGGAGGAATCACGCTACCAGACCTCAGACTATACTATAAATCAATAGTGATCAAAACAGCATGGTACTGGCACAAAAACAGTGAGGTAGATGTCTGGAACAGAATAGAGAACCAGCTACTTACTGTTATTTGATCTTTGACAAGCCAATTAAAAACATTCAGTGGGGAAAATATTTCCTATTTAACAAATGGTGCTAGGTGAACTGGCAGGCAACCTGTAGAAGACTGAAACTGGACCTACACCTTTCACCATTAACTAACATAGACTCTTACTGGATTAAAGATTTAAACTTAAGACATGAAACTATAAAAATACTAGAAGAGAGTGCAGGGAAAACCCTTGAAAAAATCGGTCAAAGAGAGTATTTTATGAGGAGGACCCCCCGGGCATTTGAAGCAGCTTCAAAAATACACTACTGGGACCTGATCAAACTGAAAAGCTTCTGCACAGCCAAGAAGACAGTAAGTAAAGCAAGCAAACAGCCCTCAGAATGGGAGAAGATATTTGCAGGTTATGTCTCCAACAAAGGTTTAATAATTCACAGAGAACTCAAACACATAAGCAAGAAAAGAACAAGTGATCCCATCGCAGGCTGGGCATGGACTTGAAGAGAAACTTCTCAGAAGAAGACAGGCACACAGCCTACAGGCATATGAAAAAATGCTCTTCATCTTTAATCATCAGAGAAATGCAAATCAAAACTACTTTGAGATATCATCTAACTCTAGTAAGATTAGCCCATCTCACAAAATCCCAAGACCAGAGATATTGGCGTGGATGTGGAGAAAAGGGAACACTTCTACACTGCTGGTGGGAAGGCAAATCAATACATTCCTTTTGGAAAGATGTTTGGAGAACACTTAGAGATCTAAAAATAGATCTGCCATTCAATCCTATAATTCCTCTACTAGGCATATACCCAGAAGACCAAAAATCACATCATAACAAAGATATTTGTACCAGAATGTTTATTGCAGCCCAATTCATAATTGCTAAGTCATGGAAGAAGCCCAAGTGCCCATCGATCCATGAATGGATTAATAAATTGTGGTATATGTACACCATGGAATATTATGCAGCCTTACAGAAAGATGGAGACTTTACCTCTTTCATGTTTAAATGGATGGAGCTGGAACATATTCTTCTTAGTAAAGTATCTCAAGAATGGAAGAAAAAGTATCCAATGTACTCTGCCCTACTATGAAACTAATTTATGCCTTTCACATGAAAGCTATAACCCAGTTATAATCTAAGAATAGGTGGAAGGGAAAAATGGACGGGGGGGTGGGCAGAGGGAAGGTGATTGGTGGGTTTACACCTGCGGTGCATCTTACAAGGGTATATGTGAAACTTAGTAAATGTAGAATGTAAATGTCTTAACACAGTAACTAAGAAAATGCCAGGAAGGCTATGTTAACCAGTGTGATGAAAATGTGTGAAACGGTCTATAAAACCAGTGTATGGTGCCCCATGATCACATTAATGTACACAGCTATGATTTAAAAAAAAAAAAAAAAAAAGGAAAAGAAAAATAAAAATAAAAATTTAATTAAAAAATATATAAATAAAATTTTACATTTAATTGTTTTCCATTCAATTAATTCATTTATATGCCAGACTACTGAGAAATTCAAAACACAGTTGAATTCTTTGATTCCATATGTAAGCAAACTAGAAGGATATTCCAAAGAGAAGTTCTATTAACTAATTATTTGGGAGAAGCCATATTTACTGAATAGATTGTGGCTGATCATTAAAATTTTTTTACAAATTGTTTTTTCAGAAATGTATAGATTTCTCAAATAATTAAAATATAATATTGCCTATTAGAATCTTTAACCCAAAATACTTTTTAAATGTGGTATAATGAGAAGTGCTACTTTTCTGAATTTTGTATCCACTGGCTGTGAGTCTAGGCAGTTAAATATTTCTTCGGGGAAACAGTGAGAGCCAAACCAATCCTGGGCAATACATTTTCTGATTAGATTTCACCTCCAATGTGGAAAATTATCTATTGCAGTCAAATCTATCATAAGCAATCCAGACGCGAGGAAACACTACTTCCAATAACTTAGATCTGGGTTTTGTTGATAAGCATATGTCCACCCAGGGAAGAGGCCATTCCACTTCTTAATCTCTGCCAGTTTATTTTCTGGAACGTTTCACATTATTTTCTAAGATTAGAGTCTAATTTATTCTGTTTGACTTACAATCTATAGCACTAGGTACTAGTGAGAGATGACTTCCTTTGTATAATGGGAATTCTAGAGAACTATTTGTGTGTCACACTTTATGGAGGAAAGACATGATTGCAAGAGGGACTTTACCTAACAATTGCAATCAGTGTAACCTGGCTTATTGTACCCTCAATAAATCCCCAATAATAAAAAAAAAAAAATAAGAACATGTGTTTCAGTAGAACCCACCCAGCACATTTCTCCCACCCCAGACTAATCTTAACAAATGTGCTCATTTCCCTTCCTTCAAACAGCAAAACACACAGGCACAATACTTGTGGAATAACACCCCAACCCACTGCCAATTGTCACCCTCATTCTTGAGCAATAGATGCTGAATATTATCTAATCTCAGGTGACTCTGTGTTCATTCATTCATATCTTCTGCCTAGTAGAGGTGGAATTGTGAATTTAAAGGGAGGAGGTTAACAGGAATACCTACAATAAGATTTTTTAAGTAGATTTAAGAAATCAAAACTAAGAGAATTTAGGGTAGGATAATAAGATGAAATCAGGATTCAAATGTACACCATAGTTACTACATAATTACTAAAGGTGGCCTTGTAAATTTGACCTGGACTCCTAGTAGCCAAAGCAAAAATAAAATTCTTAGAATTAATATAATAGAAAACTGCAATTTTGCAGGAGAAGCTTTGATTTCTCTCATCTGATTTTTTTTTATTTCAGAAGAGCCCTCATAAGGAGACTTTGTTCTTTTCTTTTCTTTCCATTTCTAGTGAGTAAACTGTGTGAGTTTTAATTATGTAATAAGCATTTGTGAATCTACCACCAGTGACCAGAGATAGGAACTTGACATTAGCCTGCACCTTCTCTGTGGTCCAAACCCAGCCCGATCTACAGCATTTATATATACTTCTAACATTTTACTTTCTCTTGTTTTAGTTGTTTTCCACTTTATAAAAGTGGATATCATTTTGTATGTAATTTTTAGGACGTATTTTCTCACTCAATATTGTACTGCTAAGATGCATCTGTACCGGCGTATGTTGCTATAATTCATTTGTTTGAATTGCTTCATAACCTTCCATTGTGTGACGCTAACGTGTCCCATTCATTTCCTCTTTCACTGGTGGCTGCTTGGGTTATTTGAGGGGTTTTGCTACTGCTCATAGTGGCACTGTGAGTATTGTATACATGTCTTCTGTTGAAAATGCACCAGAGTTTCACTTGGTAATAGATCTAAGAGTGAACTTCCTGGGTCATCAAGTGTGGATCATATTTAACAACATCCCCTTAGTAAATATGGACATTTACAGATAAGTACTTCTTAAAGGGTGGGATTCCACGTGGTGAGTAAAGAGCAGGAGATCAAAGTACAGTTCACTCAAAGCCCTTCACTGCTCTCTGATAAAGCAGCTTGATCCAGGAGCAACACTTATTGAAAGAAATAGATATTGCCTGTCCCTCCATGACTATTATTCCCCTTATTGAGCTTTTGGAAAGAATTGAGCAGCAAGGAACTCGAGGTTAATGTTTCTTCCAGGAACCTAAAAAGACTATGTGGTTAATTAAAAGTAGAAGGACTGGGCCTGGTGGCTCATGTCTGCAATCCCAGCACTCTGGGAGGCCAAGATAGGAGGATCCCTTCAACTCAGGAGTTGGAGACCAGCCTAAGCAAGAGCGAGATCCTGTCTCTGCTAAAAATAGAAAAATTAGCCAGGTATTGTCAAGGGTGCCTCTAGTCCCTGCTACTCAGGAGGCTGAGACAGGAGGATCACATGAGCCCAGGAGTTTGAGGTTGCTGTGAACTAGGCTGATGCCACAGCACTCTAGCCTAGCTGATAGAATAAGACTCTGTCTTGAAAAAAAAAAACATGTATTTCTCCACAACAACATTGCAGGTAGCTGCCCATTGCTCCTCGAAGGCTGCTGTGTCCTCTAAATTTTCCTAATGGTATCGATGAGAAAAGCATAGCTGACTGCTGATGCATCTTCTACATTTGTCCTCAGCACACTGGACTCTCCATGTAAACAAAGTGTTTCTTTCCAAAACTACAGCACATAGCCAGAAAAGATGGGATAGAGGGAAGAGGCTTCCACGCAGAGAGGTGGTATAGATGAAGGCTTAATGCTAAAGGGGAGCTAGCCTCCATGAGGACATAAATGAGGTTCACTGGCCCAAGGCTGAATTGGAATTGGGAACCACAGAGAAAAATGCTGGAGATGTAGGCAGAAGCCAAATCAAGGATGAACTTGTAAGAGAAATTGATCAGTATCTACTTGATCCAAAGGTAACTGGGATGACAGCCTCAGCCTAAACCTCACTCTGTGTTCATTATGTGGACTCCAATCGTATCATTCCCTGGTATCTGACCTTGACTTCTTTTCAAAGCCCTGGTGCTGTTTTCAATGATACTGTCTCTGCTCACTTCTATGTAAGTACTTCTGATGAGGGCCTTCCTGGCACCCTCCTCTAGCTCATCTGTCTCATCAGGTGGCAACAAGCAAATCTGGCACCAGGTATCAGGAGATAACTGAGCCTTTATCAAAATGCACAATACAGATGTGTTAATGAACAAGTAATTTCATGGTTATTGTACCTCCCTTGTGTTTTTATAAGCTTTCCACAGGAATGACTTAATCTTTATTAGACTCAAACCTTAATTTTCTCCTGGAGGAGTATTTGATTTATGTGAAAGCACCAGAAGTATTCACTGGCCTTTCACATGTTGAATGTGTACCACTCACATGGAGCTGGAAGGGTTAAATCAATTTGAGAAATCGAGGGAGACAAGATGGCGGACTGAACCCAGCTTTCAACAGAGGCTCCCGTCCAGAAGGAGAGTTAAGGGACAGGAATTTAGTAAGTATCCTGGTGGACTTGAGCCTCACCAAGAGAGAAGGTTGAAGAACGCACATCAACACCACTGAGGCAAGCTATGATCACAAGGACACAAACAAAAGATACAAAATCCACCACCAAGCGGACGGGAGTCCCCCTCCCCCATGAGACCAGCTCAAGAGCCCCACAATTAAACAAGTGGGCAGAAATTAAAGGCCCTCCCACTACACTCCATGGGAGAGACCTTCTAAAAACTGGACCTACCCCCCCTACTGGGGTGCCATGGCGTTCTCCTGCCAGGCATAAAACTGAATAAAACTTTAAAAATCCTTTGCCAGCAACCCTGAATCCCCAACACTCCTCTCCCACCCACTGAGGTCTGGAGGCCTGTCCCCCAGGAGTTCGGATCCTTGAGTGATTTCTCAAGGAGAGTGGACAGTCCCCGAGTTGCGACTGGTCAGCATTGACTCTGAGGCACGCGAGTAAGGAGAGGGCACTGGGCTGAGGGGGAGTCACGCCTCGGCAGCACTTCCCTGTGGTGCGGTGCAGCAGCCCCCCCACCCCCCGTGCATCAATACAGCCAGACATAAAACTGAATGAAACTCTAGCTTCCCCCCCACTCTCACTCGGGGTCTGGGGACCTGTCCCCCAGGAGTTCGGATCCTTGGGTGATTTCTCAAGGGGAGCGCACAGTGCCCGAGCCGTGACTGGTCAGTGCTGACTCTGAGACACGCGAGCGAGGAGAAAGCACTCTACTGAGGGGGAGTCACGCCTCGGCGGCACTTCCCTGCGGATTAGGTGCAGCAGCCCTCCCCAGGCAACATTACAGGGCCGGGCACAAAACTGAATAAAACTCTAGCTTCCCTGCTGAGAGCCGAGAGCCCCTACTCTCACTCGGGGTCTGGAGGCCTATCCCCCAGGAGTTCGGATCCTTGGGTGATTTCTCGAGGGGAGTGCACAGTGCCCAAGCTGCGTCAGGTCAGCGCTGACTCTGAGACACGTGAGCAAGGAGAGGGCACTCCGCTGAGGGGAAATCAAGCCTTGGCGGCACTTCCCTGTGGTGCGGTGCAACAGCCCTCCCCGGGCAACAATACTGCCAGGCAGGCGTAAAACTGAATGAAACTCTAGCTTCCCCCCCACTCCCAATCGGGGTCTGGGGGCCTATCCCCCAAGAGTTCGGATTCTTGGGGGATCTCTTGAGGGGAGTGGACCCAGCAGAAACTGCGGCCGCTCAGTGCTGACTCTGGGGCACGAGACAGAGGAGAAAAGGGTCGGCTGAGTGCCCACACCAGAGCAGCAGCTCCCTGGAGGTAGATCAACAGCCATTTTTTCTTTAACGGAAGAACGCTCACTTCTGGATATGAAGCCACACCCCCTGTCTCCCTGGGCAACCAGAGGAGGCCACCGGTGAGCGGGGGATTTCCTGACACTGCTCACAAACCCGGGAAGCTTCCAGGGCGGGGCCGACCCAAAGAGGTGATCGGACGCAAACCTCCAGTAGCAAAGAGGACACAAACCTCCAGCAGCAAAGACGTTTGAACTCAGAACAGCCCATCTTCTGTAGGCGATTTCGGCAGGAACAGAGACAGAACCCCGCAAAGTTGTCTGTTCTGTTCTGTTAGCAGCATCCATCAGGGATGGGGCTAAGCCTGAGTGAACACCTCCTTCCCATCACCTGCATCAAGCACTCAAAGATGTCAGGCCCCATCTCCTCCAGCTAGATAGCGGAAGTCTGCAGGGGCCTGGCAGACTTCCTTGCGATTCAGGCAGGTGCAAACCCCTGGAGTGTCTGTTCACTGCAGGCAACTGGGTTAGTCATCTGCAGAGATACCAGTGACTGGGTCCGATGGACGGGCAAAGTGGGGAAGGAGACGTCAACCTTCCCAGACTGCTCTGTTTGCTGGTGGCTCCTCCTGACTCCACGCTGCACTGGGGTGAGCCATGTCAGAGGAGTCACCAGGCCCCTGTGATCCAGTTCCCAGAGACCTCTTGAACTCTCCCACCCGAGACAGGTGCCGATTGAGACAGTTGATTTGGACCTTTTGAACTGGGCTAATACACTGAGGACTTTTCAGGCGGTGACCTGGGTGTGCAGTTGTAGGAAGGTTTGATTCTCCTTTTCCAACTGGGGCCAGAGGTGGGCGGGCGGGGTGATTTAATTACTGATTTTTCCACACAGCTGAGACTTCAAGCCAGAGTAGAAGTTGCAATAGGATCGAACAGAAACCAGCTGAAAACAAGACAGAACCACTTTGCTCCACCACACCAGACAGGGCCCCAGTTTCTCAGGCCACAACACTGTACGGCCCCTCGATAAAGCCCCAGGGGAAAAACCAAAGGGAGTAAAATAACCATGGGGTGGAATCAGCGGAAAAACTCTGGTAACATGAATAACCAGAATAGATCAACCCCCCAAGAAAAGATACGGCAGATGTGATTGAAGATCCCATTCATAAACAACTGGCTGAGACGTCAGAAGTCGAACTCAGAATTTGGATTGCAGACAAGATTAATAAAATGGAATTAGGAATTCGAGGAGAAATTCAAAACTTGTCTCAAGAATTTAACAAATTTAAAGACAAAACCACCAAAGACTTAGACACACTGAAGCAAGAATTTAGAGCCCTCAAAGATATGAAAAATACAGTAGAATCCCTCAGCAACAGAATGGAGCAAGCAGAAGAAAGGATTTCTGACATTGAAGATAAAGTCTTCGAACGCTCCCAATCTCTCAAAGAGGAAGAGAAATGGAGAGCAAAAACGGATCACTCACTCAGAGAGCTCTCAGATAATTCGAAAAAAAGCAATATAAGAATTATAGGAATTTCTGAGAACGATGAAGTGGCCTCCAAGGGCACAGAGGCCCTTCTGCATGAAATTATGAAAGAGAATTTTCCAGACATGCCTAGAGAATCTGAAATTCAGATAGCAGACAGCTTGAGAACCCCAGCACGATTCAACCCCAATAAGTCATCCCCCAGACATATCATAATTAGCTTCACTATGATGGAGAAATTGAATACTTCAATGACATTCATATGTTGAAAAATTTGCCATAAGTAAACCAGCTCTTCAGGATATTCTCAGACCTATCCTCCACAATGACCAACCCAATCCTATACCACAAAAGTAAACTCACTCAGAAACTTCGGATCAAACTCCAACTTCCACACTGGCAAAAGGATTAAAAATGTCCACTGGACCTTTGAAAAACTCGATACCCAAAATTCCACCAGACTTATCAATACTCTCCATCAATGTGAATGGCTTAAACTGTCCTCTAAAGAGGCATAGGTTAGCTGACTGGATACAAAAACTCAGGCCAGATATCTGTTGCATACAAGAGTCACATCTCAAATTAAAAAACAAATACAGACTCAGGTTGAAAGGATGGTCGTCCATACTTCAGGCAAATGGTAATCAGAAAAAAGCAGGTGTTGCAATTTTATTTGCAGATACAGTAGGCTTTAAACCATCAAAAGTAAGGAAGGACAAGAATGGTTACTTCATATTGGTTAAGGGTAATACTCAATATGATGAGATCTCAATTATTAATATCTATGCACCCAACCAGAATGCACCTCAATTTATAAGAGAAACTCTAACAGACATGAGTAACTTGATTTCCTCCAGCTCCATAATCATCGGAGATTTCAACACTCCTTTGGCAGTGTTGGATCGATCCTCCAGCAAGAAGCTGAGCAAAGAAATCTTAGATTTAAACCTAACCATCCAATATTTAGATTTAGCAGACATCTACAGAACATTTCATCCCAACAAAACTGAATACACATACTTCTCACCAGCCCACGGAACTTACTCCAAAATTGACCACATTTTAGGTCACAAGTCTAACCTCAGTAAATTTAAAGGAATAGAAATTATTCCATGCATCTTCTCGGACCATCATGGAATAAAACTTGAATTGAGTAACAACAGGAATCTGCATTCTCATACAAAAACATGGAAGTTAAATAACCTTATGCTGATTGATAGCTGGGTCACAGATGAGATTAAGAAAGAAATCACCAATTTTTTGGAACAAAACGACAATGAAGACACAAACTATCAGAACCTCTGGGACACCGCAAAGGCAGTTCTAAGAGGGAAATTTATAGCACTGCAAGCCTTCCTCAAGAGAACAGAAAGAGAGGAAGTTAACAACTTAATGGGACATCTCAAGCAACTGGAAAAGGAAGAACATTCCAACCCCAAACCCATTAGAAGAAAAGAAATAACCAAAATTAGAGCAGAATTAAATGAAATTGAAAACAAAAGAATAATACAACAGATCAATAAATCAAAAAGTTGGTTTTTTGAAAAGGTCAATAAAATAGATAAACCTCTGGCCAACCTAATCAGGAAAAAAAGAGTAAAATCTCTAATCTCATCAATCAGAAACAACAAAGACGAAATAACAACAGACTCATCAGAAATCCAAAAAATCCTTAATGAATATTACAAGAAACTTTATTCTCAGAAATATGAAAATCTGAAGGAAATTGACCGATACTTGGAAGCACGCCACCTTCCAAGACTTAGCCAGAATCAAGTGGAAATGTTGAACAGACCCATATCAAGTTCAGAAATAGCATCAACTATACAAAACCTCCCTAAAAAGAAAAGCCCGGGACCAGATGGTTTCACGTCAGAATTCTACCAAACCTTTAAAGAGGAATTAGTACCTATATTACTCAACCTGTTCCAAAATGTAGAAAAAGAAGGAAGACTACCCAACACGTTCTATGAAGCAAACATCACCCTGATCCCCAAACCAGGAAAAGACCCAACAAGAAAAGAAAATTATAGACCAATATCACTAATGATATAGATGCAAAAATATTCAACAAGATCCTAACAAACAGAATCCAGCAACACATCAAACAAATTATACATCATGACCAAGTTGGTTTTATCCCAGGGTGTCAAGGCAGGTTCAATATACGTAAATCTATAAATGTAATTCAGCACATAAACAAATTAAAAAACAAAGACCATATGATTCTCTCAATTGATGCAGAAAAAGCTTTTGATAATATCCAGCATCCCTTCATGATCAGAACACTCAAGTAAATTGGTCTAGAAGGGACTTTTCTTAAACTGATAGAGGCCATCTACAGCAAACCCACAGCCAATATCATATTGAATGGAGTTAAATTGGAATCATTTCCACTCAGATCAGGAACCAGACAAGGCTGCCCATTGTCTCCATTGCTTTTCAACATTGTAATTGAAGTTTTAGCCACCGCAATTAGGGAAGAAAAGGTGATCAAGGCTATCCATATAGGGTCAGAAGAGATCAAACTTTCGCTCTTTGCAGATGATATGATTGTGTATCTGGAAAACACTAGGGACTCTACTACAAAACTCCTAGAAGTGATCAAGGAATACAGCAGCGTCTCAGGTTACAAAATCAACATCCATAAATCGGTAGCCTTTATATACACCAACAACAGTCAAGTTGAAAAAGCAGTTAAGGACTCTATCCCATTCACAGTAGTGCCAAAGAAGATGAAATATTTGGGAATTTACCTAACAAAAGACGTGAAAGATCTCTATAAAGAGAACTATGAAACTCTAAGAAAAGAAATAGCTGAAAATGTTAACAAATGGAAAAACATACCATGCTCATGGCTAGGAAGAATCAACATTATCAAAATGTCCATACTACCCAAAGCAATATATAATTTCAACACACTCCCTATTAAAGCTCCACTGTCATATTTTAAAGATCTTGAAAAAACAATACTTCGTTTTATATGGAATCAGAAAAAACCTCGAATAGCCAAGACATTACTCAGAAATAAAAACAAAACAGGAGGAATCACACTACCAGACCTCAGACTTTACTACAAATCGATAGTGATCAAAACAGCATGGTATTGGCACAAAAACAGAGAAGTAGATATCTGGAACAGAATAGAGAACCAAGAGATGAATCCAGCTACTTGACGCTATTTGATTTTTGACAAGCCAATTAAAAACATTCAGTGGGGAAAAGATTCCCTCTATAACAAATGGTGCTGGGTGAACTGGCTGGCAACCTGCAGAAGACTGAAATTGGACCCACACCTTTCACCATTAACTAAGATAGACTCTCATTGGATTAAAGATTTAAACTTAAAACATGAAACTATAAAAATACTAGAGGAGAATGCAGGGAAAACCCTTGAAGAAATTGGTCTGGGTGAGTATTTCATGAGGAGAACCCCCCGGGCAATTGAAGCAGCTTCAAAAATACACTACTGGGACTTGATCAAACTAAAAAGCTTCTGCACAGCTAAGAACACAGTAAGCAAAGCAAGCAGACAGCCGTCAGAATGGGAGAAGATATTTGCAGGGTATATCTCAGACAAAGGTTTAATAACCAGAATCCACAGAGAACTCAAACGCATCAGCAAGAAAAAAACAAGGGATCCCATCGCAGGCTGGGCAAGGGATTTGAAGAGAAACTTCTCTGAAGAAGACAGGCGCACGGCCTTCAGACATATGAAAAAATGCTCATCATCTTTAATCATCAGAGAAATGCAAATCAAAACTACTTTGAGATATCATCTAACTCCAATGAGACTAGCCTATATCACAAAATCTCAAGACCAGAGATGTTGGCGTGGATGCGGAGAAAAGGGAACACTTCTGCACTGCTGGTGGGAATGCAAATTAATACATTCCTTTTGGAAAGATATATGGAGAACACTCAGAGATCTAAAAATACATCTGCCATTCAATCCTGTAATTCCTCTGCTGGGCATATACCCAGAAGACCAAAAATCACAACATAACAAAGATATTTGTACCAGAATGTTTATTGCAGCCCAATTCATAATAGCTAAGTCATGGAAAAAGCCCAAGTGCCCATCGATCCACGAATGGATTAATAAATTGTGGTATATGTATACCATGGAATACTATGCAGCCTTAAAGAAAGATGGAGACTTTACCTCTTTCATGTTTACATGGATGGAGCTGGAACATATTCTTCTTAGTAAAGTATCTCAAGAATGGAAGAAAAAGTACCTAATGTACTCAGCCCTACTATGAAACTAATTTGGGGCTCTCACATGAAAGCTATAACCCAGTTACAACTTAACAATAGGGGGAGGTGGGAAAGGGGGGGTGGGTAGAGGGAGGGGGATCGGTGGGATCACACCTGTGGTGCATCTTACAGGGGTATTTGCGAAACTTGGTAGATGTAGAATGTAAAGGTTTTGGCACAGTAACTGAGATAACGCCGGAAAGGCTATGTTAACCACTGTGATAAAAATGTGTCAAATGGTCTATGAAGCGAGTGTATGATGCCCCATGAGCATATCAATGTATACAGTTATGATTTAATAAAAAAAAAAAAATTTTGAGAAATCCACTTTTTCTTTGCATATATAAATCGGGCCACCAAGAAAAAACAAATTAACATCAAAATATTAACTGTCATCTTCCCCATCTCAAACCATATATACTCAAAGCATTCAGTGAATTGAGGGCAAAGGCAGAGCTCAGTTTAAGCAGAATAAAGCCAATGATCTTCACATTGTGGAGGTGGATGGTTTTCCATGTTCTACTGAGTTTCCATAATGTGACTTCATGATTGTATTAGAAATGCTATATATCCACAAATAACTAATAACACAGAAGCACAGGGTGCAATTCACTCCAAAGTGTTTTCTTTCATATTATGCACAATATACTTCCCTCAGTGTCCACAGCTCATAGAGACTGAACTTGGCTTCCATGACACTGGGCCTCTACTGCTGGGGGTACCACTAAAAAAGGAAAAGATTAAAGGTGAGATTTAAAACATCAAAGAATATAAGTCTCTCAGGAGGGGGAAAGGGGTTTCTCAAAGTGTACAGCAAATATCACACAGTGCCAATTGAAAATAAGTGAATTGCTATGTATTCATTATATATACGAAATTGTGATATCCCCAGAGGAAATTAGGTGGCAGCCTGAATAATAACACATAAATCTGAGAGAAATTTGAATTTCTGGCACACATATCTCTTCCTTTATATTTCACCAAAGTTGAATTTGTGAAAATCTTGGGAAAAAAGTAAAATGATGAATTGAAGAAATTATCTGTATAATCTATCACCTAAAATACATATTTGGGTACAATGTTAAGACAATTCAAACAAACAGGGAGGATTTATCTTTGTGAGTTGAATTATCTGCCTAAGTGTCTCAATGATCTACTTCAGTGTGAATAGGGATACTGAGCCTTCATATATATGATACAGGCAGATGATATATTTCCTTGGCAATAGGAGAAAAAGAAGTGTAACCTAGTGTGTACCCATTCTAGACCATCCTGATTTCACTCCCTGCCTCTCTTCTCCACTTATATCATCTGTGCTTGAGTGTATTAAAAGGGCTGGAATAGGGACCCTATCCTGGGCACTAAGACATTCCCAACACAGCCTGCTATGCTTTGTGTATCCCTCCAGATTGTCTGCAACATCAAATGAGTTGCAGCTATATAAGTGTAAAGGATAAACTTAGGCACATTACAATGTTAAATAGTTTATTTGCACAACAGTGATTCATGAATCTCAGGCAAAGAATTAAAAGTAAACCTTCCATTTGATCCTGCAATCCCATTACTAGGTATCTACCTAGAACAGTGGTTCTCAACCTTCCTAATGCCACAACACTTTAATACAGTGCCTATGGGTCACAACCCACAGTCTGAGAACCACTAACCTAGAAGGAAAAAAAAACTATTGTACCACAAGGACATTTGTACTAGAATGTTTATTTCAGCTCAAATCACAATTGTCAGGACATGGAAACAACCCAAGTGCCCATCAGCTCACAAGTGGATTAACAAACTATGGTATACATATACCATGGAGTACTAGTCAACCATAAAAAAGATGGAAGCTTTACCTCTTTTGTATTTACCTGGATGGAGTTGAAACACATTTTTCTTAGTAAAATATCACAAGAATGGAAAAGCAAGTGTCCAATGTACTCAATACTAATATGAAACCAATAGATGATCTAATACATGCCCACATAAGAGAAAAACTAAATTGAATTCAAGTTGGGGGGAGGGGGAAGCATTGAGGAGGAGGAGAGAGGGGAAGGAGGGAGGCAGGTGGGCATGCTCCTACTTAATGAGCACAAGGTAAGGGTATACGGCATACCTTCTGGGTGCAGGATACAACTACAATAGGGACTTTTCATAACAAATACAAACATTGTAACATAATTGTTTGTACCCTCACATTAATCTGAAATAAAAATAATAATATCACGAGAATGGAAAAGCAAGTATCCAGTGTACTCAATACTAATATGAAGCTAACATATAGATAACTACAAGCCCACATAAAAGAAAAACACAAGTATAGCCTGGGAGAGGAAAAGAGGGAGAGGGCAGGTGGGAGGAGGGAGGGCGATTGGGGGATCTCACCTAATGTGCCCTGCATGAAAAGCTCAACTACAACTTGAACTTTACCTTGGAAACAAAAACAATGTAACCTAAACATTTGTACCTTCATATTAATCTCAAATTTTAAAAAAAGAAATAAAGAGAGAGATATTACAACTCATTGTAGACAAATACCTAAGATCATAAGAAATTACAATGAACAATTACACACCAACAAATTGGATGACCTAGAAGAAGTGGATATTTCTAGAAAAATAGAGCCAATAAGACTAAACTATGAAAAATTAGAAATTTGAACATATGAATAACAAGTAAGGCAATTAAATCCATAACCAAAAGTCTCCCATCAGAGAAAAGCCAAGGATAAGAGGGCTTCATGGTAATCATTTAATTGCCAATACTCAAACTCTCCCAAAAAGCTTGAATACTTCCAAACTCACTTCACAAGGTCAACATCACCATGATCTCAAAGCCAGACAAAAACACTGTGAGAAAAAAAGGCAACCATCTGATATCTCTGATGAATACAGACGTAAAAATTCTCAACAAAATACTTGTAAACTGTATTCAACAGTACATTAAAAGTGTCATTCACCATGATCAAGTGAAATTTATCCCTGGAACACAAGATTGGTTCAAGATGTGCAAATCAATAAGTGTGACTCATCATATTAATAAAATGAAAGGCAAAAACCCTAAGATCATCTCAATAGATGCATAAAAAGCATTTGACAAAATTCAAAATCCCTCCTGGTAAAAATACACAATAAATGAAGACAAATGGAAGAAATGTTCCCCAATTCTATAAAAGCTGTGCTATGTATGTATGAAAAGGCCGTGACTAACATCATACTCAGTGTGAAAAGTTGAAGGCTTTTCCTCCATCAAGAACAAGACAAGAATGACCTCTGTCACCACTTCTGTTCAACAAGCACTAGAGATCCTAGCACTCAGACTACTTCAGCAAGAGAAAGAAACAAAAGCCATCTAACTTGTAAATGATGAAGTAAAATTGTCTTCCTGCTCACAGCAAGGAGATATATATATACACATATATATGTGTGTGTGCGTGTATGTGTGTGTGTGTGTGTGTTCCTGAAAGCTCCACAAAAAAGAATAAAATGCTTAGGAGTAAAATTGACTAAGAAAGTGAAATATCTATATACTAAAAACTATAAAACAATGATTAAAGAAATTTAAAATGGAGGCAAGATGGCTGACTGAAGCCAGCTTTCCACAGAGGCTCCCATCCAGAAGGAGAGTTAAAGAACAGAAGTTTAGCAAGTAACCTGGTATATTAGAGCTGAGCCAGGAGAGAAGGTTGAAGAATGCACATCAACCCTACAGCAGCGAGCTGCACAGCAGCCATAGCGGCAACAATAGGGCACACCTGGGGATATTCCAGAGTCACACACCCCTGTCTCTCTGGGCAACCAGAGAAGGCTGGGCATCTCTGGTGGCAGGCACTGGCAGAAAAGATCTGGGATGGAAATGCAGGCCCCATGGGTAAAGGGTTTTCCTGAGGCTGTACTGGCCTGGGCAGAGTGCAAGGACTAGAATATGCACATGCAGACCTGGCAGATTCCCAGGGCAGGGCTGACCCAGAGGACCACTTTACTGAGCCTAAGATGCACCCAGCCCTTGGGGGATCATTAGCTGAGACAAAGGAGGGGAAGCAGAGGCTAGAGCTGACAGCTAACCATGCCACTTCAATACAAACTGCAGCCGAGACCAGCAAGCAGCACAGACAGGGCCTGAGTTGCAGGTTCTGTGAACTCAAACAGCATCTCTTCTGCAGGGGAATATAAATGGGACAGAAACAAATTCTGCAAAGTTGTTCTCTTCTGTAAGCAACTTCAATCAGGGGTGAGGCTGGAACTGAGTGAACAGCCCCAGCCTCCATTAAGCACCCAAGGTTGTCAGGTCTCACCTCCCACTGCTGGATAGTGGCAGAGAGCAGCAGCCTGGCTGAGGAGACATAGATCTCCCTGTGATTCAGGCAGGTGCAAACCCCTGGAGTATCTGCTCATTGGAGGCAACTGGGTCACAGCCCTGCAGGGTTATCAGTGACTGGGTGTGACAGAGGCAAGGTGGGGAAGGAGTCATCAACTTTCCAAGACTAATCTATTTGCTGGATCTCACAGAGCACCAATGTGAGTCATATTTGAGTTGCCAGGAGACCCCTGTGATCTAGTTGCCAGAGACGTTTTGAACTCTTCCACCTGAGACAGGTGCTGACTGAGACAATTGATTTGGACCTCTTGAACTGGGCCAATCACCTGAGGACTATCCAAGTGGTACCCTGGGTGCGTGGTTGTGGAAAGGTTTGATATTCCCTTTCTAATTGTTGCCTATGGGGGGCAGGGTGACTTAATTGCTGGTATTTCTCCACAGCTGAGACTTCAACCCAGAGTAACTGACTCACTAGGATAAGAGAGAGACCAGTTGAAAACAAGACAGAGCCACTTAGCCCCACCACACCAAGCAGGTCCACAGTTTCTCAGGCCGTAACACTATACGGGTGCTTGGCAAAGCTCCAGGGGAAATGGTACAGACACCAGTCCCAGCTTTTGGGCAAAGGGCTGGTTAATCACTACTCCTGGAGCCCCCAACCCAACTTCTCTTTATCTGCTCATCTAGTCAAACAGTGTAAAATAATCAGGGGGAGGAATCAGCGGAAAAACTCCAGTAACATGAATAACCAGAGTAGATCAACCCGCCCACCCCAAAGAAAGATATGGCAAACATAACTGAAGATCCCATTCATAAACAGATAGCCGAGATGTCAGAAATCAAATTCAGAATTTGGATTGCAAACAAGATTCATAGAATGGAGAAAAAGTTGGAAGTAGAAATTCCAGGAACAATTCAAAAGTTGTCTCAAGAATCAACAAATTTAAAGACAAAATCACCAAATATTTTGACACATTGAGACAAGAATTTGCAGCCCTCAAAGATCTGAAAAATACAATAGAAGCCCTCAGTAACAGAGTGGAGCAAGCAGAAGAAAGGATTTCTGACATTGAAGACAAAGCTTTTGAACACTCCCAAAATCTCTAAGATGAAGAGAAATGGGGAGCAAAAACAGATCATACTCTCAGAAAGCTCTGGGATAATTTGAAAAAAAATTAATATTCACCCCATAGGAATCCCTGAAAGTGACAAAGTGGCTTTGCAAGGCACAGAGGATCTTCTCCATGAAATTATGAAAGAGAATTTTCCAGACATGCCAAGAGATTCTGAAATTCAGATAGCAGGCAGATTCAGAATCCCAGCACAACTCAACCTGAATAAGATATCCCTTCATAATTAACTTCACTAAAGTTAATATGAAGGACAAAATTCTGAAAGCAGCCAGACATAAGAAAACCATAACCTACAAAGGGAAGAATATTAGAATGATTGCAGATCTCTCTGCTGAAACCATTCAAGCCAGAAGAGGGTTGTCATCAACTTTAATCTCCTAAAACAAAATAACGTTCAACCGTTCAACCCAGGATCCTGTATCCAGCTTAACTGAGTTTCATTTAGGATGGAAAAACTAAATACTTTTATGACATTCACATGTTGAAGAAATTTGCCATAACTAAACCAGCTCTCCAGGACATTCTCAGACCTATCCTCTATAATGACTAGCACAATCCTCCACCACTAAAGTAAAATCACTCAGAAACTTTTGATCAAAATCCAACTTCCACAGTGTCGAAATAATTAAAAATGTCCACTGGACTTTCAGAAAACTCGATACCCAAAATTCTACCAGGTTTATCAATATTCTCCATTAATGTGAATGGCTTAGGTCACAAGTCTAACCTCAGTAAATTTAAAGGAATAGAAATTATTCCTTGCATCTTCTCGGACCAGCATGGAATAAAAGTTGAACTCAGTAACAACAGGAATCTGCATACTCATACAAAAACATGGAAGTTGAATAACGTTAAGCCAAATTATAGCTGGGTCATAGACAAGATTAAGAAGGAAATTACTGAATTTTTGGAACAAAAGGACAATGAAGACATGAATAATCAGAACCTGTGGGATACTGCAAAGGCAGTCCTAAGAGGGAAATTTTTAGCACTGCAAGCCTTGCTCAAGAGAACAGAAAGAGAGGAAGTTAACAACTTAATGGGACATCTCAAGCAACTGGAAAAGGAAGAACATTCCAACCCCAAACCCAGTAGAAGAAAGGAAAGTTAGAGTAGAATTAAATGAAATTGAAAACAAAAGTATTATACAACAGATCAATAAATCAAAAAGTTGGTTTTTTGTAAAGGTCAATAAAATAGATAAACCTTTGGCTAACCTAACCAGGATAAAAAGAGTAAAATCTCTCATTTCATTAAACAGAAATGACAAAGATGAAATAACAACAGACTTTTCAGAAATTCAAAAAATCCTTAATGAATATTAGAAGAAACTTTATTCTCAGAAATATGAAAATCTGAAGGAAAATGGCCAATACTTGGAAGCATGTCACCTTCCAAGACTTAGCCAGAATCAAGTGGAAATGTTGAACAGGCCAGTATCAAGTTCTGAAATAGCATCAACCATACAAAATCTCCCTAAAAAGAAAAGCCCGGGACCAGATGACTTCACGTCAGAATTCTACCAAACCTTTAAAGAGGAACTAGTACCTATATTACTCAACCTGTTCCAAAATGTAGAAAAAGAAGGAATACTACCTAACACGTTCTATGAAGCAAACATCACCCTGATCCCCAAACCAGGAAAACACCCAACAAGAAAAAAAAATTATAGACCATTATCACTAATGAATATTGATGCAAAAATATTCAACAAGATCCTAACAAACAGAATCCAGCAACACATCAAATATATTATATATCATGACCAAGTGGATTTTATCCCAGGGTCTCAAGGCTGGTTCAATATACATAAATGTATAAATATAATCCAGCACATAAACAAATTAAAAAACAAAGATGATATGATTCTCTCAATTGATACAGAAAAAGCTTTTGATAATATCCAGCATCCCATGTGCAAGGGTACATGTGAAACTTACTAAATGTAGAATATAAATGTCTTAACACAATAATTAAGAAAATGCCAGGAAGGCTATGTTAACCAATGTGATGAAAATATGTCAAATGGTATATAAAACCAGTGTATGGTGCCCCATGATTGCATTAATGTACACAGCTATGATTGAATAATAAAAAAGAAAGAAAGAAAGAAATTTAAAATGACACAAATAAAAAAATGTCCCATGTTTGTAGACTAGAAGAATTAATATTGTCAAGATATCCATACTACCCAAAGCAGTCTATAGATTCAATAGAATCCTGTCAAAATTCTAATGTTTTTTTCACAGAAATAGAAAAAAATAATCCTAAAATTTATATGGAACCACAAACGACCTCAAATAGCTAAAGCAAACTTGACCATAAAGAAGAAAGTTGAAGACATCACATTGTCTGACTTCAAAATAGGCAAAAATGTTGTAGTAATCAAAATAGCATGGTAATGGTGTAAAAACAGACCCATCAACCAATGGGACAGATAGCCCAGAAATAAACCCATTCATCTATGGTCAATGAATTTTCAACAAAGGTGCCAAGAACACACAAAGAGGAAAGGATAGTCTCTTCAACAAATGGTGCTGGGAAAACTGGATATCCACATACAGAAGAATGAAAATGGACCTTCATCCCACCCCTTATACAAGAATCAACTCAATATGCATTAAAAATTTAAACATAAGACCTGAAACTATAAAACTGCTGGAATAAAACATAGGAGATAATTGCCATGACATTGGTCTAGACAGAATTTTCTTAGATATGACCCCGAAGCACAAGCAGCAAAAGCACAAATAGACAAATTAGATTGCATTAAAACAAAAAGATACTGCACAGCAAAGGAACAATTAATGGCGTAAAGAGACAATGCATGGATTGGGTGAAAGTAATTTCAAATCATACACTGGAGAGGGGGCCAATACCCAAAATATATAAGGAACACTAACTCCCCAATAATAAGAAGGCAAGTAACCCTATTTAAAAATGAGCAAAAGACTTGAATAGATATTTCTCAAAATAAAACACACAAAAGGCCAACTGATGAATTAAAAAATGCTCGACATCTCTAATTATCAGAGAAATGCAAAATAAAACAGCAATGAGGTATCATCTCACACCTGTTAGATTGGCTATTATAAAAAAGATGAAAGATAAGTGTTGATGAGGATGTGGAGAAAAGGAACGTTTATTTACTTGTGGTGTTACATGTATCATAAATTAGTGTATAGGCGTTTTGGAAAACAGTATGGAGGTTCCTCAAAAACCTAATAATAGAATTATCATATGATTTAGAAATCCCCTTGGTGGGTATATACCTAAAAGAATTGAAATCAGCATTTCAAAGAGATGTCTGCACTCCCATGTTCGCTGCAGCCTTAGTCGCAATAACCAAGATTTTAAAAAATAATAACTAAAGTGTCCATCAATAGATAAAATAATTTTTGAAATGCGATATATATACACAATGGAATACCATTCAGCTTTTAATAAAAAAAAGGACTTCTGTCATTTCCAAGAATATAAATGAATCTAGAAGATAATGTGTTAAGTGAAATGAGCCAGGCACAGAGAGATAATTACCAAATGATTTCACTTATATGTGGAATCTGCAAAAATCAAATTCATAAAAGTTGAAAGAAGAATTGTGGTTACTAGAGGCTGGCAGGGGTGAGAATGGGGGTGGAGGATGGAGAAAATGGAAGACAGGTCAATAGATACAAAATTACAGTTAGGAAGAACAAGTTCTGATGTTCGATTCCACAGGAAGATGACTCTAGTTAATAATAATATATGGTGTTTTTCAAAATATTAATAGCTAGAAGAGAGGATCTTAAATGTTCTTACCATGAAGAAATAATAATTATAGGTGCTAAATATGTTAATTAGCCTGATTTGACCATTACACGATGTATACATGTATTGAAACATCACATTGTACCCCATAAATATAATTATTATTTTTCCATTAAAAATAAAACAAAAAAGTATTAGATTTGCAGTGTGAACTCTCAAGTAGAAAAGAGATTTTGTTATTTTGATACAAACTGGTCAAAATGTATCATCCTTATGCGTACATGCTTGTGCCGGCACACACAGAGAGAAATATATATTATTTGGTGGTCACTACTGAGTGATCAGTTCTTATGAAAGTATACAGAACATACTTGACTGCAAGTTAATGAAGTGATTTTGAAAAATATCATTTTCACAAGTCCTTTATAAAGCACCCAAAAAGTCTTGTAAGTAACAATGCATACTTAACCATCTGAATTCTGACTTCATCCACTAAAATGAAAACACTGAAAGTATACAGCATTTCATGCTCTTTGGTACCACAGATGTTTTGCAATTTTCAAGAACTTTAGCGTAGCTTTGGGTCAACTGATTACTCAGTACTCTAAAAATTATTTTTTAGTCTGATTAAATAGGGAAGTTGAAGTCAGGCACATCATCCAGTCAAACACCCTTTATTTTATACCCTTAATAGTTATCCACTCGTAATTCTTTATTTCAATTTCTTTCTGAAACTTGATATAAAAGTACATTTTAATATTTGTTGTGATCATACAATAACATGCAGTTACCACCTATAACTTATGCAATTACAAGTATCACCAATATAATTGCTGTTAACAAAATAGAATGATTCATACTGAAATTAGTATCAATATTGATGTACAGACATCAAGACAAGAATGGCTACCTTTCTATGCCATCTTGCAGGGCTATGTTTTCTTTTTCACTCCAAAAGATAATTTTGGTCATCTCTCCTTTCCACACCTGAAATCTAAAATCTAAGCCTGTATCTTAAGCCTTCTCAAGTCATACTGAGAAAAAAAAAAAAAATAGGATCATATTTTACAATATAAATACAGTGGGATATGTTTTAAAAATGCTGAAATTATAAGTTTAGACTTCTTCATACCCACTAGCAGAGGCTCAAACGTGAGTGCTATGTGAGTGCAGATTCCAGGATCCTGCTTAGAAGTTGCTTGTTTTAAGAACATGGGGAATTGGAGTATGTGACACAACTAAAATGCAGGCATGGACACTGCCAAAAAGGGATATGCTGGAGTCTATGGCCAACCAGTTAGACTGCCTTCTGAGCCAGCCCCTATGAATCACACTTTAACCTCATCAAATCAAATGAATTTTCATGGAAATTGAAATATTAGGATACAGTAGATAAAATCCAAACTTTATTCAGAAATGGTAACCCTTATGTTGCCTATGATTAAAAAATTATGGAATACATTAAATTTGGTTTTCATTCTAATATTCTAATTCTCTAATTTAAAAATCCATAAACTCACATACTGTGCCCTCAAAGGTCATAAAAGATATAATCTAAACATACAGAGACCCTTAGTTACCATGGGTGACCATTAAGTTTCACTCATCCCTCGGTTGTTAAATAAGTAATAAGGTTTATGTATGTAAGCATAAACAACATGCATTAATGTAATCTGTATTTATGATTATTTATACATTGTATTGTTTCTCAACTCAAATGTGGAGAACACACGTGTGAATCTAATACTAAACTCACTGAACAGGCACAGGTTGGGGATGTTTGGCACACCTTTTGTGTGGGACATAACCACGAAACGAACTCTACCTAACAAAATCAAATATTTTGACCTGGTTGCTTATACCCTCACTTAAATAAATTCACTTAAATTAGCCTGAAATAAATTCACTTAAAATTAAAAAGAAAAATAAGAAGCTTTGATAAACTCTCTTTACACTTACCAATTCATAATGGAAAATCATATTGTACTTACCATTATTTAATCTTTGACAAGCCAATTAAAAACATTCAGTGGGGAAAAGATTCCCTATTTAACAAATGGTGCTGGGTGAACTGGCTGGCAACCTGCAGAAGACTGAAACTGGACCCACACCTTTCACCATTAACTAACATAGACTCTCATTGGATTAAAGATTTAAACTTAAGACATGAAACTATAAAAATATTAGAGGAGAGTGCAGGGAAAACCCTTGAAGAAATCGGTCTGGGCGAGTATTTTATGAGGAGGACCCTCCGGGCAATTGAAGCAGCTTCAAAAATACACTACTGGGACTTGATCAAACTAAAAAGCTTCTGCACAGCCAAGAACACAGTAAGTAAAGCAAGCAAACAGCCCTTAGAATGGGAGAAGATATTTGCAGGTTATGTCTCTGACAAAGGTTTAATAACCAGAATCCACAGAGAACTCAAACGCATTAGCAAGAATAGAACAAGGGATCCCATCGCAGGCTGGGCAAGGGATTTGAAGAGAAACTTCTCTGAAGAAGACAGGCGCACGGCCTTCAGACATATGAAAAAATGCTCATCATCTTTAATCATCAGAGAAATGCAAATCAAAACTACTTTGAGATATCATCTAACTCCAGTGAGACTAGCCTATATCACAAAATCCCAAGACCAGAGATGTTGGCGTGGATGTGGAGAAAAGGGAACACTTTTGCATTGCTGGTGGGAATGCAAATTAATACATTCCTTGTGGAAAGAGATATGGAGAACACTTAGAGATCTAAAAATAGATCTACCATTCGATCCTGTAATCCCTCTACTGGGCATATACCCAGAAGACCAAAAATCACATCATAACAAAGATATTTGTACCAGAATGTTTATTGCAGCCCAATTCATAATTGCTAAGTCATGGAAGAAGCCCAAGTGCCCATAGATCCATGAATGGATTAATAAATTGTGGTACATGTACACCATGGAATATTATGCAGCCTTAAAGAAAGATGGAGACTTTACCTCTTTCATGTTTACATGGATGGAGCTGGAACATATTCTTCTTAGTAAAGTATCTCAAAAATGGAAGAAAAAGTACCCAATGTACTTAGCCCTACTATGAAACTAATTTAGGGCTTTCACCTGAAAGCTATAACCCAGTTACAACCTAAGAATAGGGGGAAGGGGAAAAGGGAGGGGAGAGAGAGGGAAGGTGGGTAGAGGGACGGGGATTGGTGGGATTACACCAGCGGTGCATCTTACAAGGGTATATGTGAAACTTGGTAAATGTGGAATGTAAGTGTCTTGGCACAGTAACTGAGAGAATGCCAGGAAGGCTATGTTAACTAGTGTGATGAAAGTGTGTCAAACGGTCTGTGAAGCTAGTGAATGATGCCCCATGTACGCAGCTATGATTTAATAAAAAATAAAAAAAGAAAGAAAATCACATTCTAGTCATGTTAAGGGTTACCTGATCCATTTATATTAAAATTCTAATTTGCTTTGGGCCTATGAATATTTGTCTGCAGAACAGAGGTCTACAGTTTCAGGTGATCCTCTAGATGGGTATCAGTCATTTGTACCCTAAGGCCATCTTGATTTTGGTTAGGTAGAAGAACCTAGATTCATAGCCATAAGTGATTGAAAAGTAAGAAAACATTTTTCTGGAATATTGCTGAAGATGTGGGTATTCTACTGTATTTTTCCATATTTCAATTGGAATATGGAAAATTGTTAGCATCAATGATTTTAGAATGTCATCTACCAAGAGCTCACCAAGAGCTCAATCAATTCCATCTGTAGTTCTTTAAGTGCCTTAGTGATATCAATGAGGTGAGGCTGAAATGCTAATTTGAGTGTGATGTCATGATTCTCAAATGCCAATTAATGGGCCTATGATTCACATATATTACCTGCTCATCAATGACCTTTGTTAACTAGGGAAAATGTTCAGTGGAAATTTCCTTTTGAAGAGTATGTGTTTGGGAAAAAAATAGCTTTTTTGAAATGCTTGGTTTTTTTACCACATTTCATATAGACATTTAGTTTTACTTGCAAAGAAATATTCAAGTTGTTTTTATTTGACATGATATCACACAGAAATGTTACATTCTTGTAGAAATTTTTTTAAATAATTTACATTATTGATTCTGTCCTTCATAAAATCTGTCTCTTTTCCCAGAGATAAAGTTTTGGCTAACATCTGTCCCTGCATTCACTTTAGAATGATATGTTAAATCCGCACTGAATACCCCATTCAACTTTAGCATGCTATGAAACTGACAATGCTGTGCTGCATTTGCACAAATATAACTAACAATACTTATAACTTATTGTGAGGTGTCACTTAAAATATTAGCTTTATCACAGAGATTTTGCTAAAGCAAGATACAGTGAAAAGAAATGAGAACAGCTGTATTTGTTATTACTTGTTTTAAATCTGAGCAATAAACCCTTCATGGTTTCCTGTCATGGAAGGTGCACACACATAGGAGAGTACATACACTCACTAATTTACCAAATTCAATCCAATTTCACAACATTTACCTTGAAAGTTGTTGAAGGTATTTATTCCTTCTGTTCTGTTTGCAAGAGAACCCAAAACAAGTAACTTCCTTCTCCCCTTCATCCTGGGCTATAGTTGTCATCTATCTTTCATAAGAAAGTGTGAGTAATTATATATTGGTTTCATAAAAGTACTGAGTACATTGGATACTTTTTCTTCCATTCTTGAGATACTTTACTAAAAAGAAGTAGAGGGGGATGTGAGAGGTTTGATAGAGGGAGGGTAAACGATGGGACCACACCTATGAAGCATATTGCAAGGGTACAAGTCAAATCTACCCAAATATAGAATATAAATGTCTCAACACAAACAATTAAGTAAATGAGGTAAAAGCTATATTAATTATATGTAAGCATTCCAAATTGTATTAAAAAATCAACACACTGTACCCCACAACTGCATAAATGTATTCATGATCTATGTGTATAGGACTTAATAAAAGGGAAAAAAAAAAAACAAGTAACTCTTCCTAGCAAAGAAAATCTGTTATGGCCCAAATGCAGTATTAAACCTGTGCCAAGCTAGTATCAGTTCATTCATCCAAAGCAATTTAATAATATATATTTTTTCCTTTTGAAGTATTGCATGAAGTTTTTCTGTTAAGATGAAGGCTAGTTCATGCTGCCACCCAGTTATGGTTCTCCTTGAAAGGGGCAGTTATTTGTACTTTGAAACATTATTGGGATCTAAGCATCCTACAGTTTCAACAATGCCTTTCTTCACTGAATGGCTTCCTTTGTCCCCCAAGTATTTAAGCTACTTTATATGTTGCTTCAGTGGCATTATTTCTAGGTCTTATTGCTTCTCGAAAGAATTACCTTTGCTTTTGCTTCTCATCTTTTACTTTCTGCAATATAACCTTCTGTGCCCCTCCCTCTAAAATATTTGTGGTCCTTATGAGTATTATAATGCCGATAAGCACCGAATTTCTTTAGTGTTGATGTTGCAGTATCACAAAGCAAGTGAATCATCTTTAGTAGATGCAAGATAATATTGCAATTCCCAATCCTCATTTTTTAAAAAAAATCTGTTTTCTTCTTTCAGCATTCTCCTTGTCTTCTTTGACACAATGGGTTTTTAAGCAAACAGAATTAAAAATACTGCTAAGCTCTGCAACCATTCACAGATTACACTTCAAACAGAAACACAGTATGCTGTTGTGAAAAGCTGGTGGAGTGGCGTAGTCCACCCCCACAAACTTTCTCCAACCAGCCTTGTGCAGTAGTGACACTGGTGAGATGGGGGAAGTTAGAACTAAATCACGAGGGTGGCAGCCATCAATTTAGCTCTTATGCCTAACTAATGTTCTCATTGTTCCAGTCACTATAGAAGAATTGTTTCAATAAAACTTATTTTATTCTATGGCATTTCAAATATGTTCATCAAAAAATAAAATAAAAAGATAAATAAAATGTATAAAAATAAAAGGATTTGTGTTATAACATTTGAATTCAGTCAAAAGGCAACACCTAAGGACCTAGAAGGTGATGTGTGGATTTCAGGCCACAGGTTCCCCACCCTGGTCCAGATCTTTACCCTCTCAAATGTCCAAGCATGATTAACATCTGTACCTTAAATAAAGTTGAACATACAGTGAACAAAATAGCACATTCTGACACCTTAGGAAACCCATTAAGTAGATGAATAATAATTTTTTAAAGTTTCCTCTGCTTCTACATTCCCCTTCTAGAAATTCTCTCTACATGTCACTATCATATATGTGTTTCTAAAGCCATTATACTGAGGCTGGGCACAGTGGCTCACGCTTGTAATCCTAGCACTCTGAGAGTCTGAGGAGAGTGGATTGCCTGAGCTCACAGGTTTGAGACCAGCCTGAGCAAGAGTAAGACCCCACCCATATTAAAAAAAAAAAAAAAAAAATAGCCAGGCGTTATGGTGGATGCTGGTAGTCCCAGCTATTTGGGAGTCTGAGGCAAGAGAATCACGTGAGCTCAAGAGTTTGAGGTTGCTGTGAGCTATCATGGGCTCTACTGAGGGCAACAAAGTGAGACTCTGTCTCAAAGAAAGAAAGAAATATATACATAAATACAAAAATACATAAATAAAGCAAGCCACTATACCATCTCCTTAATTCAGAAACCACAATATATTCCTACTATTTTTTTTAATCAAAGTCAAAGTCTTTGACCTTGGCCTGAAGGCCTCACCAACTTTACATATATTCCCTCCACGATTCAGGGTACACCTGCCATTCTTACTTCACGCCATCAACTGGTTTCTTCACTGCACACACCATATTCTTTCCAATTTGCTGAACCCATTGTACAATCTCTAAAGTCTTGCTATTATTGCAATGTACACATTATCTGGAATTTGCTTATAGATGATTTTTCTATTCATTATTGTAGATACACATACACCTTTTCTCTCTCCATTAGATTACCAGCTCCCCAAGGAAGACGACCCGCTTTCCAGTGCCCAGCAAAGTACTTGATACACTATACACAATTAGAAATCATCTGCATTAATTTGATGACTTTTGACAATAGCAGAAATGAATAGAAAATAACAGGGATGTGCCAAAGCAGAATGTGGAAAACAATGTTAAAAGATTTTTAATTATTTAAAAACAATAAAATCTTCTTTATGCCTTCTTAAAAACAGAGGATATATTTTTCCAGATAAACGCTTCCTCTTCCAAAAAAAACTTCACCCCCACAAGAGAGGATCAATGTACATCCTGAACAAAATTAAAGTGTATGTGTGAATTTGCGCCAATATGAAATTTCAGGCTTTCCTGGGTAAAGTGAAACTCACTGAGAGGGGACAATGCACACTTCTTACGAGGTGGGTAAAACATAAGCTGGCAACATCAATGTTAACTGCCAAGCAGAGAGGAGCGTGAGGAGGTAGCTCCATGCAATTCTAACCCACAGCCCTCTGGAAGAGCAGTAACAGACCTACAGTTCACTCAGTTAAATCGCCAGGATGATCTATGTGTATATGACTTAATAAAAAATAAATAAATAAATAAATAAAATAAGAAAGAATCTATGTCGTTAAGACGACTCAGAACAAAACTCTTCATAATAGATTCAGCCACATAGTGATGAGCCGTGCTATAATGATTCATGTGCTAAAACCCCCAGGCTGCATATTCCCTTCAGGAAACTCTCCAGTAACTTTGCATTTAGAGAAATATTGATTTTAATATCGTTTATACATGATAAAAGAGACTGTAGATGGATTTTATCCTTTTATATGCCTATAGTCATATTAAGTGTTAAGAAACCAAAATGTATTGTTACAATGAAATTTGTGCAGCTAATAAACCCTCCTCTTTAACTGATTGGAACAGATTATATTTATGAAGAGGACTAAGAGACAACTCATACCCTGAAGGCCTTCTAAAATAGAAAGTCATTGTATTCCAAACTCTATGGGTGGCAATATGTTTATCCCATGGTGAAAAAATTCTAACGGATCAAGACTTTTTGATTCATATTTTCATAGAAGACCTGAATGTTCATCCACAGCCCCATTTTCTCAAAAAAAAAAAGAAAAAAAAACCAGTATCTCCATTTTCAAAGCTTTTTGTGACCAACAGTAGCAGAAGTAAAATTTACTATTTACCACTCTTTTACTCCTGGGCAGAACTCTCAGGTGTGACACTATCCAACTCCAGGAGAAGCCAAAGGACCTCAACTGAAGTGACCTCCCTTATGAAGCCACTTCTGGAAAAGAAGTAAATTACAGACCAACTACAGAATATTGCTGTTCCACGGAATTGATTATATCCTAGGAAAAAAGTAAAGTATCTCAAGAAATGAAAGAAACATATGAAAGCTATAACCCATTTATAACCTAAGAATAGGGGGAAGGGGGGGGGAGGGGGGAAGATGGGCGGAGGGAGGGTGATTGGTGGGATTGCATCTACAGTGTATCTTACAAGGGTACATGTGAAACTTAGTAAATGTAGAATATAAATGTCTTAACACAATAACTAGGAAAATGCCAGGAAGGCTATGTTAACCAGTGTGATGAAAATATG
The DNA here is from genome assembly GCF_027406575.1 of Nycticebus coucang. Lineage (NCBI taxonomy): Eukaryota > Metazoa > Chordata > Mammalia > Primates > Lorisidae > Nycticebus > Nycticebus coucang. Next base: position 16,169,403 of record NC_069785.1, on the reverse strand, counting down.
TCAAATGGTCTATAAAACCAGTGTATGGTGCCCCATGATCTCATTAATGTACACAGCTATGATCTAATAATAAAAAAAAGAAATGAAAGAAAATGTATCCAATGTACTCAGTACTATTATGAAACCAATACATAGTCCCCCATACTTTCATATGATACCCACACTTTCATATGAAGGATAAAATACAACTATAGTCCAGGATGAAGGAAGAAAGAGAGGAGGGGGGAGGTTGGGTGGAGAGAGGGTAATAGGTGGGACCATTTTACAAGGGTACATGTCTAATCTATTAAGAGTAGAATATAAATGTCTCAACACAATAATTAAGTAACTGAGGTGAAGGCTATGTTAACTACCCTGTTTCCCCGAAAATAAGACATCCTCTGAAAATAAGACCTACTTACAGGAAAGATAAGACGTCCCCTGAAAATAAGACCTAGCGCATCTTTGGGAGCACACCTTAAGACACTGTCTTATTTTCAGGGAAACAGGGTAGTTTGATGTAAGCATTCCAAATTGTATATAAAATCAGCACATTGTACCCCATAAATGCATTAATGTATAGTGTTATGATTTAATAAAAAAGAAGAGAAAAAAGTGTTTCTTTCAATATGTGCCTTTACATAACAATCAAAATGAAATTTGTGGAATTCTTATGAAATACATAAATGCAAAAAAACAGCCTTTGCTATGACAATATAATGTCTGAAGTGATATCGTTTATTTCTCTGCATCATTCAAGTATTTTCCTTATTTCACCATTTCTCTTTTTTTTTTTTTGGCTGCAATTCTGTTTATTTATTTATTTTTATTAAACCATAGCTGTGTACATTAGTATGGTCGTGGGGCACCATACACTTGGTTCATAGATCGTTTGACACATTTTCATCACATTAGTTAACATAGCTTTTGTAGCACTTTCTTAGTTATTCTGCTAAGACCTTTACATTCCACATTTACTAGGATTCACATATACCCTTCACCATTTCTCTTTGTGAGGATCATTATGGCCACTCAATGATTTGCATGAAATGTACTTGGACCCTTCAGCACAGGCAAGTGTCTTGGCAGAAATGTTGTCATTGTTTGGTTAGATCACACTGATACATAATTGTGCAAACTAACTCTGTATTTCTGTGAAGCAATTCTATTCCCCTATGGAATGCTTTATAATTCATCTATAACTTTAACATTTGGAAGATGAGATATTAATAATAAAAGAAACACCAAAAAAAAATCACCAAGCCATTTGATGATTCTCATATAAGAACACACTTTTTGAAACACCACTGTAGTGTCTTTTCATGCAGAATGAAGGAGAAAAACAAAGCATGACTCAATTCAGGTAGAAACACACAGAGACTTGGTGTGACCTTGAACAAATCATCTGACTGTTCTGTATGTCGGGTTTGTCTTCTGTGACAATATCTGGCTTTACTAACTAATATATTTGTATATTATGAGAATAAAATAAACTCTCAAATACATAAATATAAATAAGTGAACATATATATGTGCAAAATTTTATATAAATAAAGTAGAAACATTTTAAATTTGACAAGAGTTATCAAATGATTTGAAAATATTCATATTCCTCAACTCAGTAATCCTACATCTACAAAACCTATCTTAAGGAGATAATCAGAAGTTATCTAAGGATTCTACATAAGGATGTTTACTCCAGACTGAGCAAGAGCTGTCTCTAAAAATACCCAGGCATTGTGGTGGACACCTGTAATCCCAGCTACTTGGGAGGCTGAAGCAAGAGGATCACTTGAACCCAAAAGGGTGACAAAGTGGGACTCTGTTGCAATAAAAAAAAAAAAAAGAATGTTTACTGTAGCACATTTTTATTTTTGAAAAAAATGTAAACCACCTAAATGATTACAAGAGTTTACAACATACAGATAAAGTTTTCAAAGACGGTTAATGACTTAGAAAAAATGATACAATATTACATTTAAAAGATTGCAAAATTTTATGTACATCAATTTTGAAACATACTTATACATATAATGTACAAAGTGAATATATGAACACCTTAACCATTTTTATTTCTAGGTGGTTTATCTTTTTCAATGTTCTAAAATAACCATGTAGTACTTTTCAAATTTAAAAAGAAAAGAATAAATGTTATTTTGAAAGAAATCTTTACCCAGAATGAAAGAAAACTAAAGCAAAATTAGTATTTCATCATGTAAATTTGTTATGAGATAGCATGCCAGCTACCTACCTGGGGCGTTCCTCTTCTCCCTGGGGTACTCAGAAGAGGGTAAGCCCCTCTTTGTGGAAATGCCACCTAACCACAGCTCCAAAGCAGATGAATCTCCTCCCCACCTTCTGGTGCCCCAGCATCCCACTGGCACACCCCTCCTTACAAGTGCACCTGGTCTGTTCAAGTCTGGTATTAACTTGATGCCTTTGGCCAGTATTTATGAATAATTCCAGAAACTGCCCTCTGAATCAATTCCCTGTATTTAATATAAGGGTATATTCAAGGGCAAAATATTGTTCCCTAATTATGCAGTGTCGTCCAATGAGGGTCAATTGGGGGAAAATCTCTCTGCTCTCAATTTCATGAATAGTCACCCTAGTCCTAAGCAAAAATGTTTGATTTGTGTTGTTTGTTGTGTATTGTTATAACTAATCCTGTTTTCCTCAATTTGGTTTGTGTTGGAGGTTGTATATTCTTATAACTAATCCTGTTTCCCTCAATTTGGTTTGTGTTGGACGTTGCATATTCTTATAACTAATCCTGTTTCCCTCAACTTGTTGGCTGCTATAAAGTCTAGCACTCAACCTCTGATGTACCTCTGTCAAACAAACAAACAGTCACTACTAAATGAGTTTAACATGTGACTCTTGCCTGGAGTTTTATTCTACTTTTAAGCATCTCTTTCCCCTTTCCCTCTCTTTCCTCCAGCCTCTTTTGAACCGATCACATTACATGTAAATCAGCCAGTGAAGCAAACAACTCAAAATCAGTTTCGCATCATTAGTTTGTGTTATTACTATCATTTTCTGTACTATTTTACAATAACTTTATTTTCTCTATGTGAGAAATAAATGTTGCTTAATTGCTGAATTTATTTAATTTTTCTCTGTGGGGATAAAATAGTATTTCTACATTACTTTTTTTTAAAAAAAGAAAACTTCAAATACTATAATTACTTGAGAGTGGTGTTTGTTTTTTTCTCCAGATGGTTGGTGACTTGTCAAGAGGGCCACCATGTGAATGACACTGTTTTCTACTACAGCATAAAATCATTAGGTAGAAATTTTTATATCTTGTAAGGACAAAAATCTTAATTTACAGCATCTACCATGTTTTAAAATATTCAGACATCTGTTCCATTTACATTGCAGTGGCAAAGATACATTTTTTTTTTCTACTTGGCCAGCACTACAAATATCTGTTATTTACAAGCGTGTTGCCTCATCTATCAAGGTTGCTCAGAGCAGACAGCACTTAGTGACTAAGTAAGCCATGGCAAAGAATGATAAAAAAGAAAAATGATTCCAGCCATAGTTATGTTAATTCAGGGATGTCAATGGTAAAATGTTAAATCTCCCATGAAGTAAGCATTTCCCAAAAGGAAGTTTGACCAGCAGCTTAACACATCCTCAATAAATATAATCAGCGCAGTGGAAGCAATCTTTGTACTGGGCATTTTGTGGTGGTGTTAGTTGGTTCCATATGGAAGTCTCAAATTAAACTGAGACCTCCAGAAACCCCAACAGACCAGCCCACAGTAAAATGAAATGGAGATTCTCTGACATATTTTCCAAGAGACATCTCATATCTGGCTTGGGGTTTTTTTCCCCCCATTTTATTTATACTTCATTATACATCTCTCTAGGGCATCTCTCTAAAGGACATCTGGAGGGGAAAAGAAAATGCCATCAGATATCCCCTCAGAGCACTTCTAAATAAGGGCCTCTCCTGGATACTTATGAATAAATGCACTTCTTCCCTCTCCCGGGTACCCCCCAAGTAGTGAGGATATTTTGAGATATAGAATAACTATGTGTAAGGAAATACCTATGTGACAAAAAAAATAGATGCAGTAACTTTCCATTTAGATAGCTCACAGGCAGCAGCAGCACCTACCTCCTTAGCAAGAGTCAGGTCTGAAAATTTTGCCCAGTGGTATGAAACTGTTACGGTGGAGCTTGGCTGACCTGGGGTCAAGGCTGGAAGGAGCAAATAAGCATGGACAATTGAGGCCAGACGAACAGGGAACTGAGCCAAGAGACAGAGACATTAGCTAAGACAGGAGAGTCCCAACTGCTACCAACAGTTTATACGATCTTTCATCTTACAACATGGATTGAGTAGCTAAGCACCACTAATATTTATCCCAGGCCCTCCAGGAGGCCCCAGGATTCCAAGGATTTGTGAAACCCCACCTCCAAAACAGTACAGTGCAGGAGAAAAACCAGATACACAGAGGTATAATAACAATGATGATAGCAGCTCTCATTTATCAGCATGCCTCTGTACCAAGCACCATACTGAGCATTTTATTTGCCTTTTCTCATTTATTGCTTCCTACAGCCCAACTCTCCTGGGCCATGCTAAGGGCAATGAGAGCACCCTCACTGCTGGGCTGCTGCCAGCTTCCAAGGGACAACCCCAAGAAGGCAAGCACCATTATTATTCCCACTTCACACTGGGGAGATTGAAGTTCAAAGAAGCTAAGTAACCAAGGACAGCAGGGCAGTTAGTGAATGGCAGAACCAGGCCTCAAAACTATACTCTCAACCCTGCCTGAAATCTTATCAGGAGACAAGAGCAGGTGATTCATTACAGAAGTAATACAAATGGCCAAAACAAATCTATGATAAAAATGTAATTTCTCTGGTAAAGAAAGAATGCAAATTAAACTGAAATAATATTTGTCATTGATCAAATTAGGGACATTTTATTTTATTGAATATTTTTACAAGGAAGTAGTGGAGGCACTCATATCCTGGAAGCAGAAGCTCAAAGTGATTGCTTCCTAGAACATGATTTTATAACCAACTGAAAATATAAAACTAACAACTCAGCTTCTAAGTTTTGACCTTAAGAAAAAAAAAAAAAAGCCGTAATGTTTTGTATGTATATATTTTCTAGGAACTTGGGACAGAATGATGAGCAAGATATACTTAGGCTCTGATCCTTTTGAGTTTAAGGGTAATGATGCTCATTATAATATCATTCACATAATAGCCAAAAAATTGGAACTAACAAGGGTTGAGTAGAAAAGCTACCGCACATTCATAAAATAAGTTGCAGCCATAAATGGAATACTATGCTGTAAAAGAATGTTTAAAGTGTTGGTAAATGTTCTTAATATTTCATGCAAAAATAGATCATAAAATGCAATGCTTTGAAACAGAATGCATGTTCAGTATAGTCCAAATTTTGTACATTTTTAAATTTAATTTATTCACTTATTCAACAAATGTTTATTGAAAACTTATTTTACGGCAGGGCCTAAGGAAACAGTTATAAATAAAGTCTGTGTGCTCATAAAGCTTACATTCTAATTAGATAAAAGAATATGGGGAAGGGGGAGAGGGAGGGGAGGGAAGGGAGAGGATGGGCAGAGGGAGGGTGATTGGTGGGATTACACCTGCAATGCATTTTACAAGGATACATGTGAAACTTAGTAAATGTAGAATATAAATGTCTTAACACAATAACTAAGAAAACGCCAGGAAGGCTATGTTAACCAGTGTGATGAAAATATGTCAAATGGTCTATAAAACCAGTGTATGGTGCCCCATGATCGCATTAATGTATACAGCTATGATTTAATAAAAAGAAAAAAGAGACAATAAACAAAAGTAATAAATACATATAACATTGAGTATTATGGGGAAAATGGAGTAATAGAAGGTGACCAGGGAAGGCTGCTCGCGGAATCTGAGGACAGACTTTAGGGCTAGCAAAAGCAAAATATACCACTAGGATGTGGTACTGAGGTGAGGATAAGGCACTGGCATTTACCCGACATTGACGGAAATCGGGAACGTAGGCGAGGAGAAAAGTCAGAGTTCCAGATGGAAGGAAAGCTCAAAAGCGTGTGTAGGGACGGGTGGCACCCATGAAAACACTGCTCTTGGAGGGTCCAGCTGCAGCCAGCGTGTCTCACCCATCACTAGAAATGGCAACTCTGGCTCAAGGACTCCGCGTCAACCTTGCTGAAACTTTCTCAGAACTGCACTAAAGCCTAAGATTTCCTATCCGAACTTCCTTCCTGCTGTCCCCAACATGGGACAGCCCTGCACCCCAAGGTGACAGCTCCTTCAGCCTCCGTATTCTTCTCCAGCTCCCTCCCCACTTTTTCAGACAGACATTCCACCCCCCCTCCCCCCCCCTCCATAAATGGGACGGAACCTCTAGTCTCATCTTGGTATATCCTCCTCAGTGGCTCAAACTTACAGCCATGTGGAGTTGTGAGGTGCTGATAAACACCCAGATGTAGATGCCTGGTAGGCACCACAGAGCCCAGGGTTGGCCAAGGGGACACAAGACCGGGCCATAGCACACGGCTAGGCCATTGACACATCCATGGGCCTAGATGCGCTCATTTTACTCAAACCTTTATCTTTCAGCGCCCAAATCCTCGCTGACCACCTAGGAAGGACGACTGTAATAGGTTACTTCACACTAAGATGTGTTATGCTAGAAGCCTTCCTTGCAAGGGCCAGCCCCGGTAAGAGTGTCCAAGGAGTGACCAAAGGATCAGCCTGTCCAGGTGGAATTTCAAGTCCATGACAGCGGAGTGAGGGGGATTAGTTTGACCCTTCCCCATCGCCTTTCAGAATCAGACTCCCTTTCACTTTCCACATACTCAAATGTCTAACATTTCTTGTTTTATTCCTTTTGTTTTTATCTCCAGTTTCTGCTCCCCACTCCAAACCAATCCTTCATCTTCTCATCCTTCTCTTTTTAATTTTGCTTCAGTGATTGCTATTTTCTTCCTAGAACAGGTTTCTAAGACATTTCACTAACTACACTCGGGAATATGCAGTTAAGACCCCCACATCGTCCTGCAAGTTAAAGTGCAAGACCCTACCAGTGGTTCTCAACCTTCCTAAGGCCACGGCCCTTTAATACAGTTCCTGTGGGTCATGACCCACAGGTTGAGAACTGCTGTGACCTAACCCAAATAAGCCCTCAGAAAGTCTACTAGTTTAAGAATGTTAGTAGATACTTAGAAAAAGTGAAAAGTATGGTGAATAGCAAGGAAATAATATGAATATGGAACAGCAAAATTTAGACAAGGAGAAAAGAAATTATGTGAGTAGAAAAGCTATTTATATAAGAGTAATACCCACTCTTTATTTTCTTACATTCATGTAGCATTTCTGGCAATAATATGCCCTAAATTCAATATTTCCCTCATTCCTATCCGATGTTACGTTCAGCTTCTGTCAGCCTGCCTTCTACGTGTAAGTGTAGTTATTTCCTTTCTTTTCACATATACACAAGACAAATACACATTCTCTTTGTAACAAAAATCAATAAACTAGATGTAAAATTTATTAAAACATTATTAAAGTTACCGAAAATCATGTCCATAGTCTCTTAGCTCATCTATAAATATTATTCATTTCTCAGTAGTATCTTATTCCATTTACAGTGTGAGCATCTCTCGAAACCCTATCACCGAACATGTGATCTGGGAAGCATGAGAAGTCTTACAGAGGCAATAGAACAAGATGTTAAAGATCCAGTTGTCCTCAGAAGTTTAAAATGTGTAGTCTCTAAAAATTGCATGAATTTAAAAGGCCTGGGTCCATGGCACCATTTCACTTAGCCCAGTGGTACCATTGGAACTAGCTCCTGGCTCAGCAGTACTAAAAATAGCTAAAAAAAAATAGCTTCTAAAGGCAGCTGGAACTTTCCACTATGCTAAAAGACCATTGGGAATTTTTAGAGTCAACCTAATTTTATTGTGAAATCCCAAAATAAACTACCACTGAGACTAATAATCCCAGGAAACATTGTAGTACAACACCAGAGGCTCCTCTCAAAGTTTACCATTCCTCTAACAAAAGTTTTAATTAAGACCATTATGGGATTTCCCTCTGCCCACAGGGAAACACAATTCCAATTTTATAACTCAGTCAATGGAACAGTAAGGTTCAATTTGAAAATTTTGAACAGAATCTTCAGCAACACACACGACTATTTTGTAAATGGAGATATACCTCAATATACAGTAACTGCCTGAAGCTCCAAGAACATGAAAAGTAATTTGGAAGAGAGAATTGATGTTTGTGCGAAAAATAACATCACTTAACAAGTTTAGTTTGCCTAAGGAAAGAACAGCTTACACGTACTCGGTGTGAACTGTAAACACCAGAAAAGCTTTAAACAGAGAGAATGAGAAGAAATTAAGAAAAATGAAATGCAGATTGGCTATCAGGAAAAGGCAAAACTGTCTCCATATCCTCATCATCTCCCCACTGGGATTAATTAAGACATTAAATGGACTTACTCAAGAACTAGTAATGACTACCACCGAGAATATGCAACAGCTTTAAAGTGGATGTGAGGACAGGAACAACCTGGGTACTCATTATGGGGTCTTTACAGCTTTTTCTTCACCCTCTCCTTGAGTAAATTTAATATTCATGGAAAAGGGGGAAAGAAAACAGCTGGCAGAATACAGCATGCAATTCCTCACCACAGCCTCCTCAAGCCAACATGGCATTCTCGCTCCCTTCTGGATCCCAGAAAGCAGCCTCGCCTCTACGGATTGATATTTTTCTCACCCATTCTGCTTTGACCATGGCGTGGTTCCTGCCCAGCAAAAGCCCAGTGGAACATAGCACTATTCTCAAACCTCAAGGATTTTAGTTTTGTGGAACACTAACAAATGATACTGTTGGCATGAATATTACTTTTCTCAGGAAAAACAGTGGAGCAGAGATGTTGCTTTAAGTGCCTTCAGGGCAGCAAATATTAATGAGTGCCAGAACATGAGGAGATTGCTCATAAGCATGAGCTGTACTCTGTTTGCACAATCCCAGAAATACTTGAGGGAAAGACATTTTGCATAGACCTAGGTGTCCTGCCCAAAAAAGGGGCTCTCCCACATTCAATGAGGTGAATTTCATGTGTATCCATGGATTGGTGAAGCCTTGAAGACTTTGGATTTCATAACAAAATTTTGATTTGGAGAACTGAAAAAAAATTTTTTTTCCTGCTTCATAATGTCTGTTTACTTTTTTTTTTTTTATTAAATCATAGCTGTGTACATTGATATGATCATGGGGCATCATTCACTAGCTTTACAGACTGTTTACCAAGTTTCACATATACCCTTGTAAGATGCACCGCTGGTGTAATCCCACCAATCCCCTTCCCTCTACCCACCTCCTCCCCTCCCTCCCCTCCCTTTCCCCCTTCCCCCTATTCTTAGGTTGTAACCAGGTTATAGCTTTCATGTGCAAACCCTAAATTAGTTTCATAGTAGGTCTGAGTACACTGGGTACTTTTTCTTCCATTCTTGAGATACTTTACTAAGAAGAATATGTTCCAGCTCCATCCATGTAAACATGAAAGAGGTAAAGTCTCCATCTTTCTTTAAGGCTGCATAATATTCCATGGTGTACATGTACCACAATTTATTAATCCATTCATGGATCGATGGGCACTTGGGCTTCTTCCATGACTTAGCAATTATGAATTGAGCTGCAATAAACATTCTGGTACAAATATCTTTGTTATGATGTGTTTTTTGGTCTTCTGGGTATATGCCCAGTAGAGGGATTACAGGATTGAATGGCAGATCTATTTTTAGATCTCTAAGTGTTCTCCATATCTCTTTCCAAAAGGAATGTATTAATTTGCATTCCCACCAGCAGTGCAAAAGTGTTCCCTTTTCTCCACATCCACGCCAACATCTCTGGTCTATTTTTACTTTATTTGATTTATAGAATCTGAACATTATAGTCCAAGTTATTCAATATTAAAACACAGTGCCCTTAAATGAAAAAGGGAGAGGTTCTTTACTAGTTCAACACTTGTGTTTCTAATCTAAAGGTGGTAAGAAAAAGTATAAGAATCACTCTTGCATACTGTCAGCTGTAGTGATCCTTGTCTAGACCCCAACAATTCAACTCAAAAGAAGTTATTTGTTTGCTACCTTGAATGTTATCTCAAAATCTACGTAGCTGGTGAACTGGCCTCTGCTCTTGGCTCCTTTCAAACCTCCAACGCAATGGTCACAGCAAATGCACACTGCTCACCATGTCTAGACACCCTTTTGTTTGCAGCACACAGAGTAATTTATTTAGTTTTTACTTGGCCCTATTAAATAGTTGCTATTTTTAATCCCTACTTTAAACAGAAATAAATCAAAGCACAGAGAATGAAAAACTAGAATATATAAATAGATAGTCTGGATAGAGGGTTTTAGCCAGACCTGAAGACTTTGGCATTTGGCCCCATGCCCCCTCCTGCTGGTGGGGAGAAAGAAGCATTGGTGAACAAGAGAAGGAGGATCCACGAGGCTGCTTAAATATACCAGAGACATACTAGATAAATTTCAAGAGGATAGCAGGATGCAAAAAAGAAAAGCAAAGATCCAAAGTGGGCCAAGAGAGAAAAGGTAGCTGGTCCCAGGCTACCTCTCGTTCTGATCTCTTTACTTTTCCTACAAAAGACATGCCTTTCTTTCTTAGTGACTTTGGATTCCTGACCCACACTAGAGCTTGTATTTAATAGGTGGTAGCTTGTATTGGACTAAGGGGTAGAGTGATGCTATAGCAATGTTTCCAAGCTACCTCACAACATCACTGCTGTGGCCCTGAGGAGAAGTAGCCTGGATGCCACACTCTTCTAATACCATCAGCACAACAGGGCACTCCTGTCACCTGAGCTAGTGCTCAGAAGCTGTAAATGACATCTCATTTCTCCCTTTCCCTCCACCCACTCCAACCTGTTTTGTCCTCACTGCTGTGCTTGGAATCCACGGCTATATAAAAGGAGAAAAGAGGAGTTTTTTTGGAGAGGGGCTTGAAGAAGGTGAGGGCCCAAAGGGGATAGAATGGCATTTGACCTTCAGCCAATCTCTTGAATTGGCTTTGAACCCCTTTGAAGAAGGACAATAGAGACTTTCTGTTTCTGGCATAACCAAAGCTGCATCTGACCTTTGGCATCTGCCCTTCAGCCAATCTCTTGAATTGGCTTTGAGCCCCTTTGGAGAAGGACAATAGAGACTTTCTGTTTCTGGCATAACCAAAGCTGCATCTAACCTTTGGCATCTGCCCTTCAGCCAATCTCTTGAATTGGCTTTGAGCCCCTTTGGAGAAGGACAATAGAGACTTTCTGTGTTTCTGGCATAAGCAAAGCTGCACTAGGGTCAGTGACCAAGTGTGGCCCAGCGTAGACAAGAGGCCATTCTTAGTAGCAGTCCTTACCCCTCCAATAATCAAGGCACCCAACATACCACCTTGGCATGAACATAGCATCTGATGATTGGCACAATCAAAAGGAGTGTTGCAGGTGGAAAGGGTGGACAGAGGAACACCAGAGCAACACAAACAGATGTCATGTGGCAGTGGGTGTGGTGATTGGTTGGCCTACATGAGGCACACCCTGGTGACATCAAATTGAGCTAATAGAGCTCAATCCCTTAATTTCAGGTGGAGAACAGAATAGGCACTTTGTTTTGTAATCAACATCTGTGTGTGACCTGGGATATTTATGTAAGTGAGGATCCATCTTGGCTCCATATACCTCATACTTGGACTTCTGCAGTAGCCTCTCTGCCTCCAGACTCTCCTACATAATATTCCCAAACAGCATTTCTTCATATCATTTCCCTGCCCAAAATTTAGTCTATTCACCAAGATGAAGTATACCTGTGGGCAACATAAAATGTGATTGTAATTACTGAGGAGCATTGGTAGAGTGATCAAGTATCCCAGTTTTCCCAAGGCTATCCTGGTTTTAGCATCAAAAGTCCCATGTGCTTGGAAACACGTAAGCCACAACGGAACTGGGAAGGTTGTCACACTTACTGACAATTGACTTTGGCTTGAGACTGACATAAAGGCGTATGGAGTTATAGTTTATTTTTTATCATGTGCTTCAGCACAGAGAAAAATTATTTATAGCTGCTATTTTTACACCAAGAAGCAATGAAATTTAGTGCTTACTTCATATAGACAGCTTGGTTTCCATGGCAACAGCAATGGGCAAACTTGATTGTACAAACATATAAAATCGACAAATGTCTCAGTGCATGCTTTATACCTTAAAATTTTAATATTTGCTACCATAAAGATGAGCCCCTTGTACTGCAAAATTGCATTAAAATATTTTGACATAATTATTCCCCCTTCATAATATTATTGGCAACATATTTGAACACTAATCAGTTATCTTATTTCTAACTGCTATTTAAAATATATTTTTCCTTTGAGAGAATCTTTAGGACAACAATTTAATTCCAAGTATATGAATTGTAAACTCTCTGAGGACAGCATGTGTGGTCAATTATTGAATTCCTGTCTCACCGGAAGTACCTGATGTATATCCATAGTTATAAGGCATAGACGCACATTTTTAAGGGCTGAAATTAAAACTCCAATATTCTTTTTTAATGTAGACCCTACCTTTCCCCAAGAAGGATTTTTTAATGTAGACCCTACCTTTCCCCATGAAGGATTTAAGAAGGCTTTAAAAATATAAGATAAAGCAAGAAAGGAAGAAAAGATAAAGGGAAAATGTAGGTAGGAAAGAAAACACAACATACTAAAACCTATAGGACACAATACAAGCAGTACTGAAAGAGAAGTTTATAGCAAAAAGTACCTACATCAAAAAGGGAAAACAGTTCAAATAAACAACCTAACACTGTAGGATAATGTTTAGAAATAAACATATCCTACATCAAGCACACAAAGTGAACTCAGTGTGAGTTTTAAATGGCTTGCTTGTTTTCCAGAGGCTTAAGGGACCTGGGCCCCCCTGGGACACATGCAGAGTTGGCTTGCCTGGAGTTAAAAATTCCACAAGCCCATTCTCTGAAGCTGTGCACCCTGTGAAGTCTGAGATCAAAGGGCATGCCACCCTTCCTCAGAGATACGGGCCAGAGGGTTGACGTATGTTAACAACATATTGTCAGAGGTCTATAAGTGCTCTGCCCTGAGGAAAAGACACAGTCGTTACTTCATACTGAGTAAACTGAGTGAACGCTTAAAGATACTCTTCCATTAACTCTGTTCCCCTGTGGATACTTTCTTCTTTGTGATCTTTATTTAGATACCTGCCCAGAGATTAGTCAGTGTCTAGAAGAAGATGTTTACTGCAAAAGTGATTGTGTTGATATGGTAACAAGATATTTCCTTTCAAGTAATTTCAGATAGGTAAAATGAGGTAATGATGAAACTAACAGATGATAGATTAAGTGTGTACATGACTAGAAAGGTATAAAATCAAAACCCCAAATAAAGAATTTTGCTACATGCCATCCCATACCGTGTAGTCTGTTTCTTGACTTAATAATTACAGGAGCGAGTTTATACCCACAGCAAAGCTGCTGTTTGTTCGCATCTCCATTCAACAAACACTGTACCATAAGTAACTGGAAAAGCAAGAATAAACAAAATCCAAAATTAGTAGAAGGAAAGAAATAATGAAGATTAGAGCAAAACTCAAAGAAATTAAGACAAAAAAATGTATAAAGATCAACAAAATGAAAAGGTTATATTTTGAAAAGATAAACAAAATCAACAAGCCCTTAGCTGGAGTAACTAGGCAAAAAAAGAATTCTGGAAAGATGGCTGACTGGTAGCAACCCTCAGCAGAGGCTCCTGAGCAGAGGAAGAAAAACTGGATGGAATCATATTCTATGAAGCCAAAGGTGGGGAGCTGAGCCAAGAAAGAAGTTTGACAAGCTGTTAACTCCAAGGAAGGAAGAGCATTCAAGAAAACAAATTACAGGTATGAAGCCGATTGACTAGAGGATGGGAGACTCCTTCCCCAAGCAGGAGAACTCCTGCAGGCTATCTGCAAAAAAGCAGGGAACAAAAGATCTCCCATTTTACCTCACTGGAGAAAGCTGCTAAACTTCAGGTCTCTTTCTCCAGGGAGGTCCCACTTAAGAACCTAGACACCACCCCACCAGGCATAAAATTGAATAGATATTTCTCCCATAAATCCAAGCTCCCAGTTCACCCTTTCCACCTCACATGGGGTCTGAAGTTCTGCCCCATGCAGAGCACAGAGCATTACATCTTGTCCTGAGAGATCTGGGCATAGTGTGGATGGCCAACCATCAGGACGGAATCTGTGACTAATGGAAAAGAAAGAGGGGTGGGAAGAAAGGGAGGCTCAGCAGGAGGAGGAGCAGTCCCCTGGTTATGACTATGCCCGGCCAATGGTGGTGTTGACTCTCGGTTTGGGCTGTGTCTGGTGGGATGGGGTATAGAACCCCCAGCTCTGATGGGACAGTGGTTGCCCCATGTGGACTGAGTTCAGCAGACAGGGCTGGTCTTCAGGTCCTGCTGGGCCTGCAAGCAGAGGCTTGATAGGCATGGACTAGGATCTGAGAGAAAGGGTATGGTCCGCTGATTCCAACAGAACCCTCAAACAGTGGCTTGCTGGGTGTGAACCAAGACCTGAGGGCTAGAGTGTGGTCCCATCTTCAGTGGAGCTGGTGGGCAGAGGCCTACTGAGTGAGGAGAGAGACCTGCGGGCAGGTTGTGGTGCCCTGACACTAACAGAGCCTGTGAACAGAGTCTTGCCAGGCAGTAGACTGAGACTGGCAGGTGGTGGGGGTGGGGGAGTGGTCCCTGGTCCCCTGACTCCAACTGATCTGGCAAGCAGAGGCTAGCTGGGTGTGGACTGAGATCAGATGGCAGGGGCAAATGCCCTGGGCTGCAACTGGGCCTGTGAGCAGAGAAGCAGACAACAGCATGGACTGAGTCTGGCAGGCAGGAATATGGATCCCAGGCTCCAACTGTGCTATTGGAGACCCCTGAATCCCTCTCTGTTGAGCAGGGTTTCCACTGCCTGAGACAATTTAATTGGAACCTATGTCTGGGGCTGTGCACTTGGGGAAATTCTGAACTTGACCTTCGAAGTTCTGTAGTGGAAAAGAACTGAAGGGTGGGGGCAGGGCACCACAGCTGTTTGTATCTCTTCATAGTCAATTTGTAAACCTAGTAATGTGGTTTCTTAGGATAGGGTAGAAGTTGGCTGATATCAAAACAGAGCTACCTTGTGCTATCTCACCAAGTAGGTCCTCAGAGTCTTCACCAAAACTCTGAAAGGGGCCTTTGTAAGGTTGTAGGAGATAAGCCACAATTACAAAGCTTTGTAAGGGTCTATCTCTACTACCTGGGAACCCCAATTCCATCTCACCCTACTAGTTCTAATAACCAAACAGTGGTAAATAAACATGGTGCAGACCCAACAGAAGAACTCTGGCAACATGAATAACCAAAGTAGATCAACACCACCACCAAGAAATGACAAAGGAGATACAACTGAAGATGCCATGCATAGACAAATGGCAGCAATGTCAGAAACTGAATTCAGAATATGGATTGCAAATAAGATAAATAGAATGGAAGAAAAGATGGAAATTGAATTTCAAAGAGTAGTTCTAAAGTTGTCTCAAGAAATTAATGAATTCAAAGCCCAAGTCACCAAAGATATGGACATAATGACAAAAGAGATAGCAGAGCTCAAGGAAACAAAAAAGTTGAGGAGCTCCAAAATACAGGAGAATCCCTCAGTAATAGAGTTGACCAGGCAGAAGAAAGGATATCTGAAACTGAAGACAACACTTTTGAACATTCCCAAACACCCAAAGAGGCAGACAAATGGAGAGCAAAAACTGATCATTCCTTGAAAGAGTTGTGGGATCACTCCAAACGATCAAACATTCATCTTATAGGAATTCCCAAAGGAAAAAAGGATGGTACTAAAGTTTCAGATGCTCTACTCCAAGAGATTTTGGAGGAGAATTTCCCAAACATTGCAAGAGATACAGAAATTCAGATAGCATACAAGTTCCAAACCCCAGCAAGACTCAGTCCCAATAAAGCATTTCCCAGACACATTGTGATTAACTTTCCCAAAGTTAAGATGAAGGAGAAAATTCTGCAAGCAGGCAGATGTAAGAAAAGCATCACCTACATAGGGAGAAGTATTGGAAGGACTGTAGACCTCTCAGCTGAAAAGTTTCAAGCCAGAAGAAGAAGGTCATCGACCTACAATCTCCTAAAACAAAACTACTTCCAGCCCAGATCCTGTATCCAGCTAAACTGAGTTTCATTTGTGATGGAGAAATCAAATACTTTAATGACATAGAAATGTTGAAGAAATTTGCCATAACTAAACCAGCTCTCCAGAATATTCTCAGACCCATACTCCACAATGACCAGCGCAATGCTCATCCTCCAAAGCAAACTCACTTAGAAATTTTTGAACAAAACCCAACTTCCACAGTGGTGAAAGGATTAAAAATGTCTACAGGACATCTGAAAATCCTAACACCCAAAGCACAACCAGGCTTATCAATTCTCTCGATTTATGTGAATGGTTTAAATTGTCCTCTAAAGAGACACAGGCTAGCTGACTGGAGACATAAAATCAGACCAGACATCTGCTGTATACAAAAATCTCACCTTACCTTAAAGGATAAAAATAGACTCAGGGTGAAAGGATGGACTTGTATAATATAGGCAAATGGAAACCAGAAAAAAGCAGGGGTTGCAATTTTAGTAGCTTTAATCTAACAAAAACAGAGAAAGATAAGGAAGGTCACTACATATTTGTCAAGAGAAACACCCAACATGAAGAGATTTTGATAATTAACATTTATGCACCCTACCAGAATGTTCCTCAATTCATAAAACAGACCTTATGAATATGAACAACTGGATATCATCCTGTGCTATAACAGTTGGAGATTTTAACACCCCTTTGACAGTTTTGGATAGATCCTCCAAGAAGAAACTAAACAATGAAATAGTAAACTTAAACCTGACCCTAGAACAAATGGACTTTACAGACCTCTACAGAACATTTCACCCTAATAAAACTGAATATACATTCTTCTCAGCAGCCCACAGTTCATCCTCCAAAATAGATCATATCCTAGGACACAAGTCAAACCTCAGCAAATTTAAAGTATAGAAATTATTCCTTGTATCTTCTCAGACCACCATGGAATAAAAGTTGAACTCAACAGCAATGAGAATCTTCATACCCAGACAAAGTCATGAAAACTAAATAATCTTAAGCTGAATGACAGCTGAGTCAAAGATGAGATTAAGAAGGAAATCACCAAATTTTTGGTGCAAAATGATAACTAAGACACAAACTATCAAAACCTGTGGGATGCTACAAAGGCAGACCTCAGAGGGAAATTTATAACATTGGAAGTCTTCATCAAGGAAACAGAAAGAGAGGAAGCCAACAACTTAATGGATCATCTGAAACAACTGGAAGAAGGAAGAATATTGCAACCTCAAACCCAGCACAAGAAAAGAAATAACCAAAATTAGGGCAGAATAAAATGAAATTGAAAACAAAAGAATCGTTCAAAAGATCAACAAAAGAAAAAGTTGTTTTTTTGAAAAGATTAACAAAATTGATAAACCTTTGGCCAACCCAACCAGAAATAGAAAAGTAAAATCTCTAATACTATCTATCTGAAACGAAAAGGAGAAATAACAACAGACACTTCAGAAATTCAAAAAATCCTCAACAATTACTACAAAAATATCTATTCTCAGAAATATGAAAATCTGAAGGAAATGGACCAATACCTGGAAGCATGCCACCTTCCTAGACTCAGCAAGAAAGAATTAGAAATCTTGAATAGACCTATATTAATCACTGAAATGCATCAATAATATGAAATCTCCCAAGAAAGAAAAGTCCAGGACCAGATGGCTTCACATCTGAATTCTATCAAACCTTTCAAGAGGAACTAGTTCTGAACCTAACCTCCACACTGATGCAAAAGATAAAACTAAGCAATGGACTCTCACCAAATAAGACGAATAGAATACTACCACACTTATCAATTATCTCCATAAATGTTAATGGCTTGAATTCCCCACTGAAGAGACATAGATTGGCTGACTGGATTAAAAAACACAAGCCATCCATTTGCTGTCTGCAAGAAACACACCTGGCTTCAAAAGACAAATTAAAGCTCTGAGTCAAGGGTTGGAAGACAATTTTTCAGGCAAATGGAATTCAGAAGAAAAGAGGAGTTGCAATCTTATTTTCAGATACATGTGGATTTAAAGCAACTAAAGTCAAAAAAGACAAAGATGGTCACTTTATATTGGTCAAGGGAAAACTACAACAAGAAGACATTTCCATTCTAAATATTTATGCACCCAATTTAAATGCTCCCAGATTCTTGAAGCAGATCTTACTCAGTCTGAGCAATATGATATCTGATAATACCATCATAACAGGGGACTTTAACACACCTCTTACAGAGCTGGACAGATACTCTAAACAGAAATTAAAGAAAGATGTAAGAGATTTAAATGAGACCCTAGAACAACTATGCTTGATAGACGCATATAGAACACTCCACCCCAAAGATAAAGAATATACATTCTTCTCATCACCCCATGGAACATTCTCCAAAATTGATCATATCCTGGGACACAAAACAAATATCAACAGAATCAAAAGAATTGAAAATTTACCTTGTATCTTTTCAGACCATAAGGCACTAAAGGTGGAACTCAACTCTAACAAAAATGCTCAAGCCCACCCAAAGGCATGGAAATTAAACAATCTTCTGTTGAATAACAGATGGGTGTAGGAAGAAATAAAACAGGAAATCATTAACTTCCTTGAGCATAACAACAATGAAGACACAAGCTACCAAAACCTGTGGGATACTGCAAAAGCAGTTTTGAGAGGAAAATTCATCGCTTTAGATGCCTACATTCGAAAAACAGAAAGAGAGCACATCAACAATCTCACAAGAGATCTTATGGAATTGGAAAAAGAAGAACAATCTAAGCCTAAACTCAGTAGAAGAAAAGAAATCTCCAAAATCAAATCAGAGATCAATGAAATTGAAAACAAAAGAATCATTCAGAAAATTAATGAAACAAGGAGTTGGTTTTTTGAAAAAATAAATAAAATAGATAAACCATTGGCCAGATTAACTAGAAATAGAAAAGTAAAATCTCTAATAACCTCAATGAGAAACGATAAAGGGGAAATAACAACTGATCCCACAGAGATACAAGAGATCATCTCTGAATACTACCAGAAACTCTATGCCCAGAAATTTGACAATGTGAAGGAAATGGATCAATATTTGGAATCACACCCTCTCCCTAGACTTAGCCAGGATGAAATAGACCTCCTGAACAGACCAATTTCAAGCACTGAGATCAAAGAAACAATAAAAAAGCTTCCAACTAAAAAATGCCCTGGTCCAGATGGCTTCACTCCAGAATTCTATCAAACCTTCAAGGAAGAGCTTATTCCTGTACTGCAGAAATTATTCCAAAAAACTGAGGAAGAAGGAATCTTCCCCAACACATTCTATGAAGCAAACATCACCCTGATACCAAAACCAGGAAAAGACCCAAACAAAAAGGAGAATTTCAGACCAATCTCACTCATGAACATAGACGCAAAAATTCTCAACAAAATCCTAGCCAATAGATTACAGCTTATCATCAAAAAAGTCATTCATCATGATCAAGTAGGCTTCATCCCAGGGATACAAGGCTGGTTTAACATACGCAAGTCTATAAACGTTATCCACCATATTAACAGAAGCAAAAATAAAGATCACATGATCCTCTCAATAGATGCAGAAAAAGCATTTGATAAAATCCAGCATCCTTTTCTAATTAGAACTCTGAAGAATATAGGCATAGGTGGCACATTTCTAAAACTGATTGAAGCTATCTATGACAAACCCACAGCCAATATTTTACTGAATGGAGTAAAACTGAAAGCTTTTCCTCTTAGAACTGGAACCAGACAAGGTTGTCCTCTGTCACCTTTACTATTCAACGTAGAGCTGGAAGTTCTAGCCAATACAATTAGGCAAGACAAGGAAATAAAGGGAATCCAAATGGGAGCAGAGGAGGTCAAACTCTCCCTCTTTGCTGACGACATGATCTTATACTTAGAGAACCCCAAAGACTCAACCACAAGACTCCTAGAAGTCATCAAAAAATACAGTAATGTTTCAGGATATAAAATCAATGTCCACAAGTCAGTAGCCTTTGTATACACCAATAACAGTCAAGATGAGAAGCTAATTAAGGACACAACTCCTTTCACCATAGTTTCAAAGAAAATGAAATACCTAGGAATATACCTAACGAAGGAGGTGAAGGACCTCTATAAAGAAAACTATGAAATCCTCAGAAAGGAAATAGCAGAGGATATTAACAAATGGAAGAACATACCATGCTCATGGATGGGAAGAATCAACATTGTTAAAATGTGTATACTTCCCAAAGCTATCTACCTATTCAATGCCATTCCTATCAAAGTACCTACATCGTACTTTCAAGATTTGGAAAAAATGATTCTGCGTTTTGTATGGAACCGGAAAAAACCCCGTATAGCTAAGGCAGTCTTAGTAACAAAAATAAAGCTGGGGGCATCAGCATACCAGATTTTAGTCTGTACTACAAAGCCATAGTGCTCAAGACAGCATGGTACTGGCACAAAAACAGAGACATAGACACTTGGAATCGAATTGAACACCAAGAAATGAAACTAACATCTTACAACCACCTAATCTTTGATAAACCAAACAAGAACTTACCTTGGGGGAAAGACTCCCTATTCAATAAATGGTGTTGGGAGAACTGGATGTCTACATGTAAAAGACTGAAACTGGACCCACACCTTTCCCCACTCACAAAAATTGATTCAAGATGGGTAAAGGACTTAAATTTAAGGCATGAAACAATAAAAATTCTCAAAGAAAGCATAGGAAAAACACTGGAAGATATTGGCCTGGGGGAAGACTTCATGAAGAAGACTGCCATGGCAATTGCAACAACAAAAATAAACAAATGGGACTTCATTAAACTGAAAAGCTTCTGTACAGCTAAGGACACAATAACCAAAGCAAAGAGACAACCTACACAATGGGAAAGGATATTTGCATATTTTCAATCAGACAAAAGCTTGATAACCAGGATCTATAGAGAACTCAAATTAATCCACATGAAAAAAGCCAGCAATCCCTTATATCAATGGGCAAGAGACATGAATAGAACTTTCTCTAAAGATGACAGACGAATGGCTAACAAACACATGAAAAAATGTTCATCATCTCTATATATTAGAGAAATGCAAATCAAAACAACCCTGAGATATCATCTAACCCCAGTGAGAATGGCCCACATCACAAAATCTCAAAACTGCAGATGCTGGCGTGGATGTGGAGAGAAGGGAACACTTTTACACTGCTGGTGGGACTGCAAACTAGTACAACCTTTCTGGAAGGAAGTGTGGAGAAACCTCAAAGCACTCAAGCTAGACCTCCCATTCGATCCTGCAATCCCATTACTGGGCATCTACCCAGAAGGAAAAAAATCCTTTTATCATAAGGACACTTGTACTAGACTGTTTATGGCAGCTCAATTTACCATTGCCAAAATGTGGAAACAGCCTAAATGCCCACCAACCCAGGAATGGATTAACAAGCTGTGGTATATGTATACCATGGAATACTATTCAGCTATTTAAAAAAATGGAGACTTTACATCCTTCGTATTAACCTGGATGGAAGTGGAAGACATTATTCTTAGTAAAGCATCACAAAAATGGAGAAGCATGAATCCTATGTACTCAATCTTGATATGAGGACAATTAATGACAATTAAGTTTATGGGGGGGGAAGCAGAAAGAGGGATGGAGGGAGGAGGGTGGGGCCTTAGTGTGTGTCACACTTTATGGGGGCAAGACGTGATTGCAAGAGGGACTTTACCTAACAATTGCAATCAGTGTAACTGGCTTATTGTACCCTCAATGAATCCCCAACAATAAAAAAAAAAAAAAGAGGAACTAGTTCTATATTATACAACCTTTTCCAAAGCATAGAAAAAGAAGGAATACTTCTCAACACATTCTATGAAGCAAATATCACCCTGATACCCAAACCAGGAAAGGATCTAACAAAGAAAGAAAATTATAGACCAATATCATTAATGAATATCAATGCAAAAATATTCAATAAGATCTTAGCAAACAGGTTCAACAACACATCAAAAAAATTATATATGATGATCAAGTTCGTTTTATTCCAGGTTACAGGGTTGGTGCAACATATGCAAATCTATAAATATAATACATCACATCAATAAAGTAAAAAACAAAGACCATATGATTCTCTCAATTGACACAGAAAAAGCCTTTGATAATATCCAGCCTCCGATAATATCCAGCCTCCTCTCATGATCAGAACACTTAAGAAAATAGGCATAGAAGGGACACTTCTAAAACAGACAGAGGCCGTCTACAGCAAACCCACAAACAGTATCATATTGAATGGTGTAAAATTGAAAACATTTCCACTCATATTGGGAATGAGGCAAGGATGCTCACTGTCTCCACTGCTATAAAACATAGTAATGAAAGTCTTAGCCATCGCAATCAGGCAAGAGAAGGTGATTAAGGGTATCCAAATAGAGTCAGAGGAGATCAAACTGTCACTCTTTGCTGATGATATGATCCTATACCTGGAAAATCTCAAGGACTCAACTTCAAAACTCTTAGAAGTGATCAAGGAATACAGCAGCATCTCAGGATAAAAAATCAATACTTACAAGTCAGTAGTTTTTTTATATGCCAATAATAGTCAAGGTAAAAATATAGTCAAAGACTCTATTTCTTTTATAATAGTGTCAAAGAAGATGAACTATCTGGGAATTTACCTAACAAAGGACGTAAAAGACTTCTATAAGGAAAACTATGAAACTCTGAGAAAAGAAATAGCTGAAGATGTTAACAAATGGAAAAACATACCATGCTTATGGCTAGGAAGAATCAACTTTTTAAAATGTCCATACTACCCAAAGCAATCTACAGATTTAATGCAATCCCTATTAAAGTATCATCGTCATACTTTAAAGAGCTTGAAAAAATAGTACTTCATTTTATATGGAATCAGAAAAAAAACCTTTAATAGCAAATACATTACTCAGAAATAAGAACAAATCAGGAGATACAATGTTACCAGACTTCAGGCTATTCTATAAATCTATAGTGCTCAAACAGCATGATACTGGCACAAAAACAGAGAGGTGCATTTATCAAACAGAATAGAGAACCAAAGAGATGAACCCAGCTACTTATCACCATTTGATCTTCGAGAAGCCTATCAAAAATATTCAGTGGGGAAAAGACTCCCTATTTAACAAATGGTGCTAGGTGAACCTGTAGAAGACTGAAACTGAACCCCCACCTTTCACCATTAACAAAATCAACAAAAATTGATTCTCACTGGATAGAAGATTTAAACTTAAGACATGAAATTATAAAAATACTAGAAGAGAGAGCAGGGGAAACACTTGAAGAAATTGGCCTGGGAGAATATATTGAGGAGGACACTTCAGGCAATTGAAGCAACACCAAAAATAAATTACTGGGATATGATCAAACTAAAATCCTTTGCACAGCCAAGAGCACAGTAAGTAAAGAAAACAGACAAACTTCAGAATGGGAGAAAAATTTTGCAGGTTATGCTTCCAAAAAAGGTCTGATAACTAGAATCTACAGAGAACTCAAATTAATCAATAAAAAAGAATAAATAACCCTATTTCTATGTAGGCAAGAGACTTGAACAGAAACTTCTCTGATGAAGACAGGCACGTGGCCTACAAACACATGAAAAAATGCTCATCATCCCTAATCATCAGAGAAATGCAAATCAAAACCACTTTGGGATATCATCTAATCACAGTAAGATTAGCCCACATCACAAAATCCCAAAACTACAGATGTTGGCATGGATGTGGAGAAGGGAATGCTTTTACACTGCTGGTGGGAATGCAAGCTAATATGACCTTTTGGGAAAGTAGTTTGGAGAATACTCAAGGAACTAAAAGTAGACCTACCATTTGATCCTGCAATTCCTCTATTAGGTATATACCCAGATGATCAAAAATTATTTTACAACAAAGACATTTGCACCAGAAAGTTTACTGCAGCCCAATTCATAATAGCCAAGACATGGAAACAGTCCAAGTGCCCATTGACCCATGAATGGATTAACAAATTGTGGTATATGTACACAATGGAATACCATGTAGCCATAAAAAATATGGAGACTTCACATCTTTTATGTTTACCTGGATGGAACTGGAACATATTCTTCTTAGTAAAGTATCTCAGGAATGGAAAAGAATGTATCCCATGTTCAATACTACTATGAAATCAATATATAACCACCTACACGCTCATATGAATGACAAAATATAACTATAGTCCAGAAAGTAGAAGAGAAGAGGAGAGAGAGGGGATGGTGGGGGGCTATGGGAGGAGAAAGAGTATTTGGGGGGGCTTCACCTAATGTGCATGATGCAATGGTACGTTTCAAAACTATTAAGAAATGAGTATAATTGTTATTGAATGTGTTACCTAGTTCAATGTAAGCATTTCATATTGTATATCAAAGCAGTACCCTGAATCTCATAAATGCATCAATGTACAAAGTTACGATTTAATAAAAAATAATAAATATATATAAGTAAATAAATATCAATAAAAAATAAATAAATAAATAAAGCTGATATTACAGAAATACAAAGACTCATAAAAGACTACAATGAGCAATTATATACCAACAAATTGGAAAACCTAGAAAAAAAAATGTATAAACTCCTGGATATACTTAACCTAAGATCAAACCAGGAATAAATAGAAAAATTTCACAGACCAATAATTAGTAATGAGACTGACTCATCAATAAAATATCTCCCAACAAAGAAAATTCCAGGACCAGATGGCTTCACTGCTGAATTCTACCAAACTTCTAAATAACACCAATTCTCCTAAAACTATAAAAGTTGAAGAGAAGGAAATTCTCCCTACCTCATTCTATGAGGCCAGCATTATCCTAATACTAAAAACCCAAAAAGGATACCACCACGACAAAATGAAAATGAGATGTCAATATCTCTGGAGAATGTAGATACAAAAATTCTCAACAGAAGACTAGCAAACCAAATCCAATGGCACATCAAAAAGATAATACACCACAGTGAAGTAGGATTTACCCCAGGGATGCAAGGATGATTCAACCTTTCCATAGAAAAGGAATTAACCAACAAAGTAAAGGAACAGATTGGGGAAGTGCTTATGGCTCAGTAGGTAGGGTGCCAGCTCCATAAACTGAGGGTGGTGGGTTCAAACTCAGCCCCAGCCAAACTGCAACAACAAAAAAATAGCCCAGCATTGTGGTGGGTACCTGAAGTCCCAGCTACTTGGGAGGCTGAGGCAAGAGAATTGCCTGAGCTCAAGAGCTGGAGATTGCCGTGAGCTGTGATGCCACAGCACTCTACCAAGGGCAATAAAGTAAGACTCTGTCTCAAAAATAAATAAATAAATAAATAAATAAATAAATAAAAATTTTAAAAAATTAAAGGAACGGCTTGCAGAAAGGGTGAAAATATTTGCAAGCTATTCATCTATTGAGGAATAACATCCAAAATATACAAGGAACCCAGCAACTTAACAGCAATAAAACAAATAATTCAATTTAAAAGGGACAAAGGATCTGAACAGACATTTCTCAAAAGAAGACATACAAATGAACAATAAGTATATGAACAAATGCTTAATATCACTAATAGTCAAGAGAATACAGATCAAAATCATAATGAGATACCATCTCATCCCAGTTAGAATGGCTACTATCTGAATGACCAAAAACAACAGATACTAGTGAGGATACAGAGAAAAGAGAACACTTGTACACTGTTGGTGGGAAAGTAAAGTAAAGCCATTATGGAAAATAGTATAGAGATTTCTCAAAAAGCTAAAAGTAG
This sequence comes from Nycticebus coucang, assembly GCF_027406575.1. Lineage (NCBI taxonomy): Eukaryota > Metazoa > Chordata > Mammalia > Primates > Lorisidae > Nycticebus > Nycticebus coucang. The sequence goes on along the minus strand of NC_069785.1, from coordinate 16,143,372 downwards.
AGCTACCATATGATCCAGCAACCTCACTACTTGGTATTGATCTGAAGGAAAGGAAATCAGTATAAAAATATCCAGGACCACCAATGTTTATTGGAGCATTGTTCACAATAGCCGATACAGGGAATCAATCTCATCATCCATCAGTAAATGTATGGATAAAGAAATGTGATACACACACATACTGAAATACTCTTCAGTCACAGGAAAAAGGAAATCCTGTCATTCACAGCAACATGGAGGAGCCTGCAGGACATTATGTTATGGGAAGTAAGCCAGGCACAGGAAAAAAAAAAAAAATACCACGTGTTCTCAATCATATGTGGGAGCTAAAAATGTTGAGCTTATAGAAGTAAGGAGTAGAATTGTGGTTGGGAGAGGCTGTAAAGGGTAGGGGAAGAAAGGATAGGAAGAGGTGGGTTAACAGACATAAAATTGCAGGTAAATCGGAGGAAAAAGTCTAGTGTTTTATAGCAGTCTAAAGAGAATATGGTTAGCAATACTCTATTACAAATTTTCAAAAAGCTAAAAGAGAGAATTTCAAATGTTCACAACACAAAGAAATGATAAACATATATTTGATGTATATGCTAAGTACCCTGATTTGACCCTTACACATTGTACACATGTATCAAAATATAACTCTGTATTTTGAAAATAAATTTGATTATTATATGTTAACAAAAAACTTGAAAAATTTAAAAATAGGTTAAAGGATGTACATGAGGTTGTATATAGGTTATATGCAAATAATATACCATTTTATATAAGAGATTTGAGCATTCTCAAATATTTTAATCCCTGGATAATACTGGAAGCAATCCCAAACAGATACCATGGGACATCTGTTTAGAGGTATAAGATCTTACCCCTAGGAAGATGGCCTGAAGGGTACACGAAACTTCTCTGTGCTGTCTTGAAAATGCATGTGAACCTATAATTACCTTGAAATAGAAAGACTTTAAAACAGTAACCTTTCTGGCATATGTAAGAATGGTTTTTCCTTTGTGAGATTATAGAGAAGGGGACAGGTGAGAAGACTTCTGGTCTCCAGTTTGATCTTCATGCTTTTAAGAGAAAGACAAAATATGGTAATATCAACAATATTTTAAAAATAGGAATTTGTGGCTCAGAACCCGTAGCCCAGTGGCTACAGGTCTGGCCACATGCATCAAGGCTGGCGGGTTCAAACTCAGCCCGGGCCAGCTAAAAACAATGACAACTGCAGCAACAACAATAACAAAAATAGCCGGGGGGGGTGCCTGTAGTTGCAGCTACTTGGCAGGCTGAGGCAAGAGAATCGCTTAAGCCCAAGAGTTTGAGGTTGCTGTGAGCTGTGATGCCATAGCACTCTACCAAGGGCAATAAAGTGAGAATCTATCTCAAAAAAAAAAAAAAAAAAAGTAGGACTTTGTGAAAAGAAAATAAGAGAAAAAGTAGAAAGGAGAACAGGTGTGAATAAAAATTGCACCTAAGGGGAGGCGGAGACAAGATGGCTGAAGCCAGCTTTCCACAGAGGCTCCGATCCAGAAGGAGAGCTAAAGGACAGAAATTTAGCAAGTAACCTGGCAGATTAGAGCTGTGCCAAGAGAGAAGGTTGAAGAATGCACATCAACCCTGCTGAGGTGAGCTGCGACCCCAAGGATACAAATAAAAGGTACAAAATCCATCACCAAGCAGATGGGAGTTCCTTCCCCCATGAGAATGGCTCAGAGTACCCCATAAACAAATGAGCAGAGTTCAAAAGTCTCCCCAGTATACTCCATGGGAGAGACCCTCTAAAAACTGGACCTACTTCCCCTACTAGGGCGCCATGGCACTCTCCTGCCAGGCATAAAACTGTGTTAAACTGTATATATTCTCTACCTGCAATTCTGAGCTCCCAGCACTCCCCTCCACTCTCACTCTGAGGTCTGGAGGCCTGTCCCCCAGGAGTCCAGATTCTTAGGTGATTTCTCAAGGGGTGTGAACTGCAGCTGGTCAGTGCTGATTCTGCAGCATGGGAGTGAGGAGAGGATGGACGGCTGAGAGGGAACCATGCCAGAGCAAGTGTCCCGAGGCACAGACAGCAGCCGTTTTTGGCAACAATAGGGCACACCCCTGAATATTCTGGAGTCATACCCCCTGTCTCTCTGAGCAACCAGAGGAGGCCGGGCATCTTCTCAGGTGGCAACCACCAGCTAAACGCAGGCCCCATGAGTAAAGAGTTTGCCAGAGGCGGTACCGGCCTAGGTGGAGCGCAGGAACTAGAAAATGCACACGCAGTGCTGGCTGACTTCCAGGGCGGGGCTGACCCAGAGGACTGCTTTACTGAGCCTAAGACGCACCCAGCCCCCAGAGGATCAGCCTAGACAAATGAGCGCAGAGGCTAGAACAGACAGCTAACTGTGCTGCAAATACAAACTACTGGGCAACAGCAAAGACAGGGCCTGAGGCACAGACTCTGTGAACTCAAAACAGCTTCTCTTCTGCAGGGGTATTTAGCAGGGACAGAAACAAATTCCACAAAGTTGTTCTGTTCAGTCAGCAACATCAATAAGGGGCGGGGCTGGAACTGAGTGAACACCCCCAGCACCTGAGGTTGTCAGGCCTCACCTGCCCCTGCCAGATAGAGGCAGAGAGCAGCAGCCTGGCTGAGGAGACATAGATTTCTTTGTGATTCAGGCAGGTACAAACCCCTACAGTATCTGCTCATTAGAGGCAACTGGCTCACAGCCCTGCAGGTTTATCAGTGACTGGGAGTGACAGAGGTGCAAGGTGGAAAAGGAGGCATCAACCCTCCCAGACTAATCTATTTGCTGGGTGGGGCCTCCTGACATCACAGAGCACCGGAGTAATTCATATTTGAGTTGTCGGCAGACCCCTGCAATCCAGTCGCCAGAGACCTTTTAAACTCTTCCACCTGAAACAGTTGCTGACTGAGACAATTGATTTGGACCTATAGAACTGAGCCAATCGCCCGAGGACTATTCAAGTGGTGCCCTGGGTGTGTGGTTGTAGGAAGGTTTGATTTTCCTTTTCCAATTGTTGCCTGTGGGGGGTGAGGTGACTTAATTGCTGGTATTTCTCCACAGCTGAGACGTCATCCCAGAGTAACTGTTTCACTAGGGTCAGACAGAGAAAACAAGAAAGAGCCACTTAGCCCCATCACACCAAAAAGGTCCCCAGTCTCTCAGGCCGGAGCACTGAATGGGTCCTCGGAAAAGCTCCAGGGGAAAAGTCAAACAGTTTAAAATAATCATGGGGCAGAATCAGCGGAAAAACTCTGGTAACATGAATAACCAGAGTAGATCAACCCTCCCCCCCCAACGAACGATATGACAGATGTAACTGAAGATTCCATTCATAAACAAATAGCCGAGATGTCAGAATCAAATTCAGAATTTGGATTGCGAACAAGACTAATAGAATGAATGAAAATTTGGAATTAGAAATTAGAGGAGCAATTCACATGTTGTCTCAAGAATTCAAAAAAATTAAAGACAAAACCACCAAAGATTTTGACACATTGAAGTAAGAATTTGCACCCCTCAAAGATCTGAAAAATACGATAGAAGCACTCAGTAACAGAGTGGAGGAAGCAGAAGAAAGGATTTCTGACATTGAAGACAAAGCCTTGAACACTTCCAAACTAGAGAAATGGACAGCAAAAACAGATCATTCTCTCAGAGAGCTCTGGGATAACTCGAAGAAGCTAATATCCACCTCATTGGAATCCCTGAAAGCGATAAAGTAGCTTCGCAAGGCACACAGGCCTTTCTCCATGAAAATATGACAGAGAAATTTCCAGACATGCCAAGAGATTCTGAAATTCAGATAGCAGACAGTTTCAGAACCCTATCATGACTCAACCTAAAAAGACATCCCCCATGCACATCATAATTAACTTCACTAAAGTTAATATGAAGAACAAAATTCTGAAAATAGCTAGATGTAAGAAACCAATTAACTAAAAAGGGAAGAATATTAGAATATGGCAGATCTCTCAGCTGAAACTTTTCAAGCCAGAAGAGGGTGGTCACCGACTTTTAATCTCCTAAAACAAAATAACTTTAAACCCCGGATCCTGTATCCTGCTAAACTGAGTTTCATTTATGATGGAGAAATTAAATACTTTAATGACATTCACATGTTAAAGAAATTTGCCATAACCAAATCAACTATTCAGGATATTCTCAGACCTATCCTCCATAATGACCAGCCCAATCCTCTACCACAAAAGTAAACTCACTCAGAAACTTTTAATCAAACTCCAACTTCCACAGTAGGGAAAGGATTAAATGTGTCCACTGGACTTTTAAAAAACCCGATACCCAAAATTTTACCAGACTTATCAATATTCTCCATTAATTGGAACAGCTTAAACTGTCCTCTAAAGAGGCACAGGTTGGCTGATTGGATACAAAAACTCAGGCCAGATATTTGCTGCACACAAGAATCACATCTTCAAACCCAGCCCAGGCCAAAAAAAAAAAAAAACACACACACACACAAAAAAAAATACTGACAAGAATCACATCTTGGGGGAGGCAAGATGGCGGACGGAAGCCAGCTTTCAACAGAGGCTCCCGTCCAGAAGGAGAGTTAAGGGACAGGAATTTACTAAGTATCCTGGTGGATTTGAGCCGCACCAAGAAAGAAGGTTGAAGAACGCACATCAACACTGCTGAGGCAAGCTGTGATCACAAGGACGCAAACAAAAGGTACAAAATCCACCACCAAGCGGACGGGAGTCCCCCTCCCCCGTGAGACCGGCTCGAGAGCCCCACAATTAAACAAACAGGCAGAAATTAAAGGCCCTCCCACTACACTCCACGGGAGAGACCTTCTAAAAACTGGACCTACCTCCCCTACTAGGGTGCCATGGCGTTCTCCTGCCAGGCATAAAACTGTATAAAACTTTAAAAATCCTTTGCCGACAACCCTGAATCCCCAACACTCCCCTCCCGCTCACTGAGGTCTGGAGGCCTGTCCCCCAGGAGTTCGGATTCTTGGGTGATTTCTCAAGGGGAGTAAACAGTTCCCGAGCTGCAACTGGTCAGTGCTGACTCTGAGGCATGCGAGTGTGGAGAGGGCACCGGGCTGAGGGGGAGTCACGCCTTGGTGGCACTTCCCTGCCGTGCGGTGCAGCAGCCCTCCCTGTGCATCAATAGGGCCAGGCATAAAACTGAATGAAGCTCTAGCTTCCCCGCTGAGCTCTCAGCACTCCCCCCACTCTCACTCGAGGTCTGGGGGCCTGTCCCTCAGGAGTTCGAATCCTTGGGTAATTTCTCGAGGGGAGTGCATAGTGCCCGAGCGATGACTGGTCAGCGCTGACTGTGAGACATGCGAGTGAGGAGAGGGCACTCGGCTGAGGGAGAGTCATGCCTTGGCAGCACTTCCCTGTGGTGCAGTACAGCAACCCTCCCCGAGCAACAATACAGCCAGGCATAAAACTGAATGAAACTCTAGCTTCCCCTCACTCTCACTCGGGGGTCTGGGGGCCTGCCCCCCAGGAGTCCGGATTCTTGGGAGATCTCTCGAGGGGTGTGGACAGAGCATAAACTGCGGCCGCTCAGTGCTGACTCTGGGGTGCGAGACAGAGGAGAAAAGGGTCAGCTGGGTGCCCACACCAGAGCGGCAGTTCCAGGAGGCAAATCAACAGCCGTTTTTTCTTTAACAGCAAAACGGCTCACTTCTGGATATTCTGAAGCCACACCCCCTGTCTCCCTGGGCAACCAGAGGAGGCCACCAGTGAGCAAAGGATTTGCCTGATGCTGCTCACAAACCAGGGAAGCTTCCAGGGCAGGGCCGACACAAAGAGGTAATCGGACACAAACCTCCAGCAGCAAAGATGTTTGAACTCAGAACAGCCCGTCTTCTGTAGGCAATTTTAGCAGAAACAGAGACAGAAGCCCACAAAGATGTCTGTTCTGTTCTGTTCTGTTAGCAACATCAATCAGGGATGGGGCTAAGCCTGAGTGAACACCTCCCTCCCACCACCTGCATCAAGCACTCAAAGATGTCAGGCCCCATCTCCTCCTGCTAGATAGCGGCAGACTGCAGGGGTCAGGCAGACTTCCTTGCAATTCAGGCAGGTGCAAATCCCTGGAGTATCTGTTCACTACAGGCAACTGGGTTAGCCATCTGCAGAGATACCAGTGACTGGGTCCAACGGAGGGGCAAAGTGGGGAAGGAGACATCAACCTTCCCAGACTGATCTATTTGCTAGGTGGCTCCTCCTGACTCCACGCAGCACTGGAGTAAGCCATATCAGAGGAGTCACCAGACCCCTGTGATCCAGTTCCCAGAGACCTCTTGAACTCTCCCACCCGAGACAGGTGCTGATTGAGACAATCGATTTGGACCTTTTGAACTGAACTAATAGACTGAGGACTTGTCAGGCGGTGCCCTGGGTATGTGGTTGTAGGAAGGTTTGATTTTCCTTTTCCAACTGGTGCCAGAGGTGGGCGGGCAGGAAGACTTAATTGCTGGTTTTTCCACACAGCTGAGACTTCAAGCCAGAGTAAACGTTAGAATAGGATCGAACAGAAACCAGCTGAAAACAAGACAGAACCACTTAGCCCCACCACACAAGACAGGGCCCCAGTTTCTGAGGCCACAACACTGTACAGGCTTTCGATAAAGCCCCAGGTTAAAAATCAAAGGGTGTAAAATAACCATGGGGAGGAATCAGCAGAAAAACTCTGGTAACATGAATAACCAGAATAGATCAACCCCCACAAGAAAAGATAGGGCAGATGAGATTGAAGATCCCATTCATAAACAACTGGCTGAGATGTCAGAAATCGAATTCAGAATTTGGATTGCAGACAAGATTAACAAAGTGGAATTAGGAATTCGAGGAGAAATTCAAAAGTTGTCTCAAGAATTTAACAAATTTAAAGACAAAACCACCAAAGACTTAGACACACTGAAGCAAGAATTTAGAGCACTCAAACATATGAAAAATACAGTAGAATCCCTCAGCAACAGAATAGAGCAAGCAGAAGAAAGGATTTCTGACATTGAAGATAAAGTCTTCGAACGCTCCCAATCTCTCAAAGAGGAAGAGAAATGGAGAGCAAAAATGGATCATTCTCTCAGAGAGCTCTGGGATAATTCGAAGAAGGCGAATATCCGAATCATAGGAGTTCCAGAAACAGATGAAGTGGCCTCGCTGGGCACAGAGGCCCTTCTGCATGAAATTATGAAAGAGAATTTTCCAGACATGCCTAGAGATTCTGAAATTCAGATAGTGGACAACTTCAGAACTCCAGCACAACTCAACCCCAATAAGACATCCCCTAGGCATATCATAATTAACTTCACTAAAGTTAATATGAAGGAGAAAATCCTCAAAGCTGCCAGGAGAAAGAAAACCATTACCTTCAAAGGGAAGAATATTAGAACGACTGCAGATCTCTCTGCTGAAACTTTTCAAGCCAGAAGAGGGTGGTCACCGACTTTTAATCTCCTAAAGCAAAATAACTTTCAACCCAGGATCTTGTATCCAGCTAAACTGAGTGTCATTTATAATGGAGAAATTAAACACTTCAATGACATACATTGAAAAAATTTGCCATAAGTAAACCAGCTCTTCAGGACATTCTCAGACCTAATCCTCCACAATGACCAACGCAATCCTATACCACAAAAGTAAACTCACTCAGAAACATCAGATCAAACTCCAATTTCCACACTGGTGAAAGGATTAAAAATGTTCACTGGACCTTTGAAAAACTCAGTACCCAAAATTCCACCAGACTTATCAATACTCTCCATTAACGTGAATGGCTTAAACTGTACTCTAAAGAGGCATAGGTTAGATGACTAGATACAAAAACTCAAGCCAGATATTTGTTGCATACAAGAGTCACATCTCAACTTAAAAGACAAATACAGATTCAGGGTGAAAGGATGGTCATCCATATTTCAGGCAAATGGTAATCAGAAAAAAAGCAGGTATTGCAATTTTATTTGCAAATACAGTAGGCTTTAAACCATCAAAAGTAAGGAATGACAAGAATGGTCACTTCATATTTGTTAAGGGTAATACTCAATATGATGAGATCTCAATTATTAATATCTATGCACCCAACCAGAATGCACCTCAATTTATAAGAGAAACTCTAACAGACATGATTAACTTGATTTCCGCCAACTCCATAATCGTGGGAGATTTCAACACTCCTTTGGCAGTATTGGATCGATCCTCCAGCCAGAAGCTGAGCAAAGAAATCTTAGATTTAAACCATCCAATATTTAGATTTAGCAGACATCTACAGAACATTTCATCCAAACAAAACTGAATACACATACTTCTCATCAGCCCATGGAACATATTCCAAAATTGACCACATTTTAGGTCACAAGTCTAACCTCAGTAAATTTAAAGGAATAGAAATTATTCCTTGCATCTTCTCGGATCATCATGGAATAAAACTTGAATTGAGTAACAACAGGAATCTGCATACTCACACAAAAACATGGAAGTTAAATAACCTTATGCTGACTGACAGCTGGGTCAGAGATGAGATTAAGAAAGAAATCACCAATTTTTTGGAACAAAACGACAATGAAGACACAAACTATCAGAACCCCTGGGACACCACAAAGGCAGTTCTAAGAGGGAAATTTATAGCACTGCAAGCCTTCTTCAAGAGAACAGAAAGAGAGGAAGTTAACAACTTAATGGGACAAGAGGGAAATTTATAGCAATGCAAGCCTTCCTCAAGAGAATGGAAAGAGAGGAAGTTAACAACTTAATGGGACATCTCAAGCAACTGGAAAAGGAAGAACATTCCAACCCCAAACCCACTAGAAGAAAATAAATAACCAAAATTAGAGCAGAATTAAATGAAATTGAAAACAAAACAATAATACAACAGATCAATAAATCAAAAAGCTGGTTTTTCGAAAAGGTCAACAAAATAGATAAACCTCTGGCCAACCAAATCAGAAAAAAAAGAGTAAAATCTCTACTACCATCAGTCAGAAACAACAAACACGAAATAACAACAGACTCGTCAGAAATCCAAAAAAATCCTTAATGAATATTACAAGACAGTTTATTCTCAGAAATATGAAAAGTTGAAGGAAATTGACCAATACTTGGAAGCATGCCACCTTCCAAGACTTAGCCAAAATCAAGTGGAAATGTTGAACAGACCCATATCAAGTTCAGAAATAGCATCAACTATACAAAACCTCCCTAAAAAGAAAAGCCCAGGACCAGATGGTTTTACGTGAGTATTCTACCAAAACTTTAAAGAAGAATTAGTACCTGTATTACTCAACCTGTTCCAAAAGGTAGAAAAAGAAGGAAGACTACCCAACACCTTCTATGAAGCAAACATCACCCTGATCCCCAAACCAGGAAAACACCCAACAACAAAAGAAAATTATAGACCAATATCACTAATGAATATAGAAGCAAAAATATTCAACAAGATCCTAACAAACAGAATCCAGCAACACATCAAACAAATTATACATCATGTTTTATCCCAGGGTCTCAAAGCTGGTTCAATATACGTAAATCTATAAATGTAATTCAGCCCATAAGCAAATTAAAAAACAAAGACCATATGATTCTCTCAATTGATGCAGAAAAAGCTTTTGATAATATCCAGCATCCCTTCATGATCAGAACACTCAAGAAAATTGGTCTAGAAGGGACTTTTCTTAAACTGATAGAGGCCATCTACAGCAAACCCGCAGCCAATATCATATTGAATGGAGTTAAATTGGAATCATTTCCACTCAGATCAGGAACGAGACAAGGCTGCCCATTGTCTCCATTGCTTTGTAACATTGTAATGGAAGTTTTAGCCACCACAATTAGGGAAGAAAAGGCGATCAAGGGTATACATATAGGGTCAGAAGAGATTAAACTTTCACTCTTCACAGATGATATGATTGTGTATCTGGAAAACACTAGGGACTCTACTACAAAACTCCTAGAATACAGCAGCGTGTCAGGTTACAAAATCAACATCCATAAATCAGTAGCCTTTATATACACCAATAACAGTCAAGTTGAAAAAGCAGTTAAGGACTCTATTCCATTCACAGTAGTGCCAAAGAAGATGAAATATTTGGGAATTTACCTAACAAAAGACGTGAAAAATCTCTATAAAGAGAACTATGAAACTCTAAGAAAAGAAATAGCTGAAAATGTTAACAAATGGAAAAACATACCATGCTCATGGCTGGGAAGAATCAACATTATCAAAATGTCCATACTACCCAAAGCAATATATAATTTCAACGCACTCCCTATTAAAGCTCCACTGTCATATTTTAAAGATCTTGAAAAAACAATACTTCATTTTATATGGAGTCAGAAAAAAACCTTGAATAGCAAAGACATTACTCAGAAATATAAACAAAACAGGAGGAATCACACTACCAGACCTCAGACTTTACTACAAATCGATAGTGATCAAAACAGCATGGTACAGGCACAAAAACAGAGATGTAGATATCTGGAACAGAATAGAGAACCAAGAGATGAATCTAGCTACTTACCGCTATTTGATCTTTGACAAACCAATTAAAAACATTCAGTGGGGAAAAGATTCCCTATTTAACAAATGGTGCTGGGTGAACTGGCTGGCAACCTACAGAAGATTGAAATTGGACCCACACCTTTCACCATTAACTAAGATAGACTCTCATTGGATTAAAGATTTAAACTTAAGACATGAAACTATAAAAATACTAGACAAGAGTGCAGGGAAAACCCTTGAAGAAATCAGTCTGGGCAAGTATTTTATGAGGAGAACCCCCCGGGCAATTGAAGCAGCTTCAAAAATACACTACTGGGACCTGATCAAGCCAAAAAGCTTCTGCACAGCCAAGAACACAGTAAGTAAAGCAAGCAAACAGCCATCAGAATGGGAGAAGATATTTGCAGGGTATATCTCAGACAAAGGTTTAATAACCAGAATCCACAGAGAACTCAAACGCATCAGCAAGAAAAAAACAAGGGATCCCATCGCAGGCTGGGCAAGGGATTTGAAGAGAAACTTCTTTGAAGAAGACAGGTGCACGGCCTTCAGACATATGAAAAAATGCTCATCATCTTTAATCATCAGAGAAATGCAAATCAAAACTACTTCGAGATATCATCTAACTCCAGTGAGACTAGATCACAAAATATCAAGACCAGAGCTGTTGGCGTGGATGTGGAGAAAAGGGAACACTTCTGCACTGCTGGTGGGAATGCAAATTAATACATTCCTTTTGGAAAGATATATGGAGAACACTCAGAGATCTAAAAATAGATCTGCCATTCAATCCTGTAATCCCTCTACTGGGCATATACCCAGAAGACCAAAAATCACAACATAACAAAGATATTTGTACCAGAATGTTTATTGCAGCCCAATTCATAATTGCTAAGTCATGGAAAAAGCCCAAGTGCCCATCAATCCACGAATGGATTAATAAATTGTGGTATATGTACACCAGGGAATATTATGCAGCCTTAAAGAAAGATGGAGACTTTACCTCTTTCATGTTTACATGGATGGAGCTGGAACATATTCTTTTTAGTAAAGTATCTCAAGAATGGAAGAAAAAGTACCCAATGTACTCAGCCCTACTATGAAACTAATTTGGGGCTCTCACATGAAAGATATAACCCAGTTACAACCTAACAATAGGGGGAAGTGGGAAAGGGGGGGGAGTGAGGGAGGTTGTGGGTAGAGGGAGGGGAATCGGTGGGATCATACCTGTGGTGCATCTTACAGGGGTATTTGCGAAACTTGGTAAATGTAGAATGTAAATGTTTTGGCACAGTAACTGAGATAATGCCAAGAAGGCTTTGTTAACCATTGTGATGAAAATGTGTCAAATGGTCTATGAAGCGAGTGTATGATGCCCCATGATCATATCAATGTATACAGTTATGATTTAATAAAAAAAATAAAAAATAAACAAAAAATAAAAAAAGAATCACATCTTACTTTAAAAGATAAATATAGACTCAGGGTGAAAGGCTGGTCATCCATAATTCAGGCAAATGGTAGTCAGAAAAAACAGGTGTTGCAATTCTATTTGCAGATACAATAGGCTTTAAACCAACAAAATAAGGAAGGATAAGAAAGGTCACTTCATATTTTTTATGGGTAATAGTAAATATGATGAGATTTCAATTATTAATATCTTTGCACCCAACCAGAATGCACCTCAATTTATAAGAGAAACTCTAACAGAAATGAGCAACTTGACTTCCTCCAGCTCCATAATAGTTGGAGATTTCAACACTCCTTTGGCAGTATTGGATAGATCCTCCAACAAGAAGCTAAGCAAAGAAATTTTAGATTTAAACCCAACCACCCAACACTTGGATTTAGCAGATATCTACAGAACATTTCATCCCAACAAAACTGAATACACATACTTCTCATCAACCCACGGAACATACTCCAAAATTGATCACATCTTAGGTCACAAGTCTAACCTCAGTAAATTTAAAGGAATAGAAATTATTCCTTGCATCTTCTTGGACCACCATTGAATTAAAGTTGAACTCAGTAACAACAGGAATCTGCATACTCATACAAAAACATGGAAGTTGAATAACCTTGTACTGAATAACAGCTGGGTCAGAGATGAGATTGAGAAGGAAATTGCCAAATTTTTGGAACAAAATGACAATGAAGACACGAATTATCAGAACCTCTGGGATACTGCAAAGGCCCTTCTGAGGTAAATTTATAGCACTGCAAGCCTTCCTCAAGAGAACGAAAAGAGAGGAAATTAACAACTTAATGGGACATCTCAAGCAACTGGAAAAGGAAGAATATTCCAACCCCAAACCCAGTAGAAGAAAAGAAATAACCAAAATTAGAGCAGAATTAAATGAAATTGAAAACAAAAGTATTATACAACAGATCAATAAATTAAAAAAGTTGGTTTTTTGTAAAGGTCAATAAAATAGATAAACCTTTGGCTAACCTAACCAGGAAAAAAAAAGAGTAAAATTTCTCATTTCATCGATCAGAAATGACAAAGATGAAATAACAACAGACTCTTAAAAATTTTCAAACAATCCTTAATGAATATTAGAAGAAACTTTATTCTCAGAAATATGAAAATCTAAAGGAAATTGACCAATACTCAGAGCACATCACCTTCCAAGACTTAGCCAGAATCAAGTGGAAATGTTGAACAGGCCCATATCAAGTTCTGAAATAGCATCAACCATACAAAATCTCCCTAAAAAGAAAAGCTCTGGACCAGATGGCTTCACATCAGAATTCTACCAAACCTTTAAAGAGGAACTAATACCTATATTACTCAACCTGTTCCACAATATAGAAAAAGAAGGAATACTACACAACACGTTCTATGAAACAAACATCACCCTGATCACCAAACCAGGAAAACACCCAACAAGAAAAGAAAATTATAGACCAATATCACTAAGAAATATAGATGGAAAAATATTCAACAAGATCCTAACAAACAGAATCCAGCAACACATCAAACAAATTAGACATCATGACCAAGTCAATTTTATCCCAGGGTCTCAAGGCTGGTTCAATATACATAAATCTATAAGTATAATTCAGCACATAAACAAATTAAAAAACAAAGACCATATGATTCTCTCAATTGATGCAGAAAAAGCTTTTAATAATATCCAGCATCCCTTCATCATCAGAACACTTAAAAAAATTGGTATAGAAGGGACATTTCTTAAACTCTTAGAGGCCATCTACAGCAAACCCACAGATAATATCATATTGAATGGAGTTAAATTGAAATAATTTCCACTAGATCAGGAACCAGATAAGGCTGCCCATTGTCTCCACTGCTCTTTAACATTGTAATGGAAGTTTTAGCCATCGCAGTTAGGGAAGAAAAGGCAATCAAGGGTATCCATATAGGGTCAGAAGAATTCGAATTTTCACTCTTCGCAGATGACATGATTGTATATCTGGAAAACACCAGAGATTCCTCTAATAAACTCTTAGAAGTGATCAAGGAATAGAGCAGCGTCTCTGGTAACAAAATCAACATTCATAAATTGGTAGCCTTTATATATACCAACAACAGTCAAGCTGAAAAAACAGTTAAGGACTCTATTCCATTCACAGTAGTGCCAAAAAAGATGAAATATTTGGGAGTGTATATAACAAAGGACATGAAAGATCTCTATAAAGAGAACTATGAAACTCTAAGAAAAGAAATAGCTGAAAATGTCAACAAATGGAAAAACATACCATGCTCATGGCTGGGAAGAATCAACATTGTTAAAATGTCCATACTACCCAAAGCAATATACAATTTTAATGCAATCCATATTAAAGCTCCACTGTCATACTTTAAAGATCTTAAAAAAATAATACTTCATTTTATATGGAATCAGAAAAAACCTCGAATAGCCAAGACATTACTCAGAAATAAAAACAAAGCAGGAAGAATCATGCTACCGGACCTCAGACTATACTATAAATCAATAGTGATCAAAACAGCATGGTACTGGCACAAAAACAGAGACGTATATGTATGAAACAGAATAGAGAATCAAGAGATGAACCTAGCTACTTAACTGTTATTTGATCTTTGACAAGCCAAATAAAAACATTCAGTGGGGAAAAGATTCCCTATTTAACAAATGGTGCTGGGTGAACTGGCTGGCAACCTGCACAAGACTAAAACTGGACCCACACCTTTCACCATTAACTAACATAGACTCTCACCAATTAAAGATTTAAATGTAAGACACGAAACTATAAAAATACTAGAAGAGGCCACCCCCATCTTGGGACGTGAACCTTTCGGAAAGTTTGAAGGGAGTTTGCTGTAGGATGCACCCCAGGTGTAATCCCACCAATCACCCAAAACCCTTGAAGAAATCGGTCTGGGCGAGTATTTTATGAGGACCCCCCAGGAAATTGAAGCAGCTTCAAAAATGCACCTTTGGCACCTGATCAAACTAAAAAGCTTCTGCACAGCCAAGAACACGCTCTCTTAAGTCTTCAAAATAGACCCGAGAAAGAACTTTTGTGGAAGTAGGAATTAAAAAACTGATGGTTTGGGGCGGAGCAAGATGGCAGCCGAGTAACAGCTTCCTTGCATCTGGGCACCATGAGTCTGGGGAGATAGGACTCCAGGCATCTCTGGCTGGTGGGAACTGCCTATCATCACTCCTATGAGAATACAGGGAGTCAGCGAGAGACTTCTGGACCCCAAGAGGAGGACTAAAACAGTGGAAAACCGGCAAGTGGTCGCGTGTGTTCAACCCGTCTAAACCCGCCCACAACTGTAAGTTCAGTAGCAGCGAGACTGCAAACCAGAAAGGCCTTACCTGTGAACTCTTTTGATGTCCTTGGACTTGGCACTGAGTTGAACTGCCTTGGGGAAGGACTGAGTGGGAGTGCGGAGAACTTTGGCAGTTGTCTAGGGCCCCAGTCTGAGCCGCTGAGCCAGACGGAGCTAATAGTGTTTGGCGGTGGGTCACACGGATCCATTGTCAGTGATCTGCCCCGGCAAGCTCCGCCCTCAGGGTCGCAGAGCTAGAAACGGGTGGGAGCTGGTAACCCAGCAACCAAGTAGCCTAAGGGTGGGGTCTGAGCCGCCTTGCAGCCCTAACCCTCAGGGGCAGAGTGAGACCGGTTTTGGCACACTGAGTTAAGTGGATAGCCACTTCAGCAGCGAATCCAGCGAGAAAGCTGGGAAAGCTTCTGCTCAGCAAGTTTACAAGTTCAAAGTGCCTTTTAAGTGGGCTGAAGAGAGATTTAGGGTGTCTACCTGCTGGGGTTTGAGAAATCAGCAGCCTCCAGTCGTATTGGAACTGTGACTAACATCCCATACCCCAAAAGACCACGTGTTGCCCAGACAATATTCAACAACATATACAAACTGCTTTGTTTTTGGTTGTGTATTTTTTTTTCTTTTTTTTTTGTTTGGTTGGGTTTTTTTGTTTGTTTATTTTGACGTTGTTGATGTTCTTTTGTTTCTTAATTTCAATCTTTTCCAAACAGATCCCTTTTTCTTTCTCAATTTTTCTAGTTTAATTATAATTTCCCATTGCTGCCTTTTTTAATAACTACAACTTCATTTTTGCTAGTGTTTCTACCGCTATCACTTGGTTTTTCACCCAATTTTATCGCCATAAAGTTTTCTGTTTGCTTGTTTTGGTTTGAGTTATAGCATTTTTGTCTTTCCTCTCTACTTGGTGGAGGTGGGGTACTGTGTCTGACCAGGTTAGCAAAGAGCTGCTGACCTCAAGGGAACCACCCAACTGGGCACCCAACCCCCAGAAGGTGGGGTTTTTTAAGGTTGTGTCAAAGTACCCTACTGTACACCTATATTGCCCTGTCTCCCTCTTTCTGTGCCTCTTATCTTTTTGTCAATATTCCTTATCCCTACCCCCTCTCCTTTCTCTATCTTTCTTTTTTTTCTTATCACTCGGTCCTCCTTTCTTTCATCCCTTTTTTGCTCTTCAACCTTCTCACCTTTCTGGTCCTGTAACCCTTAGTCCACAGGCACGAGAACTTAAAGAGCAAGAGGAAGTGAAAGGAAAATTAGGGCAAGGAAACAGATAAAAGAAATCACTCATGAGGAAGAATCAGCAGAAAACTCCAGGCAACATGAAGAACCAGTCCAGAACAACCCCGCCAAGGGACCATGAGGTAGCTACTGCAGAGGATTCCACCTATACAGAAATGTTAGGAATGACAGAAAGGGAATTTAGAATACACATGTTGAAAACAATGAAAGAAATGATGGAAACAATGAAGGAAACTGCTAATAAAGTGGAAAATAACCAAAAGGAAATCCAAAAACAGAATCAAATCAGAGATGAACGATATGAAGAATATAAAAAGGATATAGCAGAGCTGAAGGAAATGAAACAGTCAATCAGGGAACTTAAAGATGCAATGGAAAGTATCAGCAACAGGTTAGACCATGCAGAAGAAAGAATTTCAGAGGTAGAAGACAAAGTTTTTGAGATAACTCAGATAGTAAAAGAGGCAGAAAAGAAGAGAGAGAAAGCAGAACGTTCACTGTCAGAATTATGGGACTTTATGAAACGTTCCAACATACGAGTTATAGGAATTCCAGAAGGGGAAGAAGACTGCCCCAGAGGAATGGAAGCCATACTAGAGAATATTATAAAAGAAAATTTCCCAAACATCACCAAAGATTCTGACACACTGCTTTCAGAGGGATATCGGACCCCAGGTCGCCTCAACTCTAACCGAGCTTCTCCAAGACACATTGTGATGAACCTGTCCAAAGTCAAGACCAAAGAAAAGATTCTGCAAGCTGCCAGGAGTAAGCGCCAGTTGACCTACAGGGGCAAATCCATCAGAGTTACCACAGACTTCTCTAATGAAACTTTCCAAGCAAGAAGACAATGGTCATCTACCTTTAATCTACTTAAACAGAACAATTTTCAGCCCAGAATTCTGTACCCTGCTAAGCTAAGCTTCAAAATTGATGGAGAAATCAAATCATTTACGGATATACAAACATTGAGGAAATTCACCACAACAAGACCAGCTCTACAGGGAATACTTCAACCTGTTCTGCACACTGACCACCACAATGGATCAGCAGCAAAGTAAGAACTCAGAAATCAAAGGACAGAACCTAACCTCCACACTGATGCAAAAGATAAAACTAAGCAATGGACTCTCACCAAATAAGACGAATAGAATACTACCACACTTATCAATTATCTCCATAAATGTTAATGGCTTGAATTCCCCACTGAAGAGACATAGATTGGCTGACTGGATTAAAAAACACAAGCCATCCATTTGCTGTCTGCAAGAAACACACCTGGCTTCAAAAGACAAATTAAAGCTCCGAGTCAAGGGTTGGAAGACAATTTTTCAGGCAAATGGAATTCAGAAGAAAAGAGGAGTTGCAATCTTATTTTCAGATACATGTGGATTTAAAGCAACTAAAGTCAAAAAAGACAAAGATGGTCACTTTATATTGGTCAAGGGAAAACTACAACAAGAAGACATTTCAATTCTAAATATCTATGCACCAAATTTAAATGCTCCCAGATTCTTGAAACAGACCTTACTCAGTCTGAGCAATATGATATCTGATAATACCATCATAACAGGGGACTTTAACACACCTCTTACAGAGCTGGACAGATCCTCTAAACAGAAATTAAACAAAGATATAAGAGATTTAAATGAGACCCTAGAACAATTATGCTTGATAGACGCATATAGAACACTCCACCCCAAAGATAAAGAATATACATTCTTCTCATCACCCCATGGAACATTCTCCAAAATTGATCATATCCTGGGACACAAAACAAATATCAACAGAATCAAAAGAATTGAAATTTTACCTTGTATCTTTTCAGACCATAAGGCACTAAAGGTGGAACTCAACTCTAACAAAAATGCTCGACCCCATCCAAAGGCATGGAAATTAAACAATCTTCTGTTGAATAACAGATGGGTGCAGGAAGAAATCAAACAGGAAATCACTAACTTCCTTAAGCATAACAACAATGAAGACACAAGCTACCAAAACCTGTGGGATACTGCAAAAGCAGTTTTGAGAGGAAAATTCATCGCTTTAGATGCCTACATTCGAAAAACAGACAGAGAGCACATCAACAATCTCACAAGAGACCTTATGGAATTGGAAAAAGAAGAACAATCTAAGCCTAAACTCAGTAGAAGAAAAGAAATCTTCAAAATCAAATCAGAGATCAATGAAATTGAAAACAAAAGAATCATTCAGAAAATTAATGAAACAAGGAGTTGGTTTTTTGAAAAAATAAATAAAATAGATAAACCATTGGCCAGACTAACTAGAAATAGAAAAGTAAAATCTCTAGTAACCTCAATCAGAAATGATAAAGGGGAAATAACAACTGATCCCACAGAGATACAAGAGATCATCTCTGAATACTACCAGAAACTGTATGCCCAGAAATTTGACAATGTGAAGGAAATGGATCAATATTTGGAATCACACCCTCTCCCTAGACTTGGCCAGGAAGAAATAGACCTCCTGAACAGACCAATTTCAAGCACTGAGATCAAAGAAACAATAAAAAAGCTTCCAACTAAAAAATGCCCTGGTCCAGATGGCTTCACTCCAGAATTCTATCAAACCTTCAAGGAAGAGCTTATTCCTGTACTGCAGAAATTATTCCAAAAAATTGAGGAAGAAGGAATCTTCCCCAACACATTCTATGAAGCAAACATCACCCTGATACCAAAACCAGGAAAAGACCCAAACAAAAAGGAGAATTTCAGACCAATCTCACTCATGAATATAGATGGAAAAATTCTCAACAAAATCCTAGCCAATAGATTACAGCTTATCATCAAAAAAGTCATTCATCATGATCAAGCAGGCTTCATCCCAGGGATGCAAGGCTGGTTCAACATACGCAAGTCCATAAACGTTATCCACCATATTAACAGAGGCAAAAATAAAGATCACATGATCCTCTCAATAGATGCAGAAAAAGCATTTGATAAAATCCAGCATCCTTTTCTAATTAGAACACTGAAGAGTATAGGCATAGGTGGCACATTTCTAAAACTGATTGAAGCTATCTATGACAAACCCACAGCCAATATTTTACTGAATGGAGTAAAACTGAAAGCTTTTCCTCTTAGAACTGGAACCAGACAAGGTTGTCCTCTGTCACCTTTACTATTCAACATAGTGCTGGAAGTTCTAGCCAATACAATTAGGCAAGACAAGGAAATAAAGGGAATCCAAATGGGAACAGAGGAGGTCAAACTCTCCCTCTTTGCTGATGACATGATCTTATACTTAGAGAACCCCAAAGACTCAACCACAAGACTCCTAGAAGTCATCAAAAAATAAGGTAATGTTTCAGGATATAAAATCAATGTCCACAAGTCAGTAGCCTTTGTATACACCAATAACAGTCAAGAGGAGAAGCTAATTAAGGACACAACTCCCTTCACCATAGTTTCAAAGAAAATGAAATACCTAGGAATATACCTAACGAAGGAGGTGAAGGACCTCTATAAAGAAAACTATGAACTCCTCAGAAAGGAAATAGCAGAGGATATTAACAAATGGAAGAACATACCATGCTCGTGGCTTGGAAGAATCAACATTGTTAAAATGTCTATACTTCCCAAAGCAATCTACCTATTCAATGCCATTCCTATCAAAGTACCTACATCGTACTTTCAAGATTTGGAAAAAATGATTCTGCGTTTTGTATGGAACCGGAAAAAACCCCGTATAGCTAAGGCAGTTCTTAGTAACAAAAATAAAGCTGGGGGCATCAGCATACCAGATTTTAGTCTGTACTACAAAGCCATAGTGCTCAAGACAGCATGGTACTGGCACAAAAACAGAGACATAGACACTTGGAATCGAATTGAACACCAAGAAATGAAACTAACATCTTACAACCACCTAATCTTCGATAAACCAAACAAGAACTTACCTTGGGGGAAAGACTCCCTATTCAATAAATGGTGTTGGGAGAACTGGATGTCTGCGTGTAAAAGACTGAAACTGGACCCACACCTTTCCCCACTCACAAAAATTGATTCAAGATGGATAAAGGACTTAAATTTAAGGCACGAAACAATAAAAATCCTCAAAGAAAGCATAGGAAAAACACTGGAAGATATTGGCCTGGGGGAAGACTTCATGAAGAAGACTGCCATGGCAATTGCAACAACAACAAAAATAAACAAATGGGACTTCATTAAACTGAAAAGCTTCTGTACAGCTAAGGTGACGATAACCAAAGCAAAGAGACAACCCACACAATGGGAAAGGATATTTGCATATCTTCAATCAGACAAAAGCTTGATAACCAGGATCTATAGAGAACTCAAATTAATCCACATGAAAAAAGCCAACAATCCCTTATATCAATGGGCAAGAGACATGAATAGAACTTTCTCTAAAGACGACAGACGAATGGCTAACAAACACATGAAAAAATGTTCATCATCTCTATATATTAGAGAAATGCAAATCAAAACATCCCTGAGATACCATCTAACCCCAGAGAGAATGGCCCACATCACAAAATCTCAAAACTGCAGATGCTGGCGTGGATGTGGAGAGAAGGGAACACTTTTACACTGCTGGTGGGACTGCAAACTAGTACAACCTTTCTGGAAGGAAGTATGGAGAAACCTCAAAGCACTCAACCTAGACCTCCCATTCGATCCTGCAATCCCATTACTGGGCATCTACCCAGAAGGAAAAAAATCCTTTTATCATAAGGACACTTGTACTAGACTGTTTATTGCAGCTCAATTTACAATCGCCAAAATGTGGAAACAGCCTAAATGCCCACCAACCCAGGAATGGATTAACAAGCTGTGGTATATGTATACCATGGAATACTATTCAGCCATTAAAAAAAATGGAGACTTTACATCCTTCGTATTAACCTGGATGGAAGTGGAAGACATTATTCTTAGTAAAGCATCACAAGAATGGAGAAGCATGAATCCTATGTACTCAATCTTGATATGAGGACAATTAATGACAATTAAGGTTATGGGGGGGTGCAGAAAGAGGGATGGAGGGAGGGGGGTGGGGCCTTAGTGTGTGTCACACTTTATGGGGGCAAGACATGATTGCAAGAGGGACTTTACCTAACAATTGCAATCAGTGTAACTGGCTTATTGTACCCTCAATGAATCCCCAACAATAAAAAAAAAAAAAACTGAAAAAAAAAAAAAAAAAATACTAGAAGAGAGTGCAGGGAAAACCCTTGAAAAAATCAGTTGGGGCGAGTATTTTATGAGGAGGACGCCCCGGGCAATTGAAGCAGCTTCAAAAATACACTACTGGGACCTGATCAAACTAAAAAGTTTCTGCACAACCAAGAACACAGTAAGTAAAGCAAGCAGACAGCCCTCAGAATGGGAGAAGATATTTGCAGGTTATGTCTCCGACAAAGGTTTAATAACCAGAATCCACAGAGAACTCAAATGTATAAACAAGAAAAGAACAAGTGATCCCATTCCAGGCTGGGCAAGGGACTTGAAGAGAAACTTCTCTGAAGAAGACTGGCGCACTGCCTACAGACATATGAAAAAATGCTTATCATCCTTAATCATCAGAGAAATTCAAATCAAAACTACTTTGAGTTATCATCTAACTGCAGTAAGATTAGCCCATATCACAAAAACCCAAGACCAGAGATGTTGGCATGGATGTGGAGAAAAGGGAACACTTCTACACTGCTGGTGGGAAGGCGAATTAATACATTCCTTTTGGAAAGATGTTTGGTGAACATATAGAGATCTAAAAACAGACCTGCTATTCAATCCTATGATTCCTCTACTATGTATATACCCAGAAGACCAAAAATCACATCATAACAAAGATATTTGTACCAGAATGTTTATTGCAGCCCAATTCATAATTGCTAAGTCATGGAAAAAGCCCAAGTGCCCATAGATCCATGAATGGATTAATAAATTGTGGTATATGTACACCGTGGAATATTATGCAGCCTTAAAGAAAAATGTAGACTTTACCTCTTTCATGTTTATATGGATGGAGCTGGAACATATTCTTCTTAGTAAAGTATCTCAAGAATGGACGAGAAAGTATCCAATGTACTCAGCCCTACTATGAAACTAATTTATGGCTTTCACATGAAAGCTATAACCCAGTTATAACCCAAGAATAGGGGGAAGGGGGAAAGGGAAGAGAGGGAGGGGGGAGGTGGGCGGAGAGAGGGAGATTGGTGTGATTATACCTGAGGTGCATCTTACATGGGTATATGTGAAACTTAGTAAATGTAGATGTAGAATATAAATGTCTTAACACAATAACTAAGAAAATGCCAGGAAGGCTATGTTAACCAGTGTGATGAAAATGTGTCAAATGGTCTATAAAACCAGTGTATGGTGCCCCATGATTGCATTAATGTACATGGCTATGATTTAATAAAAAAAAAAAAAAGGAATGGAGGAAAAAGTATCCAATGTACTCAGCCCTATTATGAAACTAATTTATGGCTTTCATATGAAAGCTATAACCCAGTTATAACCTAAGAATATGGGGAAGGGGGAGAGGGAAGGGAGGGAGGGGGGAGGTGGGCAGAGGGAGGGTGATTGGTGGGATTACACCTACAATGCATCTTAGAAGGGTACATGTGAAACTTAGTAAATTTAGAATATAAATGTCTTAACACAATAACTAAGAAAATGCCAAGAAGGCTATGTTAACCAGTGTGATGAAAATGTGTCAAATGGTCTATAAAACCAGTGTATGGTGCCCCATGATCGCATTAATGTACACAGCTATGATTTAATAATAAAAATAATTTAAAAAAATTTTTAAACCTAATAAATAAATCCAGAGGGAATGCACCTGAATTTACAAAGATGAGGAAAACTTTCTAATAATCTCTCTCATGGTGGACTAAAAATTTCAACAGTGTTATTGAGACTACAAAACTACAAAATTCACCCAATTGGAAGAGTCAGGCTCAGCAAGTTACCCGTTTGGGTCCTTTGCAGTTCCACAAGGTGACCAGAGTCATACAAGGAAGCAAAATGGTATTTGAATGCTTTTTCTATCATCTTTTGATTTTAGAACTTAAGTAAATCATGTACCCCCCTCGAGCCTCTGTTTTCTCATTTGCAAAATAATGACAAAGGGATGCTGCTCTTTACAAACAGCAAAATTCTAGAGAAAAGCTAGTCATTACTACATGTATCTTCTAGCTTTAAGTATTCAAAGGAGACATACTCGATTTCTATGAACATGTCATAGATATAACTATATAACCCTCTAAAGAGTGGATTAGCCACGTAAAAAATGTGGGATGCAACATGACAGGACTGAAAACCAACACTCCCAAAAGGATATAAGTCCATCCCATTCCTCTAGTCTACTAAAAAACTTGATATTCCATCATTAAAAATTTAATTTCCATTAATATATTGTTAACACCCTAGGGCAAGACTTAGTTCTTATTTATTGCTGCATACCCATGTTGCATAATGCCTAACAGAGTAGGTGACCAAAAAGTGCTGGATAGCTATCAGGAAAGGATTTTTATCCCTAGAAATCAGAAGTTTACATTCCAATAAGATTACGAGGTGTGTTGAGGTTTTGTGAACAGAGACTCCTAACACAGCCACCTGCTGTGATGCTTGCTATTGTGCAATTAATGCCCAGGTCCCCACTTCAGGTCTGAAACATCCCCACAACTGCTTGCTCGTTGAGTGTTGGAGGTCCATATTTTTCAGCTAAGTTCCTTCCTGCACTTGTCCTCGGCTAAAGAAAACCATTTCACCCAAAATCATACTTCCTACTCAGGAATGTAAAATTCCAGCTTTTATGCCCTAATTTGGGCCAATTTTAAAGAGCAATCTGTTCCAGGGCTGTCCGGGGGATCAGCTGAGCTTTCTGTTGCAACTCTATTGGAGGTCCCTCTACCTAATCCTGCTTCCTTCACTCCCTTATAGGTATTAATCTCCAGATCCCTCTCCAGTAAACTTCCTGCATGTAAAAGGCCATCTCAGAGGGAGACTCCTGGTAAAACTCACCTGTGTCACCTCCTCCTCTTGCAAATACAGTTAGCTCTAATGCTTCCGTTTTCAAAGAATTGGAGATGATCTGAAGGACACATACCATTCTGATGAGGACTCTTCAGTATAAAACCACACTGGATAACCAGCCTGCATTTTATGCCATAAATAGCCTAATAAGTCTAAGAGGAAATGGTAATTATTGTTATGCTTCTGTGAGAAAGCTTACCTTTCATTAACTCTCTCAATTTTTCCTCTAACGACTCACACATACATGTTAAGACACCTTAATCCTGAATTTTATTCTGTGTTTTATCAGGACAGTGTGAAAACATAACTGCTGATCAATAAGAATGAGGTTTGTGGTATTTTTTTTTACAATATCTCTTAGGGTCACTGGAGTGTAACGGTGAAACTGCAGGTACATTTTCTAAGCCAGGCTATTTGCACTGTGTAACTTCGCACATCGAATAAGTGTTAAAATTGATGGAGGCAGATCACTGTTACCGCATTCTGAAGGAAACAATTAATTTAAAGGAATGGTGTACTGAATGCCATTCATTTCATTGATCTTAATTTATATCAGGCACCTACATAAATTATACTTCTTTAAGGACATTAAAGGAACCTCAATGCATTTCTTTAAGTTCACTGGCACAACTTGGGAACTGATTTCATGTCATGGGACTATGGAACAGGATACTTCATTATTTGAGTGTCATTTACAGGCAACGCACTTAGGATTCACTAACTTTAGTTCATTCATCAACAAACATCATGGGAGCCTACTTTGTGTTTCAAAACTCTGTGCCAGTCTTCAGAATATGAAGAAATGGAAAGTATGCTTACTTTTACTTTCAAAGCATTCTGCCTGGCAGAGTTTGCTATACCCGTCAGCATTCAACCAGGTTTTATCAGGAAGTAATTCCCAACGAAAAGGTGAGATGAACAAAACACACTCACTGGACTCTTCATCTTTTTTGACTTTCAAAAATTCTTAGTGAAACCCAAAACACTGACTCTGGAACTTTATTCTCTCTCTAAAATTTTAGGGGTCACCACTTCAACACTCCTTCAATCTCCTTAGAATATAAAAAGCAGATAAGAAAATATATTTTTAATTTCACTGCCCTGACTGAATATTTTTGGTAGAATCAAGCCTGGGTTTCAGCAGGGGAATTCAATGGTCTCCATGGTAAAAGAAATGTTGAGTTCTTTTTTAACAGCTCAATACATTAAAAGATAAAAATTGCTCCTATGTTTTATCTACTGAAAGATACACTTTGATTACATCCAGTCATTAGCTTTTTCATCTCTCTGCACAAATAAAATGTTGAGGAAAGGGCGGCGCCTGTGGCTCAAGCAGTAGGGCGCCGGTCCCATATGCCGGAGGTGGCGGGTTCAAACCCTGCCCCGGCCAAAAAAAAAAAAAAAATGTTGAGGAAAGAAATATCTCTTGTATATGCCATCATGAACAAAATAATTTATTTCCATAAAATATGAATAAATTTTAATTTAACTGGACAGTATTTCTGAAACCTAGACCAATATTTAATACAGTGATATGATCAGATAAGATAATTTGGATGAAAATGCTTGGTAAACCCAAAGAATTAGCAAAGATACATGATCATTACTAATCAGCTATGTGACTAATTTATGTGGCACCAAGTAAGAGACTTTAAACTTTGAATTTTAAACTTTGGCTGTCAATGCAAAATCCTGCATACACAAGTCTGAAAATGATTGATGCTGAAAAATTACAGGTCCTTCCTGAATAGTCTTCAAAGAGTGACATATTTTTAAAACAAGTAGGAACTAGTCAGCTTAGGAGATGACAAAAACACATAAAATGTGCTGTTAATTGCTGACATTTATATAGAGTTGACACCAGATATCACTTATCACAGCAATTACTAATAGCAATTTGCATATCCAGAGCCCATAATGAGATT
This sequence comes from Nycticebus coucang, assembly GCF_027406575.1. Lineage (NCBI taxonomy): Eukaryota > Metazoa > Chordata > Mammalia > Primates > Lorisidae > Nycticebus > Nycticebus coucang. The sequence goes on along the minus strand of NC_069785.1, from coordinate 16,116,920 downwards.
TTGCTAAGTTTAATTTTTTTAATTTATTTTCAACCTTTATGTTAAATGTCTTTCTTATTTAACATGAAACATAAGGGGTCTGACAATTAAGAATGCAAACTCGTCCTAGAAAAAGTGCTTCATTGCTGAATATCACCTCCGTCACCTTTGAAGTACTCCCCTTGGGAAGATAGGATCCAATGCTAGCACCCAGTCCACCCTTCAAAGAAATTTTGGAACTCTTTTTCTCGAATGACCATCAGAGCTGACATCAGATGGGACACAAAAATAAGCAACAATAATGAGCACCATACTTCATAATAAAGATGCATGTTATTGATTGTATTGTATCAATAATGATACAGCCACACGTCAACAAACACAACTGTGAGACACTGAAATACCAAGGTTATAAAACCTTACAGAGTTATTCCTACAGTGCTGCCAAAATTAGCACACAGTGGCAAGTTCGCAACCTTAATTGTCATACTTTATACAATTACAGCTCTGATGGTCATTCTAGAAAATTGCTCTGAAGGGTGGACTAGACACTGTAGTCAGTGCATAACTTCCTCAGGGGAGTATCTTGAAGGTGACCATAGTGATATTCAGCAGGGAGGTATGTAGTACTTTTTCTAGCATGAGTTGGCAAACTCAATTGTCATAGAGCTCCCAACATTTTTTATTACACATAGAGTGTGATAATATTTATACTATTAATAGTTCCCTTACAGCTACCCTAAGAAATGAGATAATTGACATTGCGGACACACCTCCATTTTGACAAAGCCAAAAAGGAGTAGAAGCTTAACATTGTCAGTTTCATAGAGATCATCAATTCTATAGTTAATCTATAAGTTACCAATACATGTCAAGCAAAGATTAAGTCCTAGATGCTTATAATTTAGGTAAAATCTCATTATAAAAATCATCTTAATGTTATTGTCACATCTTTACTGAGTTAATTTCAATGAAACATATACAACAGGTGATTCATGGTCTCATCAGTCATCATTGTCTCTAACACAACACTGCTGTTACTTTGTTGTTTGTTGGGAAACACAATGGCACTCCTGCCAGAAAAATCTAAAGACCAGGAGTGACAAGCTGGTCAGCCACTCTGGCTGCCACCAAGTGAAAAGCTGATACTTAATCTAGAAAAAAACAGCTCTTTCTCCCCACGGTGTATTGAAAAATGAAAGAAGACTTCCTGTGAGCAAAATGTGTGGACTGTTATAAAGAGCAGTCTGAAGCTGTTTGAAAATTTAAACAAGAAAATCCTATTAGAAAAGGAGGAGCGAAAGATGGAGACTTTACCTCTTTCATGTTTACATGGCTGGAGCTGGAACATATTTTTCTTAGTAAAGTATCTCAAGAATGGAAGAAAAAGTACCCAATGTACTCAGCCCTACTATGAAACTAATTTAGGGCTTTCACATGAAAGCTATAACCCAGTTACAACCTAAGAATAGGGGGAAAGAGAGAGGAGGGAGAGGGAAGGGAGGTAGAGGGAGGGGGATTGGTGGGATTACACCTGTGGTACATCTTACAAGGGTATATGTGAAACTTAGCAAATGTGGAATGTAAATGTCTTAGCACAGTGACTAAGAAAATGCCAGGAAGGCTATGTTAACCAGTGTAATGAAAATGTGTCAAATGGTCTATGAAGCTAGTGAATAATGCCCCATGATCATATCAATGTACACAGCTATGATTTAATAAATAAAAAAAAAGAAAGAAAGAAAAGGAGGAGCAAGAAGAAGATTCTAACACAGCCCTTGAAGGGAGGGGAAAGGAAGAGCAGTGTGAGAACACGGGCTAAATGATACTCCCTGCCAGCACCCCAGAGTTAGAGGGGCCTCCAAGGGAAGCTGGAAGAGTCCACACAGGTGTCCACAGGGTGAGGGCAGCTAGAAGTGACTGCCAGGCCCAAAGAGCACAACACTGCCCTGGGCCACTGCCTGACCAGATGAGAACACCTGGAACCACCCCCCTCTCCCTCCACGCCAGCAAGGGGGAAAGGACGCAGGAGAGAAGCCAAACCCCCAGCCTCAGCAGCAGCCTTGGTCCTTCCAGGGAAAGGAAGAAGACTTGATATTAGAAGAATGACATGAAGAGTTTTGATCATTGTTGGACGTCAGACATTCCATTTTCTGAGTTGAGGCTACCCATAGCTTAAAGTGACTCTAGCACTTTCAATTACCTAAAAATCACCAGAAAAGTCCTGAGGTCTGCCCAGGTTTTATCCAGATGAATTATACTCACCTCCAGTGAGGTTATTTTCAAGATGCATAAGAGAAGCACAATTAACTTGTGCTTCCTCAAATTACAGATTAGACTGAATTTTGCTTGAAACAGAAATCACTTGTGACTGAACCACCTTTTTATGTTTACTTTAAACTTTTTGGAACTTCTCTGAGCTGCACACCAAAAATTTTGCCTTTTCAGCACATTTTATAAGTGGGATCCAAATCTCAAAGTTATATAATTGACCAACTAGATTAAGAACCAAGAATGAAATCAAAGACTACACAAGATAAAGGAAATTTCCAGGCACATCTAGGACTTAAAGTCAACTTTTTGGAAAAAGATAATATGGAACTCATGTTACCAAAGAACATACAAACTAGAAAATAAAGCCACACTTCTTATGGAAAAAAAAATGAGAAAATTAATTCAAGCTATCAAAATTATAGCATAAAAATTTTTTAAATAGAAAAAAATCGCTATTAGAACATTTATACTTTTTTAAACCTTTAAATTTTATTTCACTTTGAATTCCATTGCTGGTGTCAATTAAGAGAAAGTAATTTTAGTACAGAGTTTTAAAAAAATGAAGATTTATATTCAGATTTTCAAAAAGCCTATTTTATTTTGACTTTTTGGAGAGAAACCTAGAATTTTCTAGGAGTCACCCCTTCCTCATATGCAGTAGTACTGAAAGACCAATGGTTTAAGAAAATGTGGACAATGAGTTCATATGAAAGAAAAAGAAAATCAAGGAGAGATAAAAGATAATAACATAAACTATTTTCTTTTCTATTTTTTTGTTCTTATTCTTGCAATTTGGCCAGGGCCAGGTTCAGACCCACCACCCTCAGTATATGGGGCACCCTACTCACTGAGCCACAGGTGCCACCCTATGTAAACTATTTTCAAAGCAAACTTGTAGTTTATAAAAATCCTCATTGTCAATTATGATAAAATATAAATAAAGTTTATCATTTTAACCATTTTTTAGTGTACATTTCAATGGCATTAAGTACATTCACATTGTACAAATATTATCATTATCCATCCATGGACCAATTTTCATCTTGCAAAGACAAAACTCTGTACCTATTTTATAAATAATGTCTCCCCGTTCTTCCCCCCATTCTAGTTTCTGTCTCTTTACATTTGACTACTCTAAAGACTTCGTATGAGTGGAATCATACCGTATTTTCCCTTTTGTGTCTGACTTTTTCCTTATCATAAATGGCCCCCCAGGTTTCTTTATGTTACAGCATGTGTCAGACTTTCCCTCCTCTTCAAGGCTGAATAATACTTCATCGTGTTGGTATACCATACTTTGTTTATTCATTCATCCATCAAAGGATGCTTAAGTTGCTTCCACCTTTTGGCTACTGTGAAAAATGCTGCTGTGAACATGAGTTACATATCTGAAAACCTCCCAAATGTGATTGGTGGGTATGAACTGACATTGCTTCTTTCAAATGCAAGTGGACAATATCCACTAAAGATGGAAACACCCATGCCCTACAACCCGACAGTTATACTTCTAGGAATATACTCTAAAGAACACTAGCATAATGGAAGAGGAGATGTATGCAACAATATCTCAGCGTTGGCTGTAACAGCAAAAATAGAGAAAACAACTATCAACAAAAGAATGCACAAATAAGTTGTGGTATATCCACACAATGGGATATTATACAGCACTTTTAAAGCCACAGGCATCAACACATATAAAGCTTAAAAATATAGAGGAATGAAAATAGCAAATTGTAGAATGATCCATATAAAATGATACCATTAACATAAAGCTTTATAACACACACAAAATAGCATCTATTCATAATGGATGAGAGATCCATTATCCATAAATAATGAGAGATCCTGAAGCAACTTCAGGTTAGTGAATGCTTCAGGCCATTTGTCTGGCTATAACAGAATGCCACAAACTGGGTAATTCGTAAACAACAGATATTTATTTCTCATAACTCTGGGGCTTGGGCAGTACAAAGATCAAAGTGCCCACAAGTGATGAGAACAGCTCTGCTTCTTAGATGTCACCTAGAATGCCACATTCTCCAAAAGGAGAAACTCTGTCCTCAAATGGCAGAAGATGGAGGGCAAAAAAGGGACAAACTCCCCCCATACGCCCTTTTATAATGGAATTAACACATTCACAAGCATGGAGTTCTCATGACCTAAACACTTGCAAAAGGGCCCTCTTCCCAGGACTATATTGCATTGGGGATTATGTTTCTAATACATAAATTTGGAGGGACACATTCTGGCCACAGTAGTGAAGGATACAAAGGAGGGTTAGGTCAGGCACCGTGGCTCACGCCTACAATCCTAACACTCCCAGAAGGCAAAGGCAGGTGAATCGGCTGAGTTCAAGAGTTCAAGACCAGCCTAGGCAAACTGAGACCCCATCTCTACAAATAGAAAAACTAGCAAGGCACTGTGGCAGGTGCCTGTAGTCCCAGCTACCTGGGACACTAAGATAAGTGATTGCTTGACCCTAATCATTTGAGGTTGCTGTGATCTATGATACCATGTACTCTAGCAAGTAGCAAGTGACTGAGACTTTGTCTAAAAAAAAAAAAAAAAGGAGGGCTAAGAGTATTTATTTCTTTAAATATAATTAAAACCAAGTGAAGCAAATTGGCTATGGTGTCAAATTTATGTGAGAAAAAAAGGTGTTAATTATTCTCTACATTGTTTGAAATATTTTATAATTTTATTGATATAAAATCAGACCTAATTGTAGGTTGTCTTTCTTCTTGTATCATAACTCATAAGAACAAGTTACTGGCAAGAAATAAAAATAATTACAGGCTGTACTACTTCAATCAGAGGCTGGTAATACATTATCTTTCAATCTATTATCTGAGAAATGTTATGAAATATCCAACCCCACCATTAGCAAGGTTTGTCTTCAAGATATATTTTATGAGCAACAATCTACTTCCACTTTGGAGAAGTTTCTCCAAACCTCCTTCTTACTCACAATATCTATTTCTGTCACAACCTCCTTTCTGTCACTGTTTTCTGTAATAGTAAGATCTTCCTAAAAGCTCCAGTGAGCTAAAAATGAATGTATTCCTCAGGCAACCTTCCCTGGTCCCAAGTTCTAATTAGAACATGTACATCTGGTGTATTTCTGTTGATAATTAGAGAACTAGAAATTTATTGACAAAGACTCTCTACTTCCCAAAGCACAAACACACACACACACGTAATAAAAATAAATAATACATTTTTTAAAGCCATGGGAGGCAGGGCAATTTTGAAAGCTTTTAAAATAACTGTAAATGTTCATACATGTTAGTACCAATAGACCTCATACGTCTTAGCTTTGTACTGCAACAGTGTCATTCACCGAGCAATCCAGAATTCATTTGCACTTCACCACACTTGTGCACATCACTTTGGGGACTATTTTCTGCTCAGATAATCTCTCTGCTTTTCTCCTTTCATCTTTCCTTCCTTTTGCCTACTTCAAGTTCAGTATGCCTGGACATCTCTCCCCAACTGGAACATTTGGAACATTCTCAATCCAAGGCAATGTTTATAAATTTAGATATAATTGCTTGAACTGTGAAAAATGTTCTTTATGTACACTTTAAAATCCATCTCATGTCAAATAAGTTAGATGGATTACGTGATAAGTGGCTGATTGAACCATTGTGTTAGTTACGTTGCCATCGTGAAGTTCTTCCAGATCCTTCGGCACTGGGCCCACCAGATTTTCATATCAAGAACATTTCTGAATTTGTGAACAGTTTCGAAAGAAAATATATGTAAAAATTCTTACTGACTCATAAATCAGAAGAAAATAAATGCATAACCCTTTTATGGACGAGATTTGACTTCCAAACCAACCTTTAGGGAAAGTAGGTGAGCTACTTTAATTATTCAGAATATTCCTTTTCTAAAATGTCATTGCTATCTTTGGAAGAAGAAAAATAATGATTTTTAGATCTGGGCACCCCAATTACAATTTCTATGTAAATAGATTATTTTTCAGTTTGCGAATTAACCAGGCTGGTTTTTAATTCTGCTCTATAGATTATAAGATCAGTGAGAACGCTTGGTCTGCGTGTGTGCAGTGCTGCTGCTGGGAAGAAATCAGTCGTCATGAATATTCATGGCGCACTACCGAGTGCTGTATCAGAGGGAGATGGCGAAGGAGAAAGAGAAATGGTCCATCAAATCAGAAGAAAAGCCTTTTCCGTGATTTATGAAAAAGAAAACTATTGGACCTGATGCACTACAAGATTTTATGTCTTTTATCCCAACCCATGAATGACTTTTTTCCTCTGGAATATTCCAATTTGAATTTTCCCTTTAATAACACATCTTTCAAGTATTAGTGATATACAAATGCTTTATATATAATTAGTATTAATGATACTTAGCTATGATGACTGACTTATAAAATATCAAAAATATTAAATATTTAAGTTACTAAATCCACTATAAGAAAGAGTTGCTACCTGACTGTCTTTCCAATACTATTGTGCTACTACCTTCCAGTCCTTTTTTTTTTTTTGTATTAGTCTGTGTTACCCAATGACCTCAGTTTTAAGTATTTACCCAATGTCCTTGAAGTACTTTCATTAGTATCAAGTGGAAGTATGGAAATGACAATATATTTGGCTATTTTTGTCTTTAATGGAGTAAGCACCTATTTAGTACAGCACATTCACAAATGCAAAGATATAGAATTAATCCACGTGCCCGTCAACACGAGTGGGTTAATAAAATGTGGTATATGTATACCTTGGAGTACTACCCAGCCATAAAATAATGGTGAACTAATACCTTTTGTAACAACCTGGAGGGCAACGGAGACTATTCTCTTAAGTAAAGTACTGCAAGAATGAAAAAACAAACACCACATGTACTCACTATTAAATTGGAACTAATTGATCAACACTTATCTGCACCTATGGAAGTAAAACTCAACAAAAATCAAGCAGCGGGGATGGGGGAGGTGGAAATGTGTAAAATCACACCTAGTGGGTTCAGTACACACTACCTGGGTGATGGGCACACTTCTTCTAACTTGGGCACAAAGCCTGTAAAATCGCAATTCCCATAGCCAAAACATTTGTATCCCCATGATATTCTGAAATAGAAAAAAAGAGAAGAAAATCTAATGGCATAAACTGAACATCATGCAAAATACTATCCTTATTCAAACTTGTCCTTCATTTATCTTACTTACCTACCACCTTCAGCGTATAATGAAAGTTCAGCCACAAAATCAACTTAGAAAGGAGAATTACCTGGCCTAACTGCATAGATTGATTTAATAGAAAGGTACTTTCCTGCAAAGACATTTATATGCTATCTGCAAGAACTTTCAGGTCTTCATTTTATATTTTGCCGGCAATTGATTTATTATAGGAAAAAGATTCAATCTTTCCTCATTCTCAGCGAGAAGTGTCAGCAGTATGATTTTTCTAAAAAAGAAAAGATAGACTTTATTTTGTGTGCTCAAATAGGAAGTTAGCATCTGTGGTTTGCCCTGCATCTCGCAGGTTAGAGCATTCGCCTTCAGAATAAGCTGCCATTCTTCCACTTCTGTCCTTGTTTCCGCTGCCCTGTAAGATTTCTGGCCAATAACACTGCTCTAGAAACCACTACCTTTTGATCCTAAGTCTCTCTTCTCCCCTTACATACATTTTTATCTTAGGTCTGACTCTCAAACTGGAACACCAGTTCCTTTGGGCGATTTACTCTTTCTTTCCTATTCACTTTTGTTTTTCCGCAGCCTGGCACAAAATTAACACTTAAAAAATAATTTTTGACTGGCTGACTGAGTATTGCAAGAGCCCCAGATGACTTGAATGGTGAACAATATTTTAAGTCTTCAAAGGTCTATGGCAACATATAAACATTCAGACTATTTCAAGATGCCTGGGTGACTGGTGGGTTTTCCCCTCCTTCGGTGCAATAGAATTCATTCCTGTCACTTCCTAGGAAAATTTAAACATTAGGCAAGTTACCTAGAAACAAAACTTGTTTTGATGCTGATAGTGATTTGGGTTCCAGTTGTAATGGGCCAATAGTTCAAATGTTAAAGGAAAAGGGAATTGAATCTGAGGAAACAGTAGAAATAAGGACGCCTCTCTTGGAGAACAAAGCGTTCCCCATCAGTGGTTCTCAACCTTCCTAATGCTGTAACCCTTTAATACAGTCCCTCATGTTGTGGTGACCCCCAAACCATAAAATTATTTTTGTTGCTACTTCATAATTGTAATTTTGCTACTGTTATGAATCGTAATGTAAATATCTGATACACAGGAGACCCCCAAAGGGGCCGTGACCCACCGGTTGAGAACCGCTGCTGCCTAGATTTAAAGGAAGCAGTGGGGGAGCAGGCAGTGAAAAAGGCAGCAGTAAATAAAAGAGGACCTTCAAGTCTAGAAGGTGTCCCTGGGAAGCTGTCCAAAAAGGCAAAGGGCCACAAGCTCCACAGGAGTCGGGAGAGTAGATGGGCAAGGGACCACTGCGCCCAGAAGCTGAGTAGGAGCTGAGTTGCTCAAACAGAGCGTCCAGCCCTCACTCAGCAAGGCTGTCCCACTGCCTGTGCTCAGCAAGGGCACCAATTGTTCTTAATTACCTATAGCCAGAACTCCATTTCATTGGCACCCAGCACCTCACCATTGATTTCCCTGCATGAAGAGTCTTCCCCAAACCCCATTAGCATAAGTGCCCCAAGAGAGGGAGGTGGGACCCTGGACCTCTAGTGGGCAGGGGGAATTATCAGCACCTCTATACTTAAGGTACGACAAAGTGAGCAAAGAGTGACAAGATCTCTACTCCACTGGCGTCACAAAACACCGAACCATCTACTGTCAGGTGATGGGTTCTTGCGGCTTTTGACGTAACACTTTTTGTAACTTATTCATCAAACACCGGGCTTGAATACTCAGCTTCTTCTTTTCCATCCTAAAATATGACCATAATAATAACAGAACAAAAAGAATGGGAGAGGGGATAATAATGGGTAAGAGATGCCATAGTTTGCTGTGTATAATGCAGCCTCATCTATAATGTACACCCACATTTTTCGGCCTACACTTTCAGGAAAACACCTCTCAAAAAAAGTGGAGGGAGAGACATATCTGTGAAAGGATAACACTCCCCTCGTAACATGCAGATCGCACTCCCCTCCCACAGCTGCCCCCTCTGTGAAGGCTGCCCCTCCCCTCTCTCTCTGGAGCCCTTCCCTCCTGGGACATCAGGGGCTGTAGCCGAGATGGCCATGCATGTGGCTGACCTATAGCCAGAACTCCATTTGGTGTTGTGGCTGGCAAGGCAGAAGCTTCTGAGGCTACTTGGCCTACAGGCAGACAGGCAGGTCGCTGGGCCCTGCACAGGGCTCCCAGTCCCCTCTGCATAGGTCGGCCTCAGACCTTGGACCTCGCCCCACACTGCCTATCTCCTCAGCCCTGTCACTGCCCACTCCTCTGGTTGCAGTGCTGGGCAAAGGCTGCTCTGGCTCTACTCCCACCAGATCCCAGATCCGCCTGGAATGGAACCCCTTGCGCCCAGCAGACCCAGGCAGGAGGGTCTGGTGGCCCCAGGGGGCCATTGGCTCGGCCACTCCAAAGCCATAGTACCCATTTGTAATGTGCATCCTTATTTTTCCCTTGAAATTTTAGACAAAAATGTAAACATTCTACATGACAAAATATGGTATTATCATTTTGGAAAATGAAAAGTGGAAGGGCCAGTGGTAACTGACTTAGCAAAGCAGAGGAAGTGAATCCTAAGTGCATGGAACTGGGAAGCCAACAGTAAGCAACTGGTGCTCCAGAATGCCAGGAAGCACAGGGAGTGTGGAGGGGAAGGCGTGGGGCTGAGACTACACAGGGGACAGTCGTCTTCCCAGAACGCTTCACACACCTCATGGAGCCAGACAACTTCCCTTATACTATTTCATGGGGAAAGTTTACTCAAAATAAAGTAAACCAATGATTACCTTCTCCCTATCAATGTCTAAAATAGTGAAAGTCAGGAAACAGGAGAATTTCTTCTGAACAACTCGATCAGTTCAAAAGAAAAGATCTAAAGTTCCGAGCTCTGTCTTGGTGTCCCAAGTAAACGAGCAGATCCCTGCCCAATAAATACGCCAGCCAGCATGTTAGTGCAGATTCTTAAAACCTCACTCTTGGGTGGTGCCTGTGGCTCAAAGGAGTAGGGCTCTGGCCCCATATGCAGGAGGTGGTGGGTTCAGCCCCAGCCAGAAACTGCAAAAAAAAAAAACCTCACTCTTAAATACAAACATGCTGGCCTTTTGAGAAAAACCTCAACATAAAAGATACAAATAATTTTTTAAAAAAGAAACTCCATAAAGAGAAATAATGTAGAGAGAAGACAAGAGTAATGAATAATCTCAGAGGAATAGAAAAAGCATTGCGATCATAAAACAAGGCTAAGATGCTCCCGGTCAGAAAGAAAATTCTGACAATAAAGGACCCTGGATATTTTTATATAAAGAATAAAATCTTAGCCGGGCGTTGTGGCAGGCGCCTGTAGTCCCAGCTACTCAGGAGGCTGAGGCAAGAGAATCGCTTAAGCCCAGGAGTTGGAGGTTGCTGTGAGCTATGTGAGGCCACGGCACTCTACAGGGCCATAAAGTGAGACTCTGTCTCTACAAAAAAAAAAAAAAAAAAAGAATAAAATCTTAAATTGTAACAAAAGGACTGTTACAATGTTTACTTTGGGTATTTCTTCCAGAAGGTTTGAAAACAAAGGGACTTGAACAATAGAAAGACAAACACTAAGAATTAGAGAGAATAGGGAAAAAGAAAACTATTAAAGATATAAAATAATTCCCACAATTGAAGAATACAGGTGCTCTTTCTTTCCTTTTTTAACCTGAGTTTTCAAACTGAAAGATTACATCATATTGTAATTTTAGTTCTCCAATAGCTTTTGGATCCTGATAGTTTCCAGATTAAAAAAAAAAAAAAATCATGTACAAAAGCTCAGGATCATAATGGCATTAGATTTTTCCACAGCATAATAGAAGCTAGAAGACAGTGAAGTGACGCCTTTTTTGTGCATGGCAGGGTCTCACTCACTCTGTTGCTCAGGCTGGAATGCAGCTGCACAGTCACAGACCACTGTAACCCCAAACTCCTGGGCCCAAGCGCTCCTCCAACCTCAGCCTTTCAAGCAGCTGGGTCTAGGGCAGCGCCTGTGGCTCAAAGGAGTAGGGCACCAGCCCCATATGCCGGAGGTGGCGGGTTCAAACCCAGCCCTGGCCAAAAACGGCAAAAAAACAAACAAAAAAAAAAAGTAGCTGGGACTACAGGTACATGCCAACATTCCGGATTTTTTTTTCTTTTTAGAGATGGGATCTTGCTATGTTGTCCAGGCTGGTCTCTAATTTCTGGCCTCAAGCAATCCTCCCAAATGAGCCTCCCAAAGTGCTGGGATTACCAGCATGAGCCACTGCACCCAATGATGCCTTTAAATATGACAAAAAATTGTGTCCAATTTTACGTATTCTTGATATTAATTTCCATTTTCTCTCTTCTTTTATGGCTCTTGCTAGATATTTGTCTATTTGATTAATCTCAAAGAATCAACTTTTGACTTCATTAATTTTAATTTTGTTTTTATCTTTATTATTTTTTCTTTAAGTTTATTTTAGGTTTCACTTCCTTTTCTTTTTCCAGCTTCATAAGGTAGAAACATGAATCATTGATTTTAAACTTTTCTTCCTTATCTAATATAAACACTTAAAGCTATAACATTCCCTCTTGACACTTTTTTAGCTTCCTCCCATGAGTTTTGATATATTTTCATAATAATTAATTGTAAAATGCTTTCTAATTCTCCCTCTGATTTCTTCTTTGACCTACAGGTTACTTACAGGAATGTTATCTGATTTCCAAATAATGGAGGATTTTTCAGATATCTTGATATTGATTTCTAATTTAATCCATGTGGTCAGAGAATATAGTCTATAAAATGTCAATCTTTTGAAATTTATAGAGATTTACTTTATGGCCTGGCATACGGTTTATTTTAATGAATGTTCCAGGTCTATTCAAAAAGAATATATCACATTAGCTAACAATGCTTTGCAGATCTTTTCTATTCTTGCTTTTTTTTTTGTCTAGTTCATCTATCAGTTACCTAAAGAAAGTTGTTAAAATCTTCAGCTGTGATTTTGCCTGTGATTCTGTCTGTATTTAGGTGCTTCTCCATGTCTTCAAATAGTTGCTTTTCAGATTGTGTTCACAGTTTATAATTGTTAACTGTAGTATTAATCTGATACAAGCTGCTCTATCATTATCAGAAGCAGAAACCTAAGACTCAATTTTGAGCAAAATATTTATGCTCTGATGTTGGACCCATATTTCCAAGTCTGACGGTTTTATCCCTCTCAACTGCTCAACCCCCAGCCCACCATGACATCCTGAAAGGATTGGATACTAAGATCCATCATTTCCATGAATAGGCTTTAGAACTAATTCCTTTGCATTTATCTCTGTGAACAAGTATTATATTGCCACTTAATCAACACACCTTTAAAGGTGTTCTGAAAATAAATGAACATAAAACCAAGGGAGAATTTTCTTATTCCATTATACTCCCTAATTTCCACCTCTTCTCTTTAGGGGAAAAAGAAGTGATTCCAAGAGTATATGGAAGATCCAGGAGCCCTACCTATCTAGGGGAAATATTTTCTAGAAATCCCAGAAAATAGGAAATTTATAATCATGAGAGCTTGGTGGTGACCCAATTGCCAGGTAATAGAAGGGATTGATATCTAGTAATCAGAAGAATTGAAAAGACAGTGCTGACATTTAAAAGGAGAGTTCTGAGGAGAAAATGAGAACCTCCTGCTACTACTGGATCTGTGAACTTGTGCTGCACGGTGCAAAAATTCAAAACCGAGAATATCAAAAATCCCATACCCTAAGTTATATCATTATAAAACGCAATTTTGCCAAAACATCTATTTTATGTGCAGTATTCTGAAAGCTCATAAAATATTTGAACTGGGCACAGACAGTTTTATAAAAATTGAAACTCACTTTATAACTCTGAGTTCACTTTTGGAAGGAGAAGTAAAACACTCCCTACCTCTAGGATGGAAGCATCTGTTACACCCTCATACCTGTGAAAATCTTTCTTTATAGCCACTGAAGGTTTTGAGCTCCTTGAAAGGAGTAACCTCAGGTTCCTGGGCTCACAGCAGCCCTCCCACCTCGTATCCTGAGCAGCTGGGCAGATGGGCACGTTTAGTTACCCCACATCCACACTGAAATGGTCCAGAGAAAAGACCAAAGAAGAGGAGAAGAAATAGTCTGACTTGCAAAAGAAATCACTCAAATTTCCTAAGTGTTCCTATTGAAAAAACAAAAAATGAAGAGGAAAAAAAAGTGTGGTTCAACTAGAAGACACAAGTAAATTCACAATCAAGAGTTACAATAGTGTAAGTAGATTAACTGTGTTACAACCACAGTATGTGATCGAATCATCTCAGTGTTTATGTTTTCCACTTGTTAATTAATGAGAAAGAATAAAATATAGGCCATGAAATTAATGCAAGTATTTCCCATCTTATATGCCTACCCAGTCCTCATACAACCAGTAACTACCAAAAACCTTTAAAAAGCTTGACTTTCACACTTTTCTTAAAAACTGATGCTGGTAGTTCATTTTTTCAAAAAGACTTCCCTTGCCCATGACCACCATTACCCCTATCATTGTCTGTCCCTTATTCTGTATTACTTTTCTTCATAGCAGTTATCACTGTCTGAAATGTATATTTTTCCCTTATTTAATATGTAGACAATCATCTCCACTGGGGAATGTACTTGGATTCCTTGCTATATCCTCAACATTTGAAAGGCACACCTAGCCTAGTAGAGCCTAGACAAATATTGATTGAATGAAATAAATCTAATACTGGAATCCAGAATGAATACATACTAAAGCAGATTTCAGTATTTCTCAAACTGGAATTATAATGACATTTCATCCTAGGTTCTGACAATTCTGTCCACTCCTCTTCTGGTACCATACACTACTGAGTGACTGCTGGGGGCTAACTTCAGTATTTCTGCAACTGTTTCTGTAAACGTCCACATGATTGAACTTAATAAGAATTCTCACGCTGGGTACTTTAAAGTGGGAGAGGTTCCATATATTAGGTATGTGGACAAAAGGAGGAAACAGAATGTCATGAATTGATCCATTCTACCAACTCCAATCTGGGTCTCAGTATAGGAGACCTTTATGACTTCAGACACATCTCAGTTCCTGGATCCTGGCTTAGCTCTGAGGGTCTCCCTCTTTTCTATTAATAGGGAGATATGTAGAAGAATATCATCTAACAAATAGATATAATGCCGGCAACAGCAGCCTCATGCTGTCAGCAGCACACACGGGCACACACACACCTGCTCCATTAGAACAAAAACTAGCTTCTCACTGATCCCCCAAACTCAAAGCTTACTTACTCTTAAGATCCATGCAGAGAAGAGGGTGCCCACTATCTACTGCTGACTCTACTACTTTAGCTAGCTAAAGGACGTAAGTTCAAATTATTTATATATGCAGGTCCTTTTGAATTATTTGATGCATTATTTTATATTTTAAGCCAAAGTATATTCACTATATAAAGTTGCAATATTATTATTGACATCATTTCTTTTTACCTTTTTATTAAACCTGGAGGAAAGTTCTACCTGTAAAGAAAAATGTTCATTCATAAGCTGAAATTTTTTTTAAACTAAACAAACAAGAATAGATCACATAATAAAACTTTTCAAAAATATTGTCTGTTGTCTACATATGGTACGTGGTAATGCACATTACAGGTATCAATAGAATCTGTACTTTAGAAGTTAATACATTTGCAATTTTTGAGCCAAAAAAAAGAGTATCATAAAGTCACATTAAATTAACTTTAACTTACTGGTTTTTCTGAGGAAGGAATGCACTTCATCTGCTAATTTGTTTTAGTTTTATAGTAGTATTGGAGTTCCAAATTTTCCCTAATCTTAGGCTTATACATTTTGAGAAACATTGTCATAAAAGCCCCTCAGTCAATGCTGGGAACTAACCTATGAGAGAAATCCATCCATTAAAGGGGGCACAGAAATACAAAAAGTATACACAGATAAATAAATGTACACTGTTAGGCAATGGCAACATTTCTACAACATTTTAAAAGAGAAAAACGGTTTTATGCTACTCAGTCAAGCTGTCATTCATGCATGAAGAAAATAGAAAGACCATCTCAGAAATGCCAGGTCTCATAAAATACAACACTCGGGCATCTAAAATTACTGAAAGACACAGTCCAGCCCAAAAAGAGGTGAATTAAAATTAAAATCACAAAAACATAGGCAGGGAATAAAAGGAATTGGTATGTAGCTTAATAAGCTTCACTTCTAAAGGGGATGTCAGTCCTTCCAATGCAACTACTGGTGAAGACAAGCTTTCCAGGAGACAGACTACCCACCAACACAGACTTCATCTCAGACCTTCCGAGATGTATGAAAGCATTATACAGATATAATACCCTCCTGGGAGTGATGACCTTATCCACAATGTCAAAATCTGAGAAACTCTGAAAGCAGAAAGATTTCTTTATAAATCAGTTGGTGGTGAAGTGAACTGACAAGAGGCGATTTATAGTTTTTTTAATTTTATAAGTGTTAATATTCTTCATTTTGCTACATAAACATGAGTAAATTAGATTACAGTTTATTGCTAATACTCTGTTGTATGCGATATTAGCCTTTCAAAAAAAATTTTTTTAAATGTAATTCTAGAACACAATCAAGTGTTTCAGATAAGAAATCATGGAACTCGGCGGGTGGTGCCTGTGGATGAAAGGAGTCGGGCGCTGGCCCCATATACTGGAGGTGGTGGGTTCAAACCCAGCCCTGGTCAAAAGCTGCAAAAAAAAAAGAAAAGAAAGAAAGAAAAGAAATCATGGAACGCAAGTAGATAGATGCACCAAATGGCTCACTTTCTTATCGCAACCCTGGCCAGTTTATTCATCAGTAACATACTCCACCTGTCACAACACTCTGAAATCTAAAGACAACTAACTTCTTTCTGTGGTGTGCAATGGGCTCTCAATTCTAGAAGACAGTCAGGGAGCTTGGCAGTGTCACTGGCCAGTGTCACTGACGTGTTTGCTTTTCTAGTGCAGCCAGCGCCCTCTGTATTTTTGAGTGTGGGGCTCTCTGCAATGTCCGCTGAGTTTCCCAGTCATGATACCTCTTAACAGAAGTAAGATATTTTTAAATAAATTTTAAAAATACTCAGAAAAATGCACAGAACATAATCTCAGATTCTTCAAACCACACAATGCTTTGTGGCCACTGGAAAGGAAGAGGGTGGGGTCTGAGAATGTGTGATTTGGCAGGGCTTCCAGTTATCCAGCCCACAGAATAGCCAATACATACGTATTCTCAGGCAACTTAAAAATATGTTCTTCTGAAACTTTATGTATATGCATTGAAAAGTTATTTATTGCATCGTATTTTATTCACAAACAATAAATTAATTATACACAAATTAAGAGGCAGATATAAAATCCTCTATTAAAAAGGTTTCCTTTCTTCTACAAAAAGTAACCTTATCTAATTTCTGTCACTGTAGATTTGCCTACTCTGATTCCATAGAAATGGAATCATATACTAAGTGATCTTGTGTGACTAGATTCTCTCACTTAGCATAATGTTTTCGAAAATTATATGGTATGGCAATTATACCACAAAATATTTTTACTTAAGAAAAACAGTGTTATAAATAATATAATATGAGCTGCTTTAGAAGAAAATCACCTACAACAAATTTAAGATGATTAAAAGTAAAATTTGGAATAAAAACTTCAAGGAAAAACTAGCAAGAAATACAACGGAAATAATTATTAATTTCAATTTACGTACATTCAACACAAAAAGTATAAAATGTAAAAGACTCAACCACAAGACTCCTGGAAGTGATCAAGAAATACAGTAAGGTCTCGGGATATATAATTAATGTCCACAAGTCACTAGCCTTCGTATACACTAACAGCCAAGATGAGAAGCTAATTAAGGACACAATCCCCTTCAAAATAGCTTCAAAGAAAATGAAATACCTAGGAATACACCTAACAAAGAAGTGAAGGACCTCTATAAAGAAAACTGTGAAACCCTAAGAAAATAAATGGTAGAAATATTAACAAATGGAAGAACATACCATGCTCATGGCTGGGAAGAATCAACATTGTTAAAATGTCTATACTTCCCAAAGCAATCTACCGATTCAATGCCATCCCTATTAAAATACCAACATCATACTTTCAAGACTTGGAAAAAATAATTCTGCATTTTGTATGGAACCAGAAAAAAAACCCTACAGCTAAGGCAGTTCTTAGTAATAAAAACAAAGCTGGGGACATCAGCATACCAGATCTAAGGCTGTACTGCAAGGCCACAGTGGTCAAAACAGCATGGTACTGGCACAAAAATAGAGACATAGACATTTAGAATTGAATAGAAAAATGAAAATGAAATGAAATGAAACCAGGAAATGAAACTAACATCTTACAGCCATCTAATCTTCGATAAACTAAACAAGAACATACGTTGGGGGAAAAAAAATCCCTATTCAATTGATATTGAATATCAACGCTGGGAGAACCTGAATATCCACATGTAAAAGACTGAAACTGGACCCACACCTTTCTCCACTCATAAAAATTGATTCAAGATGGATAAAAGATCTTAATTTAAGGCATGAAACAATAAAAATCCTGAAAGAAAGCATGGAAAAAACACTTGATACATCAGCCTAGGGAAAGACTTTACGAAGAAAATTTCCTTGACAATTGTAACAATGACAAAAATAAACAACTGGGACTTAATTAAATTGAAAAGCTTCTGTACAGCTAAGGAGACAACCACCAAAGCAAATAGACAACCTACACAATGGGAAAGGATATTTGCATATTTTGAATCAGACAAAAGCTTGATAACTAGGATCTACAGAGAACTCAAATCAACCCACATGAAAAAAAAAACAACAATCCCATATGTCAGTGGACAAGAGAGATGAATTGAACCTTCTCTAAAGAAGATAGACAAATGGCTAACAAACATATGAAAAAAATGCTCATCATCCCTAATTATTAGAGAAATGCAAATCAAAACCACTCTAAGATATTATCTAACCCCAGCAGGAGTGGGCCACATGACAAAATCTCAAAACTGCAGATGCTGGCATGGTTGTGAAGAGAGGGGAATACTTTTATACTGCTGGTGGGACTGCAAACTAATATAACCTTTTTGGAAGGAAGTATGCAGAATCCTCAAAGAACTCAAACTAGACCTTCCATTTGATCCTGCAATCCCATTACTAGGCATCTACCCAGAAGAAAAAAAAGAAATCCTTTACCACAAGGACACTTGCACTAGACTGTTTATTGCAGCTCAATTTACAATCGCCAAAACGTGGTAACAGGCTAAATGCTCGCCAACCCAGAAATGGATTAACAAGCTGTGGTATATGTATGCCATGACATACAATCCAGCCATTAAAAAAAATGGAGACTTGGGCGGCACCTGTGGCTCAAGGAGTAGGGCGCCGGTCCCATATGCTGGAGGTGGCGAGTTCAAACCCAGCCCTGGCCAAAAAAAAAAAAAAAATGGAGATTTTACATCTTTTGTATTAACCTGGATGGAAGTGGAAGACATTATTCTTAGTGAAGCATCACAAAAATGGAGAAGCATGAATCCTATGTACTCTATTCTGTCTGATATGAAGACAATTAATAACCTAGTACATGGTAGGGGGTAGGGGAAGGGGAGAGCAGAAAAAAGGAAGAGAGAAAGGGTTAAGGGGTCACGGTGTGTGACACACCTTTTGGAGGCAGGACACAATTATAAGAGGGACTTTACCTAACAAATGCAATCAATGTAACCTGGTTCTTCAACCTGTACCCTCAATGAATCCCAAAAAACAACAACAAAAAAATATAAAATGTTTTATCGTAAGAAATGTTTTATTGATGGAAGTACAACTAAAATAAAGATGTAAAAGACATAAATGTTTCAAGTACTAGAACTCAAAATAAACACCATCGTCAGAGACAGTCACACAACTCTCTCAGAGTCTACAGATCAAGCAGAGAAAAGGACGTGTTCAATCAGGTTGAATAAGACTGAATTTGTAAACAAATGTCAAAAACTTCAGTCTTTCTCAGAGAATATATATTTGCCTTGGAAAGTGAAACAAATACAAAAGTGATCATATTTTAAGGCAAAAAGACAAATTCAATAAATTCCAAAAAGCAGAAACTGAATTGAATACCTCCTCTAAATATAAAGTAGAAATTAATAATAAAGTTTTAAACAAAAACTATTTGGAAAAAAGTTAACTTCTTTATATAAACACCGAAGTAAAGAAGAAATCTAAACCCCATTATCAGATTATTCAGAAATGAGTACGCTATTTTACCAACGCCTAATGTATATGACAAAACTTAGAAGCAAATGTAATCCTACGTGTTTTGCTTTGATTATAAAAAAAAAAGTAAATTCAACATACAAGTGCAACATCCAAATAATAAGAACAGAGGAAATGACACAAAATAAGCACAAAAAAAGAGAAATAAATAAATTAGAAAACAGAAAACAGCACTTATATACAAATTTAAGATCTTTCAGTAAATTGACAGAATGTTCACATCCCTGGCAAATCCAGTAAAGAAAGAAAACAAATTAAACATGGTCTGAGAATAGAGAGCCAAGCAATTTAGAAAAGGCTGAAAACCCCAAGAGAATAGCATAAACCACCATAAGATGTTTTGAATATGTGGTGAATTAATATAAGAGATAAAGAATTTCTCAACATAATACTAACAATATCCACCAAAGCCAAGAGGTCAACATCATGCTTAACAGGGAAACATTAGATGCACTCACATTATAATAATAAATGAAATAAGAAAGCATGTTTCCTCCTTTACTATTGAATGCTGATCTGAAAATACTAACCACCAAAATAAAATGTAAAATAGAAATGTGGTAAAATTACTGAAAAGTGAGAAACTAAAATATCGTTATTTATAAGTGATTTTATCATATAGCTAGGAAAAAAGAGAATCAAATGTAAATATCATAAAATAAAGGAGCTTACTAAATAGCCAGATAAAATACATAATATTTGTATATACATACAAATATTAAAAAGCATTCCTATATAAGTAGGAACAAATGATAATAATAGTTTTCCAGCTCGCCACCTGTAGCTCAGTGAGTATGGCACTGGCCACATACACTGAGGCTGGTAGGTTCGAGCCCGGCCCGGGCCTGCTAAACAACAATGACAACTGCAACCAAAAAAATAGCTGGGCATTGTGATGGGCGCCTGTAGTCCCAGCTACTTGGGAGGCTGAGGCAAGAGAATGGCTTAAGCCCAAGAGTTTGAGGCTGCTGTGAGCTGTGACACCACAGCACTCTACCAAGTGACATAGTGAGACTATCTCAAAAAAAAAAAAGTTTTCCCCCATAATAGAAGAATACATACATATATATATGTGTACATAGTTGCTGAAATTCATCCAGTTAAGCAAGCTGAATTTGTTCCCTGCTCACATTAGACATTTTATTAACAGTCGTTTCTTCTCCTTCCTGACGTGATCTTGCACTACGAGGAATTACAGTCATGGAAATGCCATTACTCTGTTTATCTGATCATGAGCAGATTAGAATAAAAGAAAGAAATTTATTTGACCTGATCTTCGTCAATAGAGTAGTCAGAACAATTAGAACAAGTATCCAAGAGGTCATGATAACTTGTCTTTTGAAGATAAAAGTTCTCTATTACACTGATTATGCAAATAATTGCCTTAGTTCTTCAGTGTTCACTACCAGTGCGCATTCCGTGAATGTGGAATCTATCGTCCATAATAATTTTATTTGCATAATTGGGCAGGGAGGTGAATGGGTGGAAGTTTTTGTTTTGATACTTCTCTTTTCTGCTTCTTGGGCATTGTTTATACATGATATAATTTTATCCTGAATAACAAAGATAGCCATAGTGGATCACAATTCATCCAGTCAGCCCCACCAGACCACACTGGCTGTGAATTCATATTCAAATGTGAATATGAAACACATCAAATCATTTCTGTCTTGGCCCTGTAGATAGGTGTAGAATCAAGAGTTTGTGAAAATAAAAAAAAAAAATTTATCAGTGTTTGTTGGCTGTGGAGGTTCCCAGCCACTAAATTGGCAGTAGGATTTGTATACATATAAGGCAATAGAGATTAGAATATTTCTTTTTGTTGTTGGGAGAAAGGTAAAACAAAGTCTTACATTCATGACAGGTATTGTAGCTCTTTTTTCTCATTTGTTCTTCTGTTTCCTCTTTTAATTAGTGGCCTCTTGTTAATTTTTTTCCATTCAGCACTATGTTAAAAAAGTGATGAAAGGGTCATACTTCAAGGCACCAAGCTAGCAAAAATATCTCTAATAGTGGTGTCTTTCTGTAATGTATTAAATTAATAAGTAGGAACTTCACACTATTTTAGACACTGATTCTAATTTAGGCTAAACTCAAGTTTCATTTGGGAAAAGTATACGTTGATTCTTCCCATATGCAGCATGAAACTATTTAAACTTAAGATAGCACTGGTCAGGTCCCCAGGAGGACTAAACACTCTGAGGTGGAGATCTGTGTGGGGGAGGTTTACTGAGGTGTGTTTTCAGGATCAATACTTGTAGGGGAAAGAAGGACTGGGTATCAGCAATGTTGAGAAAGGCCTCGGTTAATTGAAGCTCTGGAGATAGACTGTTTCTTCAGTGTTGTCCTGTGTTGGGGAGAAACAGGGTCTCCCCAGGGTCTACATGGTCCAGCCTTTGGATGTGGGCTACAACTCTGCCAGAGAGTAGGGATGACCTTGGCCACAGCAGCTCTCTTCTGCTAAGAGCAAGTCCCAGAGATTCAGCAGAATACTGTCAACTGCTGACATTCCCAGCAATTGGGGAAGTGTGTGCTTTAGCTTCGAAGAGAAGGGGTCTGGGCAGCAAACTACAGCAACCACTAACGCACCACACAAGGGTACTAGGAAACGAAGATTTTTAAAAATTTAAGATTTCTGTCCAAGAGGCATATCACAGACATTACGGGGCTGAGAATCAAAGGAATTCTATGCTGTCTTGTCTTCTCCACTAAAAAAAAAAAAAAAAAAAGGCTGTGGTTCTTAGAAAGCTACTATTCCTCTCTGTCTTCATCTGTAATATCCATTTTGATAAGAGAATCACCTATGGTCTCCTCTACTTGGACAACCCTAATTTTGGCACCTTAATTTTCAACAAAATCAAGATGAAAAGATCTCAAATGTAGTCACACCTCATAAAAAGTTTAGTTTCACTTAGATTTTAAGGTCTTAGATCCCCTTATTTACCAGAAAAAGTTAAATCCCAAAACTCCAAAGTTATTTTCAAGTCCCTTTGAACAAAATCTAAGGTAAGATCTGAGTCCCACAAGAGAAAAAATAAAGATGATTGAACACAGACTTCTGGTGCTCAGACTAGAATCCCAGGCTGCCGAAGTCAAATGAGGAATGCAAAAGAAATTCTTTAATCCTAACTCCATCATCATCAGTTTTGCCAAAGAAATAGAACTGCTCGTGAATCCATAATGAATTTCATTATCGCTGCAAAGCCCAGCGTGCTACGTTTCTCCTACTGAGAAGAAGCAGAAGAGCCACACTGCCTCCTTTCTCGTCCTCCTCTGTCCTTTGAAAAGGTCAGTGGCACATCTGGGGTCTTCATTACTCAGTATGGCCAACTGATAAACATAAAAAGGTCATCTGCCCTTCAAATACATGCAAGTCGGTCATCTTTATTTGGGCACTTTACTATAATGGCCCGGGAGAGGCGCAAAAGAAAACTGACTACATTGGATGGACTGTCTCAGTCTATCAGAACTTGTGTTGCATCTTGTTCTTTATAGGGACCAAATGGAGAGAGCTAAAAATAGAGGACATTGATCTTTTCCTGGCACTAAGATTCATGAAGGATAGCTTTTTGCAAAAGAGCAGCTTTATTCATCCACTTAAGTATTCCACATCATGCGTGCGACACAGCATTTTCCTTAATGTGTTCCATTCCTAGCTCGGCCTTTTATTTTGTCAACAGCATCTTTAATGTTAATGATTCATGCCAAAGAGAAGAGGCTGAAAATATATATTTAGGAATAAAACAACTCCTCTTTTTGTTAAAAGCAGGAAGCTAGCTTAAAGTGATGTTAAACTGTCACTGAACATGAAAAGAAAAAATGTAAGCCATTGATTGTAACAGAAGTTGTGCATTGTTTACATTTGAGAAAGCCCATTTTTAGTTATTTGCAACAATTTTCTATTATAACACACTGACATGTTTCCCTCTATTTTTATCAGGCATATGTTTTCATTTTCTAGTGGAATGTTTCCATGTACTTGATATAATTATACCTCAATTTCTACATAACTCTTCCAGAATATGTAATAAGACTGTGCATTTTTGTAGTAGGAAGAAAATGCTATGTGTTATCCAACAATAGACATACTACTCGGTACATCCCATCAAGTTTCCAGAACTAAGTAAAGCCATACAAATAATCCTTAAAGATTGATAAGCCCACAAAGGACAATAGTAAGTTATTAAGATTTCTAAGTCCCACTTACCTATGAAGCTAGTTTGTTTTTCTTTCGAGACATTACCCTGGGTCATGCCAAAAGCAAGAATGCTTGAGGAGCTTGTTTCATGGGATATCGATCCAAGGAGTCATTTGAGATATGCCACACAGCCCTGGGTCCCCTCTTCTGAATATCCCTAAAACATCTCCTGGAGGTCTGTGTACTTCCATCACATCCAGAGAAAAGTTTCTAAAACAATATGGCCAATGAACACAGAACATAGAAATGCAATATTTTAGTATTAAAAAACTGGTTGCTGAGAAAAAATACAGATAAATGGGTAGGCAAGGCACGACGGAAGCTTTTGCAATCAACCAAGAGAGAGTTCTATTAAAAAATACCAAAGGACTTGGAGGCCTTTGGTGAGGAAGGTAGGTGAAGGATGCTTCAGCCAGTCAGGGTGCCAGTTGGTTCAGCTGTGCAAAGACTGGGAGTGGGTCAAACCCTGTAAACTTGCATTAGAGAAGCTAGATGACACTTTGGGTCCAAAGAGTTGTACTTGGGGCTACACAGAGCTCACTCTGACATCCTGTCCAAAGCCTTCAGCTATACTTCATCTCAAAGGCAATACTAAACCAGGAATGAGAATTAACATATTCCCATCATCATGGGTTGATTTGTGAGCTCTAAGAAGATAAAATGAAGTCTTAACCTGGTAGCAGTGGATGTGACCTTGTTTGGAAATAGGGCTTTTGTGATATAATCAACTTCAGGGAAGTTTATACTAGAACACGGTAAACCCTAATCCAGTAACTGATGTCCTGATTTTAAAAAGAAAAAGGAGAAAAACAGACACATGGCGGAGAGAAGGTGATATGAAGACACACAGGGAGAATGACAGGTGATTGGAATGATTTGCCGATAAGCCAATGACCCCAAAATTACCAGCTATCACCAGAAGCTAGAAAGAGGCAAGGAAAAATTCTACAGCCTTCAGAGGAGGGAACATAGCCCTTCCAATACCCTGACTTTTGATTTCTAACATCTAAAACTGAGAAAATGAAATTCTGTTGTTTTAAGCCACAAGGCTGATGGTAATTTGTAACGGTAGCTCTACTAAACTAATACGCCTGCCATGAAATTGGAGACAGGGCAGGAGGTGAAGAATCGAGAGAAGGAGCGAAAGTGTCGTGAAACAAACAACATTCCATCTGTACCGTAGCAGCTAAATATGGTTTTGATAAACTGAGATGATGAAAGAAGAGGGGCAGAACAACCCAGGGGACAGATGCCAAATGAGAAAAGAGGGACAGTGGGGAAGGCGCGGTCGGGAAACACCGGTACCGTCATCTGCTGTGGATCACAAGCTCCCTGTGTAGAATGAGCACCTACAGCTTTGGCCCAAACTTTCAGAGAGAAAAAAATCTTTCATTTTAACTTTTAACTTTTTATGCATTTCTATTTAGTTACTTTTTTTGTATTATAAAGGAATTTTGTAAAAGTATCAGCTACATCGCTAGCTCCTGCCTAAAGCATTGAGGAGACATACATCCCTCTTCATTGGCGGCCAAAAATGCTTATGTTGCAAGTTCATCATAAGTTCAACAAAACCGATGACTGTATTTCAGTATATTATTTTGCATACAGATGTCATTATTGCTTTCTTAGCATTACACTTTTAATGCACGAGCATAAATTAAAATTTTAAAACATTTATCTAGACACAGAATTAGTATTACCTACATATAATGCACATCCTTATTTTTCCCCTCAACAATTTGGGCAAAAAGTTGCATTTGCACATGGCAAAATACAGTAAGTCCACTTTGACCATGCACATGTGTATGGAGAAGGGGGTAAGACGAAAAACTGAGTGGAGGCCACGCACAGCAGAGCCAGCACAGGGCTGAGATGTAACCCACAACTAATAAAGAGCTATTGAACTGTTTTTTCTCAAAAGTGTGATTTGATCAGAGCAAAGGTTAGGAAGACTAATTTGGCAGCATTTGTAGAGTAGCTTGAGAAAGAAGAAAAACTGAAAAAAGAGAATACTAGTTGGGAATACTAGTTGCAAGAGTCCAAGCAATAATAATAATTAAACGCAATATAAAATAGGGTAGAGAGAGCAAGAAAAGGAGCAAAAGAAACAGAAGTGCAAGGTTGGTAGAAATAAAATTGATATTTCCTGCCATTTGATTTCACTCAGGCAAGTAAAGAGTAAGTGAAAATAACAACCTGGGGACTCAGATATGACAGGCAGCATTACTAGAGATAGTTAAGTCAGAGAGAGCTAGATTGAGGGAAATATGAGCCTGAGAAGTTGGCGTATGCCAGGTAAAACTGATTCTTTCCTGCCACAAAAAGATGCTGTCTTTCTGCTTGAGAAGCCTCTGAGCCAGCTCATCTCTCAGGCTGAGCTCTATAGCACTGACTTGGGTTTGGAAGAAGGCAAGGAGAAAATAGACCAGAAATACACTTGCTAACATCACAATAGTGTGCGTATATGCACCCCGAGATGGGGGAAAGCACCATGATGAGAGATTGGACAAGCCACAGTCTCCCTGAATTTGCTCAGCCAAAGATTTCTGCCCAGTGTTACGGGTGACTGCTAAGGTCATCTTGCACTGATTGCATTGTTGGAAACTACTAAGAGGACACAGTGTGGTGGCTCACACCTATAACCCCAGCACTCTGGAAGGCCAAGGTGTGTGGATTGCTTGAGCTCAGGAGTTTGAGACCAGCTTAAGCAAGAGGGAGATCCTGTCTCTACTAAAAACAGAAAATTATCCAGGCATTGTGGCACATGGCTGTAGTCCCAGCAACTCAGGAGACTGAGGCAAGAGACGGGCTCAAACCCAGGAGTTTGAGGTTGCTGTGAGCCATGGCACCATAGCAGGGCAACAGAGAGAGAGACTCTTGTCTCGAGGAGAAAGGGAGGGGAGGAGAGGAGAGAGAAGGGGAGGAGAAGAGAGAGGAGAGGAGGGGAAGGGAGGGGAGGAGAGGAGGGGAAGGGAGGGGAGGAGAGGAGAGGACCACTAAGAGGAAGTTTGGCTTTTCAATGGTGCGGCTGATGTGAGATCATCACCACTGAACTAGCTGCCCCAGGTCTACCTGTTGCCTGAAGTTGTGACCCAAGAGTGCACCCCTCTTGCTTACCATCCTCAGTGTCCCTACTTTCCCTGAGGTGTGAGACAGCAGAGGAGTGCCTAGCACACATGCACACACAAATTCATCGCGCACTCACCAGGCCAGGACAGAAGTCTGCAGCTTCCGCCCATCACCACATGCCCGGGGCTGGTGTTTGCTTCACTGCCTCATTCCCCTGGCCTGTTGCTCCTGCAGAGGATGCTGCCCTGCTGGTTTCATTGTTTATTTTAATTGACACATAATGATTGTACAAGAAATGATGAATGTTAGAGGTGATGCATATGCCGATTACCCTGATTTGGTCACTACACATTGTAGAAAGGTATCAAAATCTGACATCATTGCTTTGAATTCAGATTTCCAAGCCAGCCTTGGAGGAGCCCCATGCAGGAGCAGGAACACAGGACGGACTGATGACCAAAATGCAAAAGTTGACATGTCTTTTTCACCATTTTCCACCCCAATCTGAGACTGATTTGAGGTACAGTAATTCTACACCTTCTGTGCAAATGTTTTGTAAAACTAGGGGATCGGCTGCACGTGTCACGAGGCCCCGGCCAGCTCGGTAACGTGCCTGTGGCATTCTCCATCTCTCCTGACCTGCCACTACCTTGGTCCCCTCACTCCTGAGTTTAGGATTGCACTTGACAGTTAAGTATTAATATTTAAGATTGTGCCTCAGGCCATGTTTCCTAAGGCATGCAGGCTAAGGCAGATTATCAAGAATTATTACGTATTTTAGGTTAAAAATATCTTTTCTCTTTTTTTGCCATGTGCTGCTATCTTACTTCATCTGTTCGTCATTATAATTACTGTCTCTCAAACACATTTAACTCCATTACGTCTCCCTCCGCTCACCCAACCTGCCAAAACCCAGCCATGTTCTTCCTTCTGTCACTCCTTCCTCCTTCCACTCTTCCTCTTTCTTTTTTCAAATCCTTTTTCATTTGTAAGGTAATACACATGCATAAAACTGGATGAAACACAAATCTGTCCCTTAGCTAGAGCAAACCACCCAGGCCAAGAATTAGAAAATTGTCAGTACCTCAGAAGCCACAACGTGCCCTGTTCTGATGAAAGTTCCACTTCCAGCCCCTCTAGAGTTAAGCATTATCCTGATTTGGGCCACCAATATGTATCAGTATATGATCAAAGCAACATATGGAGTTGGAACTACCCTGCTTTGATGCCCAGATGTAGAGGTTCTCTCTACCTTATACCTAACATCCTTATACCTAACCCTGAAGCTTTATTATGATTATGTGTACAACTTGTGGCCAAAAGCTTGAAACAAAATAATTTACCTGCTTAGTCCAGGAAACAGTAAAATCTTCAACCACCATAACAGCAAGGAAAAGAATGTTAAATCTGCTTTTCACAATTCAGGGTTCCTTTGAGATCTCAGTTTCATCCTCAGGAACATACACTGTGATAAAGAGAAGAATTTGGATACAAAGGGCCACTCAGGCCAAAAAGCAAACTAAAGACTGAGAGCTTCATTCCTGGGTCTGCAATTAGCTCGCTGCTACTCTCAGGAAGGGCTTACTTTTTCTCTTTATCAGAGAAATAATGTATCTACAACACCATCAACAAACCCAGCTACCAGGCAGACAGACAGGTATTGATTTGCTTTCCCAAGGAGCAAGAGCTTCAAAGAATCAGATTTCTGGAAAGCCATTCTTTAAACACTTCATAGTTTTACAACTAAACTGTGAAACTCAGAATGAATCTTTCTCTCTAGGCCTTGGTGATTTGCAGGTGAAAAGTGTGAAAATTTTCACCTGTCAAGAAGCAAGAGGTGTTTTTTTTTTTTCCTTTTTCAAAAATAATGAGAAAAAAGGATCGCATCAGCAATGAAACAAATTTAATTACTTTTTAAATTAATGATCCTCACTAACCCCCCTCAACTCCCCCTCATAACAGTCCTACATATATCCTCACACACTTTTTTCATACAAACATTGAAACATAGAAACATCATGTATGGAGTTCCTTGGTTATTAGTTTATGCACAAATGCAATCTTCTTACCCATATTTTGCAAATTACTTTTACTGGCCTTACATAGATTACAAATATAACTCTAGATCAATAGAGAACCGATTCATTTTTTCTAATAGCTGAATAACATACCGTAATATAAATCCAATACAATGTATTTAATCATTTTGAAGTACATTCACACTGCTTTTGGGTTTTTGCATCTATAAATACTACATCAATAAATTTCTTATGTACTACAGCTTTTATCTTAAAGCATAAATTCCAAAAGTGGGAGTCTTGAGGCAAAGAACACCCACATAGCCTAGTTTTCTTAAATGTTCTAGTAATTGACAACCCTATGTAGAAGGGAGCACATACTTCTCTCGTTGGCTACTGTTACTCTAATACTTGCCAAACTGATAAACAGAAAGTGGTATCTCATGGTCGCTTTGATTAGCATTTCCCAAACTACTCATGAAATTAAAGGTCTTCTCCATGGTATTTATTCTGTATTTGGTCTTATTGTTGGTTTCCTTGGCCTTTCAATGCACTAAGTTTTATTTTGGCTATCAATTCGTGGGAGATCTTTGTGGGCTATAATCCCTTATTTGACGTATGATTACTAGTCCTCAAAACTTTCCCACAAATTTCCATACGTGATGTAAATTTTATTCTCCATCTGTGGTTCTCTTTTACTTTTGATGCTTTTTGTCGTACAGTTTTTAAAGTCTTTTTGCACAATGTAAGGGTATACAGCACAACCCCTGGGTGAACGACTCAACTACAACTTGAACTTTATCTTGAAAATGAAAACAATGTCACCTAAACATTTGCACCCTCTTGTTAATCTGAAATAAAAAATAGAATTGTGTGTGGCCATAGTGGAGATCACCATTGCCCACTAAAACCCATTCTGCTTTCTCCGTTGGCACATGGCTACTCTGCACTTCCCAGTTCCTTGCAATTAGGTGCAGCCCTGCGACTTATTTTCACAGTATAATATACCAAGAGCAGTGTGTGCCTCTTCCCGGAAGCCATGCCCCCTCCATGTTCTCTCGCCTTCTGCCAGCTGGAACCTGGATGTGATAATCAGTTTCGACCATGGAAAAGGCAATACCTTAAGAGATGACAAAACCACATATATCAGTCAGGCTCCAATCAGAAACCAGGCAGGGATGAAGGGTTAATATAAAGAATTATTACCAGTCTGATGAACAAGTGACTTTAAGGTAAAAGGAAACCCTCTGTAATGCCTCAGGGCTGAAGGAGAGCACCTGAGGAAGGCCACACCTACAAGGGGCATCCTTCCCTAGCTGGGGCTCAGACCACATTGAGTGCATAACCCACTACCCTGTTTCCCCGAAAATAAGACACCCTCAGAAAATAAGACCTACTTACAGGAAAGATAAGACGTCCCCTGAAAATAAGACCTAGCGCATCTTTGGGAGCACACCTTAAAATAAGACACTGTCTTATTTTCAGGGAAACAGGGTAGATAGCAACTTGTTCGCTCAGGTCAGAGCTGGACTGCAGTTACTAGACAAACAGGAAGCAACCCCCAGAGTGGAGACTGGGCACAGGCAATCAGCAACTGGTGGCCTAAGGCCCAGGCATTCAGAGACCAGTGAGGACATGGGCACAGGTTTGCAAAGCGACTTGCAGCATCTGTGGGGGCAGGAGGCCTTCAGGAGTTGGTTTCCACATGAACCAGACTGCAGAAAAGCCATCATGTGCAGAGTTGGGGTAGATCTCTCCTGGATGCCCTCACACCCACACCACTGACCCACTTCACAGATGCCACAAACAGCAGAAGCCCCTTTCTCCAGAAACGTACCTCCAGCACCCTCTAGAGACAAAGCCCAACATCTTGCCCACTGCAAAGGAAATTCTGTCCAGTACCACAGAGCACATGCTGAAGAATGTGCAGCTGAAAGGGAATAAATTGATAACTGGCACATTTTGGCATGTTAAATTGCAAAAATCCTGAGCTCCTGAATGACCACAAGGCCCACCAATGGTCTACCACTGCCCAGAATGCTCAACTCAGAGATGTTACACAACAGAGAAATAAGCCTTTGGAGATAGAGCCACTATCTAGAGCCACTTGGAGATAGGTGGTTCTTTGCAATAGCAGCTTGATTTTATCCTAATTCAGGAGTCGAACATGTCAGTCTTTCCTTTTATGGCTTCTGAGTTTCTTGCCTTATTTAGGATGATCCCCTAGAGTTGATTAAAAATCTACAGCAGGTGATTATCTGATTACAAAAAGACTGGATAAGGCTCAGCGGCCATAGCTAAATGGTTAGGGCACCTGCCACATGCACTGAGGCTGGTGGGCTCAAACCCAGCCTGCTAAAGAACAATGAAACAACAACAACAACAAAAGTAGCCGGGTATTGTGGCAGGCACCTGTAGTCCCAGCTACTTGGGAGGCTGAGGCAAGAGAATGGCTTAAGCCTAAGAGTTTGAGGTTGCTGTGAGCTATGACACCATGGCACTCTACCAAGGGTGATATAGTAAGACTCTGTCTAAAAAAAAAAAAGACTGGTTAAAAGTGAACAAATACTGCCACTTGGGTTATGGCTAGTTGACAGCCACTTCCTGATATATTCAAGCAAAAAAGGAAAAAAAAGACAAAGGAAAATTGTATTAAAAAAAAGACACATGCACAAAACCATTCTAGCTTCTTTGAGTAAGAGGTTTCTGTGAATACTTCCCAAAATACAGAGTTAAGGCAGCTGCAGACAGAGAGGGATTTAATATAAAATAATCATAATATTATAATTAGTCCTAGCAAATTGAATGTCTTAACCACTCTATACAAACATTAGTTAATTAAGCAAAGAGGCCTGAGCAGCTGGAAACACAAAAGATATAGTTCAGTAGAAAGTTCTACACTGTTTTTCTCCAGAGATAATTCCTCTCAGCTATAACTCAGATCTAACATCAGGATTATCCTGTCCTATGAAAAACTAATTATAGCCTCTCTACATGTCCTCCATCATCCTCATTTCCTCTGGCATCATTTTCTTTTTTGTGAGAAGAGAGTGTGGGCATTACAGATAAAGTCAGTCGACATTTATGGCGTGCTGTGTATGCAGATTGCCTTGCCCAGCACTGTGGAAAATACAAAGGAAAAGCAGACCCTCAGCCCAACCAAAGGTATCTGTGGGCTATCAGGGAATTTGAACAACACATGAGCAATATAGACCAGGCAGGCATCACTCACAGAAGCACCAGCTGTAACAAGTCCCCAGCACTCGTAAGGAACACAGATGCAGGATGGAAATATTCGATCCCCCCTTTCCTGTGCCTGTTAGAAGAGATCAGAGTGTCTGGACCTACTGGCTGACTAACTGAGGCCACCAAAAGACAAGTCACGATTTGGTGATGACCTGAAGGTGGATGGCAATGCATATGATTGGTGCTGGTGCCTTTTGCATGTTAATGAAGTTATTATTATATTTTAGCCCCTTGTTCCAAACAATGGCATAAATGCACTTGCAAATATCATCTTTCTCACTTTGTTTTGTTTGGTTCTAGAATTCTGTTCTGAAAATTCAGGCTTAAATTTGGGGGAGATAGAAAACAAAATCACTTACCTTTGTTTAACATTTTAATCATGCCTCTGAACCTTTCTCCCTTTCTCCCTGGAGGAACTCCCTGCAGCCCTGTCCTCACCTGCTGAGGGAACTCCCGCTGCCCTCCTGACTCAGTTCAAACATAACTCCTCTGTGGCCCTTT
Source organism: Nycticebus coucang (assembly GCF_027406575.1). Classification (NCBI taxonomy): domain Eukaryota; kingdom Metazoa; phylum Chordata; class Mammalia; order Primates; family Lorisidae; genus Nycticebus; species Nycticebus coucang. Next base: position 16,084,163 of record NC_069785.1, on the reverse strand, counting down.
CCTGAGTTCCCCTCACAATCCTTTTACCCAGCACGAGTGTGGTCGTTGCCCCTTTGAAACATTTACTACATGTTGCCATCTCCCGCTCTTGGGATTCTTGTCTTAGGCAGGGATTCTTGTCTTAGGCATTTACATTTCTCCTGCACGGCATTTGTAGATGGCCAATAAAAGTTTATTAAATGAATAAATTTCCCGCTTTTGCTATATTGCCTCCATCTTCTAATGTCAGGACTTAAAATTCTTAAAATATTTCATGAAGCGATGAATAGTATTCCAGTAAAATGGTGTATTGGTTTGTTATGTCTCTAAAGAGCAGTGTGAGAAACTCCTTCCACAGCTTGTTCTCAGCCCGTGGCCGTGTTGGGTTATGTCCTGGCAGCAGGCTGCCCTCTGCTGGCAGCCTTCTCAACAGTGCAAGGCTGCCCTTTGTGTAGGTGGTGGTTCTAAAATCCCCTCCAGGCTGGCCACAGATAACCACAATAGCCATGGAGAGGAGGACAGGAGTGAAGGATGTTAGTTTTCACTAGCCACTCTGTGAAGGACAGGCGGAATACCAAATAGGAAATAAAAACAGGTAAATTCCTTGATAGGTGTTTTATATGGGGCCCTAAGTGGCTTACAAAATTTGTATAATTTTTATGAGTCTCATAATTTTAAATGGCTTTACACAAAGCTTTACCTAAGACCACATAATTGCAGCAAAGAAATATGAAATATTAATGCTACCAGATATTCATGATCCCAGAAAAAATGAAGAGCTTCAAGCAAATGATAGTCCCAATCTTTGATGCCACAATATTATAAAATAGATTTATACTTGTTGACTTGAAAATAATTACTACTCTACTGTGTTAAAACAGCGCAGCACACAAACTGTGTGTAGGTGTATGTGCACGTGTAAATAGACCGATCAGCACACACATGTACGTGTGGTATGTTTGTCATTTTGTGAATACATATTTTATGCCTATATCTGAAGGAGGAAAAGGTCAGGAATAATACGCTAATAATTTCCATCAGTCGATGGCAAACTTTTTAGCTGCTTTTAATTTAATTTTTTGCTGTTGCTTATCTATATAATTTTTCTGAAATAATCATGAACTATTGTGCCTGGGTAATAAAACATGGAGAAAAATCCACAGATAACGTTGCCAGGGGAAACAGTAATAGATAAGGCCTAAAGTCAAAATTAAAACTATCTTGCCCAGTGTAAGAAAAGGAGGTACTTTCTGATGCTAATGGCACTGAGAAAAATAAATCTATAGCTGTCAGTTACAGGTGCTCATCCTCTCAGAGAACCCCTGCTCAGCCTGCCCCTCCGAGGCAGGTCTTGTGAGACACGGTTCAGCCCCATTTACCTGCAATTAATCATTAAGCCAGCTTGTTCCTCATTAGGAAGCCAATGAAGTCGGCCTGTGGGTCCTCCCAGAAATGTGGCTTTCTGAAAGACTGCTCGAGTTATTTTGAAAAGGAACCAAACCATAGGCACTGGAGTATCCTAAGAATGCTCAAGAAAGGGGAGAAATGGCATTAACACTTGGCAAAGAAAGCTCAGCAATTTTCTTTTTAATTATTGAGATAAGAGAGTGAGTTTGGTTTCATTTAGCTGTTCAAATAGAAATCTATTTAAATATTTAAACAGGAAAGCCTCCTGATCTACCATCCTGCCCTCCTGTAACAGCTATGGCCTTTCCACAGAAATAAATTTTATAGTGGATTTGGTTTGGGAAACTTCTATTTTATGGTTTAGAAATTGATTTCAAGAGCCTTCAGCAGAGTAAAACACACACAATTGTGTATTTTCTTTGAGGGTAAGTCCACACTCCCAAGCAGTACAAACTAAATCTCCTGCTGGTAAACACTAGGATGTTTGGCATTTGAATTGCTTCTCTTTTAGAGATGTGTTCCTGATAATCTCTTTCACAAATTATTAAGGGCCCAAACCCTCCACAAATGCCTGGCCCTTACTTCCCGACATCATCCTGTAGAGCTTTGCATCATTCTATTTGGGCAAATGAAATTCAACAACACCAAGGCAACAAATATTTGTTACGTGCTTACTTGCTGTTCCAGTGAAAATTTACCCTCTCAGGTGGGTACCTATAATCAGACGAATCTTGCTGCTCTCCTTCATAACCAAGCACATCCCTGAATTTAAATATTTCCTCAAATTATACACCCTTCAAGAAGCAATTCCATAAGAAGGTGGAAAGGGAGCCTGTCACAACATAACACACCCCATGTTTTATGTTTCCAGGGCTTTATTCTGCCTAGAGTGAATGCCCAGCCCCCCCCCCTTTTTTTTTACCCAGCAAAATCCTTTGACCTTGAGGGTCAAGCTTGATGGTCAACATTTAAGCCTCTGCTGGAGCATAACTTCCTCTAAAACTGTAAGTTCCAGTCATCCCTTGATCATCGTGTCTAATTTCCTGGTACCGACTTTAGGCAGAGCTCTAATTGTACTGCAATTTTCTGTTTACATATCTGTCTTCCCCTTTTAGACTATGAGTTCTTAAGGAAACAGACTGTCTCACTGTGTAATAGTTCCAGTACCTACTGTTCAGTAAATAAACGCAAAATGAATAAACGAACATAACCACCCCACACAATTCAATGTGTCTGTGTACATTCATGTGTACAATAAAGATCTGAATAGGTCCTAAAAGACAGTGTGAGAGCTTTCTCTCAACTCGTTTTTTAATTTTTTTTTTTTACCAAATGTGATAAAATAGAACTGAACAAGTACTATTTTAATTAATACTTATCAGAATGGCATTTATTAATATTTCTGTAGAGAATAGTGTGAAAGAGCAATTTTCACCTCGGGGTTTCTCACAGGGAAAATCAGATTGTCAAGAAGAAAAGTAGATTTTCCCAGCAGCTCAAACTTCCTTTCACCAAATTCTGTGAAAGCAAAACAGCCAGCTACAGACCACCTCACGTTTTGTCGCCCCCGGGAATGTGATTCTTTCTTTGCTGTGTTAGCGTGACCCTTCCCACATTGCTTTCTTCAGGCGTGTGTGCCATTGGTAGCCGAGGGGAAAAAAACAAAACTCAGATACCACTGCTTGATCCAACAGTGAGAGACCTTGGAAATTTTTATGTTCCCAATTAATTTAGCATTTTAATTTCTTTAATCATATTTCTCTTCCTTGGGAAGCTTATCCCTCCAATATTACAAATTGTACTCTTCTTCTAAATTCTACCCTGCTATTATTATAATTATTTTTAATCTGGAAATTTTTTTATTGTTTGGGATTCATTGAGGGTACAAAGTATTGGGTTGCACTGATTGCATCTGTTAGGTAAAGTTCCTTATAATTGTGTCCTGCCCCCAAGAGGTATGTCATACACTGTGACCCCTCCATCACCTCTCTCCTCCCCTCTCCCTGCTCCCTCATTTCCCTATCCCCCACCTTGCATTAACTTATCTTCTGCCTTCATATTAGAATTGAGTACATCAGATTTTTTTTTTTTTTTTGAGACAGAGTCTCACTATGTCACCCCTGATAGAGTGTCATGGCATCACAGCAACCTAAAACTCTTGGGCTTAAGCGATTCTCTTGCCTCAGCCTCCCAAATAGCTGGAACTTCAGGCACCCACCACAACGCCCGGCTATTTTTTTTGTTGCAGTTGTCATTGCTATTTATCCAGCCAGGGCCAGGATCGAACCCACCGTCCTCAATGCATGTGGCCGACGCCATGACCACTGTGCTATGGGCACCGCGAGTCATTGGATTCTTGCTTCTCCATTCTGTGATGCTTTACTAAGAAGAATGTGTTCCAACTCCATCCAGGTTAATACAAAAGATGTACAGTCTCCATATTTTTAATAGCTAAATAGTATTCCATGGTGTACATATACTACATCCCCTGCAATTATTCCTGAACACTCTGTACAGAAATTTCTTCCTCTAACCTTTAAGATTATTCCCTTTGTTGGTTCAGATCAATTTTGTCAATTTCCTGCTATTCAACAAACACCTTGGAATATTCATTCTTTCAAGTCCACAGTAGCACAAGTTAGTACACAACCACCTATAAATCAAAGGAAGCTCCCAGGATGGCAATTCAGCAAAGGGCCAGGCTGTCACTTATCTTCCACTTAATTTGTTCACCTGTGAAACCATAGGTTCAGTGTACAGAAACACAAAATAAAGTCATTGTCGTCATAATTAAGTTAAAACAAAGTCTAGCATCTACTACCTGAATATTTCAGGTGAACATGGGTATTAGGTCAGCCCAAACAGTACAAGTAGAAATGTTTGCAACAGCTAATGTTTAGCTTTGATAGGCAAATCAGTATATTTCACCTATATTGACACTTCCACTTTTCTACTTTAAGTCTTATTTAACTTATTTATCTCTAAAAGTCTCTGGTCAATTTCAACTTTTAAACTGTTTGTATATCCATAGTTTTGTTAAACTCAGCAAAAATTTATGTTGTTCCTACTCTATTTCCCAAGACAGAGTTAACATTACTATATATATATTTTTTTTTTTTTTTTTTTTGAGACAGGATTTCACTCTGTTGCCCAGGCTAGAATACAGTGTCATTATCATAGCTTACTGCAACCTCAAACTCCTGGGCTCAAGTGATTGTCCTACTTCAGCCTCCCAAGTAGCTAGGACTACAAGCTCACACCACCACACCTGGCTAATTATTCTATTTTTTATAGACAGAGTCTCGCTATGTTGCTTAGCCTGGCCTTAAACTCCTGGCCTCAAGTGATCATTTGGCTTTGGCTCCCCCAAAGTGCTGGGGTTACAGGTATGAGCCACCACAACTGGCCCATCACTATCATCTTGAAATATTAAGATCTAATGACGTCACAGGTAATCAAACCTTTTTTTGATGTTTTTCATAACCTTATTATATAGACCAAGCTTATATTTTTATGGCTAATTACTCAAATAAACACACATCTCCTTAAAATGTATACAAAATCAATCTTCTAGTGTGCTGGTTAGAGATCAGTGTGAACTGATTTATACTTTATTTATGATAGATGCAAAATGATGTCTTTGATGGTTTTGAAACAGCAAAGATGTAGAATACGTGATGTGTTTTATTATCTAAACTGGATGCATAACAAACTAGCTTTTACTCTATAAACAAGGTTGAATACAATACATCTGTGTATCTGTGACAACCAACTAGGCACTACAGGTCCAAGTTAGGATTATTATATAAAGTTATATTTTTTTCCTAAATTGTTTGGGGTTATAAGTCAAACAAAAAATAGACTATGTTCTGAATTTAGAAACAAAAAAGCAGATGTGCTAAAATACAGACTGTGATAGACAGCATAACATTAATCTTGTTTCTGGATTTATTTTCTCCTGTGGAAAATTTCTTCATAAAGAAAGATTTAGCAAGGGAGAGTCTAGTCCCCATTAGTTATAAAAATTCCAAGAGGCTTAGATAAAGAGAGGCCATGTAACAAAGTTAGAATATTTGGTCATGATGGAGGGCAGTGGGGCTAGCAGATCTAAAACTCATATTAAAGATTAAAAACACTTGGATTTATCATAAATTTGATATGTGATTTATCAAATTATCAAAACATTTACTTTTAATAATGCTTGAAGCTAATATTGAAGCTACTGTGGTTATGAATAATTTAAATACGAATTTACATGTTTAATCATTTCTGTCTTAAAAAAATTGTGAAATGCAACGTTAGATTGACTGTTTCTCTGATTTACATGTAAATTACCAGTGTTAGTAATTTGCTTGTCACTTAACACAGACTACAATTTATTTAATTACTGAATATTTTTTCCTATGTTATATAAGCTATTCTAGTAAAAGAATTTTGTATAATAATAATCTAATACCCAGTTCCTTTGATATATTGGAGTAAAGATTACATTTTTAAATCTAATAAAAGCTGGGATTATTTAAAGAAAAAAAGAGACTTGAATGTAAGTATATTATTTCAAATGTTTATTTTCTTTACTTTTATTGTTAATGTCATCTCAGAGAGTTAATGTGTTTTTCTTATGTTCTGCTCAGTGCATTTGATGTATCTGTTTTAGAAAAGATCCCATTTAATTTTTAGGGGAGAGTTCTGTTCTCTAAAGGAAATGGGCCAGGGGAAGGTGAGAGAGAAATAATCAAGCTGTCTCTAGAATCATAGAGCCTGAAATGGTAAAACAACAGGTGTTCAATTATTTTTATACCTGAGTGCAGAAGAAAAAAGCTGTGCTCCAGAAGACAAGCATGGAGGTCATCAGCAAGTTGTGGTCTCATGAGATCTCCATGTCAGGGAGAAAAACTCTGAGAATATCAAGAAAGTGTGCCACATAGGCCAGAGTCAGACTTTTATGACACAAGGGCCATATTCTGCCACCATACTTTTTACTCTGTATAAGAAGTGCTAACAAAATATACCCTTGCTCATTCAGTGCACGCCTACCAAGCACAAAGCATGTGTGGAGCAGTGTGCTAGGCACTAACCCTATGGCACGGCCAGCCCACGCCTGTACCGTGAGCTCCTCAAGGAAGTCAGCAATCTGCAAATGCTCAGACCCCCACCCATCCCAGGAAAAAAGCACACTGATTTCTCAAAGTATCAACCCCAGGGGAAAAAGTCCACAGAAGCCATTTAGAATCAGAAGACAAAGTTGAAGCTATATCTGTTGAATTTTTCATTAGACTGGCTACCTAATTCTCTTAAGACTGGCAATTTAACCTTCATTCAATTAATCAAACTTATTTGATGTCTTTCAAAACCTTGCTGTATAGACCAGGACTTATGTTTTTATCGCTAATTACACAAATAAACACACATCTCCTTAAAATGTATATAAAATTATTCTCTTGGCCTAGATAAGTTTAAAACTTTTTGTACTTAATTTCTCCTAGAGTTCATCAGAAGTGCTGCAGCACTTCAACAATAGTGAAGACCTAGAAGGCAAGAGTAGATGCAAGAGGTAACACTTGGGATGATGGGAGGCATCATTCATTTGTTCATCAAACGTCCTTGTTTCTTTTCCATGCCAGACTCTGTGCTGTGTATTAGGGCTATAATGATGGACATGACTACAAAATCGAAATAATCACAAGTTAAATTCCTACCTCAAGTTGCTCAAGCAGACATTTACCATACAATGGAATGGATATAGAGAGAGATTTGTGCAAAGAATACTACAAAATGGAAGCATTATAAAATTAATCTATAACAGGAGAGGAGTCAGAGAGAGTGTCACAAAGTAGGTGACAAGTGAACCAAATCTCGTCAGACAAGCAGGAGCCTTCTAGATAAACAATAGTAGGAAGGGCATTCAGAGCAGTGAAATAGTATATTGCATTTGGAGAACTATGAGAAGGTCGATGTGGCCAGGTCAGGTCATCAGGTTAAAAGGGAGGCAAGGGTTAGATTTCGAAGAGCTTTGACTTTGCTACTAAGGATAAGCTTGAAGAATCACACGATCAATTTGGATATGAAGCCAGAGGTATACATGTAGAGCTGAAGAGGTATACATGTAGAGCTGAGAGTCTTTGATTTATGGGTTGAATTAATAAGTGGAATAGTTTATGCAGATAGAGGTTGTAAGTCAGAAGAGAGGCTGAGAAACTAATTCTTTAGAGAATCATCATTTGAGAAACAGAGAGAGAAATAAGAGTTCCTAGAGGAATTTTTGAATGAATAGCCAGAAGGCAAGAGGAAAACCAGCAGTAAGGGAGAACCCTCAAAAAGTTTTGAGAAGGAAGTCTCTAACAATACATCAGATAGGTCAAGTAAGATTAAAAAAAATAAGTAGGGAGAAGAAGGAAAGGGGACAGGGGAGAAGGGAGGAAGTTGATAAGTTCTCACCTACTAAGCACAATGTAAGGGTATGTGGCACACCTCCTGGGTGAAGAGCTCAACTACAACTTGGACTTTACATAACAATCACAAACAATATAACCTAATTGCATGTACCTTCATATTAATCTGAAATAAAATAACAATAAGAGTTTAAAGAACTCAGCAAGAAGATGATCCCCAGTATAATAGAAGAGAAGACATATTGCAGGAGGCTAAGGAATAAATGGGAACTGAGGATGTGAAGACAGTCCATGCTTCACAAAGAACCATATGGCCAGAGAGGAACAGAGGGCCATGAGGTTTTGTTTTTTAGGGGGGGGGGAGTGTTCTTTTTTGTTTTTATTAAATCATAGCGTGTATACATTAATGTGATCATGGGGCACCATACCCTGGTTTCATAGACCGTTTGACACATTTTCATCACACCAGTTAACATAGCCTTCCTGGCATTTTCTTAGTTATTTTGCTAAGACATTTACATTCCACATTTAGTAAGTTTCACATATACCCTTGTAAGATGCACCGAGGTTTTGTTTTTAAGATGAACAAAACTTAAGCATAGCAGCTGAGGAGGCGAAGAGATTCAAAACAATGGACACTTAAGGGAGATCACTGCAGAACTCCAGCGTCAAAGCCAATGAGAGCAGACAGGACCTACATTGTCAGCAAAGGAACTAATGTTGACCTCTGAGAAAAGGGGGAGAAGACTAATGAATGAGAACAAAGACTAGTCTGAAAAATCAGTAGTAGAAGTGAAGAGTGCTCATTCCTACTGGGTCTGGTGAGGAGAAAGGTCTAGGGTAGAAGGCATGAGGAAAGTCGTAAAACTTGGGAGAACTGGGTGTAGGGAGAAAGAAAGAAAGCTGAACAAAGACACCTGGGAAGGCCACCTGGTAGTTCTAAAATTCTTGTTAAGATTGGAGACCCTAACTTTTTAGAATGACATTAATCCACATGCTCTGGGTTTCTAAGAATAAGAGCAGAGACAACTCTGTTGGATTGGCATTGCATGTAGATGGGCAAGAGAGCTGAAGGTGCTGGCAAGAGAAGTTTAAAAGATGTAGGTAGAAGGAGGAGGAAAATTAATCCTCCACCAGCTGACATATGGTACTCAGAAGGCAAAGAAAGACACCAAGGAACTGGAAGTCTTCACAAAATCAAGGCCGAAAAACGATAGAACTTAGAAAGTAAAACAACTGAAAGGACAAAAGGCAGTGCTTCAGAAGAAGATAAGTTTCTGGTGGTGACCAGATCCAAAGTGTGACCATGAAAGTAAGTTCTGCAAGCAGACTGATGGCTTTGAGACAAAAGAACTCCATAAAGGAGAGAATTTCTATTAGATTTCTTTCCACTTGTTTATTTGTTTGTTAGTAAGCAGAGTTGTTATATGTTTGAAATAATTGGTTATAAAATGTTTTATGCAAGCCTCGCAGTCATCTCAAATCAAAAAACTTACAACAGATACACAGAAAATAAAAAGCAGGGCATTAAAACACACTAGCTGATAAAATCACTTCTAACAAAGGAACACAGGAATGAAGGGAGGGAGAGAAAACCACAAAACAACCAGAAATCAAATAAGAACATGGCATTAGTAAATTCTTACCTATCAATAATAACAATGAATGTGAAGGGACTAAGCTCTCCAAACAAAAGACATAGAGTGGCTGAATGGATTAAAAGAAAAAAGAAAAAAAAAACAAGAGCCAACTATTTCTTGTCTTTAAGAAGCCTACTACATCTAAAAGGCACGCATATGACTGAAAATAAAAGGATGGAAAAAGATATTCTGTGAAAATGGAAACCAAAAAAAGAGCAGGAATAGCTATACTTCTATAAGATAAAATAGATTTTTAAGACAAAAACTGTGAAAAGAGAAAAAGAAGGTCTTTATATCATAATAAAAGGGTCAATTCAGCAAGAGGATATAATAGTTCTAAATATATGTGCACCAAGCTGTAGAGCACCCAGATATATAAAGCAAATGATACCAGAGCTAAGGAGAGAGAGAGAAAGAGACCCCAATACAATAATCAATAGAGACCTCAACACTGCTCTTTCAGCATTGGACAAATCATCCTGACATAAAATTAATAAGGAAACATTAGATTTAATCTGCACTATAAATCAAATGGACCTAATATTTACAGAACATTTCATTCAATAGCTGCAGAATACACATTCTTCTCCTAAATTCATAGATTGTTTTCAATGATAGACCATATGTTAGGCCACAAAACAAGTTTTAAAAGAATTCAAAAAAATTGAAATCTTACAAATATTTTCTCTGACCACAAGGGAATAAAATTAGGAATCAATAAGAAAATATAAAAATGCACTGAAATTAAACAACATGCCGCTGAACCACCAGTGGCCAATGAAAAGATTAAGAAATTTAAAAATTGCTCAAAACAAAGGAATATGAAAAAACAACATACTAAAACTGATGAGATACAGCAAAAGGAGTAATCAAAGGAAAGTTTAAAGTAGTAAGTGCCTACATTAAAAAGTAGAAAAGCTTTAAATAAACAACCTAATGATGCATCTCAACAAAACAAGAAAAACAAGAGCAAATCAAATCCAAAATTAGTAGAAGAAAAGAAACCATAAAGATCAGAGCAGAAATAAAATTGAAACAAAAAAATGCAAAAGATCAATGAAACAAAAAGTTGACTTTTTGAGAGATAAACAAAATCAGCACACATTTAGCCAGTCTAATTCAAAAAAGAGAGAGAAGACCCAAATAAGTAAAATCAATCATGAAACAGGAAACATTACAACTGATATGCAGAAATCTAACGGATCATTTGAGACTATAGTGAGCAACCATATTTCAAAAAATTGGAAGACCTAGAAGAAATGGATAAATTTCTAAACACATACCAACTATCAAGATTAAATCAGAAGAAAATCCAAAATCTGAATAAGCCAATAACAAGTAACGAGATAGAAGCAGTAATAAAAAGTTTCCCACCAAAGAAAAGCACAGGACCTAACAGCTTCACTGCTGAGTTCTACCAAGCATTCAAAGAACTAATACTATTTTCACTTAATACAAAAAATCAAGGAGGAATGAATACTCCCAAACTCATTCTATGAGACCTGTTATCATCCTGATCTCAAAACCAAAGACACAACAACTAGAACTATAAACTAATATCTTTAATAAATGTAGATGCAAAAAATCTCAAGAAAATACTAGCAAACTAAATTCAACAGCACATTCAAAAGATGATTTGTGGTGCATCATGATTAACTGTGAGTCACCCCAGGGAAGCAAGGATAATTGAATATACACAAATCAAACTGTATGATACATAATATCAACAAAACAAAGGACAAAAAGCTTATGATCATTTTAATTGATGATGGAAAAGTATTCAGTAAAATTCAATGTCCCTTTATAATAAAAAACTCTTTAAAAATTGGGTACAGAAGGAATTTAATTCCTTTCTAATGGAGGAATCACATTATCTGACTTCAAGTTATACTGCAGAGCTATAGCAATCAAAACAGCATGGCATAAAAACAGACAAACAGACCAATAGAATAGACTCAAGAATCAAAAAATAAACCTACACATCTATAGTGCACAAGGTCCCAAGAACAGACAGTGGGGGAAAGATAGTCTCTTCAATAAATGGTGCTAGGAAAGCTAACTATATGCAGAGGAATGAAACTAGACCCATATCTCTCCCCATATACAAAAATCCAATCAAAATGGATTAAAGACTTAAATCTAAGACCTGAAACTATGAAACTACTAAAATAAAACTTTAGGGAAATGCTTCAGGACATTGGTCCAGGGAAGAACTTCTTGAGTAATACCCGCAAAGCACAGGCAACAAAAGCAAAATTGGACAAATGGGATCAGATCAAGCTAAAAAGCTTCTTCACAGCAAACCATCAACAAAATGAAGACACAACCCAAAGAAAGGGAGAGAATATTCACAAACTACCCATATGACAAGAAACTAATACCTAGAATACATAAGGAACTCCAACTACTCAATAGGAAAAAATCAAATAATCTGACTAAAAGATGGGCAAAGGCTCTGAATATTTGATAGACTAAGTTTCTGAGGGCTTTATTTGTTATATGCCAGGCATAAAAACTGCATAACAAGACTATGAGGCAGGAACTATTATCATCAATTAACAGATAAGGAAACTGAGACACAGAAAAATTAATCAACTTCTCTAAAATCACACAGCCATATTAGAAGGAGTAAGGATTTAAGCCCAGGCTCTCTGGTTCCAGAATTCTTGCTTCTAACATGACCTACTGCACTTCTGTCCCCAGTATGGTGCAATAGCATCTGGAAGCCATGGGTGACATGGCTCAAGTCAGGACATGTATTTTGCAAGAAGGTAGAAGATGAATGATGATCTAGAATGTAAATGTGCTCTCCCTGGTGTGAGCAGCATCGGTGCTGCATTTGTTCAAGTTCCACTATGTCCCAGTTTGTGCTAGTTCAAAACAATTGGTCCTCACATAGCAGCTATAGAACCAGGATTTTATTTCTGAAATTTTAACAAAAGGTTTTTGTCATAAAAAAATAAAATAAAACTAAAATGGTATTCAGCCTGCTGGGTAGTAGAATCTTAATTGATTCTATAAAAATCCATAGCCTGGCAGCCAAATATATTCATGTGAGAAATAACTGAACAATTCACAATAGAATCAAATGGTGCTGTAGACACAGGAAAAATCAGCTGGTAGTAGTTTATTTACAGCCCACCTACAATGAAACTGAGAAGTTTCACCTGACACTAGTCGACATGGCCATCCTAGAACTATCTATTCTGCAGCATTTGACAATGTCCTAAGGAGAAAAATCTAGAGATCAAAATCATGTTTTGATCCAATTTTTAAACACCTTCCAGAACAGTGTGACTGCATGGAAGTGCTCCTCTTTGCTCAAATATTTAACTGTATCATGTTGTTTGCATCCATCAGTTTTCAACAACATTTCCTGAGAATTATACCAAGAATTGTGGCTACCTGACAGCACCACATAAATTTTCCTGTACCTGAGTTATTGGTGGAAGTAGGATGTCAATATAATGTCATAACATACTTTATTCAATATCTGTGGCAATCTGTTCATTCTTCAGAATGAACTATGATATACCGTAATTTTTCTGTGTTAATAGCAGATAGAGATACCTGGGTTTAAATTTTACAGCCTCCTTTCAACAACAGTTACAATTTTATTGGTCTCCTTCAAAAAATCTTTTAGGAAATACCTTGTCTCTTCCCATCCTCCATCAAGGATTAATAAGGTCAAAATGTAGCAGTTGTAAGCTAAAAATGTACAGTCAAAAATCATCATCTTCTACAATGTGAATTATCAAGATGTGTTGATCAGCCATAGGAAATGCCAACACTAGCATTGAGATAGGAATCTTTGGAAGGCAGGACCACCTAGTGCATAGAGGCTTTAGCTTTGAACTCTTGCATTTGTCTGAGCCTTTTTTCTCATCCATAAAATAACTTCTCATGATTTTGTGAGAGTTTCATGTGTTAAAGCATCTAATATGGTGCTTCATGTAGCAGAGAGTTAAATAATATCACTTCTCTTTTCCTCGTTCTAATTTGACCTCTCAGCAGTTCTTGACCCAGTGAGCCTCTTTTTCCTTCTTGATATACCCTCTTCTCTTGGGTTTTCTCATTCTTTTTCTTTGTCTTCTGGTATCTTAAAGCCTCCTTTGCTGGCTCTTCCTCATCTATGCAATCTCCAAACATTAAATTCCTTTAAACTCGACACTAAGCTCTCTTCTATTTTTTGTTTGTTTGTTTTTAGTTTTCTTCTATTTTTTATCTAAATTCTCTCATGAGGCAAACTCGTCCTCTCTCAGGCCTCAAAGAGGACTTACCTATGAAATCAACAGTCCAGTTCTCTCCTGCTAATTTCTGACTCATATATCCTTCATATTCACTTGCTATCTTAACATGAAGATTCTATCAACATCCCACGATCTCACGTTAAAAACTGAACTTTTAGCATGACCCTGACCACCAGGCCTGCCCTGACCTGCCCCTTCTCCAGATTTCCCTTTCCTTAACAGCACTCCACTGTCTGCCCAGTGGATCCAGCCAGCAATCCACTGGAGGGAAGTGTCTTTGTTTAGAAAACTCTGGTCACAGGTGGCGCCTGTGGCTCAGTGAGTAAGGCGCTAGCCCCATATGCCGAGGGTGGTGGGTTCAAACCCAGCCCTGGCCAAACTGCAACAAAAAAATAGCCGGGCGTTGTGGCGGGCGCCTGTAGTCCCAGCTGCTCCGGAGGCTGAGGCAAGAGAATCACGGAAGCCCAAGAGTTAGAGGTTGCTGTGAGCCGTGTGACGCCACGGCACTCTACCCGAGGGCGGTACAGTGAGACTCTGTCTCTACCAAAAAAAGAAAGAAAAGAAAACTCTGGTCATGGAACACCTTTCAGAAAAAATTATAGAATGTGTGTTCCATAAGAAAGGAGGGAGGGAGGGAGGGAGGGAGGGAGGGAGGGAGGGAGGAAGGGAGGAAGGGAGGAAGGAAGGAAGGAAGGAAGGAAGGAAGGAAGGAAGGAAGGAAGGAAGGAAGGAAGGTAGGTTAGATAAGCTACTTATGTAGAACCTCATGCAGTGCCCTTACCCATCATTTGTGGACAGAGGAATAGCACAAAATTCCCTGCTCCCTACATCTCCGGCTTGTTCTCAGCTTCTTCTAAAGCTTCTGGCCCACCTGCTTTTATAGGAGCCCTAAGCAGAGCTGCTTTTCCCATGGTAATATCATCATTTCAGAATGTTATGCTCAAAATTATCCCCTCTCTAAAGGTGCGTATGCCACCAGGATGGCTATAGGATGGCTAAACCCACCAGGATGGCTAAACCTCAGGAGTGCTAGAGATTCGGGATACAACCCATGGGCCAAATCTACCCTGATATCTAATTTTGCTAATAAAATTTTACTGAAAAACAGCAATACAAATTCACCTACATATTGCTTTCTAGAATACAATGCTGGAGGTGAATAGTGTGACAGAGACCTCAGAGTTCACAAAGCCTGAAATATTTACTCTTTAATCCTTTACAGTAAATTTGTTGACTGCCACTATAGAATGAAGAGAACCATATTATTCTTCAATTTATCCAGCATAATTTGGGAATGGCACCCTTGGTGCACATAGACCAGCAATCTTATCTGTAAAAAATAACAAGATAAATCAATAAAAGGATAAAACATTATTCTAGCATTACCTGATATACTGCAGGACACTTGGATCATGAAAACTTAATAAACAGATAAAATTTTAAAACTATAGGGAATGATAGCACAGAATGAGACCACATCTGTGGATAAAGGGAGAACAATGTGCTCAGGGAGGGGTAGAGAGGGTTTCAGCTGTGTGTTCTGCAGGTTGCACAGAAAGTACAAACAGGTTCATTCCTTTGCTTGTGTTACTATCTTCCAGACTCACCCCCTTTCTCTGCCCTCCGGTAGGCTGACATATGTAGACCTCATCAAAGGACTCCTTTGCCTTCTGTCCTCTGACTGGATCCAGCAAAGAAAGAGCTCCAGCAGGACTCAGAAGCAGGTAGCAAAGTCAGGGTAATTACCCTTCCTTCCCCCACCCCCAACTTCCTGCAAACTGAATGTGATCCTTGACTGAAAGCTACAACCCCTAGCAGGAGATCTCCACATAGCCATCTCTGCCTCCAAGAACCGTTACCTCCCCTAACTCCTTGAATTCTTTACCTATTGCTATATAGCAAGTATACTTTCAGTTTAAAGTAAAAAAAATAGGCCCAGTATGGTGGCTCATGCCTATAATCCTAGCACTCTGGTAGGCTGAGGTGAGCAGATTGCTTGAGCTCAAGAGTTCAAGACCAGCCTGAGCAAGAGCAAGACCCTGTCTCTAAAAATAGCTGGGTGTTGTGTCAGGCACCTATAATTCCAACTACTCAGGATGCTGAGGCAAGAGGATTGCTTGAACCCTAGAGATTGAGCTTGTTGTGAGCTATGATGCCATGGCACTCTACTGAGGGTGACAAAGTGAGACCCTGTCTCTAAATAAATGAATAAATAAATAAATACATTTATTACATCATAGTTTCTTTTTTTTTTTTTTTTTATTGTTGGGGATTCATTGAGGGTACAATAAGCCAGTTACGCTGATTGCAATTGTTAGGTAAAGTCCCTCTTGCAATCATGTCTTGCCCCCATAAAATGTGACACACACTAAGGCCCCACCCTCCTCCCTCCATCCCTCTTTCTGTATTACATCATAGTTTCTGGGTCCTCTTGCCTCAAACTCTCTCACAAGACAATAATCAATGTGTTAGCTGGAGTTGTGGTTTCATCTGAAGGTTCAACTGAGGGAGGATCCACTTCCAACTCACTCTTACGGTGTCAGTGGGATTCAGTTCCTTGCAGGTTGTTAGACTGAAGGATTCCCCAGTTTCGTGTCAAGGGACCTCCAGGTAAATCAGTTTAAATTATGTGCTAGAACAATAATCAGCTGTGACTAGCCCTGGGGTAACTGAAACAATCCAGATTTCCCTAAACCCTGGTAAACAGTCCCTTATTAAGCTCCCCTCAAATTATCTCTGTTTTCAAGATTCTGATTTTAAAGTGTAGGTAAAATCTAATAAACAAGAGAAACACAGCTGCAAATTAAGCTTAGAAATGAAGGACTCAAAGACTAATGTACAGAGAATTTGATGGGCCACAAGATGATATTTGAAAGACTTGAGGCTGAGGCTTCATTTCATTTTTCCCAACAGTTCAGCATAAAAGACAATAGTAAAAATACCCTGAGCAAGGTTTTGAACAAGCAGAAAATGGAGGCACCCAGCCAAAAAGAGGAAGAGAGAATGAAGCTCAAGTAAAACTTTTCCATTATAAAGTAATTCTAATCCTTCCTTGGAACTCACATGAGAAGCAGAATTTTGTTCGGAAAGAATAGGGAAAGATAAGAAAAAAGAAAATGGGGACTGGAAATAAAGATAAGCTAAGAGCAATAATGGAAATTAATCATAACATCTGGGAAATTTTAGATGACCTTTATGGGAGCAGAGATACAAATTCCACTAAGACTAATAACCTTATTTTCAATGTTGGCTTTACATGAAGTGTGAATCTAGAAACTAAAACAAATGTTTACCTTTAATGAAATGATTTTCAGTTAATAATGCATTATCTCTCAGACAGGCTGAAAAATTTTTCCCATTTCTAACATTTTTGCCAGCACTTGACATTTTTATCAATCAGTGCCATGATTTCAATCTGAAGTTTAGTACTAATGCCAAAATAATTTACATGTTTATTAAAATGCTTCATTTCCTAGAGAATTGCTTGTATCATGGTAATATCTACCATATTCTGAAAAAGGAATGGTCATCAAGACTTTATGTATTAACTCAACAATTGCAGATTTTAACAGGGTCCCTTATAGTTCCTAGGGGAAATAGAACAGGGCCTGAGACTCTACTTTTCCTTTCTTTCCTCCATCCTAGGATAATTCTCAAAACCAAAGTGAATATTCTGAGATATCCATCCATTAGATAAGAAATGCAAGTATAGTAACCAAAGAATAAATCTAAAATGGATAGAACTTTTTATACTCAGTTCTTGGATGAGTTATGAATTTCCTAATTTTCTACTGAGGTTTGAGGGGGAAAAATGGCCAATCAATTTGTGAAAATTCATTGATATTTTTGAAATATACCCTTTGACTAAATGGGTATATTTGACCCTGATCTAAAAAGAAAAACATTTTAAAGTCAATAAAAATCTTTAAAGTGAGTATAATTTTATTACTAGGGACTACTATGCCTAATAATTGCTTACAAATAAAAACTCATTTATGACATTAAATACCAAGTATATAATTCAATTAACTTGTTTTTCCCATTACAATCATCTGAAAAAGTTTGTCCTTTTACATTTTACAGTGAACAAATTCATACAATTCTTATGAGTAGCCATCTCAAAATATAGTAAATGTCACTGGCCATTTAAATAAAATCCTCTAAATAAGCTCATCATAGGTGGTGATGACTCAATACTGTGTTTATAGCCAGGTCAGAATTGAATAAACACCATCCAAATGAACAAATCATCTCAGATCATTATGTTGAGAAGAATCATGGGGGTAATATCAAAGTCATAACTGTATCACTTTCTCCCTCTGTATTAACTGGTTTCATGTATGCCTCATTACTTTCTTTTTTGGATTACTATTTAATTTTTTTGTAAAAATAGGTCACAAATAGGGCGGCGCCTGTGGCTCAGTCGGTAAGGCGCCGGCCCCATATACCGAGGGTGGTGGGTTCAAACCCGGCCCCGGCCAAACTGCAACCAAAAAGTAGCCGGGCGTTGTGGCGGGCGCCTGTAGTCCCAGCTACTCGGGAGGCTGAGGCACGAGAATCGCTTAAGCCCAGGAGTTAGAGGTTGCTGTGAGCTGTGTGAGGCCACGGCACTCTACCGAGGGACATAAAGTGAGACTCTGTCTCTACAAAAAAAAATTAAAAAAAAAAAAAAAAAAATAGGTCACAAATAAATGAAAGCCAAAGACTGTGCACAAAAACTCTCCTGTGAATGTTTTTTTTTAATTTATTTATTTATTTTTATTAAATCATAGCTGTGTACATTAGTATAATCATGGGACACCATACACTTTGTTCATAGATCATTTGACACATTTTCATCACACTAGTTAACATAGCTTTTGTAGCATTTTCTTAGTTATTTTGCTAAGACCTTTACATTCCACATTTACTAGGATTCATATATACCCTTGTAAGATGCACCACAGGTGTAATCCCATTAATCCCCCTCCCTTCCCCCTCTCTCCCCTCCCTTTCCCCCTTCTCCCTATTCTTAGGTTGTAACTGGGTTATAGCTTTCATGTGAAGGTCCTACATTAGTTTCATAATAAGGGTGAGTACATTGGGTACTTTTTCTTCCATTCTTGAGACACTTCACTAAGAAGAATATGTTCCAGCTCCATCCATGTAAACATGAAAGAGATAAAGTCTCCATCTTTCTTTAAGGCTGCATAATATTCCATGGTGTACATATACCACAATTTATTAATCCATTCGTGGATCGATGGGCACTTGGGCTTTCTCCATGACTTAGCAATTATGAATAGGGCTGCAATAAATATTCTGATACAAATATCTTTGTTATGGTGTGATTTTTGGTCTTCTGGGTATATGCCCAGTAGGGGGATTACAGGATTGAATGGCAGATCTATTTTTAGATCTCTAAGTGTTCTCCATATCTCTTTCCAAAAGGAATGTATTAATTTGCAATTCCACCAGAGGTGCAAAAGTGTTCCCTTTTCTCCACATCCACGCCAACATCTCTGGTCTTGGGATTTTGTGATATAGGCTAGTCTCACTGGAGTTAGATGATATCTCAAAGTAGTTTTGATTTGCATTTCTCTGATGATTAAAGATGATGAGCATTTTTTTCATATGTCTGAAGGCCATGTGCCTGTCTTCTTCAGAGAAGTTTCCCTTCAAGTCCCTTGCCCAGCCTGCGATGGGATCCCTTGTTCTTTTCTTGCTAATCTGTTTGAGTTCTCTGTGGATTCTGGTTATTAAACCTTTGTCAGAGACATAACCTGTAAATATCTTCTCCCATTCTGATGGCTGTTTGCTTGCTTTACTTACTGTGTTCTTGGCTATGCAGAAGCTTTTTAGTTTGATCAAGTCCCAATAGTGTATTTTTGAAGCAGCTTCAATTG
Source organism: Nycticebus coucang (assembly GCF_027406575.1). Classification (NCBI taxonomy): domain Eukaryota; kingdom Metazoa; phylum Chordata; class Mammalia; order Primates; family Lorisidae; genus Nycticebus; species Nycticebus coucang. The sequence continues at coordinate 16,064,610 of NC_069785.1, read as the reverse complement.
CCCGGGGGGTCCTTCTCATAAAAAACTCGCCCAAGCCAATTTCTTCAAGGGTTTTCCCTGCACTCTCTTCTAGTATTTTTATAGTTTCATGTCTTAGGTTTAAATCTTTAATCCAGTGAGAGTCTATCTTGGTTAATGGTGACAGGTGTGGGTCCAGTTTCAGTCTTCTACAGGTTGCCAGCCAGTTCACCCAGCACCCTTTGTTAAATAGGGAATCTTCTCCCCACTGAATGTTTTTAATTGGCTTGTCAAAGATTAAATAATGGTAATTAGCTGGATTCATCTCTTGGTTCTCTATTCTGTTCCAGACATCCACTTCTCTGTTTTTGTGCCAGTACCATGCTGTTTTGATCACTATCGATTTGTAGTATAGTCTGAGGTCTGGTAGCGTGATTCCTCCTGCTTTGTTTTTATTTTTGAGTAATGTCTTGGCTATTCGAGGTTTTTTCTGATTCCATATAAAATGAATATTATTTTTTCAAGATCATTAAAGTATGACAGTGGAGCTTTAATGGGGATTGCGTTGAAATTATATATTGCTTTGGGTAGTATGGACATTTTAACAATGTTGATTCTTCCCAACCATGAGCATGGTATATTTTTCCATTTGTTAACATTCTCAGCTATCTCTCTTCTAAGAGTTTCATAGTTCTCTTTATATAGATCTTTCACGTCCTTTGTTAGTTAAACTCCCAAGTACTTCATCTTTTTTGGCACTACTGTGAATGGGATAGAGTCCTTAATTGTTTTATCAAATTGACTATTGTTGGTATATATAAAGGCTACCAATTTATGAATGTTGATTTTGTAACCTGAGACACTGCTGTATTCCTTGATCACTTCTAAGAGTTTTGTAGTAGAGTCCCTAGTATTTTCCAGATATACAATCATATCATCTGCGAAGAGCGAAAGTTTGATCTCTTCTGACCCTATGTGGATACCCTTGATCACCTTTTCTTCCCTAATTGCGGTGGCTAAAACTTCCATTACAATGTTAAAGAGCAATGGAGACAATGGGCAGCCTTGTCTGGTTCCTGATCTGAATGGAAATGATTCCAATTTAACTCCATTCAATATGATATTGGCTGTCGGTTTGCTGTAGATGGCCTCTATCAGTTTAAGAAATGTCCCTTCTATACCGATTTTCTTAAGTGTTCTGATCATGAAGGAATGTTGGATGTTATCAAAAGCTTTTTCTGCATCGATTGAGAGAATCAGATGGTCTTTGTTTTTTAATTTGTTTATGTGCTGAATTACATTTATAGATTTACGTATATTGAACCAGCCTTGAGACCCTGGGATAAAACCGACTTGGTCATGATGTATGATTTGTTTGATATGTTGCTGGATTCTGTTTGTTAGAATCTTGTTGAATATTTTTGCATCTATATTCATTAGTGATATTGGTCTATAATTTTCTTTTCTTGTTGGGTCTTTTCCTGGTTTGGGGATCAGGGTGATGTTTGCTTCATAGAACGTGTTGGGTAGTCTTCCTTCTTTTTCTACCTTTTGGAACAGGTTGAGTAGTATAGGTACTAATTCCTCTTTAAAGGTTTGGTAGAATTCTGACGTAAAACCATCTGGTCCCGGGCTTTTCTTTTTGGGGAGATTTTGTATGGTTGATGATATTTCCTAACTTGATATGGGCCTGTTCAACATTTCCACTTGATTTTGATTAAGTCTTGGAAGGTGACGTGCTTCCAAGTATTAGTCAATTTCCTTCAGATTTTCGTATTTCTGAGAGTAAAGTTTCTTGTAATATTCATTAAGGATTTTTTGGATTTCTGAGGAGTCTGTTGTTATTTCGTCTTTGTTGTTTCTGATTGATGAGATTAGAGATTTTACTCTTTTTTTCCTGATTAGGTTGGCCAAAGGTTTATCTATTTTGTTGACCTTTTCAAAAAACCAGCTTTTTGATTTATTGATCTGTTGTATTATTCTTTTGTTTTCAATTTCATTTAGTTCTGCTCTGATTTTGGTTGTTTCTTTTCTTCTACTGGATTTGGGGTTGGAGTGTTCTTCCACTTCCAGTCTCTTGAGATGTCCCATTAAGTTGCTTACTTCCTCGCTTTCCATTCTCCTGAGGAAGGCTTGCAGTGCCATAAATTTCCCTCTTAGAACTGCCTTTGCAGTGTCCCAGAGGTTCTGATAGTTCGTGTCTTCATTGTCGTTTTGTTCCAGAAATTTGGCAATTTCCTTCTTGATCTCATCTCTGACCCAGCTATCATTCAGCATAAGGTTATTTAACTTCCATGTTTTTGTATGTGTATGCAGATTCCTGTTGTTACTCATCTCAAGTTTTATTCCATGATGGTCCGAGAGTATGCATGGAATAATTTCTATTCCTTTAAATTTACTGAGGTTAGACTTGTGACCTAAGATGTGATCGATTCTGGAGTAAGTTCCATGGGCTGATGAGAAGTATGTGTATTCAGTTTTGTTGGGATGAAATGTTCTGTAGATGTCTGCTAAATCTAAATGTTGGATGGTTAGATTTAAATCTAGAATTTCTTTACTCAGCTTTTTGTTGGAGGATCGATCCATCACTGACAAAGCAGTGTTAAAATCTCCGACTATTATAGAGTTGGAGGAAATCAAGTTGCTCATGTCTGTTAGAGTTTCTCTTATAAATTGAGGTGCATTCTGGTTGGGTACATAGATATTAATAATTGAAATCTCATCATATTGAGTCTTACCCTTAACAAATATGAAGTGACCATTTTTGTCCTTCCTTACTTTTGTTGGTTTAAAGCCTATTGTATCCGCAAATAAAATTGCAACTCCTGCTTTTTTCTGGTTACCATTTGCCTGAAATATGGATGACCATCCTTTCACCCTGAGTCTGTATTTCTCTTTTAAGTTAAGATGTGACTCTTGTATGCAACAAATGTCTGGCCTGAGTTTTTGTATCCAGTCAGCTAACCTATGTCTCTTTAGAGGGCAGTTTAAGCCATTCACATAATGGAGAGTATTGATAAGTTTGGTGAAATTTGGGGTATTGAGTTTTTTGAAAGTCCAGTGGGCATTTTTGATCCTTTTGCCATTGTGAAAGTTGGAGTTTGATCCAAAGTTTCTGAGTGAGTTTACTTTTGTAGTAGAGGATTGGGTTGGTTATTATGGAGGATAGGTCTGAGAATATCCTGAAGAGCTGGTTTGGTTATGGCAAATTTATTTAGCATATGTATGTCATTAAAGTATTTAATTTCTCCGTCATAAATGAAACTCAGTTTAGCTAGGTACAAGATCTGGGGTTGAAAGTTATTTTGCTTGAGGAGATTAAACGTTGATGACCACCCTCTTCTGGCTTGTAAAGTTTCAGCAGAGAGATCTGCAGTCATTCTAATGTTCTTCCCTTTGAAGGTAATAGATTTCTTTCACCTGGCCACTTTGAGAATTTTCTCCTGAAGTTAATTATGATATGCCTGGGGGATGTCTTATTGGGGTTGAGTCGTGCTGGGGTTCTGAAGCTATCTGCTATCTGAATTTCAGGTTCTCTAGGCATGTCTGGAAAATTCTCTTTCATAATTTCATGCAGAAGGGCCTCTGCACCCAGTGAGGCCACTTCATCTGTTTCAGGAATTCCTATGAGTCGGATATTTGCCTTCTTCGAGTTATCCCAGAGCTCTCTGGGTGAGTGATCCATGTTTGCTCTCCATTTCTCTTCCTCTTTGAGAGTTTGGGAGCATTCAAAAGCTTTATCTTTGATGTCGGAGATCCTTTCTTCTGCTTGGTCCATTCTGTTGCTAAGGGATTCTACTGTATTTTTCATATCTTTGAGGGCTGCAAATTCTTGCTTCAGTGTGTCTAAGTCTTTGGTTGTTTTGTCTTTAAATTCGTTAAATTCTTGAGATAGCTTTTTAATTTCTCCACGAATTCCTAATTCCATTTTGTTAATCTTGTTTGCCATCCAAATTCTGAATTCGATTTCTGACATCTCAGCCAGTTGTTTGTGAATGGGATCTTCAATTACATCTGCCATATCTTTCCTTGAGGGGGTTGATCTATTCTGGTTATTCATGTTACCAGAGTTTTTCCGCTGATTCAGCCCCATGATTGTTTTATTCCCTTTGATTTTCCTCTGGTGTTTTGTTGAGGACCCGTACAGTGCTGTGGCCTGAGAAACTGGGGCCCTGTTTGGTGTAGAGGGGCTAAGTGGTTTTGACTTGTTTTCAGCTGGTTTCTATGTGACCCTAGTGAAACAGTTACTCTGGGTTGAAGTCTCAGCTGTGGATAAATACCAGCAATTAAGTCACCCCACCCACCACAGGCAACAAATGGAAAAGGAAAATCAAACCTTCCTACAACCACACACCCAGGGCACCACCTGGATAGTCCCCAGGTGAGTGACTCAGTTCAAAAGGTCCAAGTCAATTGTCTCAGTCAGCAGCTGCCTCGGGTTAGAGAGTTCAAGAGGTCCCTGGGAACTGGATCACAGGGGTCTGGTGACTGCTCTAAAATGGCTTGCTCCAGTGGGGTCTCCTGTGAATGTTAATTTCCACTTGATTAAAAAAAAAAAAGAAAAGTGCAGTATAATTTTTACCTAAAAAGAAACTTTGCCTTGAGTATAATATATTCAAATTATGTACAGCTTCTGTCCCTTAGAGTTCAGAGCTCCTCATTACCTAGAGAGAGATAACTGAACTACAGAATAATAAGCTGATATATTTGAAAGAAAATGCTGGTATATTTGATTTAATCAAAAGATTATAAAAGGACATTAACAGCCCTTTCAGACAAGAATAATGACTTGTCTGAAATTGGACATCAGGCAAAAACCATATAATGAAATTCCATTATAACTAATTGTTTTAAATATCCATTCTTTCATCCCATATATTTTGACTCACCAAATATTTATCGAGCCCTACTACCTTGTGGGGGCACTGTGTCAAGTACTAGGAGGACATAGACAAACAGAACGAGTCTCTGATTTCATGATATTTAGAGTTCACAGAAAAAAAGGTAAGTACATTCCTGGAATACTAGAGATAAGAACTCTAATAGACGTACACATCCCCCGGTAATCTCTCATTAGTGTTTTAACAGAGATGTGTTCAATAGTCTCTTTTAGCAAGGCAGGCGACATTTCTTAAAAACTCCACTGGTGATAATTGAAGGGAGAGAAAGGAGAGCCAGGTGTGAGTTTATGTTTGGGAAATGTTCTCTCCATAAAAGACACAATGATGTTCTCTGAATCTGATGAGATAACATTGAACTGATAAGCACAACTTGACAAAAGTTCTGATAACCAAACTCCATAGCTTAAAGCAGTTAGCCTCCTTTCTCCCTATCTTAGAGTAGTATTTCTCAACCTTCCTAATGCCAGCCCTTTAATACAGTTCCTATGGGTCGCAACCCACAAGTTGAGAACTCCTGCCTTAGAGAGAAATTGATTAATAGGAGATAAGCCCACCCCATTCTACCCCACAGCTCAAGTGTAACAACAGCCTTGAGGTTAGAGTGAGGAGTTTATGAGTGTATGCATGGGCAAGCAAGATGTGAAGACAGCTGAGTCTCAATCACATGGACATTAACCTTCTCGTACTGCTTCGATATACAATGTGAAATGTTTACATTGAACTAAGTAACACATCCATCACAATTATACTCATTTCTTAATAGTTTTAAAATGCACCATTGCATCATGCACATTAGGTGAGGTCCACCGGAATCCCCTCCCCTCTCTCTCCTCCTCCTTTCTACTTTCTGGATTATAGTTATGTTTTGCCATTCGTATGAGTATGTAGGTGGTAATATGTTGATTTCATAGTAGGGCTGAGTATATTGGATATTTTTTTTCCATTCTTGAGATACTTTATTAAGAAGAATATGTTCCAGCTCCATCAGTGAATAGAACTTTAAAAAATCTCATCATATCTCAAGGTCATCAAAGAGAATTTAATCCCTCTTTTACAATATCACAAAATATCTGGTTATTTTCATTTAGGAAAAACTAAAGCTTACAAAAAATGAAAAAAAAAAGAAAGAAATTAACCTTCTCAATCCACAGAGAACTCAAACGTATTAGCAAGAAAAGAACAAGTGATCCCATCTCAGGCTGGGCAAGGGACTTGAAGAGAAACTTCTCTGAAGAAGACAGGTGCACGGCCTCATAATCATTAATCATTATTAATGCTCATAATCCTTAATCATCAGAGAAATGCAAATCAAAACTACTTTGAGATATCATCTAACTCCAGTAAGATTAGCCCATATCACAAAATTCCAAGACCAGAGAAGTTGGCGTGGATGTGGAGAAAAGGGAACACTTCTACACTGCTGGTGGGAATGCGAATTAATACATTCCTTTTGGAAAGATGTTTGGAGAACACTTAGAGATCTAAAAATAGACCTACCATTCAATCCTACAATTCCTCTACTAGGTATATATCCGGAAGACCAAAAATCACATTATAATAAAGATATTTGTACCAGAATGTTTATTGCAGCCCAATTCATAATTGCTAAGTCATGGAAGAAGCCCAAGTGCCCATCGATCCACGAATGGATTAATAAATTGTGGTATATGTATACCATGGAATATTATGCAGCCTTAAAAAAATGGAGGCTTTACCTCTTTCATGTTTACATGGATGGATCTGGAACATATTCTTCTTAGCAAAGTATCTCAAGAATGGAAGAAAAAGTATCCAATGTACTCAGCCCTACTAAGAAACCAATTTGTAGCTTTCATGTGAAAGCTATAACTCAATTATAGCCTAAGAATATGAGAAAAAGGGAAATTATAACCTAAGAATATGAGAAAAAGAATATGAGGGGAGGGGGGAGGGGAGGATGGGTGGAGGAAGGGTAATTGGTGGGACCACACCTAGGGTGCATCTTACAAGGGAACACGTGAAATTTACTAAATGTATAATATAAATGTCTTAACACAATAACTAAGAAAATGCTGTGAAGGCTATATTAACCAGTTTGATGAAAACATTTCAAATTGTATATAAAACCAACACATCATACTCCACGATTGCATTACATACACAGCTATGATTTAATAAATAAAATAAAATAAATTTTAAAAAAGAAATTAACCTTCTCTAACACAAATGGACTGGGATATTATACAAAATTAGTGTGATTAGATTTTAATTTTTCTAATTTAATACAATTATTGAGAAAAGCAAACTGTGGACAGTTAGAAACAAGGAATCAAAAACCTGTGCAAAGGAGATTGGAGATGATAGTTCTCCTAAAGAGATGATGACAATTAAGTATGACTGGATTTACTGTTGACTTTTAATGCAGCATATATTGAGTTTGTCACATATCTACCCCCCTGGGTCTTCAGTTGTATCTTTATTATTCATGAAACTTCACTTTATTAAGCTCAAAGTCCTGTGAATGTATAACATAGATATAAATGTTATATATAAATATTATTCATATAAAAAAAAGAAATTAACTTTCTCCCATCCAGATTATTTATAATATTTTCTGCTCTAACATCCCCTAGATTGGAGTTTTCTCAGCTGCTTTCATCCTGTGGGAGGAAATGGTCTGGCTGACCCCAAATGTTTATGGTCCTGATCACATTGGGCAAATGGGAGATGGATCTCTCCAGACCACAAGTCAACTAGTTATTTTGCTCCTATGTCAAGCATGCAGTCGAAATTGAGCACCAATTTGGTCAAAGTACATAAGTAAGTTAAGAAACCACTTATAAAAACCGGGTCAGAAGACATTCTGCAATAAGCACTTATCACATTACAAATATGTTCCTCCTGGGGAGGAGAAAAGATGGCTGACTGAAGCCAGCTTTCCACAGAGGCTCCTGTCCAGAAGGAGAGTTAAAGGACAAAAATTCAGCAAGTAACCTGGTGGATTTGAGCTGCACTAAGAAAGAAGGTTGTAGAACGCACGTCAACCCAGCTGAGGCGAGCTGCGACCACAAGGATACAAACAAAAGGTACAAAATCCATCACCAAGTGGACAGGAGTCCCCTCCCCCATGAGAACATCTCAGAGTGCCCCACAAACAACCAGTCAGAGTTCAAAGGTCCTCCCACTACACTCCACGGGACAGACCCTCTAAAAACTGGACCTACCTCCCCTAGTAGGGTGCCACGGCATCCTCCTGCCAGGCATAAAACTGTATAAACTGTATATAGTCTCTACCTGGAATTCTGAGTTCCCAGCACTCCCCTTCGCTCACACTGGGGTCTGGAGGCCAGTCCCGGTCGGTCGGCGGAGAGGGGACTGCACGGGAGTGGCAGTTCCCTGAGGCACAGTGCAACAGCTATCTTTTGGTGACAATACAGCCAGGCATAAAGCTGTGTAAAGCTCTGTGTGTTCTCTGCCCACAACCCCAGGCTCCCAGCGCTCCCCGCACTCCCCTCTGCTCTTGCTCCAAGGTCTGGAGGCCTATCCCCCAGGGGTCCAGACTCTTGGGCGATTGCTCGAGGGGTGTAGACAGTGCTGGGCTGCAGCCAGTCGGTGTGGACTCTGGGGTACGGGAGCAAAGAGAGGACGGTTGGCTGGAGGGGAGCTGCACCGGAGCAGCCGTTGCCTGAGCCATAAAGCAGCAGCCCTCTTTTGCTAGCAATATGGCTAACTACCGAATATTCTGAAGCCACACCCTGTCTCCCTGGGCAACCAGAGACTCTGAGTTTGCCTGAGGCAACTCCAACTTGCAAACCAGGGAAACTCCCAGGGCAGGGCTGACCCAGAGGTCCGCTTTACTAAACCTAAGATGCACCTGCCCCTCAGGGGATCATCAGCCTATAGACAATACAAGAGTAAAGACAAGCTGATTTGGAGCTCAATTCAGCTTCTCTTCTGCAGGGGAAACGCAGAGTTGTTCTGTTCTGTTCTGTCAGTAACATTAATCAGGAGCAAGACTGGACCTGAGTGAAAACCCCTCAACCTTCATCAAGTGCCCGAGGTTGTCAGGCCTCACCTCCTCTTGCTGGAGAGAGGCAGAGCGCAGCGGCCTGGCAGACATCCTTGTGATTCAGGCAGGTACAAACTCCTGGAGTACCAATTCACTACAGGCAACTGGGTCAGCCAACTGCAGGGCTATCAATGACGGGATGTGAAGTGGTGCAAAGTGGGGAAGGAGGCAGCAACCTTCCCAGACTGATTTATTGGCTGGGTGGCTTCTCCTGACTCCATGCAGCACTGGAGCAAGCCACACCAGAGTAGTCACCAGACCCCTGTGATCCAGTTCCCAGAGACCTCTTAAACTCTCTAACCCAAGACAGGTGCAGACTGAGACAATTGATTTGGACCGTTTGAACTGAACCAATCGCCTGAGGACAAATCAGGTTGTACCCTGGGTGCACGGTGGTAGGAAGGTTTGATTTTTCTTTTCCAATTGTTTGCCAGTGGAGGGCAAGGTGACTTAATTGCTGATATTTCTCCACAGCTGAGACTTCAATCCAAAGTATCTGTTTCACTAGGGTGGAACAGAAACCAGCTGAAAACAAGACAGAACCACTTAGCCCCACCACACCAGACAGGGCCCCAGTTTCTCAGGCCACAACCATGTACAGGCTCTCGACAAAGCCCCAGGGGAAAAATCAGAGGGAGTAAAACAACCATGGGGTGGAATCAGCGGAAAAACTCTGGTAACGGGAATAACCAGAATAGATCAACCCCCCCAAGGAAAGATATGGCACATGCAATTGAAGATCCCATTCATAAACAACTGGCTGAGATATCAGAAATCGAATTCAGAATTTGGACTGCAGACAAGATTAACAAAGTAGAATTAGGAATTTGAGGAGAAATTCAAAAGTTGTCTCAAGAATTTAACAAATTTAAAGACAAAACCACCAAAGACTTAGACACACTGAAGCAAGAATTTGCAGCCCTCAAAGATATGAAAAATACAGTAGAATACCTCAGCAACAGAATGGAGCAAGCAGACGAAAGGATTTCTGACATCAAAGATAAAGCCTTTGAACACTCCCAAACCCTCTAAGAGGAAGAGAAATGGAGAGCAAAAACGGATCGTTCTCTCAGAGAGCTCTGGGATAATTCAAAGAAGGCAAATATCCGAATCATAGGAGTTCCAGAAACAGATGAAGTGGCGTCACTGGGCACAACCCTTCTGCATGAAATTATGAAAGAGAATTTTCCAGACATGCCTAGAGATTCTGAAATTCAGATAGAGGACAGCTTCAGAACCCCAGCACAACTCAACCCCAATAAGACATCCCCTAGGCATATCATAATTAACTTCACTAAAGTTAATATGAAGGAGAAAATCCTCAAAGCTGCCAGGAGAAAGAAAACCATTCCCTTCAAAGGGAAGAATATTAGAATGACTGCAGATCTCTCTGCTGAAACTTTTCAAGCCAGAAGAGGGTAGTCACCGACTTTTAATCTCCTAAAGCAAAATAACTTTCAACCCTGGATCTCATATCCAGCTAAACTGAGTTTCATTTATGATGGAGAAATTAAATACTTTAATGACATTCATATATTGAAGAACTTTGCCATAACAAAACCAGCTCTTCAGGATATTCTCAGACCTATCCTCCATAATGACCAACCCAATCCTATACCACAAAAGTAAACTCACTCAGAAACTTTGGATCAAACTCCAATTTCCACACTAGTGAAAGGATTAAAAATGCCCACTGGACTTTTAAAAAACTCGATACCCAAAACTTCACCAGACTTATCAATATTCTTCATTAATGTGAACGGCTTAAACTGTCCTCTAAAGAGGCGTAGGTTAGCTGATTGGATACAAAAACTCAGGCCAGATATCTGTTGCATACAAGAGTCACATCTCAACTTAAAAGACAAATACAGACTCAGGTTGAAAGGATGGTCGTCCATACTTCAGGCAAATGGTAATCAGAAAAAAGCAGGTGTTGAAATTTTATTTGCAGATACAATAGGCTTTAAACCAACAAAAGTAAGGAAGGACAAGAATGGTCACTTCATATTTGTTAAGGGTAATACTCAATATGGTGAGATCTCAATTATTAATATCTATGCACACAACCAGAATGCACCTCAATTTATAGGAGAAACTCTAACAGACATGAGCAACTTGATTTCCTCCAGCTCCATAATCGTTGGAAAAATCAACACTTCTTTTGCAGTGTTGGATCCATCCTCCAACAAGAAGCTGAGGAAAGAAATCTTAGATTAAAACCTAACCATCCAACATTTGGATTTAACAGACATCTACAGAACATTTCATCCCAACAAAACTGAATACACATACTTCTCATCAGCCCATGGAACTCACTCCAAAATCAATCACATCTTAGGTCACAAGTCTAACCTCAGTAAATTTAAAGGAATAGAAATTATTCCATACATCCTCTCAGACCACCATGGAATAAAACTTGAGATGAGTAACAACAGGAATCTACATACTCACACAAAAACATGGAAGTTAAATAACCTTATGCTGAAGGATAGCTGGGTCAGAGATGAGATTAAGAAAGAAATCGCCAATTTTTTGGAACAAAACAACAATGAAGACACGAACTATCAGAACCTCTGGGACACTGCAAAGGCAGTTCTAAGAGGGAAATTTATAGCACTGCAAGCCTTCCTCAAGATAACGGAAAGAGAGGAAGTTAACAACTTAGTGGGACATCTCAACCAACTGGAAAAGGAAGAACATTCCAACCCCAAACCCACTAGAAGAAAAGAAATAACCAAAATTACAGCAGAATTAAATGAAATTGAAAACAAAAGAATAATACAACAGATCAATAAATCAAAAAGCTGGTTTTTCCAAAACTTCAATAAAATAGATAAACCTTTGGCCAACCTAATCAGGAAAAAAAGAGTAAAATCTCCAATCTCATCAACCAGAAACAACAAAGACGAAATAACAACAGACTCCTCAGAAATCCAAAAAATCCTTAATGAATATTACAAGAAACTTTATTCTCAGAAATATGAAAATCTGAAGGAAATTGACCAATACTTGGAAGCACGTTACCTTCCAAGACTTAGCCAGAATCAAGTGGAAATGTTGAACAGGCCCTTATCAAGTTTGGAAAGAGCATCAACCATACAAAACCTCCCTAAAAAGAAAAGCCCGGGACCAGATGGTTTCACATCTGAATTCTACTAAACCTTTAAAGAGGAATTAGTACCTATATTACTCAACCTGTTCCAAAAGGTAGAAAAAGAAGGAAGACTACCCAACACATTCTGTGAAGCAAACATCACCCTGATCCCCAAACCAGGAAAAGACCCAACAACAAAAGAAAATTATAGACCAATATCACTAATGAATATAGATGCAAAAATATTCAACAAGATCCTAACAAACAGAATCCAGCAACACATCAAACAAATTATACATCATGACCAAGTCGGTTTTATCCCAGGATCTCAAGGCTGGTTCAATATACGTAAATCTAGAAATGTAATCCAGCACACAAACAAATTAAAAAACAAAGACCATATGATTCTCTCAATCGATGCAGAAAAAGCTTCTGATAATATCTAGCATCCCTTCATGATCAGAACACTTAAGAAAATCGGTATAGAAGGGACATTTCTTAAACTGATAGAGGCCATCTACAGCAAACCCACAGCCAACATCATATTGAATGGAGTTAAATTGGAATCATTTCCACTCAGATCAGGAACCAGACAAGGCTACCCATTGTCTCCATTGCTTTTCAACATTGTAATGAAAGTTTTAGCCACTGCAATTAGGGAAGAAAAGGCGATAAAGGGTATACATATAGGGTCAGAAGAGATCAAACTTTCACTCTTCGTGGATGATATTATAGTATATCTGGAAAACACTAGGGAGTCTACTACAAAACTTTTAGAAGTGATCAAGGAATACAGCAGCGTTTTAGGTTACAAAATCAACATTCATAAATCGGTAGCATTTATATATGCCAACAACAGTCAAGTTGAAAAAACAGTTAAGGACTCTATCCCTTTACAGTAGTGCCAAAGAAGATGAAATATTTGGGAATTTATCTAACAAAGGACGTGAAAGATCTCTATAAAGAGAACTATGAAACTCTAAGAAAAGAAATAGCTGAAAATATTAACAAATGGAAAAACATACCATGCTCATGGCTGGGAAGAATCAATATTGTTAAAATGTCTATACTACCCAAAGCAATATATAATTTCAATGCAATCCCTATTAAAGCTTCACTGTCATACTTTAAAGATCTTGAAAAAACATTACTTCGTTTTATATGGAATCAGAAAAAAACCTCAAAAAGCCAAGACATTACTCAGAAATAAAAACAAAGCAGGAGGAATTACGCTACCAGATCTCAGACTATACTACAAATCAATAGTGATCAAAACAGCATGGTATTGGCACAAAAACAGAGAAGTAGATGTCTGGAATGGAATAGAGAACCAAGAGATGAATCCAGCTACTTACCGTTATTTAATCTTTGACAAGCCAATTAAAAACATTCAGTGGGGAAAAGATTCCCTATTTAACAAATGGTGCTGGGTGAACAGGCTGGCAACCTGTAGAAGACTGAAAGTGGACCCACACCTTTCACCATTAACTAAGATAGACTCTCACTGGATCAAAGATTTAAACTTAAGACATGAAACTATAAAAATACTAGAGGAGAGTGCAGGGAAAACCCTTGAAGAAATCGGGCTGGGCGAGTATTTTATGAGGAGGACCCCCCGGGCAATTGAAGCAGCTTCAAAAATACACTACTGGGACTTGATCAAACTAAAAAGCTTCTGCACAGCCAAGAACACAGTAAGTAAAGCAAGCAAACAGCTCTCAGAATGGGAAAAGATATTTGCAGGTTATGTCTCTGACAAAGGTTTAATAAGCAGAATCCACAGAGAACTCAAACACATTAGCAAGAATAGAACAAGAGATCCCATCGCAGGCTGGGCAAGGGATTTGAAGAGAAAATTCTCTGAAGAAGACAGGCGCACAGCCTTCAGACATATGAAAAAATGCTCATCATCTTTAATCATCAGAGAAATGCAAATCAAAACTACTTTCAGATACCATCTAACTCCAGTGAGACTAGCCTATATCACAAAATCCCAAGACCAGAGATGTTGGCATGGATGTGGAGAAAAGGGAACACTTTTGCACTGCTGGTGGGAATGCAAATTAATACATTCCTTTTGGAAAGAGATATGGAGAACACTTAGTGATCTAAAAATAGATCTGCCATTCAATCCTGTAATCCCTCTACTGGGCATATACCCAGAAGACCAAAAAGCACATCATAACAAAGATATTTGTACCAGAATGTTTATTGCAGCTCAATTCATAATTGCTAAGTCATGGAAGAAGCCCAAGTGCCCATCGATCCACAAATGGATTAATAAATTGTGGTATATGTATACCATGGAATATTATGCAGCCTTAAAGAAAGATGGAGACTTTACCTCTTTTATGTTTACATGGATGGAGCTGGAACATATTCTTCTTAGTAAAGTATCTCAAGAATGGAAGAAAAAGTACCCAATGTACTCAGCCCTACTATGAAACTAATTTATGGCTTTCACATGAAAGCTATAACCCGGTTACAACCTAATAATAGGGGGAAGGGGGAAGGGGGGGGAGGTGGTTAGAGGAAAGGAGGTTGGTGGGATTACACCAGCGGTGCATCTTACCAGTGTATATGTGAAACTTGGTAAACGGTCTGTAAATCTAGTGAATGATGCCCCATGATCATATCAATGTACGCAGCTATGATTTAATAAAAAAAAAAAAAAAAAAATGTTCCTCCTTACTAGAATCCATGCTGTCAGAGGGTACAAGCTGTTGTGCCTGGAATCTGTGGATCCTCCCAAAATTCCAACCCCTAGAGTAATAACATTAGGAGGTGGGATCTTGGAGAGATAAGAAGGTCATGAAGGTGGAGCCCTCATGAGTGGGATCAGTGCGCTTCTGGAAGGAACCCCAAGGATCTCTCTCCCTCTCTTTCTACCTTGTGAAGATACGTCAAGAAGACGCCCCTCTGCAAACTGGAAGAAGATTCTCAGCAGAACCACACCATGCTGGGCCCTGATCTCAGCCTTCACGACCATCACAAGTAAATTTCTGTTGTTTATAAGCCACCCAGTCTCAGGTACATTGTCACAGCTATGTGCACCAAGACAGGGATGGAATCTTTTCATCATTATGTCCCCAGTGTCTGGTACCAGTTTGTTTTGCCCCACTTGAGATGGGTTAGAATTCAATCGTGTTGAATGACTGAATTAGGAAAAAGTTCTCTGAGTGATTTTTACTAAAGTTAAATATTAGCTTCCAGTTTCCTTATTTTATTTTTACTGAATAAAAATACACTACACTATCTATATCATTCATATTCACCCGGATAAGAAACTGGGTTAACTACTGTTCTTCCAAAGTGATATCTTTTAAATACTAGGACAAGAAATCTGTATTTTAGTTTATAATTCAGCATGGCTTCCAGTTGTTTCTATTCTGAATTCTACGTTACAAATAAATCAATTCTAATTTTCTCAAAACCAAAATTACTCAAGAAAAATTTCTGCAATAGCAAACATTGATCCAGCATGAAAAACGAAATAATTTAAAATTACTTGATCTGCTCCATCATCCATTCGCTATTATACATAAAATAATTCTTTGTACCCCTGCCCAATTTCTACACCAGTAAAAGTGAGTTGCTGTCTCATTCCTTTACACCAAAGACTGTTTTTTATTTATTTTTTTATTATTAAATCATAACTGTGTACATTGATATATTCATGGGGCATCATTCACTAGCTTCACAGACCGTTTACCAAGTTTCACATATTCCCTTGTAAGATGCACCGCTGGCAAAGACTGTTTTTTTTTTGTTTTGTTTTGTTTTGTTTTTGCAAAGACTGTTTTTTAAACAGTTACACAAGTCAGGAATAGCTTCACCAAAAAAAAAAAAAAAAAACAGATTATCTTACATAACAATTACACACTTATTGTACATAATATAATAGTATAATAACGGTATAATTAATATTCTCCCAACTTCTAGTCAATATTATTTACTTGGTGAAACCCAATGAATTTTTTATATTAAGTTAAACAGTCTAAAATTTTCAACATAGCTTAAACTTCTTTTGTCTGTTATAATTAGATTAGGAGGGAGGAAGTAGTCTTTAAAATATGTTAACCTTAGCATAATGATTGATCCTAAATTCTTTAAAATCCTAATAACTTTCACATTATTGTCTAATGTGTATGTTCATGTATACAGTAAATATCTCTGACATATACAAAAGAAATGATTATTTCTCTATTTTGTTGATGGAGAATCTTAAAGATTAATGAGCTATGAAACTTAGTATGAAATAAAAGGAATAGAATCTAGGTTTCTGAATTCCTAATCTAGTGTATCTCTTCTGCTTTAACTTTTAAAGATTTAGATTCTAAAATGAATGATATTAATATATCTTTGAAATCAAAATTTCTCAGCTATTCCAAGTAACAAAGTACCAAGATGTTAGTAATTTTCATTTGCTCACATTGGTTTAATTGCTGTAAAGATCAAATTTAAAGCAATGTGTGTCAAATTTATTCAAAAAACACACATTGGACCAGGCATAGTGGCTCACAACTGTAATCCTAGCACTCTGGGAGGCCAGGGCAGGAGGATTCCTTGAGCTCAGAAGTTGAAGACCAGCCTGAGCAAGAGTGAGACCCTATCTCTACTAAAAGTAGAAAAACCAGCCAGGCATTGCGGCAGGCTCCTGTAGTCCCAGCTACTTGGGAGGCTGAGACGGGAGGATCACTTGAGCCCAGGAGTCTGAGGTTGCTGTGAGATAGGCTGACACTATGGCTCTCTAGCCTGGGGTAACTGAGTGAGACTCTGTCTCAAAAAAAATTTTTAAAGCACACACTGATACCACTGATCAATATAAAGGAGGTAAAAACTGCAGATGTAGTGATGAACAAAAATGATGAGTGTGGGACGTGGAGAAAGATATTTAGGTAGAGATATTCTATAGACACCTATATGCCATGTATACAGTTTCATCATGCATCAGTTAATTATGAAGGCACCTGGGACAGAAAAACAAATCCCAGTAAGGAAACAAAATAAGGAGTTGCTGTCAGTATCTGATAAGGTCCACTTAGGGCATAGAGACCACTCTAGATATTTTTAATAGGGGTAATTATAAGCTGAAAAGTTAAAAAATGCCCACTGTAAGAAGCCACTACTCCCCCTAGAGTTGGGGAAATAAAGGGAAGAGGTTGAGATTATTAAAAATTCAGAAGGTTGAAGGAAGGTCCTCGTGTGCCTGGAACATTTAAGGAGGGGCACTGCTCACCTAATGTGTCTCTGGGGGAGTTGGGGTCTGGGCTGATCTGCCAATGTTAGAGAAACTGCAAACTGGAGTCAATTGCTGCTAGTGGACTCAACCTTGCCACTGCAGGGTAAACTAAAGGAAGGGTGGCCCTGACAAAATTAGGAAGCCAACATGAATCCAGCAGAAAGGAACAAGTCCCTTCTCCCTCCATCAGCTCTGCAGTCCCATCGGCATCCTTGCTGGTGGAGCCTAACGTGGAGACTGCTGACCCAGCAGAAATGTGGTTTGCAGGGTGCCAGCTCCAGCACCACAGCACAGGCTAGGGAAGAATGACAGGCTTGGAGCTAAAACAGATAACACCTCAATAATGGACAGAAAATGGCTTACTCCCATAGAGGGGAAGGGGTCCAAAAACATTTTGATAGATAAAGTTGAATGGAGTCATAGAAGTTATTATTTAATGAATAATTGCAATGTGTCGAGCACATTATTAAGCACTTATGTCCATTAGTTCATTTTAATTTAATCCTTACAACAACCATTTGGAGTAAATATTATTCTCCCCAGTTTACAGATTTAAAAAAATTGAGGCTCAAGAAGGTTAAGTGAACTGACCAAAGCTATACGGTTAGTTATTGGAGATTCAGGACTCAACCCCGGGTCCATATACCTCAGAATATTTTCCCTCAAACAACACATACACTCTCCTGAAAACTCAAAAGGTGTCTAATAAATAGAAAACTTGGGAAAAGACATTCCAAGCAGAGATAAAAGCATAATCAAATGCACAGATGTGTGAAATAGCCTGGCAGGAGTAGGAAACTAGAAGAAATTCCACAGCTTCAATCCAGTGTAAAAGGAATATGGAGCGAGGGTTCCTTGGACAGTTAATCAGGAGCCAGGGAAAAGAAAACTTTCTGGAGAATGTTTTAATGGATCCATGTTTTAATGGGTTGATGGTATCCTGAGAGATGTGGGGAGCCATTGAAGCAGAATAGCATGATAAATGTTGTACTTTTCAAAAGGTGTTCTTGCAAACATCTGGAAAATATAATGAACAGATGTCAGGATAGAAACACGGAGCTAGTTACAAGACTTCTCCCAGAATCAAGATGATGTATGAAAAGAGCATAAATAAAAGCAATAGTTGTGGGGATGGAGGAAAGTGGATCAACAGGAGAGATGCTGGCTCAGTGCCGCGCACAGCACAGTGTTTACAGTGCCAGCCACATACACCAAGGATGGCAGTTTCGAACCCAGCCCAGGCAAGCTAAGCAACAATGACAATGGCAACAGAAACATAGCCAGGCATTGTGGCAGGAGCCTGTAGTCCCAGCTACAGCAATCTCAAGGCAAGAGCTGCGACACCACAGCACTCTACCCGGGACAACATAGTGAGACCCTGTCTCAAAAAAAAAAAAAAAACAGGACAGATGCTGAGGTAGAATATGTGAACTGATGCTGCACTGCAAGGGGTGTGAGGGCCAAGGGAGGGGACGCAGCACAGGACAACTCCTGGGGTTCTGACCAGGAGACCGGGTAAACGATGATGCCTTCGGTCAACTCAGGAAAAGGTCAAAAATAAGACATGTGGGAGAAAGGAGAGATGAAATTCAGTTTTAGACATGTTGAGTTTAAAATGGAAAATACAGGTTAAGATACGCAATCAGCAATACAGTGTAGATCCCTGGTGCTCAGAAAAGTATAGGCTGGAAATCAAGGTCATCACGTATAGTGAATGATGTTTTCATCTGCCTCTTTTAGAAAATGCACAAAACCAGGAGGGTACACATTAAGAAAAGCTCTTCTAACCTTGAAAGTAATAAAACATGGATTTTCACCAGGCAAAAAAAAAACCTCAGGAAGAAGAGAACGTTCCGAATCTTTTAAATACAACTGGTACAGAAACTTGAACTAATTGAGAGAAAAAGTGGGCACGAACAGCTACCAGAAATATATTATTCTTATATTCCTTAAATTTCACTTTAAAATAAATTTAGAATGATTCCTCATTTTATAAAATCTCATCTATTATTTTGATAGATATTCAGAATGGACCAGCTCACCAAATATTTATATTTTATGTACATTATGAGAGTATTTGTAATAAACCAGGCAATTCTAACTGTCCCAGAAAACATGTGTTTTATAATGCTTAGTCCTTATTACTTATAAATGGCTAAAGAGAGTTATACTATTGGTAAAAATAGAAAAAAACCTTTTTCAATTAATAATTATCATGAACACTTATTCACTCAAACAAACAATGTTTATTTCTATTGCAATACTCAATCCCATTTTCTTACCCCTAACAAAATCCTTAATTCCCAATCACATAGTTAGGGAGATAATTATCCCATTTCCTGCTTTAGGAAAGAGGAGGTAGGAGTGAGATTTAAACACTAATTGGTTTAAGCATATCATCAAAATTACAAGCCCTGCCACAGTTATTGACTCAGGGATGGTTATGTAACTCAGGCCTAAACAAGTCAGTGTAGCACATAGCAGCCTCTTGGAATGTTATCTCAGTCAATCTGGGGGGAGTGATTTTCAGGACTTTGGTGTGAGCCTGAGCAACAGCCAGACCCTTGTCTCTACTAAAATTGGAAAAAATTAGCCAGGCACGGTGGCACATGACTGTAGTCCTAGCTACTCAGGAAGCTAAAGCAGGAAAATTGCTTGAGCCTAGGAGTCTGAGGTTGCGGTGACAGAAAAAGGAAGGAAGGAAGGAAGGAGGAAGGAAGGAAGGAAGCAAGGAAGGAAGGAAGGGAGGGAGGAAGGAAAAGATTTAAACTTTAGATACCAGAAAAATATAAAAGATCATCAGAGACTGTGATGAACAACTATACACTCACAAAGAAGAAAACCTAGAGAAAATGAACAAATTCTTGAAAATATACAACCTCCCAGTTAAAACCAGGAAGAACTATAACTCCTGAATAAACCAATAACAAGTAGTGAGAATGAATCAGTAATAAAAAAATCTCCCAACTGAAAACAAAGGACCAGATGGATTCACAGCCAATAAGCCTACCAGGACATACAAAGAAAAACTAGTGCCAATCCCACTGGAACTCTTGCAAAAGGTCAAGAAGAAGGGAATCCTCCCTAAACCAATATCACAGTAATACCAAAGCCAAGAAAAGATGCAACAAAAAAGAAAACCCCACACCAATATTGCTAGTGAATGTTCAATAAAATACTAGCAAACCAAATCCAATTCCACAAAAAAAGAAAAATTTGCCATGATCAAGTGGGTTTCATCAGAGATTCGAGTGTGGTTCAACACATGCAAGTTGATAAATGAAACTCATCACATAAACAGAAGCAAAAACAAAAATCATATGATCATCTCAGTAGATGCAGAAAAAGCTTTCAATAAATTCCAGCACCCCTTTGTGATAAACACCCTCAATAAACTGGACACAGATGAAACATACTTCAAAATAATAAAAGGCAGTTCCTGGGTTAATAATGAGATAGGTTCTGTAGCTTGTTCATAAGCTGAATTTGTATATAATTTGGAACAGGTACATTTTTCTATTACCTATAATAGTCTTTATTCATAAGTGCACATTGAACGTACATCAGATATTTGTACTCAGTGACTTGTAATAGCCTCTGTTCATAGTGTGAGTCTCACATTAAGTCAGGTGTTTGTAACTTGGAGACTGCCTGTCTGACAAACTCACAGCCAATTGAATGAGGAAATGTTGAAACCATTCCCCTCAAGAACTAGAACGAGACAAGGGTGCCCACTGCCACCACTTCTATTCAACATTTAATACTGGAAGTCATAGTCAGAGAAATCAGGCAACAGAAAGAAATAAAAGGTGTCTGAATTGGAAAAGAGGAAATCAAATGCTCCTCTTTGCTGATATGATTCTCTTTGAAACAGGATCTCACTCTGTCACCTAGGCTAGAGTGCAGCGACATGATCATGGCTCACTGTAGCCTTGAACTCCTAGGCTCAAGCAATACTCCTCCCTCAGCCTCCTGAGTAGCTGGGGCTACAGGTGCACACCATCATGCCCAGCTAATCTTTTCTTGCTTTTTGTAAAAACAGAGTCTCATCACGTTACCCTGGCTGGCCTTGAACCCCTGGCCTCAAGCAATTCTCTAAACTTGACACCCCAAAGTACTGGGACTACAGGCATGAGCCGCCACCCCCAGCCCAACATAACCTTATATCTAGAAAAAACTACAAGTTCCACAAAAAAACTCAGATCTGATAACTAAATTCAGTAAAGTTGCAGATGCAAAATCAATATACAGAAATCAGTAGCATTTCTATACACCAATAATAAACTAGCTGAGAAGGCAATCCCACTTATAACAGCTACAAAAATTAAAGACTTAGGAATAAATTTAACCAAGAAGGTAAAAAACCTCTACAAGAAAAACTACAGAGCACTGAAGAAAGACATTGAAGAAGGCTGAAGCGAATGGAAAAACATGAGTCAAAAGAAGGAATACTGTTAAAAAAAATCATGATGCCCAAATGATGCCCATGATGTCTACAGATTCAACTGAATCCTTATTGAAATATCAACATCACTTTTCACAGAATAAGGAAAAATAATCCTAAAATTCATATAATACCAAAAAAGATTCAAATAACCAAAGCATTCCTAAATGAAAAGAACAAAGCCACAGACATCACACTATCTGACTTCAAAAGTATATTATGGTAATGCTACATTATTATAGTAGTCCAAATAGCTTAGTAGTCACATAAAAACAGATACATAACCTCGTTCATGTTTACATGGATGGAGCTGGAACATAGTCTTCTTAGTAAAGTATCTCAAGAATGGAAGAAAAAGTATCCAATGTACTCAGCCCTACTATGAAACTAATTTTTGGCTTTCATATGAAAGCTATAACCCAGTTATAACCTAAGAATTTGGGGAATGGGAAGAGGAAGAGGAAGGAGTGGGGAGGATGTGAAACTTAGTAAATGTAGAATATAACTGCCTTAACACAATAACTAAGAAAATGCCAGGAAGGCCATATTAACCAGTGTGATGAAAATGTGTCAAACTGTTTATAAAAACAGCGTATGGTGCCCCATGATTGCATTAATGTACACAGCTATGATTTAAAATTAGTAAAAAAAAAAAAAAAAAACCAGACACATAGACCTATGTAACAAAATGAAGAATCCAGAAATAAATTCACATATTTGCAGCCAACTAATTTTCAACAAAGAGACCAAGAATATACACTGGGAAAAGCATACTCTCTTTAATAAATGGTGCTAGGAAAAATGGATATTCACTTGCAGAAGAATGAAACTGGACCCCTGTCTCTTACTACATTCAAAAATTAATTCAAGATGGATTAAAGACTTAATAAGATCCACAACTGTGAAACTATTAGAAGAAAATTTTAATTATTTTAATTAATCAATGTTAATTACTACTTTAATCTTATTAACAACACAAAAAAATAACAGATACTGGTAAGGACACAGAGAAAAGGGAAATCTCATATATTGTTGGTAGGAATGTAAGTTAATACAGTCACTATGGAAAATAGCATGGTGTGGCTATTTCTCAAAAAAATAAAAATACACCATAACATCCAGCAATCCCACTACTGGGTATTTACCCAAAGGAAAATAAATCTGTATATCAGAGGTACACCTGAACTTGCAATAAAATAGTGCTGTTTATTGCAGCACTATTCACAATAGAAAAAAATGGAATCTACTTAAGTGTCCATCACTAGATGAATGGATAAAGAAAATGGGATACATAAACATAGTAGCCATAAAATAACCATTAAAAATAATGAAATCGTTTATGTTGGCACAGGGACCCACAATCAGCACTTGCCCGGACCTCTGGAAGAGCTGCCTATGACCCGCGATCAGCACCCTCCCGGACCTCCATAAGAGCTGCACCTGCCCAGACCCAGTAAGAGCTGTGGTGAGAACCACTACTCCGCCCGCCGGGCCTCCACACGCCCTGACCAGGAACTCCGGGAGCCTCGCAACTCCACATCCTTCCTCCTATACCCTCCCTGCCTCAACACCAGTCCCCTCGTCTAGCCAGGGACTCTGGTAGCCACGTGCCCTCCGAAGCCCTCCCTGCCTCTGCATGGAGCCCTTCTCCTGGCCAGAGACTGCTGGAGCCTTGGGCCCTCTGTGCCAAAGTCACTGGGTGCCAGGCACTCCCAGAACCATGTGCACCACCCCCTACCCTGTTGCTGGATCCAGATGTGTCACACTCTGGAGCTGCTCCCACAACCAGAACTCCCTGGCTGAGGCAACCCCAGAAGAGCTACACAGGGTCACTCCCTACAAAGATCCAGCAACAATAGAGTGATCCCACTGGGGTCTAATCTTGGAGGGACACCACCCCAACTCTGAGGACGGCCAGAGGCAATGGTGAAAAACAATCATGACACGAAATCAAAGGAAAAACTCTGGCAATATGAATAATCAGAGTAGATCAACTCCCCCAAGGAACAATGGGGCAGACACAGCACAAGATCCCATGCACAAACAAATAGCTGAGATGTCACAAATCGAATTCAGAATGTGGATAGCAAATAAGATCGAATTAGAATTCCAAGCAGTAACTCAAAAGATGTCTCAAGAATTCAACAAATTCAAAGACAAAATGACCAAAGATTTTGACACATTGAGACAAGAAGTTGCAGCCCTCAAAGATCTGAGAAACACAGTAGAATCCCTCAGTAACAGAATGGAGCAAGCAGAAGAAAGGATTTCTGACATCGAAGACAAAGCTTTCAAACACTCCCAAATTCTCAAAGAGGAAGAGAAATAGAGGGCAAAAACAGATCACTCTCTCAGAGAGCTGTGGCATAATTCAAAGAAAACCAATATTTGTCTTATAGGGATCCCTGAAAGCGACAAAGTGGCTTCACAAGGCACAGAGTCTCTTCTCCATGAGATTATGAAAGAGAACTTTCCAGACATGCCAAGAGATTCTGAAATTCAGATAGCTGACAGTTTCGGAACTCAGCACGACTCAACCCAAATAACACATCCCCCAAACACATTATAATCAATTTCACTGAAGTTATTATGAAGGAGAAAATTCTGAAAGCAGCCAGATGAAAGAAAACCAACACCTACAAGGGGAAGGATATTACAATAACTGCAGATCTCTCTGCTGAAACCTTTCAAGCTAGAAGAGGATGGTCATTGAATTTTGATCTCCTAAAACAAAATAACTTTCAACCCAGGATCCTGTACCCAGCTAAACTGAGTTTCATTTATGATGGAGAAATTAAATACTTCAATGACATTCACATGTTGAAGAAATTTGCCACAACTAAACCAGCTCTCCAGGATATTCTCAGACCTATCCTCCATAAAGACCACCATAATCCTCCACCACAAAAGTAAACACATGCAGAAAATTTTGTTCAAATTCCAACTTCCACAGTCACAAAAGGATTAAAAATGTCTACCAGACTCTCAAAAGGCTTATCAATATTCTCAATTAATGTGAATGGTTTAAATTGTCCTCTAAAGAGGCACAGGTTGGCTGACTGGATAGAAAAACTCAAGCCAGATATCTGCTGCATACAAGAATTTCATCTTACATTAAAAGACAACTATAGACTCAAGGTGAAGGGATGGTCATCTATACTCCAGGCAAATGGAAAGCAGAAAAAAGCAGGCATTGCAATCCTATTCACAGATGCAATAGGCTTTAAACCAACCAAAATAAGGAAGGATAAAGATGGACACTTCATATTTGTTAAAGGTAATAATATGATGAGATTTCGATTACTAATATTTATGCACCCAACTAGAACGCACCTCAATTTATAAGAGAAACTCTAACAGACATGAGCAACTTGATTTCCTCTAGTTCCATAGTAGTTGGAGGTTTTAACACCCCTTTAGCAGTGCTGGATAGAGCCTCCAAAAAGAAGCTAAGTGAAGAAGTTTTAGATGTAAACTTAACCATTCAACAACATCTGGACTTAACAGACATCTACAAAACATTTCATCCCAGAAAAACTGAATACACATTCTTCTCATCAGCCCACAGAACATACTCCAAAATCGACCACATCCTAGGCCAGAAATCTAACCTCAGCAAATTTTAAAAAATTGAAATTATTCCTTGCATCTTCTCAGACCATCATGGAATAAAAGTTGAACTCAATAACAACAGGAATCTGCATACGCATACAAAAACATGGAAGCTAAATAACCTTATGCTGAAGGATAGATGGGTTACAGATGAGATTAAGAAGGAAATCACCAAATTTATGGAACAAAACAACAATCAAGATATGAATTAGCAGAATCTCTGGCATACTGAAAAGGCAGTCCTAAGAGGGAAATTTATAGCACCACAAGCCTTCCTCAAGAAAATGGAAAGAGAGAAAGTTAATAACTTAATGGGACATCTCAAGCAACTAGAGGAGGAAGAACATTCCAACCCCAAACCCAGTAGAAGAAAAGAAATAACCAAAATCAGAGCAGAATTGAATGAAATTGAAAACAAAAGAATTATACAACAGATCAATAAATCCAAAAGTTGGTTTTTTGAAAAGATCAATAAAATAGATAAACCTTTGGCCAACGTAACCAGGAAAAAAAGAGTAAAATCTCTAATTTCATCAATCAGAAATAGTAAAGATGAAATAACAACAGACCCCTCAGAAATTCAAAAAACCCTTAATGAATATTACAAGAAACTTTACTCTCAGAAATATGAAAATCTAAAAGAAATCGACCAATACTTGGAAGTACACCACCTACCAAGACTTAGCCAGAAGGAAGTGAAAATGTTGAACAGGCCTATATCAAGTTCTGAAATTGCATCAACTATACGAAATCTTCCTAAAAAGAAAAGCCCAGGACCAGATGGCTTTATGTCAGAATTCTACCAAACTTTTAAAGAAGAACTAGTACCTATATTACTAAACCTCTCCCAAAATATAGAAAAGGAATAATATCCAACACATTCTACGAAACAAACGTCACCTTGATCCCTAAACCAGGGAAAGACCCAACAAGAAAAAAACTTATAGACCAATATCACTAATGAATATTGATGCAAAAATACTCAATAAGATCCTAACAAACAGAATCCAACAACACATCAAAAAAATTATACACCATGACCAAGTGGGATTTATCCCAGGGTCTCAAGGCTGGTTCAATATATGTAAATCTATAAATGTAATTCAGCACATAAACAAACTAAAAAATAAGGACCATATGATTCTCTCAATTGATGGAGAAAAAGGTTTTGATAATATCCAGCATCTCTTCATGAGCAGAACACTTAAGAAAATTGGTATAGAAGGGACATTTCTTAAACTAATAGAGGCCATCTACAGCAAACCGACAGCCAATATCGTATTGAATGGAGTTAAATTGAAATCATTTGCACTTAGATCAGGAACCAGGCAAGGTTGCCCATTGTCTCCATTGCTCTTTAACATTGTAATGGAAGTTTTAGCCATTGCAATTTGGGAAGAAAAGGCAATCAAGGGTATCCACCTAGGGTCAGAAGAGATCAAACTTTCACTCTTCACAGATGATATGATCGTATATCTGGAAAACACTAGGGATTCTACTACAAAACTTTTATAAGTGATCAAGGAATACAGCAATGTCTCAGGCTACAAAATCAACACCCATAACTCTGTAGCCTTTATATATACTAACAATATCCAAGCCAAAAAAAAAACACTCAAGGACTCTATTCCTTTCACAGTAGTGCCAAAGAAGATGAAATATTTGGGAGTTTATCTAACAAAGGATGTGAAAGATCTCTATAAAGAGAACTATGAAACTTTAAGAAAGGAAATAGCTAAAGATGTTAACAAATGGAAAAACATACCATGCTCATGGCTGGGAAGAATCAACATTGTTAAAATGTCTATACCACCCAAAGCAATATATAATTTTAATGCAATTCCTATCAAAGCTCCATTTTCATATTTCAAGGTCATGAAAAAATAGTACTTCATTTTATAAGGAATCAGAAAAAACCTCGAATAACCAAAACATTACTCAGAAATAAAAATAAAGCAGGACAAATCACGCTACCATACCTGAGTACTATAAATTGATAGTGATCAAAACAGCATGGTACTGGCACAGAAATAGAGAAGTAGATGTCTGGAACAGAATAGATGAATCCCGCTACTTACCGTTATTTGATCTTCGACAAGCCAATTAAAAACATTCAGTGGGGAAAAGATTCCCTATTTAACAAATGGTGCTGGGTGAACTGGCTGGAAATCTATAAAAGACTGAAAGTGGACCCACACCTTTCACCATTAACTAAGATAGACTCTCACTGGATCAAAGATTTAAACTTAAGACATGAAACTATAAAAATACTTGAAGAAAGTGCAAGGAAAACTCTTGAAGGAATCAGCCTGGGTGAATATTTTATGAGGAGGAATCCCCAGGCAATTGAAGCAGTATCAAAAATACATTACTGGGACCTGATCAAACTAAAAAGCTTCTGCACAGCCAAGAACATAGTAAGTCAAGCAAGCAGACAACCCTCAGAATGGGAGAAAATATTTGCAGGTTATACCTCCGATAAAGGTTTAATAACCAGAATCCACAGAGAACTCAAACATATTAGCAAGAAAAGCACAAGTGATCCCAGCTCAGGGTGGGCAAAGGACTTGAAGAGAAACTTCTCTAAAGAAGACAGACACATGATCTACAGACACATGAGTAAAAGCTCATCATCCTTAATCATCAGAGAAATGCAAATCAAAACTACTTTGAGATATCACCTAACCCCAGTAAGAGTAGCCCACATAACAAAATCCCAAAACCACAGATGTTGGCATGGATGCGGAGAAAAGGGCACACTTCTACACTGCTGGTGGGAATGCACACTAATACATTCCTTTTGGAAGGATGTTTGGAGAATACGTAGAGATCTAAAAATAGACCTGCCATTCAATCCTGTAATTCCTTTACTAGGTATATACCCAGAAGACCAAAAATCACAATATAACAAAGACATCTGTACCAGAATGTTTATTGCAGCCCAATTCATAATTGCTAAGTCATGGAAGAAGCCCAAGTGTCCATCGACCCATGAATGGACTAGCAAATTGTGGTACATGTATACCATGGAATATTATGTAGCCTTAAAGAAAGATGGAGACTTTACCTCTTTCATGTTTACATGGATGGAGCTGAAACATATTCTTCTTAGCAAAGTATCTCAAGAATGGAAGAAAAAGGAGGGGGAGACAAGATGGCGGACTGAAGCCAGCTTTCAACAAAGGCTCCCGTCCAGAAGGAGAGTTAAGGGACAGGAATTTAGTAAGTATCCTGGTGGACTTGAGCCTCACCAAGAGAGAAGGCTGAAGAACGCACATCAACACCGCTGAGGCAAGTTGTGATCACAAGGACGCAAACAAAAGAACGCTCACTTCTGGATATTCTGAGGCCACACCCCCTGTCTCCCTGGGCAACCAGAGGAGGCCACCGGTGACACGGCTCACAAACCCGGAAGCCTCCAGGGCGGGGCCGACCCAGAGAGGTGTTCAGACGCAATTCTCCAGCAGCAAAGACGTTTGAACTCAAAACAGCCCGTCTCCTGTAGGCGACGACAAGAACAGAGACAGAACCTCACAAAGTTGTCTGTTCTGTTCTATTCTGTTAGCAGCATGCATCAGGGACGGGGCTAAGCCTGAGTGAACACCTCCTTCCCATCACCTGCATCAAACACTCAAAGATGTCAGGCCCCATCTCCTCCTGCTAGATAGCGGCAGTCTGCGGGGGCCTGGCAGACTTCCTTGCGATTCAGGCAGGTGCAAACCCCTGGAGTGTCTGTTCACTGCAGGCAACTGGGTTAGCCATCTGCAGAGATACCAGTGACTGGGTCCGACGGAGGGGCAAAGTGGGGAAGGAGACGTCAACCTTCCCAGACTGCTCTGTTTGCTGGGTGGCTCCTCCTGACTCCACGCTGCACTGGGGTGAGCCGTGTCAGAGGAGTCACCAGGACCCTGTGATCCAGTTCCCAGAGACCTCTTGAACCCTTCCACCCGAGACAAGTGCCGATTGAGACAGTTGATTCGGACCTTTTGAACTGGGCTAATAGACTGAGGACTCTTCAGGCGGTGCCCTGGGTGTGCGATTGTAGGAAGGTTTGATTCTCCTTTTCCAACTGGGGCCAGAGGTGGGCAGGCGGGGTGACTTAATTGCTGATTTTTCCACACAGCTGAGACTTCAAGCCAGAGTAGAAGTTGCAATAGGATCGAACAGAAACCAGCTGAAAACAAGACAGAACCACTTTGCTCCACCACACCTGACAGGGCCCCAGTTTCTCAGGCCACAACACTGTACGGGCCCTCGATAAAACCCCAGGGGAAAAACCAAAGGGAGTAAACCATGGGGCGGAATCAGCGGAAAAACTCTGGTAACATGAATAACCAGAATAGATCAACCCCCCCAAGAAAAGATACGGCAGATGTGATTGAAGATCCCAATCATAAACAACTGGCTGAGATGTCAGAAGTCGAATTCAGAATTTGGTTTGCAGACAAGATTAATAAAATGGAATTAGGAATTCGAGGAGAAATTCAAAAATTGTCTCAAGAATTTAACGAATTTAAAGACAAAACCACCAAAGACTTAGACACACTGAAACAAGAACTTACAGCCCTCAAAGATATGAAAAATAGGGTAGAATCCCTCAGTAACAGAATGGAGCAAGCAGAAGAAAGGATTTCTGACATTGAAGATAAAGTCTTCGAACGCTCCCAATCTCTCAAAGAGGAAGAGAAATGGAGAGCAAAAACGGATCACTCACTCAGAGAGCTCTCAGATAATTCGAAAAAAAACAACATAAGGGTTATAGGAATTTCGGAGACTGATGAAGTAGCTGCCAAGGACACAGAGGCCCTTCTACATGAAATTATGAAAGAAAATTTTCCAGACATGCCTAGAGAATCTGAAATTCAGATAGCAGACAGCTTCAGAACCCCAGCACGATTCAACCCCAATAAGCCATCTCCCAGACATATCATAATTAGCTTCACTAAAGTTAACATGAAAGAGAAGATTCTCAAAGCAGCCCGGCGAAAGCAAACTATAACGTACAAAGGTAAGAATATTAGAATAACTGCAGATCTCTGTGCTGAAACTTTTCAAGCAAGAAGAGGCTGGTCATCAACTTTTAATCTCCTAAAGCAAAAAAACTTTCAACCCAGGATCTTGTATCCAGCTAAACTGAGTTTCATCTATGATGGAGAAATTAAATACTTCAATGACATTCATATGTTGAAAAAATTTGCCATAAGTAAACCAGCTCTTCAGGATGTTCTCAGACCTATCCTCCACAATGACCAACCCAATCCTATACCACAAAAGTAAACTCACTCAGAATCTTCGGATCAAACTCCAACTTCCACACTGGCGAAAGGATTAAAAATGTCCACTGGACCTTTGAAAAACTCGATACCCAAAATTCCACCAGACTTATCAATACTCTCCATCAATGTGAATGGCTTAAACTGTCCTCTAAAGAGGCATAGGTTAGCTGACTGGATACAAAAACTCAAGCCAGATATTTGTTGCATACAAGAGTCACATCTCAACTTAAAAGACAAATACAGACTCAGGGTGAAAGGATGGTCATCCATATTTCAGGCAAATGGTAATCAGAAAAAAGCAGGTGTTGCAATTTTATTTGCAGATACAGTAGGCTTTAAACCATCAAAAGTAAGGAAGGACAAGAATGGTCACTTCATATTTGTTAAGGGTAATACTCAATATGACGAGATCTCAATTATTAATATCTATGCACCCAACCAGAATGCACCTCAATTTATAAGAGAAACTCTAACAGACATGAGTAACTTGATTTCCTCCAGCTCCATAATCGTTGGAGATTTCAACACTCCCTTGGCAGTGTTGGATCGATCCTCCAGAAAGAAGCTGAGCAAAGAAATCTTAGATTTAAACCTAACCATCCAATATTTAGATTTAGCAGACATCTACAGAATATTTCATCCCAACAAAACTGAATACACATTCTTCTCATCAGCCCACGGAACTTACTCCAAAATTGATCACATTTTAGGTCACAAGTCTAACCTCAGTAAATTTAAAGGAATAGAAATTATTCCATGCATCTTCTCGGACCATCATGGAATAAAACTTGAATTGAGTAACAACAGGAATCTGCATACCCATACAAAAACATGGAAGTTAAATAACCTTATGCTGAATGATAGCTGGGTCAGAGATGAGATTAAGAAAGAAATCGCCAATTTTTTGGAACAAAATGACAATGAAGACACAAACTATCAGAACCTCTGGGACACTGCAAAGGCAGTTCTAAGAGGGAAATTTATAGCACTGCAAGCCTTCCTCAAGAGAACGGAAAGAGAGGAAGTTAACAACTTAATGGGACATCTCACGCAACTGGAAACGGAAGAACATTCCAACCCCAAACCCAGTAGAAGAAAAGAAATAACCAAAATTAGAGCAGAATTAAATGAAATTGAAAACAAAAGAATAATACAACAGATCAATAAATCAAAAAGCTGGTTTTTTGAAAAGGTCAATAAAATAGATAAACCTCTGGCCAACCTAATCAGGAAAAAAAGAGTAAAATCTCTAATATCATCAATCAGAAACAACAAAGACGAAATAACCACAGACTCATCAGAAATCAAAAAAATCCTTAATGAATATTACAAGAAACTTTATTCTCAGAAATATGAAAATCTGAAGGAAATAGACCAATACTTGGAAGCACGCCACCTTCCAAGACTTAACCAGAATCAAGTGGAAATGTTGAACAGACCCATATCAAGTTCAGAAATAGCATCAACTATACAAAACCTCCCTAAAAAGAAAAGCCCGGAACCAGATGGTTTCACGTCAGAATTCTACCAAACCTTTAAAGAGGAATTAGTACCTATATTACTCAACCTGTTCCAAAATGTAGAAAAAGAAGGAAGACTACCCAACACGTTCTATGAAGCAAACATCACCCTGATCCCCAAACCAGGAAAAGACCCAACAAGAAAAGAAAATTATAGACCAATATCACTAATGAATATAGATGCAAAAATATTCAACAAGATCCTAACAAACAGAATCCAACAACACATCAAACAAATTATACATCATGACCAAGTTGGTTTTATCCCAGGGTCTCAAGGCTGGTTCAATATACGTAAATCTATAAATGTAATTCAGCACATAAACAAATTAAAAAACAAAGACCATATGATTCTCTCAATTGATGCAGAAAAAGCTTTTGATAATATCCAGCATCCCTTCATGATCAGAACACTCAAGAAAATTGGTCTAGAAGGGACTTTTCTTAAACTGATAGAGGCTATCTACAGCAAACCCACAGCCAATATCATATTGAATGGAGTTAAATTGGAATCATTTCCACTCAGATCAGGAACCAGACAAGGCTGCCCATTGTCTCCATTGCTTTTCAACATTGTAATGGAAGTTTTAGCCACCGCAATTAGGGAAGAAAAGGCGATCAAGGGTATCCATATAGGGTCAGAAGAGATCAAACTCTCGCTCTTCGCAGATGATATGATTGTGTATCTGGAAAACACTAGGGACTCTACTACAAAACTCCTAGAAGTGATCAAGGAATACAGCAGCATCTCAGGTTACAAAATCAACATTCATAAATCGGTAGCCTTTATATACACCAACAACAGTCAAATTGAAAAAGCAGTTAAGGACTCTATCCCATTCACAGTAGTGCCAAAGAAGATGAAATATTTGGGAATTTACCTAACAAAAGACGTGAAAGATCTCTATAAAGAGAACTATGAAACTCTAAGAAAAGAAATAGCTGAAAATGTTAACAAATGGAAAAACATACCATGCTCATGGCTAGGAAGAATCAACATTATCAAAATGTCCATACTACCCAAAGCAATATATAATTTCAACGCACTCCCTATTAAAGCTCCACTGTCATATTTTAAAGATCTTGAAAAAACATTACTTCGTTTTATATGGAATCAGAAAAAACCTCGAATAGCCAAGACATTACTCAGAAATAAAAACAAAACAGGAGGAATCACACTACCAGACCTCAGACTTTACTACAAATCGATAGTGATCAAAACAGCATGGTATTGGCACAAAAACAGAGAAGTAGATATCTGGAACAGAATAGAGAACCAAGAGATGAATCCAGCTACTTACCGCTATTTGATTTTTGACAAGCCAATTAAAAACATTCAGTGGGGAAAAGATTCCCTATTTAACAAATGGTGCTGGGTGAACTGGCTGGCAACCTGCAGAAGACTGAAATTGGACCCACACCTTTCACCATTAACTAAGATAGACTCTCATTGGATTAAAGATTTAAACTTAAGACATGAAACTATAAAAATACTAGAGGAGAATGCAGGGAAAACACTTGAAGAAATTGGTCTGGGTGAGTATTTCATGAGGAGAACCCCCCGGGCAATTGAAGCAGCTTCAAAAATACACTACTGGGACTTGATCAAACTAAAAAGCTTGTGCACAGCTAAGAACACAGTAAGCAGAGCAAGCAGACAGCCCTCAGAATGGGAGAAGATATTTGCAGGGTATAACTCTGACAAAGGTTTAATAACCAGAATCCACAGAGAACTCAAACGCATCAGCAAGAAAAAAACAAGGGATCCCATCGCAGGCTGGGCAAGGGATTTGAAGAGAAACTTCTCTGAAGAAGACAGGCGCAAGGCCTTCAGACATATGAAAAAATGCTCATCATCTTTAATCATCAGAGAAATGCAAATCAAAACTACTTTGAGATATCATCTAACTCCAATGAGACTAGCCTATATCACAAAATCTCAAGACCAGAGATGCTGGCGTGGATGCGGAGAAAAGGGAACACTTCTGCACTGCTGGTGGGAATGCAAATTAATACATTCCTTTTGGAAAGATATATGGAGAACACTCAGAGATCTAAAAATAGATCTGCCATTCAATCCTGTAATTCCTCTGCTGGGCATATACCCAGAAGACCAAAAATCACAACATAACAAAGATATTTGTACCAGAATGTTTATTGCAGCCCAATTCATAATAGCTAAGTCATGGAAAAAGCCCAAGTGTCCATCGATCCACGAATGGATTAATAAATTGTGGTATATGTATACCATGGAATACTATGCAGCCTTAAAGAAAGATGGAGACTTTACCTCTTTCATGTTTACATGGATGGAGCTGGAACATATTCTTCTTAGTAAAGTATCCCAAGAATGGAAGAAAAAATACCCAATGTACACAGCCCTACTATGAAACTAATTTGGGACTCTCACATGAAAGCTATAACCCAGCTACAACTTAACAATAGGGGGAAGTGGGAAAGGGGGGGGTGGGTAGAGGGAGGGGAATCGGTGGGATCACACCTGTGGTGCATATTATAGGGGTATTTGCGAAACTTGGTAAATGTAGAATGTAAATGTTTTGGCACAGTAACTGAGATAACGCCGGAAAGGCTATGTTAACCACTGTGATAAAAATGTGTCAAATGGTTTATGAAGTGAGTGTATGATGCCCCATAATCATATCATTGTATACAGTTATGATTTAATAAAAAAATTAAAAAAAAAAAAAAGAATGGAAGAAAAAGTATATAATATACTCAGCCCTACTCTGAAGCTAATTTATAGCTTTCATATGAAGGCTATAACCCAACTATAGCACAAGAATATGGGGAAATGGCCAAGGGAGGGGAAGGGAGGGGGGAGGTTTGGGTGGAAGGAGGGTAATGGGTGGGGCCACACCTACGGTGCATCTTAGAATGGGTACAGGCGAAACCTACTAAATGCAGAATACAAATGTCTACATACAATAACTAAGAAAATGCCATGAAGGCTACATTAAAGATCTTGAAAAACAGTTTGATGAGAATATTTCAGATTGTATATGAAACCAGCACATTGGGGCTGGGTTTGAACCCACCACCTCTGGTACATGGGTCAGCGCCCTACTCCTTTGAGCCACAGGCACTGCCCTGCCCAGCCTTTTTTAACTTTTTGGACTCTTGCTGTGTTGTCCAGGCTATTGTTCAATTCCTAGCCTCAAGTAATCTTTCCCCTTGGCCTCCCAAAGTGCTGAGATTATAAGCAGGAGCCACCACACCTTGCCAGGTTTGTAGTGTTGTGCCCAGATCTCGATATCCCCCACAAAGACCACTGAGGAGCCAAGTCTGATGCAAAAGCCAAAGAGCCTTTTATTGCAAGCTTGAGCTTGGGCTCCCAGGGGCTCTGCTGCAACGGATCTGAGCCAGGATCCCCGAGCTCTGGAACAGGGGATTTTTATAATGTGGTGCAGCAAGCGGGGCATATACAACTTGATCCAGAGGGTGTTACCTGATTGGGGGGTAGCTGTCTCATGATTTCAGGGAATTTCCTGGGTTTACTGGAAAGTGAAACTTATAAAACAAAATGGTGGGGGAACCAGAACTAAATACCTAATATAGCAATATTCTGGCCTAAGATAGCTTTGGTCTGGTTCTCTCATTCCCCCCTCTACTTGTGGATTCAAGGGCCCAATCATGGACCTGGCACTATTTCCTGTTCTCTTTCTGATAAGGGCATGACAATATGAATGAACCTGGAAGTAAAATAAGCCCGTCACAGAAAGATCAATATTACATGATTCCACTTAATGTGGTCAAATTCAGAGACTCACAAAGTAGAATCGTGGTTCCCAGGGTTAGGAGAGGATACAGTGAGGAATTACTACTCAAGGGGCATAAAGTTTCCATCAAGCAAGATGAAGAAGCTGCAGAGATACACTGAAATGTAAAACATCGTACCTGGAGTGGGCGACTTTACTGTACACAGAAACTTATTAACAGTAGATTTTATGTTGTGTTCCAACCAAAATAATTTTTTTAAAAAATAAATCATTCATAGCATGTGCAAGTTATTGTGCTAAAGCTTGGGCGGACTTTAGCAGAACAATACATTCACTGTTGCAAGGCTGGGCTATAAAATACCAAGAGCTCCAAGATGCTGTTTCTAAATTTTGTAGGGCTGCCAGTGATTTATATGTGCCTGTTTTAAAAGAACGCTCAAGATTTTCTTAGGTATAGATAATAGAGGATGAACTTGTTCAGATAGTCTACATTATTTCCTATTCTAATAATCAGATACCTTGATCAATGTGCAATTTCTGCTCAAAAGCAGAATTCCCATATTAGGGAAAATGTAAAAAAAAAAAAAAAAAAAGCCAACATCAGTGCACAGGCGTATTTACCCTAATCTAATGTGGCTCTGTCAGTCTAAGCATTTGCTTTCCTTTGCAACTTGTAGCTATTTTTGATCTGTGGCCTGTGGAGCCTGCATGCTCCAAGAGATTACCTGAGGGGCCACAGTAGGAAAGACAATCAGACGAGCTTGAACCTCATGCCTCCTTCAAACTTCAGCAGCTCTATGTCCATTTATTTTGTAAATGAAAGGGGTGCACAGAGAATGTGGGGAGCCATGTCAGATTTCACTTGGAGGGAGGAAGGTTGTGGCTGAAAAGGTTTGATAACTTCTCCCTTGAAAGCAGATAAATGCCTTTGTTTTACCTTCTGAACAACCCGTGACCATGTAGTTAACCATCTTTTCTCACCTTTTCCAGTTTGCCTTCCAGTCTACTGGTACCATTCGATTACTTCCTTTGCTAAATAGATGGCTCCCCTTAAGGAAAAATTTACCCTAGATCCCGACAGCCCCGCCAGTACTTGGCCCTCACATTGTATCTCCCCGTCTCAAGAGTCAAGGCCAGAAGACGCCTCTCTCCCAGCCAGTCCAAATTCATGTGCTCCTTGCCTCTCCCAGATGGTTTTTGACTTCTCCATTATAATCTAGCCTCCTGCTTAATCTCTGTAGCTCCTTACAGGAAAGGATCTATTTTTTTCCACTATAGAATCTAAAATCATGATACACACATAACAATTTTAAAAGCAAACTCCACAGGGAAGTGCACTAACATCCTGTTCAGTCTTTCCTCCCAGCAGTTCAGGAAAATCAGACTGCAGTGCAGAGGAAGGCAGCGCGAGAGAAAGTGTGCCTTTTTCCACTGTGAAGGACTTTGTGCTAAGTCCCATGTATAAAATAAAGAGTTGCTAAGGAGTAGTTGTCTTTGACCTAAAATTTATAAATCTTTTCATTTATAAAAATGAATTTTATTTCAAGTGAGTCAAGTATTTTAGTCATTTTGTGAAAGTTATATATGATTATCTTTGGGGAATAAGGCAGGTGTAAAGATTATGAAATTTGGGTCATACTTATAATTGGTTATTAATATGCACATAAAATATCTTTATGCATCTTAAGCTTTGTCAAAGAATTTCTGCAAGTATATCAAAGAGTCGCACTATAATATTGGGTAAGGACGCAAATTAATTTTCAGCCATTAAGAATAAGAATACATATGCCAGGAAGAATGAAAGGCAATTAAAAACATTTATGGGTTTTTAATCTGTACAAAGCGTACTATAATATTTTATCATCATAAAGCAACTAGTCTTAATAATATTTAAACATTCACATTAGAATTAGAGAGAATAACTTAAGTCAAAGGGAAATAATTCCTTAGAGTTACTGTGTATGGATTTACTATTTACAAAACACTTTTTCTGATCAATCATTTGACCTAGAGAACAACGCTTTACCCAGAAAAGGTTTCTGTATCCTCAATTTACAATGCCCAGAGACGTTTAGTGGTAAGCTCAAGATCACACAGAAAGGCAAAGAGAGAGAATGATATCCAGGCCTTCTGGCTCATGTGTGCACATGTGAGGCCTCCTGACGGCTTGTCGCTAAAATAGTCAAGAAAATTTAAACTCCAATCAAAACTGGCACTCAGGTATTACTATATTTTCATGCATCTCAATTTCACTATGAGACCACAAACTCTTTGAGAGAAAGGAAAATACCTTATAGTAAACATATTTCTGATGCTCAGAGAATTCAACAAAATGCCTAGCACATAGTATATATGCAGTACATGGGGTGAATTCAAGCATACTATACCAAAAATATTTAAGAATGAAACAATCTTAACTGTTTTTATTAAGAATTTAACCAAGACAAAGCTGTTGTATGAATTACCTAAAATAAGCTAGTGGCAGAGTCAGATCTCAACTCTAAAATCCAGATAAAATAGCAATGAATTTTTGAGACTTAGAAGCCTTTTCATAGGCTGTTTTAGACAGCTTTTGCTGTGATTAAATCTACCATGTCAAGGTATAAATCAAGGTACATCCAGCTTTCTTGACATATCTGCATTGAGCCACTGCTACATTCTTAATAAAAATGGTATCTACGAAGGAATGAAGGAATGAAGTATGTCGTCAGCTAGCAGCCCGGTGACACCAGAAAGATTCTGAGCTATGGCTCAGGCTTTAAGTCAGATGGTCGACCGCTATTCCAATTCTTTTGAATCATCCCACAGATTTGAAAAGCAAGTTGTACACCAAACCACTGACATCACATCAGTGCCCTGAAAAAAGCTAATTTGCCATCCCTGAGACAACCAAGACCCTGCTTTTACAGTGAAGTCCATCAGCTGTGCTCACCAGACAGCAGTGGTGGAGGAAACACACTCCTTGACACTAGAAATCTCATTTTAATTCCACTTCTTTAATTTTCTAGTATGAGAGCAGTAAGCTTCTGAAACTTCTAAGGCCAGGCCAAAAAGTAAATGAACAAATGAGCTTTCTATCCAGAAACAAATTGTACCCCCGAATTTTAAGGATGTAATTCCCCAATTACATACACACCCTATAGTTAACAGCTTCTCATGAATTTGAGATTTCGTTTAAAGATGAGGTGGATAGCTTGACTTTATTTCCAAATACACAGACATAAAAGCCATCTCTTTAAAATTCTCAGGAAGTATCTTGAAAGTTCTTTGAGATTTTTTTTTTTTTTAGTGATACCTCAGATGGTGATTGTTTTCTATTTTTTTTATTATTAAATCATAGCTGTGTACATTAATGCAATCATGGGGCACCATACACTGGTTTTATAGACTGTTTGACACATTTTCATCACACTGGTTAACATAGCTTTCCTGGCATTTTCTTAGTTATTGTGTTAAGACATTTATATTCTACATTTACTAAGTTTCACATGTACCGTTGTAAGATGCACCACAGGTGTAATCCCACCTATCACCCTCCCTCCACTCATCCTCCCCCTTCCCTCCCATCCCTCTCCCTCTTCCCCACATTCTTAGGTTATACCTGGGTTATAGCTTTCATGTGAAAGCCATAAATTGGTTTCATAGTAGGGCTGAGTACATTGGATACTTTTTCTTCCATTCTTGAGATACTTTACTAAGAAGAATATGTTCCAGCTCCATCCATGTAAACATGAAAGAGGTAAAGTCTCCATCTTTCTTTAAGGCTGCATGATATTCCATGGTGTATATATACCACAATCCATTAAACTATTCATGGATCGATAGGCACTTGAGCTTTTTCCATGACTTAGCAATTATGAATTGGGCTGCAATAAACATTCTAGTACAAATATCTTTGTTATGATGTGATTTTTGGTCTTCTGGGTATATACCTAGTGTTTTCTATTTTTAATTTATGCTGCCTTTTCACTTTTTTTTTTTTTTTTGAAACAGAGTCTCACTATGTCACCCTCAGTAGAGTGCTGTGGCATCACAGCTCACAGCAACCTCAAACTCTCAGGCTTAAGCAATTCTCTTCCCTCAGCCTCCCAAGTAGCTGTGACTACAAGCGCCTGCCATAACACCTGGCTATTTTTTTGTTGTTGTTATTATTGTTGTCATTGTGGTTTAGCTGGCCATGGTCAGATTCAAACCCGCCACCCTATGTGGCTGGCACCGTAACCGCTGTGCTATGGGCACCAAGACTGTCTTTTCATTTCGTTTAACTTAATGCTAAAGGAATCACTGTAGCCTAAGTGCCTTACATGAAACCATACTCAGTATCTCACAAGCTCTCCTGATAAAAGTTTGGCTGTCTCTATTTAAGTAACAAACTAGCAAAGAGGTGAAGGAACTTACATAACATCAATAAATGAATTTTTCTCAAAAGCAAGTTGGAACAAACGCCACTTCCCTGCACACATTACCTCCTTATCAAAATTGTGCCTAGGATAGTTTTGAAAACCATTCAAGACCTTTTCACAGAATCCAGTCCAAGCCGTCTGAACTGTAGTGTATAATTCCACATTGTCTGTGTTACACTGCCACAGTGTGCACTCTGTCCCATGGAACTCACATAAGAAGATAATTTGGATGAGCAAATTTTCAGATATTTCCTACCTTTCTCAGCACATTGGAATAGACTGAGTATAAGGAGAATGCAAATGTTGCTTATAGCTCTTATAAGCAACAGAATTTAAGAGCTGTTTACTGAGCGTGTACAGACCCGTCCTCAATGCTGGATTTCTATTATACTTACTCAAAGTTAATTTATTAACAAAAAGATAATCCTAAACTAACCCACTAAGACCTTTTTCTCCAAAAGGAAACTTGGAAATAAAGGAAAGAAAAGTATGACTTTTAGTTAATATGACAAATGGCAGAGTGACATTCTAACCAAGCATAACTGTGATTAATGTATGTGCAAACAGCCATTCGATAGAAAAATCTCCAGTACCAAATAGAAATTCCGAACAAATCATAAGTTGTTATGACAAGTCCTCATTATTTTCACCACTCAGGAAACCCTTATCCAGTTGAAATCTCCGTGGTTCAGCTATGCCTACTGATGGTAAAATAAGGACATATACCTCCAAACAAAATATTTACACTATAATGGGCACCTTCTCTAAAAATGGTCTGAGCCCTGACAGCCTCATCCGTATCACACAATCATCACGCAAATCATGCTTAGCTGGACTAACGGTGGATGTTTAAACCAATCAGCCTAACATATTTCTTCCATTGAAAATTTGAATTGAAATTAAGTAACCAGTCGGCAACATGCAAACCTGGGGACTCTGGAGCATCTCAGAAAACAGTCCGCGGAGGACAGAGGAATAGGAAAGTAAAAAAGAAAGGTGGTTTTTCCCACTTCTTTTTGGGAAGCCTTGCAGCCTGTCCACTCTTGTGATATATCCCTGTTCCCTTACAATAAATCACCCCATGCTGCTTACTTGTCGAGTTGACTAAGTAAAACCCAGAGCCTTAAGTAATCCCACATCTATACATTATTTACTCCAGTACGTTTGCTCACTTTCGTGGGTACTGCTTAGCTCCTCATCCCAAGTGTAAACTCCCTGAGAGCAAAGACCGTTCATCGTATTCCCTTGCGCTCACACCCCCAACACACAATGCCTTATAGCTAACAGACTAAATATTTGCTCAATCATTAGAGCTCTATGTTGACATCTTTTTTCCTTTTTATTCGGAAATGTTAATTGCATTATCATGGAAGTATGTATGTACTTATGATCCATTGCATAACCTACATACAAGCACATATGTTGTTTTTGGAATGTGTTTTTCGTATTTACAAACACTGGGAATTAACCTCCTGGCTCTGTATTCCTCCACATTTTGGATGACAGATTGTGTTACGTGCTGTTCCTTTTATTACTCCTGTGACTAGACCACGTAGAATGCAAACTGAGAATGTGAAGAGCAGCCCTTTGGAGAATAAACACCTGGTAAAACGAGCTTCCTCTGAGGCACAGTCAGAGCCCCTACCCTGGGAAAGGAGTTCAAGCAACCAGGTGAGACATCTCAACTAAGTGATGCATTACTGAAGATCACTGGTGGGAAAGGACAGGGCCAGCTTTAGTGAACTTCTGCCTTTCTTAAAGTGTCTTTCCATCAGTGACGATCATTCCTCTTCTCAGCCTGCCCTCTCTGAACCCTTTGGCATGGACCCCTGACAGCTATATGTAAACTAACCACAAAGTGACCAGTAGCAGGTTCCTTTGTTCTTCATTTGAGGTCCTCATATTCATACCTTCCTATTCCACATATCACAAGAGTCAATGTTCTTGTGACTTCACCCTTAGATCACAGCAAAAGACTCCTGGCTGCACTCCTGAGAGTATCGTATTTCTCTTCAATTTGTCCCCCATAATATTACCAATTAAAAAGGCGTGTGTTTCTACATCTCTCCTTTATCCAAAACTCAGTATGGCTCTCAGAGGCCAATACTGAACCCATTTGCCATTCAACCCACTTTCTACTACTGTTCATTATCCATTCGACGATCAGTATCAATCTCCTGCTAGGGGCAGGCCTTGTGCTAAACCTTAGGAACCCAGTGAGGAATCCAGCCTAGTAAGCAGGATAGCATATTGTGGTACAACATTGTATAACAGCGATACGTATATGGTGCTGAGAAAGCACTTCAGGGTAAACCAAACCTTGTCCACATGGCTTTATCAGAAAGGGTTTCTTGGAAGAAATGACATCAAAAAATAAAATCCAAAGGTTAACCAGTTATTAGGAAGGTGATAATGAACAAAGAGAAATGTACATGGGGATCCTGGAGATGAAGTGGACGAAGACAGAATCAGCAGGACTTGGTAACACATGGGATGTGGGAGGTGCCAAAAATAACTAATAGATATCTACCAGGAGCAGTCTCATAGATAGGAATATCCTATAAAGTGGAGAAAAGTCTTTGATAAGGAGATCATAAAGTCTAAAGAAAACATGCATCCAATATGGCTTGTTAGGTACAGGTAAGAACATTTTCAAAGTTGAGCTCTTGAGGAGAGTGGATCAATGTATTTCTAGAACGGCTATGCACCAAATAGTTTACACTTGCTAATTTTATTTACCTATATTTTCTAAATGCTTTGGTATGAACATACATTACTTTAAAATAGGAAAAACATAGGGATATTTCAAACTAAGTATTATAAAGAATCTTAAAACATGTATATCCAGAAGCTATAATAAATAAAGGTGAGGCAAGATTCTAGCAAGATATAATTATTTTTACATTTTTCTGGGACCGATATGATCCCAATTTCTTCTTTAAGAAGAATTGCATATTTGTAAAAATACAAATGAGGTAGCACCATCTGGTATGCAGATTGAACTCATTTGGTGGTGTGGCAAAGCAGTATTTCAAGGCTCACAACATCTACTCAGATGTTCCCTATGGTGTCAACTTTTGCCACACTGAGAAAGCAGTAAGCAGGACGGATGCTCGTAGCCTAACATAGCTCATCAATAGTGCCAAAAAATAAAGGCAGAGTTATTTCTTATAAACATCATGAGCTTAATTATTCAAATTTGAGCCTCCCTTCTGCCTCAAGCTTTCTGACTTATATCAGTCAAGTTATTTTACTATTAAAGACACATGTGGGTTTTTTCTCCAATTATTTTTTACCTTCACCCTAGGGGGACTTGGCATAACTATAGACTTTTAGGTTCTCTTTTAAAATGAGGAAAACACCTTTTACTGACCTCACGATATTCAGCATTTGAAAAATTAAAGTTATTGGCAATTCAGTATCAGATAATGGAGATGACTCAGTCTGGTTTGCAGGGCAAACAATAGGCTACTGGCTCGAGACAGGCTTCCTGTTCTCCCCGGGTGCAGAACTATACGGGGTGTAGTTACATAGCTACTTGGAGGAGAGTGGTGGCAGTGGACATGGAGAAAAGTGATGAACTTGTTGGGCATGAGTGGTGAGGCAAGACGGAGCCATCAAACAATAATGACCAGATATCCAGCATGGACAGCTATGTGGCCAGGAGCATCTTGTAATGACATAGGGTGTTGTGCCCAAGTCGCAGGATCCCCCACATAAGTCATCTGGAGACCAAGTCCGATGCAAAAGCAAGAGGTTGTTTATTTACAAGCTGGAACCCGGGCTTCCTGGTCCTGGCGCAGCAGGAGAGCAGAGAAGCCCCAATCTTGAAAAGGAGGGAGGTTTTAAGGGTACAGAAAGGAAAAAAAGGGAGGGGGTATGAGGTGAGCTGCTGAGGTGAGCTGATAGGGAGTTTGGGGGACTGAGCAGTATTTGTCCTTGGCTGTCTGGAGAGTGCTGTTATCGCTCGGAGCAGATGTTGTGTTAAGAGCCCGGATCATGGGGCAAGGACAGGGGTCGGGGGAGGGAGCAGGTTGCCTTACGCCTTTGGTATGCAGCTACAATATGAAGGCTGAGGGACAAGATGAAGTTAGTTTTAACAAAATGGAGTTAACTTGGTTCTTACAAGGGGAAAGTATTAGACTGGTAAGGGGCTCATAATGTTCGTGTGGGTAGCAAAGGAAGGCTCGGGCAGAGGAAGCACAGAAGGGCGATGTGATCAAACAGGATGGTGAGTAGAAGAACCCACTGTAACAACAAGACAAGGGGAAGCACAAGTGTCACGGAATGTTAGGGTGTGAAGAAAGTGAGACATGAGTAGGGAAAAGAGTAAAGAAAACAGACAGCATAAATAAGATGCCACATAAGAAAACACACTGAAACACCAGTAAGATAAAGGTAACCAAAAGTGTCGCAAGAGACATGAACAACACAAGGCACATTGTAGTTAGTGTTTAGTGAATTTGTTGAAAGAAATGATAGGTGTGTACTAAGAAATGTTCACTCACTAGTAGATGTCAGTTCTTCCCTGAGGCGGTCTCTGTTTTCAAAGGGTCAAAATAACAGCTTTGTTCGGCCATCTAATTCAGTAGTAGAATTTCTAGAGTTTCAGGGGATGTTGGTG
Organism: Nycticebus coucang; assembly: GCF_027406575.1. NCBI lineage: Eukaryota > Metazoa > Chordata > Mammalia > Primates > Lorisidae > Nycticebus > Nycticebus coucang. The sequence continues at coordinate 16,019,751 of NC_069785.1, read as the reverse complement.
TGGGCAGAGGTGAAACTATCTCAGCACAAATTATGGTTGTGTGTTTTGGCTTAAATGCTGGAACAACATTAAATATGCTTTGTGCATGTTCCAGTCCAAAGCTGGCAAGCTCAAAACCCAAGAAAATCCAATGTTGGAGTTCAAGTTTGAAGGCAGCAAAATGCCAGTGTCCCTGCTCTATGTGACTAGAGGCAGGAGGAATCCTTAGCCTTCTATTCTGTCAGGTCTTGAATCGACTGGATGAGAAATACCTACGTTAGGAAAGCATTAGGTTAGCATTACCATGTGTACCAATCTCAGCGGGATTTGGGTGGCACAACCCACTGGGCTTGACAGTGGAAAACTCCCCTGCCCATGGCAGGAAGGCGACAACATCCCCATTGCTCAAGAGAAAAGGGGGAAGAGACAACATCACAGAGGAGAGGCCAGACAGGAGAAAAAGGTTTGACACAGAAAACCGGGGGCCATGATGTGCTGGGATGTACGCCCACTCTTAATCTTCAAGAGTGCACTTTTGCTTCAATATACACACTTGCTCTCTCTCTCTGCTCTCAACACCTTCGTTGTTGCTCAATTTCATTCTTTTTTTTTTTTTTTTTTTGCAGTTTGGCCGGGGCTGGGTTTGAACCCGCCACCCTCGGTATATGGGGCCGGCGCCCTACTTGCTAAGTCACAGGCGCCTCCCCTCAATTTCATTCTTTAAAGAAGAGCCAAAGGTTTAGGGATTAAGCCATTAACAATAATACCTAAAGGGAAATTTTGGTCAGTCTGGCATGTTGGTATGGGGGAAAATAACAGGATATGAATAGAAATTGTGTTGCTACTTTCTACCCTGGTCCATAAAAAGTTTCCACGTGACAGTCTTTATCCAAGTCTTTCTCTACCCACAGGCTAACTGCAGCAGATTAGATTCCAAGGCCCTAGTATCAGATGACATCATAAAAAGAAAGGAGACTGCTTTCCCTGATGGCCACATGGACGGTGTATTAGCTTCTGATTGCTGCTATAACAAATGACCGCAAACTCAATGGTTTAAAACAACCTCATTTATTCTTTTACAGTTCTAGGAGTCAGAAGTCCTAAAACAGGTTGACAGGGCTGTGTGGCTTCTGGAGGCTTTAGGGGTGGAATCTATCTCTTGCCTTTTCTGGCTTCTGAAGGCTGCCTGCCTACCTTGCTCAGGGACCATCGTCCTTCAAAGCCAGCAACACAGCATCTTCCATCCTCTCCATCCTTCTGCTCTGTCATCACATGCCTCATGTCTGTCCTGCCTTCCTCCATCCCTTTCCTATGATTAGATTGGGCCTGTCCAGATAACCCCGGAAAATATTTCCATATCAATATCCTTGACTTATTAACATCTTCAGAGTCTCTTTCGCCTTGTAAGGCTTTATGTTCACAGGTTCTAGGAATTAGGACCCAGACATCTTCGGGGTAGAGTCATAATTCTGTCTGCCACAGAAGACATTTTAGACTCCACAAAAGTGAGAAAAATGTCTAATTGTGTGAATCCACTAATTGCAAGAGGTTTATCTCCTACTAGCTGATACCACCTTAAGAAATGGTATCTATAAAGAAAAGAGTAAGCTCTGTCCCTAGCTGGACTGTAAGTGAGGGCAGCAACCACACGTTACTCCATTTTGGTACCAGCAAATTGACCTCCACATAACAAGATGTAATGACACTCCAAAAATGTGTACTAATGCTGGTAAAGGCATTAGTAGCTAGAAATAGCCTAGGAATAGCTCAAAATTGTATTTTGTCAAACACCTGGAACTTTTCCTTATTAAAACATCAATGAGAAATTTTAATATCTAAGGAAAAATTGGCTCACTTACATCTTGTCTTTCTTTGTCTAAATGATTTAAGATAAAGATGCTGCCAAGAAATAAAATGGTACAAAAAGAAGAAAGGCATCAGACATAGACGAGACCAGTAACTCGTGGACAGGGTCTAAGTCATCACATACCTAACGTTCATTTTTTTCCCTCCATTTCATGAGATGTGGGGCTGTGGAATTATGATTACAAGGTCAAGTCACCCTCAAAGTCAAGGGATTTTACTTTCTACCGACGTTCTGTTGTAATCATGATGGGTTGTCTCCAAAAGTTGGTTTATCAGAAGAAAACTGAAAGGTAAGATAAGGTCATGTTTTCTCTAGAAATTCATCACCAGCCAATTCCTTATTATCCTAATGACTGTTCACTGGAGAAAAATTCTAATGCACTTTCATGTTTTCCAATTTAGAAAAAGAATCAGACTTTAATGTGAATGCATTTTTAACATTTTTCCATGCTTTAGGGAAGCAGCTTTTAGGAAGAAAATGTAATGAATGTTTTTAATCATACTAAAGTGTTTTGCCCGGAGTCTGTGGTTTAATTCAACTTTTCAATGACAAACTAGAAAAAACTAAATACATTTATCAGCTAGGGCTCCTCCCTTCTTCACATGGCTAACGATAAAACTCCTTTAGGGTGACAGGAAAAATAAGCTTACCTGGTTAATTTTTATAATTTTTTTTTCATGTAGATCTATATGGGTCATTGTCATTCTTTTTTTTTTAATAGGATTTTTTTTAATTAATTTTTTTTTTTATTGTTGGGGATTCATTGAGGTACAATAAGCCAGGTTACACTGATGGCATTTGTTAAAGTCCCTCTTGCAATCATGTCTTGCCCCCATAAAGTGTGACACACACCAAGGCCCCACCCCCCTCCCTGAGAACCCCTGACCCAGCCCTCCAAGCTGACTCTTATCCTCAAAGCACACGTCACCATGTCCCCTAGATATGTCCCTTTCCCCTTGTCACTAGGTCTTCTGTGCCCTTCAGGTTTCCAATAAATTATTAACGCCATCAATGAAAATGTCACTGCTAAAAAGATTCATGGCTCAGTGGGCAGGGTGCTGGCCCCATATACCAAGGGTGGCGGGTTCAAACCCAGCCCCAGCCAAACTGCAACAAAAAAATAGCCGGGCGTGTGGCAGGCACCTGTAGTCCCAGCTGCTTGGGAGGCTGAGGCAAGAGAATTGCCTAGGCCCAGGAGTTGGAGGTTGCTGTGAGCAGTGTGATGCCACGGCACTCTACTGAAGGTGATGAAGTGAAACTCTATCTCTACAAAAAAAAAAAAAAAAAGATTCAAGCCCCATTTTGCTACACAGGAGTTTAACTTAAGAGTAACGAACCTGCTTTCCATAAGTTTGTCCTCAAATTTAAACTGAACACAAATCAAAGAATTACTTTTGTCCCATTTTCCTTTTCCTTTGTTTGAACCCAAGTCTCAGAGATTCCATCTAAACATCTCCCCGAGGCTGCTCCAGCCACCTCGCTATCTCCACACTCACTGCCTTGTAAAGTAGGGCAACCAAACCTCAATAATATTCTCATAATGCCTCTCTGACTCTAGAACAGGGTTTTTCAACCTTTATCTCATGACACACTTAAAGCTGTAGTCAAACTTCTCTGGCAACTTAGATTATGATGATCAAAAAAAGAGTAAAAAAAAAGAATACATTTACTGTGCTTTGAACTTCCTTTGAAAATAATTAATGCTCTTTAAAAATCTCCACAGCACACCTAAGATCCTCTCACAGCACACCAGTTGGAAATCACTGATCCAGAAGCTAGTAGGTACAAGAGCAGAGAGTTTTGAAGACTGTAAGGCGGCACTGGTTGAAGGTCTTTGCACACAATTAACAGCTAATCTACAAATGTTAACTAGTTCTTGAGAAGGAAATAGTAGATGCAGAAAATAAATCATCTGAGAGAAGGGTTTTCTTCCCCCCATCAAGAGATCTGTACAACTTCTCAACTCATATCCATAATCTTAATAAACTTAACAGAAAATGAAATACTAATCATTAAATATGCTTCAGAATACACATAAGCAGTTACATAATATCACAATTTCAGGTTTGAATTTTTTTTTAAATCATAAACTAGATAACTAAAAAAATACTCTTTAGATCATCTATTTGCACATATTAACTTCCCCCTCTCAAGAACTATTCCCAAGGATGTACAAGAATAGACTGTATTGTAAGGACTTCAGAATTCTTCACTAAAAGGTATGATTAAGGACTAAAACTATTACTATTCAAACTAATTAGAGGGAGTTATGGTCCAATTTAGTTCCACGAGGTGAAGCTATTCTGAGTTTGTTTTATTGGACACACAAATTCTATTATATTCTACATTCAATTGCACAATTCCACATCAAAGAATTGGGTAATCCGTATAGCTCTTCAATTTTCTTGCAAAGATTCAAAGTTTTGCTTATTTTGAGTTATGAAATGTGAATTATTTCAGTGACTCAACCTTTAATTTCAAGGAGATTTGGGGAACAACTCTTTAATTAGTCTTTATCATGCTTGCTTAAACCTTGCCAGCCATCTCTCTCTGAAAGTAAATTAAAGTGAGAGGAGAAAGAATCTGAATGACCTGCCATAACACAGCTGGCTACTTGACAGATAAGTCTTCATAAAACCCATCATTCTGAAGAATGACATAATTTTAGTTCCAAGCACCAAGCGTGCTCAGAAAAAGTTATAAAGGCACACAATTAAAAGTCAGAGTAATAATTGATGCATGTGAGTAGACTACTAGATAAATATTTACATCTAATAAGTAAAGCATATTCATTATTTACCATTCATGTTAAATAGGTTTCCTGTCTTAAAAATTTCTTTACCTAATCAGATATTCTGTTTCTCAAAAGTTAATGTTTTTTCACATAAAACATTAACTTTTACTACCATTATGTATTTTCTAACTATTAGTTTTTAGCCACAGTTCATAAAATGAGCACTTAAACACCACACCTTACCAGTAGAAGTGTCAGTTTAAAAAATAATTTTTTTTTTTTTTTTTTTTTGTAGAGACAGAGTCTCACTTTATGGCCCTCGGTAGCGTGCCGTGGCGTCACACAGCTCACAGCAACCTCCAACTCCTGGGCTTACGCAATTCTCCTGCCTCAGCCTCCCGAGCAGCTGGGACTACAGGCGCCCGCCACAACGCCCAGCTATTTTTTTGGTTGCAGTTTGGCCGGGGCCGGGTTGGAACCCGCCACCCTCGGTATATGGGGCCGGCGCCCTACCGACTGAGCCACAGGCGCCGCCCTAAATTTTTATTTTCTTATAGCCACCAGAAAACGTTAGAAACAGAAAAAGATACAAAGTTCATAGACTGGCAAATATTTCGAATCTGTGACTCACAGAAGTAGCTGCCGGTAGGTGCTCTAAGACACAGTGCAAAGTACGTGTATTATCTGATTTAATCCTCTTAACAATTCTCTAAGGATAGTTTATATTTCCATTTCATCAATGAAGAAACAAAAGCTCAGAGAGGGGGTGGCGCCTGTGGCTCAGTGAGTAGGGCGCCGGCCCCATATGCCGAGGGTGGCGGGTTCAAACCCAGCCCGGGCCAAACTGCAACCAAAAAATAGCCGGGCGTTGTGGCGGGCGCCTGTAGTCCCAGCTGCTCGGGAGGCTGAGGCAAGAGAATCGCGTAAGCCCAAGAGTTAGAGGTTGCTGTGAGCCGTGTGATGCCACGGCACTCTACCCGAGTGCGGTACAGTGAGACTCTGTCTCTACAAAAAAAGAAAAAAAAGCTCAGAGAGGTAAAATAACTTACCCCAGCCACATAGCCAGAGACTCTCCTATGGCTTACATCCAGATTTTTCAGGACAACATGCTTAATTCCCATTATGTGCCTCTATGTGCAGACATAGGCCCACCCACAGAACAGTATGTAATATCTGCCTATGGACTGTGGCAGAGAGAGTAAGTTGCCCATGACTTGCGCTACCCTTCCTTAGCATAATGTTGATTTTTTGTTTGTTTGTTTTAACGATGTTTTATTTATTTATTTATTTATTTTGCAGTTTTCAGCCAGGGCTGGGTTTGAACCCACCACCTCTGGCATACGGGGCCAGCACCCTACTCCTTTGAGCCACAGGCACCGCCCCATAATGTTAATGTTGATTAAACACCCACACCTTATGTCTAGGTGAGACCATCATATAGACAGTTTTGTCCACATTACTTTGGTAACAACCTAATGTTTGCCATTTTTAGGCCTGTCACATAAAAATCTCCCAAAAGATTTTCTATGCTTACCAGCCATCCTATCATCCATTTGATGTCAACTAGGGCTGCCAGATAAAAACACAAAACATGCATTTAAGTTTAAATTTCAGAAAAATAACAAGTTAATGTTTAAGTGTAAGTATATCCCATGTAATATTTAGGACATACTTATACTTATCAGGGACACTGAATTCAAGTTACCAGATTAGCAAACAAAAAGCATAAAAAATATAAATGTCCCAGATATTGCATGAGGCATACCTATACTTAAAAGTTATTTGTCACTTGTCTGATATTCAAATTTAACTGGGTATATAGTGTTTTTGTTTGCTGAATCTGGTAGCTCAAATGTCAACAACTCCAGTCACATGCTAAAGGTGATAGGTCCCATCAACGTAGGTCTGATGACAACAACCAACCACATCCCATCTCCTGAGTTTTACATGGATGAGAAGTTCTATTGTGTTAAGCTACTAAGGTTTGTGACTACTAATACAAAACAGTACTAATACAACTGATACTAACACAAGTGCCAAGAGTTTATCATTCAAATCTTTTTTTTTTTTTTTGAGACAGAGTCTCACTATGTCACCCTCGGTACAGTACCATGGCATCACAGCTCACAGCAACCTCAAACTCTTGGGCTTAAGTGATTCTCTTGCCTCAGCCTCCCAAGTAGCTGGGACTACAGATGCCTGCCACAACACGCAGCTATTTTGTTGTTGTTGTTATTTAGCAGGCCCAGGCCAGGTTTGAACCCACCAGCCCCAGTGCATAGGACCAGCACCTTAACCACTGAGCTATGGCCACTGAGCCTAAGATTTAAATCTTAAAGGGTGGAAGCAGGCGTAAAGTCATTCCAGCACGCCCTGGGTTCCAATTTCTGCTGCATCACCTCCAAACTTCATGGCTTTAACTTCTCAAGCCTCAATTTCTTCACCTCCAAAACAATAAACCGAACGCTTTCTTGAAAAAATATCTTACAAATTAAGTATATGCAAAAAAGCTAGACTTTTTAGCATGTAACAGATATATAATGTAGTAATACCATAACTGATTATTATCATTAAAATAAGCTAATTTTTCATTTTTGATATGCATATTTATTGAGCTGCAAAATTAATAATTTTATGCCTTTTTAATGAGTTCATTTTATTGTTTATAATT